>NC_057344.1:54857616-55490571 GCF_016509475.1 Prionailurus bengalensis
AGCTCCATGTGGTCCTATTACCCTGTCTTATGGAGAAGCAGTTCTTCTAGTTTTCAGTTCTTTTTCAGAGAGAGATGATCCATATGAAACTGTAATTCGGTGTGTCTGTGCCACAAGGTGAGTTCAGGGTCTTCCTGCCTCCATCTTGAATTCTGTCCATGAAGTTGTATTTTTAATCTAGACTTTTAAGTGTATTTCAAAAGGAAACATAAGTAATTTTCTCATACTGCTTGTGAACAGTCAACCTAGGAAAACTATTAAAAAATAAATTTGAACATGGCAGCCACAAACTACAATACATAGCAGAGCTTGAGCACAAAAGAGAACGGCTCCTGAGGAGTAAGGACAATTTTACTCATAACATCAGCAGGTCAAAAGCAGAAATAGAATGGTTCCTACTTTGATGTTATTGTCATAAAACTCTCCGTTCGAGAAGAGACTTTGACCACCTTTCACTTTTGCTGGATCCTCATTTTACCCGCTTGGCCCTAGAAAAGGGTGAACAGCAGGCACTAGAGGGATGTTTTGAAAGAGAATAGGTACTACAGGGAAACGTGGTTAGATTTTCTTTGTATGTAGGAAGCAGCTGATGGTAATGATACCAATGTGTGTGCTGCTGGCTCTATTTTAAATATGCGTTTTTTAAAAACCGAATCATGAAGTGCATTTAGTCAAAAAAGTAAAGGAAAAACTTCACCACTCACTCAAAGGAACCACAAGACGGTTTCTTTCAAAAATATCTGACTTAGAGGGGCGCCTGGGTGGCGCAGTCGGTTAAGCGTCCGACTTCGGCCAGGTCACGATCTCGCGGTCCAGGAGTTCCAGCCCCGCGTCAGGCTCTGGGCTGATGGCTCGGAGCCTGGAACCTGTTTCCGATTCTGTGTCTCCCTCTCTCTCTGCCCCTCCCCCGTTCATGCTCTGTCTCTCTCTGTCCCAAAAATAAATAAACGTTGAAAAAAAATTTTTTTTTAATAAAAAAAAAAATCTGACTTAGAAATAGATTCTAGGTTTGACAACTCTAGTTTATAAATAAGAATGCCCCCACTTACCTAAGTAGATAGATCTACCTTGACGTCGGGGCGCCTGGGTGGCTCAGTCGGTTGAGTGTCCGACTTTAGCTCCTGTCACCATCTCACGGTCCGTGAGTTCGAGCCCCGCGTCGGGCTCTGGGCTGAAGGCTCAGAGCCTGGAGCCTGCTTCCATTCTGTGTCTCCCCCTCTTTCTGCCCCTCCCCCGTTCATGCTCTGTCTCTCTCCGTCTCAAAAATAAATAAAACGTTAAAAAAAATTAAAAAAAAAAAAGATCTACCTTGACGTCATCGTAAGTATGGATTCTCATGTCACTGAAAAAGTACATCTTATTTTGTCCTTTCAACCTGTCTTCGAGGACTCATCTTCAATGTAAGGGTATATTTGGATTTCCAAGATTCACACCAGTGTCCTCCGAAATAGCCCCTTCGTTTCTAGGCCTTGCCACATGGTTCTACCACTTAGAACCGAATGGGTATTACTATACTCAGAATTTAATCCGTTTATTTCATGGAGACACTGACTCACTTCCTCAGGGTAAGTTGTTATTCCACAGTTTTCAGTAAAACTGGATTTCAAAAGTAAACACAGGAAAAGATAGAGATTACGGACATAAAGATTAGGCTTTAAAAAGAACGGATTCCTTCATCTGACTCAATGTGAAAACTCCAAATAAGTTTGACCTCAGAGTTCCATATGTGAGCACACTAGGACATTTAAGACTAGGTCATTACCAAATGCATAAGAGGACACTGTAAGCACATTGAATGTCTACAAACATTTATGATGATGTCTCCACAAAGGGATCTTTAAGCGCAGAGGAAGTAAATACTAAAAAAAAAAGGCAACAAATATTTTGATGCAGCATTCATGAAAGAATTAATTAATTCTTTTTTTAGAAATGTGGTTTGGACCTGCCGGGTAAGATCGAAACAAGAATAATTATGTAATCACTATTTTAACTTTCATAAAAAAGATACCCATTAACCTCGTCAGTAGAATAAGCCACTATTTTATTTTAGTCATTCCTTTCATACTACATGAAGATCAGGGAAATATTCTTCAGTTGGTCAGTCAGCTAGTCAGTGAGAATTGGCAAATGAGTAGGATATTAGCCATGGTGTTACTGTAAACCTGCGCTTAGCAGAAAAGTTTTGTGTTTATACAGTATATAAAGAATGAAACTGTGACCGTAATATTTCAAACTTTTCCCCCTCCTGATATATTGCCACACCTGTACAAAAGTTCTGTTCAATAGAACTTCCTGCAATAATGGAAATGCTGTGTATTGTTCTGTGTTATCCAAACAATAACCTCTAGTCACACATGGCGACTGAGCACTTGAAATGCGTCTAGCGCAAAAAGAATTTAATTTGTAATTTTATTTATTTTAATGCCTTGGGTGACAATAGAAGACAAAGCCTCTGATAAAAGCAGGAAGCCCTCCATTTTCAGTGGCCTAGCCGTTTTTAAAAACTGTAATTTAATAAACTTATGAAATCAGCATTAGTATCATCATGGTCGTTATCACTATCACTACTATTAACTGTGAAATGTATTCCAAGTAATTTACCTTCATTGTATTTGCAGAATCCCTTCAGAATAGATGTCTACACTGAGAGAAGTATTATTTCTCCAAGGGAAAAGGAATGGAAAATCCTTCCCTGGCTATAACTATAAACAGAATCAACTTCTAACTTCATGTTCCCTTTTCCTCATTTGCAAACTCCATCACAATACGAGAATTAAAGGTATAGAAAGCTCTTCCAAGCAAAGAAAATCTAAGCAGCTGGCAGAGACTGTCTCCCCTGCTGTGATTTCGGTGTGCTTTCGACTGTCTTATGAAGCAGAGCCCACAGTTTGTTTGACCTGACCATAATTTCTCAGTCATTGAACCAACAGTGAATGGCCCCTTGTTGAATGAACACAACCTATGCATTAGTCAGGGTTTCCTCCTCCCCCGAGAGTTCTGTAACTTCATGCGTCATTGGAGCTGCTTTGGTTTAAAACAAAAAATCCACATCATTCCTTGTCAGGGTTCTGCAAAGACATTTTCTTATTGCTGAGGTAGATCATGATACAAGCACTTGGTAGATTTCGCAGGTTGTTGAAAATAAAGATGAAATCTTGGTATGAAAATTAACCTAGGGCCACCTGGGTGGATCAGTCAGTTAAGTGTCCAACTTAGGCTCAGGTCATGATCTCACCGTTTGTGAGTTCGAGCCCTACATCGGGCTCTGTGCTGACAGCTCAGAGCCTGGAGCCTGCCTCGGATTCTGTATCTCCCTCTCTCTCTGCCCCTCCCCCACTCGTGTTCTGTCTCTTTCTGTCTCTCAAAAATAAACATTTTAAAAAGTAAATAAGTAAAAATTTAAAAAGCAAAAAGAAAATTAACCTAGTGAAAGTAGAATTTTCCTTTTTTCCCTTGTTTTTTCAACCTCCAGTGAGGATGCCTATCACTGTCTACTGGCCTCTAAAAGGTTGGAAAACGCCCCATGAATAGTTCTTAACTGTGTGGAGCAGAACTGGTATCCATGTGTAGGTTGGTGGAGGAAAAGGGAACAGAGGACATTGACCTTATTCACTTTTGCATTTCCAGGTTGGGTTTGTTTTATTTTGGAGGGGAAGCACTGGGCATTTTTGCTTTGTTTTGCCAGATGCACATATCATAGTTTTAGAAACACTAATGGTATGTACATGGTACCAGTTTCAGTCTACAAATTCACGGGTAACAGGCATTTTGAATATTTTCCATTCATAACTCAGCATAATTGACAGTTTGCTTCTCACTCCATTTGGGTGGCACACACCAAATCTCAGTCAATTGGGGTAACCAGCTATTGCTTTCCAGGATTAAAGTATAAGTGACTTTACAGTGCCACGGCCTGAAAAGGGGATGCCATCTGCTCTTTGATGTCAATCATCCATGGAGACAAGCTTCTGAAAGTCCATTGTCCCAGCTGGTTCTCATTCATCAGTCCGCTCAAGTGCTGAGGTGGCCTTCATCCCTGTCCATTTGGCTTCCGGGTCCCTGGGGTCCCTCCGCCAGGTGCTGCCATGTTGGTCAGCCTGTCCTTTAGGAATCTCTGTGAGGTTGTCTGTACCCTTGTATGTCTCTACCAGACCCACCTGGCAGCCTTCTGACCCCTCTCGGGGTCCTGCTGCTTCCTATGCACAAAGCTATCTATGGATCTAACCACATTGGAGCACAAGGCTCCTCTCCCCAGGACCCACCACGGTGTCTTCTCAAAATACTTCCCTTCCTTCTCTCCTCCCACACTCCAGTCCAGAGAAATGCATTCTGGTTTGGAAGTAAAATCCCTCATTCCCCAAATCTTGACATTTTTTTTGACTATACCTCAAACCTTCTCTCTTCTTTTTATAGCATAGGCTTTTGCAAACTAAAGTCAAAATGATTTTTGCTCTGTCACATCCCTGAGACCATGAGAATTAAGGGATCTAGCTTTTTAAATTTTCCATCTCAGATCCTAAGCAACTTCCAAGGTACCCATTTTCCTGGATTGTGAGAAAATAAGTAAGGCCTTCTATCTCAACATTCTTCTACAGTAATTTTCTGAGACAGGGGTATTGCAGAAGAGACTCCTAGGCCAACTGGGAGGTGAACTAAATAAAACCACACCTCTTCCAAGCTGGTCCTGCTTTCTACACTTCTCTAGTGAAGGAAGAGTCCAGATATTTTCAAACCATTGACACTTTCTAAAGTGTGGCTTTTTAAAAATGTGTTCTTTGTCTGCCTTCTCTTGGGTCAAAGCCTGGAAGGACAGGTAGTATTCAAACTGTGCACCTCATGGATGTGTCCCTTCTGTTCTCAGCTCTCCCTCTGGCCTTTATCTTCCAGGGGCCTGGGAAGAAAACGTTTACCTTCTTCTTTCATGAGTCCCCTTCCCTCAAAATCTGTCGCCAACTTCTTCTCCAGGAATTTTTTATTCGCTTAAACAACATTTACTGTACTCCTGCTAGTAAAGTCTCAGGCACTAATGATATTAAGAAATGAAAATGACAGTAATCTCAGGAAGAACTGACAATCCAATGCTGGAAACCTCCTCTCTTTCCTTTACAGTAATCCTGCAGATCCTGTTTGTACATTTCTTGTAAAGATTTTATAAAATTCACCATAATTTTATATCAAAAGTACCTCTAATATGGAGCATGTTTCCTCTCCACTGATGCACATATCAATAAATACTATTACTAACTGCATAATCCACACTTCTATCAGACGATAGATACATACTGTTGCTAGAAAAATGCAGTTTCAAAATCCAACATGAAAGAGTGGTTACTATTCCTACAAAAAAATAAAATAAAAAGGCCATTATGAAAGAATAAATAGCAACATTATAATTATGTTTATGAACGTTACCCACTATGATAGCTTAATTAGACAAAGCGATTTTAAGACAAAAGGCTAAGCTTTCCAATATTGTTATTCAATATGATTTTACTGAGTTGTTTTCATTACTCCATACTGTTTTTGAAACATAATATTACGGGGCACCTGGGTGGCTTAGTCGGTTAAGCATCCAGCTCTTAGCCTTGGCTCAGTTCACGATCTCACAATTTTGTGAGTTCAAACCCCACATCAGGCGCTGTGCTGACAGCTTGGAGTCTGCTTGGGATATTCTCTCTCTGCCTCTCTCTCTGCCCCTCCCCCACCCGCACGGTCTCTTTCTTTCTCAAAAAAAAAAAAAAGAAAGAAAGAAAGAAAGAAACATATTTATCACATTTAGATTTAAACCCAAGTATTTTCATAAACATAGCGCAGGTAATCTTACAAGAACATTAGTTGGTGCACATTAACATAAAGGGATATTTACATAGCCATAGAATGTTCATATTACTTCAAATGTCAGAAAAATTACACTTCTTAACACATGTACAAAGACATTGGTATTTGTTCTTATTTCATTTTTTTTTAACTAAGTAGACCAGCAAGATTATTTTTACACACATTTTTACAACAAAACTCTGGTCCAAAAATATGTCATAATTCATCTAGCAACTCTTTCTTAATTCGTCCCTATACCATGAGGGATGAGAATAGTAGACCCAGATTAAATACATATATAAGAGAGAATTTTAATTTCTTATGCCTATTTCAGGAATGCACCCATGCCTCTAAAATATTTCTAGCAAACTCCTGACATTTCGCTGCATGACAGTTTAATTTCTACTTTGGCTTGAAGTTTTTATTCAGCTAATCTTTGGGCAAATGTACATTGTGGTTTATTCACTTTGGAAATTATTCCAGAGTGAAGAGTGGCCTCCAAAATAAAGCTTGTTCTAGCTGCACATAATATTTTCCCCAGAAGCACCTATAAAGTCTACTAAAATAAGAAAGTGCTCATTATTTTTGATAAACAGTAAAGACTGGAAATTCATATTTCATTTTAGTACCAGAAGTGTGGAGTTGAGATACAGTAGCGTTCTTTTTCTGTGCAGTATAATGGCCTATTATTTTACGAATTACTATTTACTTTGTGTCTGTAGCTTAACTCTGAGTAAATTCTACCTTTCTTCTCTTGCTAACTAAGTGGGGGAAAAAAATTACCTCAAACCCTACCAAGTGTCAAAGCTGCTTTAAAATATTGGTATTTAAAGGAGGTATAATACCAATAAGTCTGAGGCGATTAAGAGTTCTGAGTGAGGGTATACAGGACTGTGCTATGTAGTTTGTGACAGAAATCTTAAATTAGTATGGCAACACGGAGTAACTTTCACGCAGACTTGGAAGAAAAGTGTTGCCAAACACTTAACTTGTAGTGATGGCACTTAGCGGGTATTGGTCTAATAAAGGGGCAAAGGGTATATGAGTTTCTCCCATTCTGCATTTGTTTTTTGTTGTGTTGTGTTTTGTTTTTGTTTTTTTGTTTTTTTCTCAGAACTTTGAAGTTTTTAAAGCTTTGTTCTCTTCCTCTCTGCCAGGCCAATAAAAAGAATTATGATTACTACCACATTTGTGTCTCTTGGATTTTATTTTTGGCTAATGCAAGCACTTTTACAACATGATCTTGGTTGAAGGAGGAATTAGAATTAAGGAGCTTTATCCAGCAATTACAGCACTTATTGCCATTATAATAGGAACGGAGCACGTTGACGACTTACCAAGTTACTCCAACGCTACATTTTTATTTTGCTTTTAAAGTTATCAAAAGCCCGATGCTGGAGGTTCGTAATGACTTTGTGGTAGCCAGATTTGAAGTCTGAAGCCCTGTCTGCCACACTGTTAGCCATCAAAGGAGGCCTGTCCCACCAAGCTCTCTATTTTCACAACAGGATATCTGGTTTCTTTTATGAGGATACAGCTATGTTAATTTGGGTTAGTGGTTTGTTGGAGGTAAGCAGGCTCTTCACAGCACAAACACCAAAATCCCCTTAAAGCAGTTTCTTGTTAATAGCTGCGGTCTGATTGGCAGATTTGCATTGTAAAGTGTGATTTGGTTGGATAAATATGTTTAGTCTAGTAAGCGCTTTAGTGATTGAGTGTCTGTTAATGGATAAAGGTGGATTATGGAGAAACCTCTACAGGCTGTCACTGGGCACTTAGCATTGTGAGATGTCAAGGCGAATGGAAAACAAACTGGCACGAGGGAACAGCTGAAGGACTATAAAATGTTTAAAATATTCAGCGCGAAGGTTGGGCTTTCAAGTTTTAAATATGAATTTCAGCAGAGGGGAAAGAACGGAAAATTCGATGGCAGGGCATTTGGAACCCCAGCGGTGATGAAATGGGGATGTCCCCATACACACTCTTAAAAGCTGCCGTCTTTGGTTGGATTTAAAATCAGAGAACTGACGTGGAGGAAGTGCAGGGTAGTTCATTGATACCCAAGAATGAGTCCAACTCTTGCTGAAGTCTTTGCATTTTTTAACTCTTGCAAAGTCTTGCAACATTTTTGAGCAAGAGCTAAAAAATGTTGACATGTTTGTTCATCTGCACATATGTATACACATAGTATTTTACCCTTTCTGAAAACAACACACTGCTATAAGAATTACAGACACTAATTTCCTACCCCTTCCCATCTCCAAGCATCTGGAAATGAAGACTTTTCCATTTCTTCCTTTTGAAAAAGAGTACTGGGATTCCTCATGAAAGTCACCAGAAAATGTCACTTTTTTTTTTTCCTTCTCAGGTGAACACGCTGAGGTATTTTTATGAGGTGAAAATATCAGCTTACTTCAAGGATCTAAATGGTATTTTAACATCCCAGGCTCGAGAAGAGGGAGGCTGGCACGTCTGCTCCTGGCCAGTCGTGAAATGCTTAAGACTTCAGGAACTAGTATATTTTTGCAGATTGCCTATTTTACCAAAGCTAAACATATTTCAGGCATCTTTTTTTTAAGATTCTCCAGGACACTGCTTAAGGTCACCAATTTTCATAAACATCATATCTTGGGCGCTTATCTTCAGAACACCATCACTCAATGTTTTACGATTGCAAATTGTTCATGCATTACTCTTGAGCCACTGGTTTCCCTAGGTGAAGCGGTGTTAGGAGAGCATAAACCACGAAGAACGTTCTGCAAACCTCAGTTGAAATGAGGCTGATCCTTCAGCTTTCTGGATATGAGAGGTAAATATTATTCTAACACAAGCTATACCAAAGACCAGTTAAAAGTCGAGAGTCTCGCGAAGTGGTAGCCACTAATTTATTCTACGACCTTGGACAGATCACAGCTTCTATTGGTCCGTCTCCAATACCCGTGGTGTTGATGGTGATAGTAGGACAATGCCAGTACCAGTGTGTTGTTATTAATGAAACTGGGTAGTTACACATATATAAGCCCCAAACCTTGGTTTTCAGGGAGTATCATTTTATTACTGTACCACAAAAACACAGTTTCTATTTGAACGCCTGTCCCACGAGATAGAGGAAAATAGATAATTACATATAACACAAAAATATAGTTAGTGTTATAAAGCTGTAATATAGATAGGGTATGTAGTTACAACTATATGTATACATAATTACTTTAGGGTCTTTTACTGTCATCCAATTCCCAGAATTGTGTCTAAGCTCCTGGGGTCTCCAGAATGCCAAAGAGTGTGTCATTGGTTTGGGGGATGGGGTACAGAGCGTCTCATGTTTGTATCTCATCTGCCCATGCTTATACCTCTGGAGGCACCTCACGGTCATCTGGTTTCCGATTCCTAATTCACACAAATCACAGCTCATTCTCCGAATTTCACCCAAGACCTGTGTCAGAGATGCCTGTGCTTCTCTTAGATATGCAAGGAACACAGGCTCTTCTCACAACATAATGGGGCATGTGGAAATGTGCTTCTGACTACTTTGTCTGGACACCCTGATGCAGCCATATCTGCCCTCCTGCCCCTCTGCCATATTGCCCAGACAACTTGTCTCCTACCACTGTCTAGACAAAGCACAGGTCCCCTCTGCTCTCAGAACCCTTAAGCCCCTACTGGATTTTCATCCCATGGTACCACACGAATGAGTCTTGGTGGAGTGCTTCAGAACCCCACTTTCTTGCTTGCATTCCAATTCTTACATTCCTAATTTACTGATATTAGCACCATACACACATCATGTGTTAGTTGGCACCAAGGATGGGGGTGACCACGAATTCTGCATCCCTGCTCTTGCTCCCCATGCCAACCTGGCTCAGCTAAGTTCTGTCTCCTGCTCTCTCTTAGGTTGCTACCGGGAACTCAAAGACCAACAAATAGGCTTTGAATGGTATTTTGCCTGCTGTTAATCTTGAAACCAGAGACAAAGGAGAAGATTTAAAGCAGGGATGTGCAAGAATGAATGTGCAATAGAGTAAAATAGTAAGTGCCCACGTGAAAAAGAGCAAAGCATCTAGTGTTGAACAGACCCAGACGAGAATCTTGGCTTTGCTTTGAACAGCTACATTAGTTTTCTACCACTGCATAAAAAAACTACACAAACTCAGCAGCCTGAAATAGCAACTTACTATCTCACAGTTCTGTAGGTCGGAAGTCTGGGCATGGCATGGCAGGGTCGTCTTCTCAGGATCTCACAAAGCTGAAGTCAAGGTATCAGCTGGTGCTGGATCCAGGGTCTTCTTCCAGGCTCATCCAATTGTTGGTAGTGCTATGTCCCTTGCAGCACTTTCGACTAAAGTCCTCATTTTCTTGTTAGCTATTGACTGGGAATGCTTCAGTCGCATCAAGTCTTTTTCTATGGCCTCCTCCATGGGCCTCCTTTTTCCCCTTCCTCCTCAAAGGGCCCAGCCCCTTCTAAAAGGGCTCATCTGACTAAGTCAGCCCCACACAAGATACCCTCCCTTCTGATTAACTTGAAGTCAGCTGATTAGGGACGCTAATATATGTGTAAAAGCTCTTCTGCAATCTACTTTAACATCGTTGTGGAAATGATAGCCCATCACAGTCACGAGACCTGCTGACACTGAAAGGAAGGGCATTACTCAGGGTGCGTACATCAGGAAGAAGACATCTGAGCTGCCATCTTAGAATTGACTGACCACAAAACTGTGTGAATTTGGACAAGATTTTTAACCTCTCTCTCCTTGTTTTCCCATCTATAGAATGGGATAATAACCCCCAGACAGAAGATTACTAGAAATACTAAATATCTATTGCCCAATTCAGTACCTTTGGATAAAATAAGTACAATAAGTATTTGCTGTTATTACTATTTTTTGTTTTATTGTAGAAATTAACTGGACCTGAAAAAAACATGCTTTATTTTAATAGTACAAATACTAATGGTCCACAACTACAGGGTCCCTGGGATGACAACATGGACTGAGTGAAAAAAAATCAGGTGTTTTCATGACTTTTTAGGGAGTAGCAAGTCTGATGCTTTCATCTGACCACCCTATAAGTTCAAGTGTTCTTAGCAGCTAGGACGTGGGATCTAAACCTAATCTTACACCACTTTCCACGTGAAATAGTAGGAGCTTTGGAGACTCCTTCCTGAGGGGCTACTCTGACCATGATTCTCTAAACTTTATAAACACCGGGGATATTTTCTGTGAGCTCCTTTTTCTCAAGAGATTCTCCAAGACTGCCCTGCAACTTTGATGAAACATAATACAAGAAGTAAATGGTTTTCAGGGTGTACTGAAAATATAAAACACATACCTAGATAGACATTTGCCCTAGATGTCAGTTTGGACCCAAGTACAATGAAGAAAGATCGTTTCAGAGAATGAATTCTATTGTCCAAGGGTATCCAGTACCCCTCTGAGACAATTGATCAGAGAATATGGTTATGAACGCAACTCTCTTACATGCCCTCAGAAAAAGTACAAATACAGGATGTATGCATGTGAATACACACCCATATCTAATTTCAGGTTTAGGAGGAAAGGAAGAAAGTGACAATTCCTGTATCTTCAGATTTCTATAATCTAGTCCTGCTATTAATAGAATTCATTTGATTGGCCTTCAGCAATTAAAGGATATCTATTTTACCATAGAAGGGTAAGAAAACCAGCAGGTACAATATTTTTTTAAAAAATAAGATCTCTTAAGGGGTGCCTGGGTGGCTCAGTCAATTAAGCATCTAACTTTGGCCCAGGTCACGATCTCACAGTTCAAGGGTTTGAGCCCCGCATTGGGCTCTGTGCTGACAGCTCAGAGCCTGGAGCCTGCTTCACATTCTGTGTTTTCCTGTCTCTCTGCCCCTCCCCTGCTTGCGCTCTGTCTCTCTCTCTCTCTCTGTCAAAAATAAAAAAATGAAAAGGTTAAAAAAAAATTTTTTAAATAAGATCTCTTCAAAATACATGAACTCAGAAAACTGAAAATAGTAACTGCAAAAACAATAGTAAAAACAAAAATAATGCATTTCATGCTTATATTCATGCTTATATTGTTCAACCACTTGAACAATCTGCAGATAATGGAACAGAGAATTCTTCTTCAAGTGAAAGGAGTTACCACCTCAAGTTGTATTAACAGATTTTGACAATTAACATATTTGAAAAGAGAGCTAATAAAGTACAGAATCAGAAGCAGCCAAAGGTAGGTGGTTGAGGCTACATTGTTTAACTAATACTTTTGTCAATTCTCATAACATAGAACATAAAATCAGATGATTTTTAAATGTACGTTCATTTATTATTACCAAAAGTGTGGAAGTTTTTAAGTGGGTAGTCTTAAATTGTCACTTTTTTATTTATGTCACAGAAATTTGGATCAAAAAAATAATTGATATAAAACTACTGTCATCTGTGGCTGCAATGTGACCTGTGTCAGTTAATACTAAATCTCCAAATATCAATTTATGAATGTATAAAATGAGGACACTAAGAATTTTATACGACCAATGTGAAGCATAGGAGAATTTATGCTTTGGGATTTTTACATGTAAAATCAATATACAATTAAGCTCTTAATCAAATTACTACAAAACAAATGCTTGCAATATTTACACTCTATTTTAAAACAGTTCTTAATACAAACTTTAAGGGCCTTGTCTTTTTTTTTTTTTTTTTTCTTTTTAAAGAGAGAGAGAAGCATCAGGGGAGGGGCAGAGATGGGAACAGAAGATCGGAAGGTGGCTCTCACAGAGCCCAATGCTGGGCTTGAACTCACAAATCACGAGACCATGACCTGAGCCAAAGTCAGACATTTACCCAACTGAGCCACCCAGGCGCCTTAAAAGCAACAGGACAATTTGAGACCATGCTTTGACCTCAAATCTAGCAAAAGAAGCATAGTTGACAATGACCTTGAAAAAGATAGAGTGGCCAGGGTGCAAAATTATCACTTTAATCATTATATATCAATATTTAGTATTATGCCTCCTAAAAGATAAAAAAAAAAAAAGCAATCCTGTAATATAATACAACTATATGGTCTTTCACTGCTTAAAATTAGAAAGTCATATAAAATTATATATAACTTGGTTATATAAAATTAACTATAAAAAAAATAAAAATTAGTTATACATCAAACATAGCCCCTAAAGTTGCTACAGTACTATCTTGTTTAAAAATAAACATAACTGAGAAACAATTTCACCTGTCTGTGCTCAAATAGAAATGAGCAAGCCTGGGAATAAATTGCCTTAAGTTCGTGATGAAAAGTCAGTTTCACATCTTTCACTCAGTAAGCTCCCAATTATCTAGCCCCGAGTAGTTACAGATTTTAAACTCAATATTTCTACATTAAAAATAAAGATTTGCACTAGAAACACTGTAAAAGAAAACTGCAACAGCTAATTATGTTTGTTTCTCCATATTTTCATAATATAATTGCCACCAGATGATAAAAGTCACTTTAAACTTGAGCAATAGGGGGTACCAGGGTGGCTTAGTCAGTTAAGCATCTGACTCTTGATTTCAGCCCAGGTCATCATCTCACGGTTAGTGAGTTCGGCCCCATGTCGGGCTCTGTGCTGACAGTGCAGAGCCTCTTGGGATTCTCTCTCTCTCTCTCTCTGTCTCTCTCTCTCTCTCTCTGTCCCTCCCCTGCTTGTGCTTGCTCTCTCTTTCAAAATAAATAAACATTAAAATAATTAAAAAATACACTTGAGAAATAGTGATTATTATACTTGAAACTAGAGATATTGTAGAATAGTACATATAACATGATTTTTATAGACTTCTCTGTGGAACATATATACATTTTCATGAGTTTAATTCCTTAGACCTAGAGCGTTACATTTAAAAATTATTTTCCTGCCTCAATTGTGTTTTAAAATCCTATTTATTTCTCTCAATTGTTCCTCTGAAAAGCTAAAAATAGGCAGTGGTTTGCGGCTGTGTCTTATGTCCAAAAGATTTAACCAAATGGAAAAAAAAAATGGGTATAGTCACATCCATGGAAAAGAAAACACTGGAATTAGATTTTTTGTGTGTGAATAAAAAACAAACAACAAAAAAAGAAAAACAGAAAAATAGGTTGCAGTCAGATAGGTAGGTGCTTTGTTCATGGCCCAAGCCCTGTCTGAAGGGAACACGAAACACAAAGGCCTGTCCGCATATCTAGAGGAAGCTGTTGCAAGAGTGATACAGGGCCTATTCTTATAAAGAAAAAGAACGAGCAAATCTGTTTGAGCATGAATATTAGATTTGCTGAGTTCTGCTGACATCACCATGGAAGATAAACATATTATGGAGACTGGGGCAGCCTGTCGTTAGAGAAGTTGCCAGACGAGATAAGTGAACAAAGACAAGTGAATACATGACACCCGTCTTGACAACCTTGTGTATGACCGAAGGCAGCAACTTAGCAAAGTGTCATCTTGAACATCACTAGTCTAGAACAAGTGGATCAAAATGAACTCTGAACCCTTGTTTCCTTGATAGTGAAGGACTAACAGCTGCCTGCATCTGGAATCTGTGTGAAAGTTCTTTACAGCTGTAACATAGTAAACAAACTAAAAAAAAAAAAAAAAAAAAAAGCCAGAGTCTACTGTTCCATTTACATTCTTGCCCCTTCTCTGGCCTCATTAAATTGTAATCTCACATCTAATTACATTTTATCAATTTATTATTTCTGCAACTTGAGGATTAAATTGAAAACATATTGAAGCAGAAAATAAATCTCTAACAGTTGTTCTTTTTTCTTGTTTTGTATTAGCAAGTTCATGATGACCGAGACCGGAGTTGTAAAGGGCAGTCAGCTTGTATGGGGTGCTTTTGGCGAGTAAGTGGGGGTGGGAGGGGAACCAACACGTTCAAGCTGTAGAATATGATTTACCAGCCCCGGAGCTCTGGGGTCTACATTTTCATAAATATAAGTGACAAATTATCAATAAATCACTCTATGGTTCACCATAATGCATAATGTTTATTGAAACCCAGTCCCAATAAATATGACTCGCCCTTTTTAGCCAAAGCATAAGAAACAAAGATGACAGGAATTACAAACAGAAATGAAAAATGGGGAATAAGCCCCTGGCAAGCAAGGAAACTTTATTCTTTCCAGTTCAATCTGAGACCACTGGATTCTGGAAGATACTTTCAGATGTGGACACTTGTTTCAAAATACCATTAGCTTTCATTCTGACCTGAAGAATTTACAGAGGGAGGCAGCGTGGGTAAATGTTTGACCACTGAAAGTTTCTATTTTTTTTTTCTCGTTTACATACATGAGATTCAGTGAGACTCCACTAAAATGGCAATAGTGTGAATTAAATGGTCACAACATTCTTTGGTTTTGAAATACAACGATGTCACTATTCTCTCTCTAAGAAAATGAGCTTTGGTTTAAAAAAAAAAAGCAATCAACGCTTGTACCAAATATTTGCAAAATTGTCCACTAAAAAAAATGGAAAGGTGTAAGATAAGAGTAACATTGGAAGTAATTGACAATTCGCCTTTAAAAGTTTACCCACACATTTTAGCCTTTGTTTTACACATATTCCTCCAAGAGAAGAGGGACTGCCTACATATTATGTATCATTGTTATTCATTATTTATTTACCCTTAGTACTATTTTGATATACTTTATGCACTGTATGATTTATCTTCTATGTTCTGAGAGTGAAATTAAGAAGTGTTGCAGACAACGCTGTTGTAATGCCCTATAACTTTACAAACTCATTCAGCAGCTGGAAGCAATTGACATAGGGTAGCATTTGACTTGAACAACACTTTAGAAAGTCAACTTGAATCTTAATTGAAATACCCTATATTTCACATTGGATATATGACCCAATTCTAGCCTTTTGTTTCTTTTTTTAAAAAAGCAAAGGCGGAGAAGTATTACGCTGTTTGTAAGACTTTATTATGAGATTGTTTATTATTTTCATGCAGTAATATTTACTCTAACAAAGGTTTTAACAATTGACCCTCTGAAACATACTTCTGTTTTACGGAAAATTGGTATAATAAATAATATTTTTAAAAGAGCAAAAACTAACCATAAGCTGAGCATGTAAAAATAACATTTTATCTTTTGCATATTGTAATTCTTCAGCCTCTCTCCTATGTCCACTTATTATTTGCATAACTGTTTCTAACTTTTTTATACTTCAGTGTTTTACATGCTCGCTTACATATTTGTGATGCTACACATTCTTAAACTGCTTAAAAACTATTGCATTAAATTAATTTTAGATATGATAGAAAAAATAATGAATGAACAACAACTCACTTGTTATCCATAAGAGCTGAGATAGCATTCAAGAAGCAGACCTCTGTTCTAGCGGCTTCACCCTCTATACCCAATAACTCTATGAGGTAGTTACTATTATTAGCTAGATTCATCAGATGAGGCAAATAATTCACAGAGAGGTTAAATAACTTTTCCAAAGCACCATGCTAGTAAGTAATAGAGTCAAGCCAAGAGAAAGAGCTCTACCAAATTTCCTTCCCTTGAAGCATTATGTGTATTCCCGAAAGTGTATGCATCTACCAGATATTTAAAATTGAACTGTACAATAAATTTAGTAAAATTAGCTATTTAATCAAATGAATCATTTGGGGCAATAATACTCCAAATTATCTGTTTATGCATTCAAATGTCATTGTAACATGTGCAGTTGTTCTGCACTCGTTAGGTATCTAATGACAGAAGCACGACTCCAACGTGCTTAAACAAAATAGAGAGCATTATTGATGCCCGTAACTGCAAAACCACTTGAGGCAGGACCAGATCCACATCTTCCAACAAGATGATAAGCCTGCAGCCCCTTTCTCTCCCTTGCAACTTTTCCTCCTTTGTAGTTTCATTCTGATGCAAGATTTGTGTCCACGGGCGGGTGTTACATTTAATTTGCCCCACAGTCAGATACCTAACACAAACAAACCCCTTAGCTCAGGCAAAACTCCCAAAAGATAATGCTCATTAGCACAGTTGGGTCATGCTCCAATGCCTGAACCGTCACTGGAAAAGGAAAATTCTTTGTCTCCAGACCTGGGTGTAGCGTCAGCCCTACCCAGACTAAGAATGGGGAAGGGGCGATTCTCTAAAGGAAAATCAAGATATTGCTACCTAAGGAAGAGGAAGAAATTGCTGGCCAGAAAAAAAAAAAAAAAATCCACAAAACTCCCTGACACAAGTTTTCTAAAAATAGGTTTTAGCTTTGTTAGTGTAATCTCTTCAGCGTAAATATAACGTGTGGCACTGAGTCAGGTAGGGTGCAATTGCAGAGAATAAAATCTGCACTAGCTGGTTGAAGCTGAAGGGGATTTATTATGAGATTTTAAGACACACATTTCTCAAGACAAACAAAGAGACAGAGTTTCTTTTAAGGTCATAGGAAATATGCTAAGAGAAGGTTAATCTCTTCAGTGTAAAAGGGTTGGTTTTTGTATAAATATTCCATGCTGAGTTTGGAACACAGCATTTCCTCTTTCTCCCCTCCTAGGTATGACCAGCTAGTCCTGGTTTGCCTGGGACTTTCTTGGTTTTAAAACTGAAACACTCACAACCCAGAAGCTCCTGGATGCCGGGAAAACCAGGATGGTTGTTTACCTACCTCACCCCATCCCTCTGGTAGTGATACCAAATGGACTCTACTGGCTAAAACCAAATACCTGAAATACCTGAAGCCAGCTGAGCAAAGCCATAGGATCCAGGAAGCAGGGAAACAAAAAGATTTAAAGAACCAAATGGACTCCACTGGCTAAAACCAATACCTAAAGCCAGCTGAGCAAAGCCGTAGGGTCCAAGAAGCGGGGAAACAAAAAAGATTTAAAGAAACAAAAAGATGTAAAGATTTATTAAACCTCTCTAATAAAGAGAACAATGGGGGGCGCCTGGGTGGCTTAGTCTGTTAAGCGCCAACTTTGGCTCAGGTCACGATCTCACGGTCTGTGGGTTCGAGCCCCGTGTCAGGTTCTGTGCTGACAGCTCAGAGCCTGGAGCCTGCTTGGGATTCTGTGTCTCCCTCTCTCTCTGCCCCTACCCTGTTCTGTCTCTCTCTGTCTTTCAAAAATAAATAAAACATAAAAAAAGAAATTAAAAAAAAATTTTTTTAATTAAAAAAAGAAAAGAATGGGGAGGGAGGGTCCAAAGTGAATAAGTTTCCCTATAGAGCACATCTTGAGATGCCCCAAGTCTCTTGAGGAGCTGGAATCCAAAAAAAAAAAAAAAAAGCAATGAAGCCCAAATCCCATGACCCATTGGATCTGTGTTGATTGGAAGGTCCAGCTAGAACCCAAAGGATTGTTTTATTTTCATCCTAGCCTCTGAGTGTTTGCTTCTTGGCTGACAGGAATACGGCCTGATAGGTTAAATCCCCTTCCCTTTCAGTTTTAAAAGGGGAAGCCTAGATACACATACCCACCCTTGAACAATTAGAACCATTTCTGATATAGACTACCAAACCCTCCCACTTGTAGTATGTAATTAAAAATCTTATGAAATTCCTCCCTCTCCCCCATCCTCCAGTCCTGTCCTAATGGGTAACCCATAAAGGGGAATTTTGCCTCCCTTCCCCCTCCCCTGAACTGAGGGAATTTCTCTCACGGTAGGGCCCATTTATTCTTCAACTGAAATGGCAGGACTGTGAGATTATTCTCTCAGAGCCAGGGCTCAGAAAAGAGCGTGGGTCCTCCTCAACTCTTCCCTACCTTCATCTAATTTGACTGAACTCCGGAAATGCTTCTCTCCCTGCATTGAAGAATGACATTTGTTCCTCACTTCAACTTGGGTTAGCAAACTAGTCCAGAGCTGAGCATGTATTTTAAGTCAGATCTTGGTCAGATCTGATTTCTATTCTATAACAGTTCGTTTTAATTCCATTAGATGCAAATTCTAAACAGTATCTCATCATATCATGGTATAAAGCAATTTCCTCCCAAAGAGTCAAAGGCAAGTTCTTAAATCTGAAGGGATATCAAAACATTTTATGTTTTTTTTTTAAGATTTAATAAATTTTCTCCCCTTTGGGAATTTTCTAATGATTTTCTGACCTACTATTTGAAAATATTTACCATAGATGGCAAAAGATTGATTTGCGAAAGAATATTTCTATGTGTTTGCGAAAAGAATTTGTAGAGAAACCTTCTTCCTTGCAAGACATAACTGTAGCGATTAATTACTTGACAAGAATCACTACGATACAGGAAACACTGCTCTTGACATTACTGAACACCTGCTCTCTCCAGGTCTTGCCTCTACCCGGATATCTCTAAACCCGTCTCTGCTGATGGAGGTGAGAGCCATCATTCCAAGTCGCTTTCCTGATCTATAGAACACATATTTTTCTCCTTTTGCTCTGATGGTACAAGGATCAGGCTGAGGCAAAATTATAAATTAGGAAATTTTGTCTCTGAGCCCCCACCTCTCCTTTTCCTCCCTTTTGAGGAAGCATTTGCTTCTTTTGGTTAAATTCGGCCCACACTCATGTTTTGTTTGACCCATACAGGAGCTGTTAAAAGAAATTGCCAGCATTTCAAATTCAGGAGATTACATAGTAACATCCCTTGATATATATAAGCTTGCATTTCCTCCTGACCTTTGGCTGGAGAAGATGAGCGGCTATCTCTCCATACGGCCAATATCTCCAGTTGACCACGAAATTCATTTACTTCTCAGGTGCTTGAGGTCTTAACCCCCATCTGCTTTTGAGTCGCTACCTCCATGGCTGATCTGTAGCCAGTAAACGCCAATATGCTAAAAGTGGTTGTTAAAGGTAACAACCGCCAAATATCCCGAGCCTTCTGAATGCCATTCTGGCTGCTCTACCTCCCACTCAGGACCCTCCAAAATCTCCCCATAATTGCCAATTAAGGAGTAACTGCTGGGCACAGCAGGTCGCTTCCAGGACTCTAGTGTAGATTTCCACACTTCTGTCCCGTGTCCTAATGGATGTCCAACTTTTAATACGATCCTGACAATCTCTGCAACTGAAGCGTTTCTTTTTTGACTCAAAGAGCTAGACATGTCTGTTTGTTTGTTTTTAAGTGCCATTTAAAATAGGTACGTTTCAACCTACGGCAATGCCTCCCCGGTCTTGAAGCTTCAGTCATGAGACAGTACTTTTTTTTGGAAAGAGAAACTGTATGTAGCACACGCATCAAATGGTATCCGGTAGGGGACAACAAGCCTGACTCATTCTCATTGCATTCATTTGTAGATAAAACAACCGACATCATCCAAACACAGCAGAATATTTTAAGCAAGCATTATTCTTAAAATTAAAAAAAAAAAAAGCAAGGTTTCTCAGATCAGATTGTGAGCTTGGGATAGATTAACAATTGAATTGCAGTGAGAGCTTTAAAATGTACAAAATGCCTTAATCTATCTTCATTCATTTATTCGTTTCCCAAATGTATGCCAGATTTTTCAACTGATTCTCATAGCTCAGCGGGTCCGACAAGGCGTACTTCACACACAGACGAACGAAGGCCCAGGAAGGTTGAACTCTTCACTCAGAGTCACGTTATTCCTGGCAGAATGGAGGCTTGGATCAAATTCTCCTGGCTCCCAGTTCCAGTCAGCATCCATTATCATGCTTTTCATGTCAGGACAACTGTCCTGATTTGGTCAACGACAAAGCTCAAGCTGCTTTTTTGCTGGGCTATATATTGGTAACTCAGATCCTGAAAAGATACAGGTGTTAAGTTTTCTGCATCAGAACCACGACACTTTAGCCCTTAAAGCTTTTTTTCCTATTATGGACAAGATTATACCGAACTACATTTTTTTTTCCTTCGAGAGAAGCAAAGCAAATTTTTTAAATGCCTGTAACACTCACCTTTAGCTCTGAGAATTCTGTACATTTCATATGCTCATTTCAGAACAGCTTATGTTAACCTCGAGGTTACATATTTTTTAAGTTACTTGCTATATTTTGTTTAACTTTTGGTTCTAATTTTATCCTGAGTGTACCACATTTAGATCAGAACACTTAACTGTTAATAGTAATAGTATGCCTTTATCTTGCTAACATTTTCCTCAAGTGATCTGTGTGTTTTTTACAGAAGACATCTCATAAAAATATATTTCAGTTTTTGTAATATAAGGTATCTCTCTTAAAGTATACAATGACTTACATTTTTGGTTATTTTTTGGCACAAAATCTTTTTTAACATGTAATCAAATCAATATAAAATTTACCAAGGTCCTAAAATTACATCACTACATATTTCCATAAGTAATCTTAAGGATTTTTGACAAGGCATTTGAAGCAGTTTCTGACTTCAATATCTGGTTTTTGGTTTAGAATTCTTAAAAATACATGAAGTTACTTGGCCTGAAAAGTTATACTAAACAAAATCAGAACCTAAATGCGATATTAAGTCCAACTCTTAATATCCTTATTTGATTAAAGTACTAACCTCATGCATAAATGTCAGTGAAAATCACTTGATGCTAGTTTATATAACATTCTCATGTTGAACACCACATTAAAACAATCTTTAAAATAAGAATAAACACTAAGTTAATGCTGGATTTTTACATCTCACTTGTAGAGCATAACTGTAAGAGAAAAATAATAAGGCAAATGGAAATGGAAATAACTACATACTAACCAGTCATATCTAAATAATAAAGATCAAATTAATAATTTTGTGCCTACGTAATCACCTCTTTGGATAAGAAAGCTGTAAGTCTAAGAGCATAAGAACACTAGAAACCTCTATATACACAATGGAGTACTACATGGCAATGAGAAAGAACGAAATATGGCCCTTTGTAGCAACGTGGATGGAACTGGAGAGTGTGATGCTAAGTGAAATAAGCCATACAGAGAAAGACAGAGACCATATGGTTTCACTCTTATGTGGATCCTGAGAAACTTAACAGAAGACCATGGGGGAGGGGGAGGAAAAAAAAAAGGAGGTTAGAGTGGGAGAGAGCCAAAGCATAAGAGACTCTTAAAAACTGAGAACAAACTGAGGGTTGATGGGGGTGGGAGGGAGGGGAGGGTGGGTGATGGGTATTGAGGAGGGCACCTTTTGGGATGAGCACTGGGTGTTATATGGAAACCAATTCGACAATAAATTTCATATATTGAAAAATTAAAAAAATAAAAAAATAAAATGGAAAAAAAAAAGAACACTAGAAACCTCTACTTCACGTTTGGTGGGGAGCATTCAATAGGCCAAGGATGAGGGAATTCGGGGTAAAACCAGGGAATAAGTAAAGGCACAAGCCCGTTGCTACACTTCATTTGCCAAAAGATTCTCCATCATAAAGAAAGTTACATAGGGGCACCTGAGTGGCTCAGTCAGTTAAGCCTCTGACTCTTGATTTCAGCTCACGAGCCCCCTGCCAGGCTTCACGTGGACAGCACGGAGTTTGCTTGGGATTCTCTCTCTCCCTGTCTCTACCTCTGTCTTTTTCTCAAAATAAGTAAATAAACCTTTTAAAAAATAAAGAATGTTGTATAGGATACCTGATGATGATTAAGATAGAAAGCCTATGTATGATGCTGGCAATGTTTGAGAGGAACCGCGAGTAAGGAAGGCAAATACACATGTGGAGTGAGCCAATTCTAGTAATAACGAATCGCTGCCCCTTCTACAATGGAAGGCATCATGGTAGGTTGGTTAGTCCCTATGGGAAAAGATACTATCCTGAGGGCTTAGTGTAGGCCCTCCGTGTAGTGTCTCCCCCGAGTTCCATCAATACCTGTTTCTCTTTTAGAATATTCTTAATTTGATCTTAATAGGATGACCAGCTTGAATACCTAAATTGGCATTAATCGGATCACCCTCGGTGAAGGTAAGCGCATGTTACTAAAATCATGGAAATTTCATCGCTGCCATTTTGTTCATGACCCCAGCGAGCCAACTCTGGAGTTGGTGAGGAGAAGCTGATTGACACTGAGTTATCCTCTTCATTGATCACTGAGATCTTCTGTATTGGGGGATCCTCACGTTCTTGACTATTCTAAAGAATCTACCTACAAACCCTTTCCCAGCTGTACATTTCATCAGTCCTTCGATATTCTTCCTGAACTTTTGGCTGAGTAGCTAGCCACTGCTTATTAATTCCCTCTAGATTTAGATCTCTGGCCCTTTAGTCTTCCAAGCAAAGGAAAGAATCAGATGCACTGCTTGTAACTTTTCCTACTGGAAGGATTTCTTTCCCCAAAGTCCTTCTGGGCTGCCTCTCAGGGGAACTATAAGGCAGCAATAGTCCAATTCAGCTAGTGCCAGCATATTGTACAAAAACACCTATTAACCACACTCGAATTTTTACCTTTTCAGCCAACTGATCAAACAGAACCCCCTATGAGACAGGCTGTGTATTGAGGGTAAGAGATTAGAGCAGCAGAGGTAGATGCCAAGATAATTGGAGACATTAGGCATACCTTCAATAATTTCTTGAGTTCTGTCTCTTATATACCATTGCCACTTGATAGAGTGCTTCTCAACAAATGCAACTTCATCATGTTTTGAATGAAAGGGACAGTCCTGGTCAAGTGTTCGCTTGGTGCATCTTAGCCAAGTTTTTTTCAGTGTCTACCAGACTAGTAAGTTGGGACCAGGGGCTGTTTCTCAAAGAGGGAAAGGACTTGGCTCCAAAATCCTAGGAATCTTCCACTGGCGGTGGCCAGGTGTTGCGTAAAACATTTCTTCTTGACACATTTTGGGTGTCATTGGGCCTGATCAATCATAAAGCCCAAGTAGCAGAGTGTCTTATACATTAGCTTGGACCAGCTACACTGGGGCCACTGACAACTGATAGCTTCGTAGTAAATAGTTCAACCCAGCACATACAAATGTAGTTTATGTTGCCATCAGAAGCCTCCTTTTTTAGTGGGAAAAAAAAATGGTGCTTCAGACATAAGAGTTAGTCAACTTCATTGGTAAATATATTTGCATGGGTACATGTTTGTGGATAACTGCTGTTTCCTAATCAAATAAGCATAAAACGATTTGTATATAGTATTTAATATTCAAAGTAGATCTTTTGAACTGAGTCAACAAAATATATTTTTTAGTCTAGTTAAAGGCAAAAATCCCATGATATGCTAAGTTCTATTTTAAAGTCTTACTACATCAGCCACATATTATTGAATACTTTGACCATTTTCATTTATCATTCTCTTGTTTCTATCATTAGGCATTGTTTGAAGAATGTACCATTGGATGAAACTAGCAAATGATTAATAAGACTTCAATTTGGGGAAATTAAAGAAATAAGTCAGCATGCAAACTATCGTTGCCTCATCTGGTCTCAATCGTGCATGCCTAAGTTATGATATATGTATCATTTTATGTGGATTTATATTCCTCATTACTGAAAAAAAATTAAAAAGTAAAAAAAAAAACTCTTCAGAAAGATTGCATATGTTAACAAATATTCTCTAAAAAGAATTCTCTATTGATTATTGATAGCACAGATTGATGCATTTATCCTTTAGGATTGAAGTCATTATCTTTTGTTAATGAAAAGGAAATAAACGGCTGGCTTCTACTCAAACCTGGAAGATCTGACAATATATAAATTAAAGATGACTTTGAAAGAGGAAAGGTCACAATCCTATTACAACTAATCATTTTTACATATTGATCTCCTGATCTCTCTTCATATGCATACATGTTTTTTACATTATTCATTAATTCATTCAACAAGCATTTACTAAGTCTCCTATATGCTGAAATTATTATAAACAAAGCACATGCACAATTTGGTATTTGCTTTTTTAACTGAATATGATAATACACATTTTTATCATTTTCCTACCAATGTTACCTTTTTTGAGAGAGAAAGAGAGAGAGGGCGCAAGTGAATGAGAGGCAGAGAAAAAGAAAGAGAGAGAAAGAGAGAATCCCACAAGGAGTAGAGATGGGGGAGGGGGTGGAGAGAGAGAGAGAGAGAGGGAGAGAAAAGCTCACCCAGGGCTCATGTTTTTATCCGAAGCAGGACTCGAGCTCACTTGATGTGGGACTCGAACTCATGAACTTTGAAATCATGACTTGAGCCGAAGTCAGGTGCTTAATGACTGAGCCGCCCTGGTGCCCCCAGTGTTACCTTTTTAAGCAGCATTTTACTAAAATATAAATGTTATGGGGACCTAGGTTTTTTGATATTCACCTTCACAAACACCTCCTCTTTACAAGGCAGAATAATGTAGTGACTGAGGTTTAGGTTCTGGAACTAGACAGATAGGAGTCTAAAGTCTGGATCCACCCCTTACCATGAGACTGGGGAAAATTCAACTCTTCGTTCTCCTCATTTGTGGCATGATGATAATAAAAGTACCATTTCTGTGGCTGTTTTGAAGATTCAATGACATAATAGCTATGAAATGCTTAAAACAGTGCCTAGCACAGAATAAATATAGCTTGTTAGTTTTGTTTATATCTCTATTATCTGGCCTGTGAAAGTTCCTTTCATTCTTCATGGTCCATCTCACACATTTTCTCCTTCAGTAAGCTTTTCCTGATCTTTCCAACCGGATATGCTCTTTCCCTCCATCAATCCTCCAAAATGTTGTGCTTGTATTGTTCTTACAGCACTCGACACTTCAGGCTTCGGTTTCAAAATGAGTATGCATTTCTCTTATCCACATTGCCAGATTACAAACTCCTCTCAACCTATCTTGCTAATCTTCACCTTTACTATGGTGCTCAATTAATTTTTAAATTGTGGATTGTGACATTTTACAGGTAGAAAAACAAGGATACCAAAACACATGATGAGTTTTCAATTAAAATGATTTCAACTTTCAATTGATTTTTCAATTGAAAATGATCTATTCCTTTTCATATGAGTTATATCGGAATTAGAAACTATTTTCCTCTCCCAAGTCCTTTGTTTTCCTTGGGTGATTTCACTACTTCTCTTTTTCAATTTTATTCACAATTTGCAATTTTTTATCCAAGGTAAGTTTATATTTCTCATGGAAACCTAGAAGTATGTCACCTGGCCCAGTTAAAACTATTTTGGTTCCTCAAATAAGTAAATGTTTCTTTTGTTTCTCCATACAAATAAATGTTTCCCAAAATCTTTCTCTAATATACTGGCTTACAATTATCACTTACTTCTTTGCTGCATTCAGTTATGCTATATTTTTCGCACAAAACATCAGAATTATGTTCTTATTGTAGATTACTCCCCTCTGTATACAAGTATTTGTAATATTTATGATGGTATTAACTAAACTCATGAAATAGTTTTCACATACCTATTCTGTTTCTATACGAAAGACCTAAAATGAAAAATGACTTACGTCTCTTTAATCATGACCTGAATCCCAAAACTTTCTCTTCAAATCAACATGTTCACCATAAGAAACATCATCATACAATAACTTAAGACCATGAAACAATCTGATTGGCCTTCTGCCATCAGTTTATAAACTTATCAACATAATTCCATTCTTATCTCTAAAATGATGACCATGAATAATGAGTTTAAAATGAAACTATAATTACGTTAGTCATTATTATCCTTGATGAATGAATAAATGCAAAATTATTGCACTAGAGGTACACGTCAAAATGATCAGTCATGTAACTATACAGCCCAGTAAATGCAGTGCCCTTATGTAGTCAATAGGTAACATATAGACACATCACTACAGAAAATTTAATTCAGATTTTTGTAAGGATGCACAAAACTCTGTGTGAGTTATTATAGAAAAGCTAACAAAAATGTGGGCCCTTTGATAACTTGCAACTCACCTAACTTCCAAATTAAAATAAAACGGGCTTAATTAGAAAAAAAGTAATAGTAAATGATTGCTTCTAAAATTGCTAAACACCTTTCCATAATCTAGCTTGTGAATACCTTGGTCTTCACAGACTTTGTTTTATCAAATGCACCTGTGATAGTTAAGAGTGAAATTATAGCACAACACTAATTCCGAAGATTTCAAATGTCATTTAACCACCTATGTAGATGAGCATATGAGTTTGGGCCTTCGCTCTCAGGATGTGATGAGTTCTATTAATAGATTTCTAAATAGAGAGCCACCATTAGACCTGGTCCATTGTGAGTACGAAACATCTCATATGGTAGAAACGTCCAATCACACACTGGCTCATATTTTTCAAATGGCATCATATTATTTATGTAAAGAATTTGGACTTCATCCTAAAAGCAATGAGAAATCTTTTATGAAGCTTGTCGTTAAGATTCCTGAATTTTAGAACAATCTCTCTGCTAGTAGAGAAAGTCACATTAGAAGCAGTAGAATTATTATGATGAGCCAGGTGAAAAATGATAAGGGCTTGAACCAAAGTGGAATTCAGAGATATTGAGGAAATGTAATTGCCAATGACTTATTGAGTGAAGAGGCTGAACAAAACAGAGGAGGACAAGTCCAGGTTTCTGGCTTGGGCAACCGGATACATGGCAGGGCATTCGTTGTGATAAGAAATACAGGAAGATGAGTAGCTTTGTCAAGAAAAATGGTAAGTTTGTGTTGAGTTTTAGATACTCGTGGAACTTCCTAATACATACATTTTTTTTTCTAGAGGTTAGGAAGGATGTAAGGAACATAAATAAAAAATTTGAAGTTATCAATGCAGAGACAATAATTAGATGATAATTAAACTTATAGGTGTGGTTGAAATCTCAGAGAGTATACGTAGTGGGCAAAGAAATGGTTTAGGACTCAAAGCTACCTCACCTTTGCCAGTCGTAGGGAAGATTAAATGGTACAATATGTATGAAAATATTCCATATGTTACTTATTATTCTCCTCCTAAAATTCTTTTTATGGCTTATATGGTTTAAATACACATGGCTTACAGAACCGTAGTTTATTAGTCACATTCATATATGTACATGTAAATATCAAATAAAGACTATGTAAAATTTCCAGTCTTACCTGTCTCTCTTCTGGAAATAACGCCACAGTGGCCCCCATTTGACGCTTCCTGAGCTTCAGCTTCTACTTGCAAATGCAAGTAATAATATCTGTCTTTTATATGTGGTTTTAAGCCCCACTGGGGAAAAATGCCACTTATATTTGATAAATAATATATGATAGTGGTAACTTTCAAAAGACACAGATTCTAGGGTTCTATGAGCCAAACATTACTTTATATCCATAAGTAGTTTGATAAGCCTATAACCTCCCGATTCAGTTTTTCACCAGCTAACATGAAAGTCTGAAGTCCTGCAAAAACGCATGTCGTTTTACAGAACAGATCTATAACTTTAGAAAAGTCACCACAGTCTTAGTACTTCCAACCTGCAAAATAGGTAGTACCTCGGATACCTCCCAGAGACGCCCAAGAAATCAACAAATCAGATACTTGGGAAGTTTAGTTCAAGAGCTACAAGACAGCAGTAGGAGGTGCGGCCGGGATGGGGTATTGAATACATACATTTGATTCAGCCCGTGTCACGGAAGTTTGTCCTAAACAAAATTACCATGCACATTAAATTAAAGGTTGGTTTGAGAACGGTATTAAACTGATCAGAATGAGCATCGGAGAGAGACAAAAGCTTCAAACAACTTCTGGTACTGAAAAGAAAGATATTTCCACCAGTGGGAGCTAATTTTCATACGCAGATTTTAATTTAAAATGGCCAAATCCCCTAGTAACTTAGGGTCTGCGGCAGCTTGAATCTCCCGTGCTTATATCTGTCAGACAAAACAGAGTTATAACTGCCAGGTTCAGATTTTAGGTAGGTGGAAAAGACACCCTGAAATCCTCTTTAACATATCCATGCTACTGTGATTTCTCCCTTTCATATACTGACATTTGAGGGGAAGAAGAACTAAAGTCAGGATTTCTCCCTTGCCTGAGCAATTCTTGACCTTGAGTCTCGACCTTGAGCAGTGTCATCAGATAAGATATAGTCCTTTCGCATTTGAGCCACTGGATTTATAGCAGCTCCACACACCTGCTCTTTGCTATGGCTACATGATTTGAAGTATCATGAGAGACTGGAGTTTGATGAAGGACATTTTTTTTTTTAACGTTTATTTGTTTTTGAGAGAGAGAGACAGAGCGTGAGCAGAGGAGGGGGCGGGGAGAAGGAGACACAAAATCCGAGGCAGCCTTCGGGCTCAGAGCTGTCAGCCCAGAGCCCAAGGCGGGGCTTGAAGCCACCAACTGTGAGGTCATGACCTGAGAGGAAGTTGGACACTTAACCAACTGAGCCTCCCAGGTGCCCCTGGATGAAGGAAATTCTTACAGGGAGGGAGTGGACCTGTGTACCCAGTTTTCCTAAAGCTTTTTCTCACCTTGTGATCAAAGTGATATATTTTTCCTCATCATATATACCATTTGAAAATACCTCACGGTCATGGTGAAAATGTGATACCCGCATCTCTCTTTCTGGTAGAGTGCCATTTGTGGGATAGATGTCCCTGCTCCGTACTACCTTGGCACACTGTAGTGACTTAGCGTGGCACTCAATGGCCAAAGTAACATAGGTAAATCATCATTTAATTCTCTAACTTCACCTGCTCTGCTTCCCACATAGCAGGTGCACAATAAATGTTTGCTAACTTAACTCGTGAGCTCCCTGTACTTACGCGTGGGTGTGGCGACACGTTCTCCAAAGAACCTACACATTAACTCTTGATTTCCGCCCCCGTTTGACAGCCGGCGGGTACAATGTGATAGCAAGTTCGTATTCTCTGTATTTTATTCAAAATTGAGTTGGATTTTCTCCCAGTGGATTAGTAGAGACAGCAAATTCTGAATCCGTGACTTGTGCTTTTATACTCTTCGTGGAAACAGGCACTAAAAAGAAGAAATCCAGAGCCTGCCAACTCTGGGAATTAAAGGCATAATGGGAATTATCTGTCCGGCCCACTATGGCATTAGGCTAGTCTTAATTATAGCACAGGGATACTCCCTTACAGATGGACTATTTTAGGTTAGTAAGTAATTAACCAATAAATTCTATTCCATGCTTTGAAAGTTTATTTCACATATGCATAGCATCTTGTATTTGGAATAAGGTAAAGACACATCTGGTTTTCTCTACTCACCCAAAAGTATAATGTTTGGACACTTTTTTTCCTCTCTGAGTTTCATGAGAAATGAATTCCATGGCAGAGATACAGTTTATGGCTGTGAGATACGTTATGAAGTCGCTTGCAAAGGCAATCTCTCTCTCTCTCTCTATGGGCTCCTTTTTTAGCAAATCCGTTTATGTGAAATAATTGGGATAGATTAGTCAAAAATGCTTTCATCTTTGTTTCTTGCCTACATTGCATTTTAAAATAATTAAAAGTCCAGATTGTTTCTGTTTTTCACCTAAGTTTACTGGCACCCAGCAAAGAAGGCTACACTTTGATTTTAATCATGGCCAGACAGTATCAGTCCCCTGTCCCAGAAGCAACAAGAGCAGCAAGTAGAAACCCTGCTGGGTAATTTCAAAGCAATGTACTTCCTGCTGCTAGCCCTACAGTATGATTTCTGTTCTGCCAAGGGCACCAATAGCAGGCAACTTCTAATTTGCACCTCACACATAAATTCACATTATGCCAATAGGTTTCGAAGGAAACCACAAGCTACCCAGCTCAGCCGTCAGAGGTCTGTTAACAGACCTTTAACTATGATCTATTGTGCAGCAGGGCCTGAAAGACGCATGCGGAGTCCCACTTTATAGAGACCGCACTTGCCTGACACCATTTTTCTTGAGATAATTATAAGTGTTTATTTTGGCTTTTAACAACTTTAATCACATTATTTAGCATGTTGCTGTTTTGTCATCAAGTTAAATGAACACAGAGTTCTCCCAGGAATGTCCCAGAAACTCACACATAGGGTGGTTTCCTTGAGGACAGACACCAGCATACGAGATGGAGGTGGTTAATTACACTACAGCTTCGTGGATGCCAAGATGTTTCCTTCCACAAACAAGTAAGCAAACAAATTATACCAAGCAACAGAGAATTCCTAAATGAATAAGGTGTGATCTTTCTAATTGAAATAGCATGGCTCTCTGTCTTTGTTTTGAGGTTCTGCCGTTTTCAGTGGCTTCGTGGTGGAGAGGGGTTTACAAGGCATCTCGCATAAAGGCACGCAGCATCTTTGATGACTAATGTCATCAGCTGCAATTACCATGTGGAATACAGAGCAGCACTTCTCCGAGTTATCTCGAATTAGGTTTAAAAATAACCTTAGCTGATCACAAACGGTTCTATAGTCACTGTTAACTTCAAGCAACTGTTGAAACAGCATGCTGTGCCAAATTGCATTTGATGGCCCAGTAAGAGCAGAACTATAATATGCTTCAATGAATTCTAAAAATATCTACCTCCAATGGAACCTGAATTAACAAAACCAAACAGGGCAGTTCACCTTACTCTCTCTTTTTTTTTACTTTATTTTTATTTATTTTAAGAGAGAGAGAGCACACGAGCAAGAGAGGGGTAGAGAGAGAGGGAGAGAGAGAATCCCAAGCAGACTCCGTGCTCAACACAGAGCTGGACTTGGGACTCGATTCCACACCGTGAGATCATGACCTGAGCTGATGCCAAGAGTCAGACGCTTAAAGGACTGAACCACCCAGGAGCCCCAGTTCACCCTATTCTTAAATCACCTCATTCAGTGTGCGTGTGTCAACTGGAGTAAGGTCTAGATTATTTAATCGTATATTTAACATGTAATAAAACTTATATGCCAGTTTTATGCCTTTAATATTTTTATTTGATGCCCTACATTCTGTTATTAATTACACTCAAGTTTCAAAGTAAGATTACTTCCTCTATAATTACGCATTTCTGTCCCTGAAAGTAGTTTAACATTCTTAAGGAACCGATAATGAACATTCTTTATTGGAATTGTTTTTGCTGCCCAGGGATCTCAAGTGGGCATGCAAGATTTTTTTAAATGATATCAACTGATATAAGATGACCAATGAGGATACAGTTTTGAAATGACTAATTTGATCGAACAGACATTATTTCTTTAAATCATCACATTTCTTTTTTTAAACTTTTTTTTAATGTTTATGTATTTTTGAGAGAGAGAGACACACACACACACAGCGTGAGCGGGGAAGGGGCAGAGAGAGAGGGAGACACAGAATCTGAAGCAGGCTCCAGGCTCTGAGCTGTCAGCACAGGGCCCGACGCGGGGCTCGAACCCACAAACTGTGAGATCATGACCTGAGCCAAAGCCGGATGCCTAACCGACTGAGCCCCCCAGGTGCCCCAAAATCATCACATTTCTTTTTCATGAAGGCCTGCAGGTCAACTTGTGTTATGACCATCAGATTTATTTGACAAATCCAGGAGCCAATTAATTCACAAGTAAAAGTTTTGTTTGGGTGTTCTCTCATTTCAAATTTAGCAAATTCATATCCAGCAGACAACTCCCAACTGATGAAATTATTGTGGAAAAATTGAGTTTCTTCTCTAAATCAGTACTTTAAATACTCTTAGGAGCTAATAAATGTTCCAGAGTTTTATATATGCAAATATTATTTTAATATATGTATAATGTTTAAAGGGGGGGTTAATATATGTAATAGTGGAAAATCCCAAATCCAACATAGCAATAGTCAGAACAAGAAAATGCCAAAGTACTGTGCATTTCAGGTTATCTTTGCCCCTAGAGAGTTAGCAATTGCCAGAACCCCTTTATCATTTGCACAAAAGTTCCAATTTTTCCTTGCTCCAACAAACCGTTTCCTAACGGGAATCCATGCATTTCATAATCAATTAAGAGATTGGATTCCTTTCTCACTTCTGCATTGACAAAGCGGTATAATCTTTAATTTGCTTCTTCTTCAATAGCAAGAATTTCTTATTCTTAACTTCTTTCTGAGTTTAATGCTCTTTCATTAGATTATGCTGACGGAATGAAAAGATGACCTGTGTTAATTTTCTTACTTCATTCTACCATGCAGTGAAAACTCTAGAGTATGAAAACATAAAATTAAGGCATAACAAAATAGCTCATACAGAATCTAAAATTTTTCATTTTAATCCATTTTTCCTGTGATTCACATCAAATCATGGGCTTATTCTTAAAATTTCTGACCTACGACGATTAGACTGGCCTCTAATTCTTCATCTACAATACCGGATACCAGAGTATAATGGGCCAATGTTTATCAAGTTATTTAAACCTAGAATTATATACCAAACTAAGTTATTATTCATATCTATAGGCAAAATTAATCTTCAGTCATACAATGACTTGGAAAATTTACTACACACATCTTTCTGAAAAATTCATGAATAAAATAGTAGTAATTCATATCCAGCAGTGAATTATAACAAGAATGCACAATAAACAAACAAGCTTATTCTTAAAACCAAAAAAAGGTTTAAATTTAGGCATCTATTCATGCAATTCACTATATTAACACATGAAAAGAAAAACCTATAAGATTATTTTGAAAACTTCTAATTAATCAATTCCTATCATTTCTTTTGCTGATACAGAGAGAGAATAAAGACTCCTACAAAACTTGTAATAAATTAAAATTTATGTCAAAACCTATGATAAATATCATACTTAAGGATGACCAAATTAAGTCAGATATTAGGCAAGGATGTGTACTATCACCACTATTATTCAAGCTTATTTTGAAATATTCCAGCCAATGTAATAAGGCAAGAAAAGTGAAATGTATATATTGGAAGTAAGGAAACTGTTCTTATTTGCGTATTATATGTTTGCCTGCCTAAAACTCCAAGACAACTGAAACATTTAAAACTAATAAGAGAGTCCAGGAAGTTAGCCAGATAAAATATAAAGATATAAAAATTATAAGACATGTATAAATATAATGGACAAAATACCTTATTTTTTTTAATATGAAATTTATTGTCAAATTGGTTTCCATACAACACCCAGTGCTCCTTCCAACAGGTGCCCTCCTCAATACCCATCACCCACCCTCCCCGCCCTCCCACTCCCCATAAACCCTCAGTTTATTCTCAGTTTTTAAGAGTCTCTTATGGTTTGGAAAAAAAAAGTTAGAGAGGGAAAAAGACAAAATATCTTATTCACAAGAGTTACAGAAATCAATAAAATGAATAAGAATAAGACTAACAAGAAATATTAATGTATACTTGAAAAAACACTTATACATAATTGAAGAACATAAAAAAATGATAAAATAAACTACAATTCATAGAATTATCCTGAATGAGAAGACAGTAAATTATGACAATGACTGTATTAGTTTACTAGGACTACCATAACAAAGTAGTGCAAACTGAGCAACTTAAACAAGAGAAATTTATTTTCTCACAGTTTTGGAGGCTAGAAGTCCAAGAGCAGGATGTCTGTAGAGTGAATTTCTTCTGAGGCCTCTCTCCTAGGTTTGTCAATGACTATCTTCTCCCTATTTCTTCACATGGTCTTCCCTCTGAGTCTGTCTATCCCAATTTTTTTCTTCTTATGACACCTGGCACATTGAATTGGTTGCTCCTGAATAATCTCATTTTAACTTAATTATCTCTTTAATGACTCTATCTCCAAATATAGTCACATTCTGAAGTACTGGGAGTTAGGATTTCAACATGAGAGTTTGGGGTTAGGGGACACAACTCAGTCCATAACAATGACATTCCTTTCTCAAAATAATCTAAAATTTCAAAACAATTATTGAAAAGCCAACAGAACTTTTATGAAACCTGACAAGATGATTATAAAATTTACTCATAAGAGTAAAATGCATAAGAATATTGTAAATTGAACATCATTGAGAGACAACTTGCTATCCCAAATGTCAAAGCATTCCATAGACCTATGGAAAGTGCTGATAGTATAGGACTTACCAACAGTGACCTTGATTCAAAAATCTTGGTGTTGATCCCAGCTCAACTATTTATTAGCTCAGTAATTCTGAGAAAGTTACTTAACCTATTTGAACCTCAGCTTCCTAACATGTAAAATGATGATGATAATAATGTTAATTACCACATAAGGTATTTGTGAAGATTAAAAGAATGACACATTTGAGGTTCAGTAAATATTAGAGATTATTGTTATTAAATTCTGTTGTTATAGAATTAACACTGTATGAAGAATAGATAAACAAATCAATGGAACAGAACTGAAATTCCCAAAAGAGATTGATGTTTATATGGGAACTCAGTCTATGAAAATGTTGGCATTAAAATCTATTAGTAAAAAGCTAACTATTAAACAAAGTGAAAAGAAAGCCACCCTGTAAGGAAATATTTGCAGCATATTTAGCAGACACAGAATTAAAATCCATAATATATGAAAATGTTAAACTATTAAAAAAATGGGCAAAAATTATGAACTGGCAGGATAGAAAATATGAAAAAGACTAATAACCATGCAAAATCATGTTCAACATCATAAGTAATAAAGGAAATGGGATTAAAACAATAAGACGTGTTTTGTCCACCCTATTGGTAAAAACTGGAAAGATTTGTAATTTCCAGAATCCGTAAGTCTCAGGAAATAGGAACTTGATATATTGTTAGTACAGACAATATATATAGTGTGTGTATAATCATATAGATAAAATATAGTGTAGTAAAGCATATATGAAAATGCCTACCAAAATTATAATGTACAGATTACTTGACTCAACAGTTTTATTTGTGAATCTCTCTTACAAAAATAGTAAGTACTTTGCTCTTTGTAGTAGTAACAAATTACAAACAACCTAAATATCCAGCAATAGGGAAATGCTGAAAGAAATTATAAAAGGAATGAGGTAAACAAATAAGATAGGAAATAGGAATATGTATACCAGTTATTATTAAGTATTTGCAGTTTTCAAAAATCTTTATGTCTACACATGCGTAAATGCATAGAAAGAAGTCTAGAGATATGTACATGAACAGTAGTTATCTTCAGACAGGAAAAAGTGCTGGAAGACTAGGATACTTCTAGGCAGGCTTGTTTTTATTTATTGGAAGCATTTGTTATTTTCAAAGTAATCAGTTATTACTTTTATATTTAAATAATTAAAAGATCAGATACCAACAATTAGTGCTGCGACTAGACATAGGCTGAAAGATCAGTGCCAATTCCTTTTTGTGGGAGATGAGCTATAAACTAGAGCAATGTCTCTCTAATTACACTTAGATAACTGGGAGAAGAGTAATGCCATTAGCAGAAAAAAAATATAACTGTCAGTAGTACCAGAAGAAGGAGAAGAGGGGATCTCCCTTTGCCCTGATTTCATGTGCACATGCAGAAGGATATCCATTCAAATGACTCCTCTGGTCTCTCTGTGCCTACACTAATTCTTTCCCAAGGGAGAAATGTTGTCTTAACTTACTCATAAATTTGAAACAAAAAGTAGGCAATCCTAGATCAGCTCTTTCCTCTTTCTCTTTGGGATCTGACCATATGCATGTGTTCTGGTCTACTCTTGATCATGTCATAACTTTAGTGGTCAAAACTCTGTCCCTAAATAAGGAGGTTGTCCAGGCCTCTGGTTGTCCATAACTGCCTTGACTCAGGAAAATATTATGTCTAATTCCTGGGTTCTAGTAGGAAACCCACCACTGCCACATACCTAAGCCATGTTCTCCAACCCAGGCTTTGTCATGAACAAAGTCATCACTTTAAACTTCAAGTGCCTGATTCTTGACTCCCATCTCTCAGTTCCCATTCTTAGAAAGGTGGAGTGCTTTAATGTATTTTTAGTACCTAACTCCAGATGCTTCCAGAGAGATACTGCATAATTTGTATCAGAGTTTCATCTATTTATTTACTTGTTCAATCAGCTCCACTGAGCTAGACTCTGGGGATACAAAGATGTATAGAATAGGGAACCTACACTTCAGGAACCCACAGTCTATTTGGGGGTCAGTCATAAAACAAATGTAGCATTCTTTCAGGCAATGGGAAGGTTAGCAAAAGTTACATGAAGAAGGTGATATAAGCTGAATTTCTAAGATTGAACAAAAAGTTCACTAGGTTGGTGATGGAAGGTGGTGAGGATATGACACATCAGACAGAGGGAATGACATATATGAAGTCAGGAAAGCTTGGGAGAGCTTGGTGCCTTCAGGGAGCTCTACGAAATGTGTAGAAGTGAAGTACAGGGTATAAATTGGGGGTGATGGCAGCAGCCAAAGATGAAAAAGATAATCAAAACCGCATCATGCAATATGGCGTATACAATGTGTGTCTTCAACACGATGGAGATATCACTGAGGAACTTTTAACACTGAAAGAAAATGATAAATTTTGCTTTTTAGACAGATCACTCTAATGGCATGTGAAGGATAGTGTTTCTCCAGTCCTTTAAAGTTCAGACTTCCAACCCATTTCGATATAAATTCTTACTAAGATGTGGCAAGTCCAGAAGACTCACTGAAAGTTAGCTACTGCCTTCTGAAGAATTTGGATGGCAATTAGATACAATGTTGTTATCGACCCTTGTTCACCAGCATCTTAAATATTAACCAAGATTGATTTTTATTTTATTTTATTAATTTCTATAGGAGCCCCAAAAGACAGGTTGTGATTATTTTTTTCCTATTTATGCGTGAAGAAAAATAACCATAAAATAATTTAAGATTTTAAACCAAATACAAGTCAAGAACAAAGCCTAAATTTGAGCATCTCTTAAATTCAACTAAGACTATACAATGGTGGGCAACTTTCTAACATACTAGAAATTCTTCCCATGACAGCACTCGTTCTCCTGTAGCCAGAAGAAGTAATTATGCTTTGAAATATAAAATCTGACCATTTGCCCCTAAGTCTGAATTCAAATTCAAAGTTAGATGAAGTAACCAGCGTAAAACAGGCTTTTTACAGAGAAATTCAGCTAATATTTACTACATGTTATAATCCTTTTCTAAAACTTTTCTAAGCTTCTCTTCTTTGAGGTAGGTAGTGCACTTTGGGTATTCTCTAAGGAATCCATATTGTTTTGTAAACACCCTAGAATACTAGATGCCAGGCTAAATAAAACAGTACAAACGCTTTGGTAAACTTCCTGGATCATGTCATGACTTCTACATATTGTAAGGGTCACATTGTGTTAAACTGTTTGAAAGTCAAGAGATTCATGGGAAACAGCTTTGAAGGAATGGTAGTCTCCGTATTTAACCCTTTCCCAGCACTTGCACCCCTGCACGTTACTGGTGTACATGTGAAAGCTTCTCAAAAAGAAACAGCACTGGAGCACATTTCAGTTCTTTGCTCTCTGACTTCGTGATTGTATGACTTTACCAGCTGCAGCTGGTTGTCATGCTTCATATATGGAAAATGTCATGGCCTACATTTTAGTGTTTTTTTTAAATTTTTTTAGAGAGAGAGCACGACGGGGGGAGAGGGTCAGAGGGAGAGAGAGAAAGAGAGAGAGACAGAGACTCTAGCAGGCTCTATCCCACAACCCTGGAGCCATGCCCTGAGCCGAAGTCAAGAGTCGGGTGCTCAACCAACTGAGCCACCCAGGCGCACCCATTTTAGTGATTTTCTAAAAATCTTAATTGTTAATTCCATTGCTGTTCAATGAAAGAGAAAGAAGAAATTCCTCTTTATCTCTGCTTGTAAAATATTTTAGAGAAATGTTTCTATCTCCTTCCAGAAGTCAGACTTGTTGGTATTTTGTGGATAGTTCCTCAACTGTCATCATAGTTGTAATATCCTATTAATTTGAATTGTATTATAATTTTTGACACCTGACAAGTTCAGTTCAGAAATTCAGCCAAGTTTATTTTTATGGTACATTCAATAAATATCTAAATGTTGAAATAGTAACATAACTGAAAATAGCTGATAAAATCAGATAAAATCAAACTACTATAGATTTCTTCAGAAGAAATATTCATCACTGTGTTCACGTGGCTATCAATGTGCACTTATCACATCTATGAATGGTTATGGAGTATTTAATTTCCCCCAGACAGGTTCAACAGTCACCTATCCGTAAAGTGTAAACAAAATTCATAAAATACCCTAATACTTTTGTTTTCCCTTTTATCCACTCCTGATTGTAGAAGAAAAGAATTCTAACTACACACCACGTGTGCGCCTGCATGTGAAGAGTGATGGCCGTCTGGCTAAAGCTTTGATTCTGCAAATGTCAGAGCAGAAGGAACCATCCAGGGAAGTGATAGCCTGTAACATAAAACAAAAACTGAGATGAGCCATTTCCCCCAAATTCCTAATAACTCTTTATGAGATTCTAATGTGTTTAGTTAACTTAAGTTTTGCTTTGTTTTGTTTTTCCATCTTTGAGCCATTCCCCACTTATTAGTTTTGGCTAGAAACACTGGTTCTGAAATAGAGTCATAAAGCCCGTTCTGGAAGCCATGCCAGCCAAAAGTCTAGACCTAGAAGTTCCAGATAAGGGCAGCACAAGCACTCATTCAAAAGTTTACTAGATTGTAAGCTGCTTGAAAATTAACACCATATTTTTGCTATAAAATTATACATAAAACGTGTTAAGTACCTCCTACAAGTGCCATGGACTTCACTTCAAATAGATGGTAACTAATAATTGGACCATGATTAAATGACTCAAGGGAACGTACCTTTTTATATATGTTACTATCATTTTCTTGGCAATCATCTCCTTGTTTATCATCAAAGTAATACCTGGGATGGCATATCCAAAACTTGTTACAAGCAGTTTTCTTTGCTAAATTGGTTGTTGGATTCATATATGACCATATGGCTGCCAGCCATGTTCTATTGAAGTGGTTTGCCTATAAAATGGGGGGAAAATACATATTTCTATTCCCTAGAGGAAAAAAGAAAGAAACCTTGAAGTCACAAAACATAACAAAAGTTTAAAAGCCTAGAGAAATGTATCTATTGTGTTGGCATGCGGGTTGCACCAGCCTAGAGGTGATGTCCCAGCACAAACCCACGTCAGTTGGGAGAGAGGCTTTGAATCTTCAGCCCTGTTGTAAGCTTCTTCCTCTTTGTTTATCACAAATGGCACCAATCATAACGATAGTATTCTTTGACATTGCAAAGAAACAAATGTAATGCATCAGTGAAGCTTCTTTCTAAATTAAGTAAAAGATCAATCAAACTCTAAATGTAATTAGAGTATTTATTTGAGGAAAAATGATAACCCGGAGCCAGACTTAGAGTCAGCCCTCTGAACATTTTAAACGGAAAACATCCAACTCAGAGCAGCCATTGGACATGCCCCTACCAGGTCCACAGGGCTCCAGAGAGAGACACCATGGCAAAGGTTCTCCTCGAATGGAGTCCCGGGACCATGACCTAAGGTTCCTCACAGAGAAGGAAGCCCAATAGATACACATGGATGCATAGAGCACCCAGAGCCGGTACCATAGCTCTGCCCCTTGACATCATAGATTGTATGTTATTCATCTCTGGAACCCCAACCACACAGTCCCTGATACATACTAAATAAATAAAAATTTGTTGAATGAAGGAACAAATGTGTAAACAGCACCAATAAACTGATCGTTGACTGGAATTACCAAAAAATAACAACTGAAAAAGCCAACATCAGATTAAAATGCAGCATTAATCTTTTGGTAGGAGTCTTTTATTAGAATAATATATTTATGGGAAATTGAACACCTGCAAAGTCCGGTTCCAATTCATTTACTGTATGACTGATAAGTCTTTTCCTTCTTATAGCTCCAGGGTTATAGAAGTGCAAAAATACTTCTAAATGTGTTATATTTATGGTTAGAGATGACAAAGAAATACAACTCAACCAAGCCTGGCCATATTTACTTTGCTACTTATTTTCTTCCTACAGTATTATAAATTAAACTAAAATCACGGGCGCATAACTGTAGGTTATTTTTAAAACATCCCCAAATTCTTTACCACTTTTATCAGGATAACTTGATGAACAAATATAACCAACTCCATACACAGTTAAATGAGCCGAATGTTTATAACAAGGTTTAATGGCTATTCGTGCATAACTTTATTTTAATGATTTTGTTTTTCCACCAAAGTAGAGTACAATGTATGAAAGCCAAGCCAAAAGGGCATAGTGACCCCTTCTAATCTCTAATGAATCTGTTATTAGCCTAATAAGGGTTTGGTGCTGGACATTTGGTGATGGCATAGTGTAATTTTAGTACTGACCACTTGAATGTTCATAGCAAAGGAGCAGGAGAGAATGGGTAATTACAATTATGAACTTATAAATGAAAGCCAAGTAAAATGACTTAGCGTAGTCAAAGCCCATCAATTTTACATTTAGTTCGGAGGCTGAGGTCTTTAGAGCCTACATTTTCAACCTAATATCCATAACTCGGTGCTCAGAATTCTCCTCAGTGAGGAGAAAATATAATAAGATACCCAGAAAATTGAGAGAAAACTGTAACATTTGTCTTCATAACCTATCCAACACAGTACCAACACTTATTAACAAAACAATTATATTTTCCTTGTCAATGGAATAGAGAAAAAAAATCTATAGTAGCATTCGTTATGATAATGGCATATGACAATGTGAAATCACAGATAAAGTACATTAATTATATGAATATTTACTGAATGTCTACTTTCTACTTACATTATTTTGGCCATATATTTTCCCAAGTGATTAAGAATTGCAGAATGCTTCTTATATTACCACAGATTGTCAAAAAGAATGCACCATGATTTTATCCACAGGATAAACATTATAGTACAGCCTGGTAAGGGAGATTCACAAGTCAGAAATTACAATTCAGAATGATAAAATGCAATGAGATTCTTAGCAGGGACATTGGATCCTTTGGAGGTGAAGACAAGCAGTCAGCAGAAGGAGATGTGGGAAGTCCTGACAGAGAAGCGACAGCTAAGCTAGGTCTAAAGGATGAGTAGGAATAAGGGAGAAGGGCAAAGGGAAATGGGTTAGGAAAAATATTCCAGATGAAATGAATAGCATCTGGAAGACCTGAAAGAAAGAGAAAGTTGATAGCACAACATGAGGAGAGAGTAAGGTCCATGAGATAAGCAGGATCCCCATCATGAAAAGTCATATAAGCCAGGGAACAAGAATTAACTCCAAGAACACAGCAAAGCTAGAGAAAGGTTATAAACAGGGGTGTGACAAGATCACATTACTCTTTTTGAAATATCACTCTGACTGCCTATTGAAAGTGAAAATGTTGGAGGACAGACTATGCAGGAGACAATGAAGGTAAGTGAGGAAGCTATTATATAATCTACTTAGGATACGTTGGTGACCCATTCTAGGACAGTGGCAAAAGGAATGCAGAGAAATGGATGAATTTGAGGGATTTGGGAGGTAGGATAATCAGGATTCTGTAATTGATTAGATGTGTGAATGAGGGAGAAGAAAGATGCCCAGGATCTTGCAGCTGAGTGAATGGTGGCATTGTTCTTTGGTTTAGGTTTAGAAAAGGAGAAAGGAAGAGGAGAAATGGGGGAGAGAGGAGTGAGGGAGTAAAGAAAGGGGGAGGAAGGAAAAGTTAATGCACTACCTCTTATAAGTCTTGAGTTTTAGGTGACTGTGAAATACTTCATTGTAGATGCCCTGAAATCACTTAAATATAACGTTCTGGGGCTCAAGAGAGAGGTCTGATATGGAGATACAAATTTAGGATTAATCTTTGAAGATCAGGGATTCTTAATCTAAATTTATGATGGGTTTCAAAAGGCTCTAGGATCACCTGAAATTGTATGCAAAATGTTGTGGGTTTAATTTTCTCTTCTTTGTCTAGTTTCTTAAGAGGAAACTTACTGACAAAGGTTTTATTCTTTATAATACTAGGATTTATCACCATAAATATCCTTCTACGCACTGTTTTAGCTGCATCCCACAAATTTTGATATGTAATGTTTTCACTGTCATTCAATTCAAAAAATTTCCTGATTTCCTTTGAGATTTCCTCTTTGGATTATGTAGAATTATGGATTATGTAGAATTACAGTGTTTAATTTCCATATATTTTTAGATTTTCCAGATATCTTTCTATAATTGATTTCTAATTTAATTCTGTTAATGATCATGCACTCTGTATGATTTGTCTTTTAAAGTTTATTGAGACTTGTTTTATGTCCCACTATATGCCTGACTTCATGAATATTCTATGTGCATCCCAAAGGAACACGTATTCTGTCATTGTTGGGTATAGTCTTCTATAAATGTGAAGTAGTTCAAGTAGGTTGATGGTAACGTTCAAGTCTTCTACATCCTTAGTGATTTCCTCTCTGCTTGTCCTTTCAATTACCAAGAAGTGTTGAAATCTCCAAATGTAATTGCTGAATTTGTCTATTTCTGTTTTCAGTCCTGCCAGTTTTCGCTTACTGTATCTTAAAGCTCTGTTATTAGGAACATACATGTTAGGTTTGCTTTGCTTTCTAGATGATTTCATTCTCTCATGATTATATCTGCTTGTAACCCTTGTCCCATAGGCTACTTTGTACAATACTAAAATAGGCAATCTATCTTGCTCTTGATTAGTATTCGCAGGGTACATCTTTTACTCTCAACTTATCTATCCTTATACTTACAGTGCTTTTCTTCTAGGTAACATACATTTGGATCTCGTTTTTTTTAATCCATTCTGACAACCTCTCCCTTTTAATAAAATGTTTAGACATTTCATGTTTAATTTTTTATTGATATGGCTGGGTTTGAGTCTATTATCTTGCTGTTTGTTTTCTTTTATGTTTTTAGGTGTTTATTTTTGAGAGAGGGGGGAGAGGGGCAGAGGTGGGGTGGGGAGGGAGAGAGAGAATCCGAAGCAGACTGTGCTGACAGCAGAGGTCCTGATGCAGGGCTCAAACTCACAAACTGTGAGATCATGACCCAAGTTGGATGCTTAACCAACTGAGTCATCCAGGTGCCCCTTCTATTTGTTTTCTATTTCTCTCATCTATTTTTCTTTGTTATTTTTCCCTATTTTGATTTTGATAGCATATTTTGTGTTCCATTTTATCTCCTCTATTAACTTACATATCTCTTTTTTCAGTGATTACCCTAGGGTTTGCAACATGCAATTTAACCAATCATAGTCTATCTTCAAATAATATTTTATCACTTTGAGCATAGTGTGACTTTAACTGATATAATTCTACTTGTCCCCTCCATCCATGGTGCTATTGTCTTACAGCTGCCAAAATATTGCCTTTATTCCTTATAAAGGTGTTAATTAGAGAAAATGGACAAGTGAACTTCATAATATTGAACCTCAGAATTAGAAAGATTTCTCCATTCTAGACACATGCACTGCCTGGAGACGTGCCTCTGTTAGATTTACGATATGGAAATGAAAAGAAAAAGGTTCTCTATGGGAAGCCCACTCACAAGAGAAAGGAGAGAATGTTGAACTTCTCCTTCCCACCTCACCAGCGAGAGGGAACTCCAACTCCCTCATGGCAGAGTGAATTCAGGGGGCTGAGAGAAGCGAGGAAAGTTATGCTAACAGAGTACCCCCAACAAGAAAGAAACTTCAACGTGAGCAAATACATATCCCCTATCAGTGCTTCATTCCCTTTCCCAATGTTGTCTAATCATCCTGTCCTGTTCTCACACACATTCTTCTTACACATACCCTCTTCAAGATTCCCCTTCCCTAAGCATGCATTTCTCTAGTAATTCTTCTAGCTTTTCAACCTCAAATTAGATTCCAAATAAATCAGATAAGGTGTTTTTAAAGTTAAAAGGAAAAAAAAGATCATCACCATACCAGTTTTCTGTTTTTATATCACAATCCTCACTTAAATTCGACAGCCAGTTAACATCTTCTCCCTTATCTCTTGAAGGGCAACTACCTTCGGCCAAATACATAAGCCAGCAACTGAAAATAGAAGCATCAACGCAGTCTCTAGTCTACCAATCATAGCTAAAAATAAGCCAGAATTAATTGCTACTTCAACTATGCCTTCAGTGCTGGGGTGCCACTGACTCCCAGGAAGTAACAACTAATGAAAGGTTTAGACAGCAAGGAATGACAGAGCTTTTGATATGAATGTGCAAATGTTAATTAAACTGTATCATCCAGTAAAACACTGGTGGGAAAGATAACATTTGTACCAACTGTGTGAAAGGCTCTTTCCAGTATTAGCTTCATTTTCAGATATCAAAGTCGTGGCATTAACCCAAATGTCAAAAGAAGTGTTTTGATCATGGCGTGCAGCTATGTACTGCTCCCCCCCAGATTGTTGTAATAAAGATGATAAAGTCAGAAAGTGGGGAGTGATCTGTTGGCAAGGAAAGCCCAAAGAAAGTAGGCTTCCAAGTAAAATGAAGCATGCAATGGCTATGAAGCAATATAAATGAAAAACACTGGCTACAGAGTCATTTTCTGGAGAAGGCAAAAACCTACTACTGTGGCCAGACAAATTAAGGCACAGAGGGATCAGCCAACGCAGCCTTCATTAAGCACTAGAATAGTTCCTGCCAAACAAAAGATATATGGGACTCAACTCAGTCTGACATGTTGCAGGATTTAGTGCAGAATTATAATTTGTGATTTAAAGAAATGCCAAATGTGCAGTTTTGTGAATTAAATGATACATCAGGGAAATAAGGGGGACATGAACGAACACTTGAAAATAGTTGACAAATTCAAGAATTTAAAGGATGAATCAAGGTAGGTAGTCTCTCATTAACCTCACGAACTTTACTTTTCCCCAAGCTGGAGCTTTAAGAAATTCCAGTTAGCCAGTGTGAATCAACAACTAAGGTATCTATCTGTGATCTGGTTGGTTTGCTCATTTGTTCCTGGGGACTGTGGTGGAATTGCAAATCACTGCCCCCCAAAGTACATCCTCGAGGTAGCCTCAGATAAACAAGAGTCTTTGGATATTGCAAATGTTTCATTTTCAACAGCAGCTATACGTTTTCCTTCAGCTAAATTCCCATAGAGATTTTACTCTTTGGTCTAGATTGTGCTATAACTTAAACTAACATATCTGCATTTGAGAGGACCCAGTAGACCTGGTCTATCCTTTCCATTTAAAATTCCCTGGCTGCATTTCAGGCTCTCAAGCTACCTTTGAAAGGAGATTTATGTGTTTCAAGCACACTGATATCTCCAGGGGAGACTGTAAACAATCAGAGAGTAGAGAGGGGTAATTTAAGTATTTCCCTCTCACAACAGCCAAAAAACCCTCATGTGTCTCCCAAAAGACTTGACACCCTTAATAAGCCTTATTAAGTGCACACCACCAAGCCCATCTCAAAGGACTTAGGCGATCAATGTGTGCTCTCTGCTTAAAGAGTCTGTAAGTCTCTCTTAGCCTCAGTCATTAAAACATACTGAAATCATACCATTGGTGCAGTTCACATTCTGTTTTTACATTTAAGAAGGAAATTCTAAAATATCAAGGTAACCTGGCAATGCAATTTCTAAAAATAGAGGAGTGTTAAAGCTAACTTATAATCTTGTAAAGACATTTCGCTTTTCGTCTACATAGAAATAACGCTTTCATACGATTGCTTTTGTCAAAACTGAAGGAAACAGCTTTCCTGTCTTCAATGTATTTAAATTCTCTTCCAGAGGACTTCCGACAGAACTTAGGTCTTTGGTTTACCCTACAACTCTTTGGTTACTCCCTTTTCAATTTCACTGGGAAATTCCACAAAGGAAGAAGCTTATGCTTTTTTTTTCTTCCTTGTGTTCTATGTAGAAACCAAAAGCTAAAACTGAGGTCTCCATAGAAGATACACCATGAAGTGAAGTATCATGGCAATTATCTGGGTCATTCAGAGGAAACCAAAGTGTTAGAGGTGATTTGAGAAAAGTTGTTTCCTTTCGCTTGAATTACATATGGGACTGCCTCAATTACTTTACCACTTACGCATATTATTTTCTTCTGAGTCAGTGTACAATTATCCTGACGCCAGAAATATCCTGTCTTGAAAAGCATACTTAATGTCCTTTCTCATATATGCCATTTATAAACTCAAAAAAAATTACTTTTAGCCAATTAAATACTTCGAGCAAACACACATACACAGATATGTATATTTGTCATAGAAGTTTGAGCTTTTCTGTATAGATCGTCACCTTCATCATTATCTATAATGAATTTTACAGATTTTTCACATTACTTCCTCAAATGGTTTCTATTAATTAATTAAAGAGAAGAGCCTTCACTCCATCTAAATTCCCACCTCTCCCTACCAGGTTAAAGTTGAAAGTTCAGAGAATTGAAATTTCTGGCCTACGAAATCTTTAGGCCCCGTCAGATTAAAATCTTCATAACCAAAAGAAAACAATTAACTCAACATATGTAGTCTTTTATTTAGTCTTTTACTGTCTAGCATTTAATACAACGCCAAGAATTCAGAATTACCTAATTCAGCCCTGCTAACTACCAGTTATTTCCATATTTCACTTGCTTCTTATGGCATATTGTGTGGCTGCAACACAACATAGCCCAATGACAGCTGTCAGTAAGCAGCAGATGGGATCACTGTCGTAGTTTCACGTCGAAAGAAGAAAAGAGAACGCATTGCATATGAGTCACAAAATTCTTTCACTTATAACAGTTATTTGGTTCTAAACCACAAATGGCCAATAATAGTAAATAGGAAAACAAACTTTATAATAATATGGTATTATCAACAAGATGAAAATATCCAAGAATGTTATCTCCTTCTTAAATCTCCGTATATTTTTAAAATTCGAAATACAAAACTAATACGTGAATGTTATAGAAATTTTAGAAAATGTAAAAGATATTTGTAGTATTTATTTATTTATTAAGTTTGTTTATTTATTTTGAAAGAAATAGGGAGTGAGCATAAGCCAGGGAGGGGCATAGAGAGAGGGAGAGAGAGAATCCCAAGCAGGCTCCATGCCATCAGCACAGAACCAGGCGCAGGGCTTGAACTCACAAACTGTGAGATCACGACCTGAGCGGAAATCCAGAGTCCAATGCTTAACCGACTGAACAACCCAGGCGCCCTGATATTTGGAGAATTTAAAAATCACCTGGAGGTGCCTGGGTGGCTCATTTGGTTAAGCATCAGACTCTTGGTTTGGGCTCAGGTCATAAACTCACACTTGGTGACTTCGAGCCCCAGATCAGGCTCTGCTCTGGAAGCAAGAAGACTGCTTGGGACTCTGTCTCCCTCTCTCTCTTCCATTCCCCTACTTGCGCTTTGTCTGTCCTCTCAAAATAAATGAATAAACTCAAAAATAATAATAATAATAATAATAATAATAATCACCTCAGTTTACTACCCAGAGAAAATTCTTGTAAATGTTTTGGTAGAAATTTTTTCAGGTGTTTTTCTATATCCATATGTGTGTATATGCATGCACATGCATATATAGTTACTATCACAATGTGTGCAGTATTCAATAATCTGCTTTGTTCCCATGGTATCCAATGAACATCTATCCATGTCATGAAAATCTTCAAACACATCTAGAGAAATCACATCATATAAATGCACTATAATGTGTTTAACTAGTCCCCACCACTGTATTCTTAAGATAGTTCTAATTTCTCACCTTTACAAATATTGCTCCAATAAATATTTTAGTACCTAACTCAGAATATTTCCCTAAGATAAATTCCTAGAAGCAGAATCGTTCTCAAAAAGAATATGTCTGACTCTTGATCTCAACTCAGGTCTTGATCACATGGTGGTGAGTTGAGGCCCCACATTAGGCTTCACACTGGGTGTGAAACCTAGAAAGAAAGAAAGAAAGAAAGAAAGAAAGAAAGAAGAAAGAGAGGGAGAGAGGAAGAAAGAAAGAAGGAAAGAAAGAAAAGAAAGAAAGAAGAAAGAAAGAAAGAAAGAAAGAAAGAAAGAAAGAAAAAGAAAGAAAGAGAAAGAGAGGGAGAGAGGGAGAGAGGGAGGGAGGGAGGAAGAGAGGAAGAAAGAAAGAAAGAAAGAAAAGAAAGAAAGAAAGAAAAGAAAGAGAAAGAAAGAAAGAGAGAAAAAGAGGGAGAGAGGGAGAGAGGGAGGGAGGGAGGGAGGAAGAGAGAAAGAAAGAAAGATAGAAAGAAAGAAAGAAAGAAAGAAAGAAAGAAAGAAAGAAAGAAAGAGAAAGAAAGAAAGAAAGAGAGAAAGAGAGGGAGAGAGGGAGAGAGGGAGGGAGGGAGGGAGGGAGGAAGAGAGGAAGAAAGAAAGAAGGAAAGAAAGAAAGAAAGAAAGAAAGAAAGAAAGAAAGAAAGAAAAAGAATCTGAATTTTTTTAAGGATTTTGATAGATTGTGAAATTTTAGTCTAGAAAAATTCTTCTAATTTACATTCCCACAAAGAATGTGAGTACACATTTACTCATCTTTTTAAAATATTACCACTCCAAAATATTAAAAGTGATATTTCATTTAACTGGTATTTACAAGATTGCTACTAAATGCCAGCATATATTCTAATGCACTTCCCTTTGACCGGCTGGTATAAATCCTTTGCCATGTTTCCACTGGGGTAAAGAATATATATATTTTTTTAGTAGATTGCTTTTTTTTTAATTGAGGTATAATTGACACGTAACAATATATTAGGTTCAGGTATACAACATCATGACTCAATATTTGCAAATGTATTGCAAAATGATCACCACAATAAATGTAGTTAACATCCATCACCATACACAGTTGCAGAATTTTTCCTCTTGTGATAAGAACTTTTAAGATCTACTCTCTTAGCAACTCTCAGATATGAAGTACAGAATTATTAACTTCAGTCACCAAGCTGTACATTATGCCCCATGGCTTATCTATATTAAGACTGGAAGTTTGTGCCTTTTGACCCCATTCACCGATTTCACCTACCTCTTGCCTCTGGCAATCACCAATCTGTTCTTTGTATCTAGGAGCTTTTGTTTTGTTTTGTTTTGTTTTGTTTTTGTCTTAAAGTCCACATATGAGATGATATGGCATCATGGTATTTGTCTTCCTCCAAATATCTCACTTAGCATAGGACCCTCAAGGTCCATCCACGCTGTTGCAAATGACAAAATTTCATTCTTTTTTATGGCAGAAGAATACTTCATTATGTACACATAGCACATTTCTTTGTCCATTCATCCAAAAAAATTCTGTAACTAGTATGGAGATGGATGTTAACCAGACGTACTGTGGTGATTATTTTGCCATATATACAAACACTTAGGTCGTTTTCACATCTCGGCTCTTGTAAACGATGCTGCAGTGAAAATGGGGATGTATCTATCTTTTCAAGTTAGTGTTTTCATTTTCTTCAGATAAATACCCAGAAGCAAAACTGCTCGATCGTAGGGTAATTCTGTTTTTAATTCTGAGGAACCTCCATACTGTTTTCCATAGTGGCTGCACCATGCACATTGCTGCCAACAGTACAAAAGGGCTCCCTTTTCTCCACATTCTTGCCAATACTTGTCATTTCTTGTCTTTTTGATAGTAGCCATTTCACAGGTATGAAGTGATATCTCATTGTGGTTTTGGGTTTGCATTTCCCTAAAGATGAGTGATATTGAGCATCTTTTCATGAGTCTGTTGGCCATCTGTGCATCTTCTTTAGGAAAATGTCTACTCAGATCCTCTGCCCATTTTTTAATTGGATTGTTTGGCTTTTTTGCTATTAAACTGGATTTCTTTTAAGGTGCTTTGTAATTTAAAAACCTCCTAAACCTTGGGACCAAATGCAATTCAAGGTCTTAACTCCTCTGTCTAATAAGGGAAATAGTTGATCACAGCCTTATTACTTGCATTTATACTGTAGTCTTGGCATATTCACATACATAGTATTTTTTCATGTTTATTTATTTTGAGAGAGAGAATGTGTGAGCAGGGGAGGGGCAGAGAGAGAGAGAATCCCAAGCCAGCACGGGGCTCAATCTCATTACTATGAGATCATGACCTGAGCTGAAATCAAGACTCGGACACTTAACCAACTGAGCCACCCAGGTGCCCCAAGCATTTTCCAATGATCATCAAGCTCGTTACCTTGGTGATATCCCACAACTCTTTAGACTACTGCCACACTCTTTCTATTGCTAAGATAACTGAATGGCATAGCGTGCCGGGTCAGTGGCCGATTTATATTTTGTTTTTTTAATGAGGTTATCATTTGATTGATATCATTGAAAAGTGCCTTCTGTTAAGGACTTCTGAGATTTTTAATTCACTGCAGTGAATTTAATCTTATTAAACTGCAGCTATTTTCCTCTGGATTATATAGACATGCTACCCAAAACCAGGATAAAGTAGAAGCCACCAGACCATCCACGCGTCTCCTCGCTACACCTCCTGATCTCTCTACATCCAAATGTCAGTGCCCCACAGGACTCAGTCCTAGAGCCTCTTCTGTTTTCCTTCTGCACTCAATCCCAGGAAGCCATCTAAGCTGGTGGCTTTTAGCATGATCTCTGCACTAGTGATGCCCTGACTTTTTCTCTAGCTTCAGCCTTTCCTCAAAATACCAGACTCTGATATCCAACTGCCTATTGAACATCTTCACTTGGATACCTAACGGGCAAACTTAACTCATACCTAACTGTACAGAACTCTTGATTCCTCAGTCTTGTCTCCTCTTCAAGTTTGTTCCATCACAGTAAATTGTTCCATTGATTTGATCAGACCAAAGACCAAGGGGTCATCTTGGTAATATCTCTTTCCCTCACACCCCATTCGCATCCATCAGCAAGACCCTTTGGCTCTCACTTTGAAATATGCCACAAATCTGACCACTCCTCTCTCACCACTTGTGCCCCTGTCTTCAGCAGAGATGTCATCAGCTATTGACTGGCAACTCCTAGACGATTTCCTTGTTTCTACTCTTGCCCTCCCCAAATTTTACCCTTCACAGAGCAGCAGAGAAACCTCTTTAGATGTAAACTAAATGACATCACTGGCCCTTACTGAACTTTCCAAAGGCTTCCCAACACACTCAGAATGAAATGCAAACTGTTTGACATGCTTACCACAGGCCCCAAATAACTCTCCAATTTGATCTCTGACCATCACCTCCCTTGACACTGTGGTCCCCTGCATCTTCTAGCTGCTCCTTAAGAACATCAAGCACATTCTCTTTATCAGGGTTTTTGTATACTGCCTGCTTTCTGGCTGTCACATTCTTCTAAAACTTACGTTTCTTCCTCTACTTCATTTAGGTCTTTGCTCTAATGCCAACTCCTGAGAAACAACCTGAAACACGACCCCAGCCATCACTCTCTACTCCTTTATTCTGATTTATTTACCTTTGCAGCATTTAGAGAGAGAGTGTGGTGTGTGTGTGTGTGTGTGTGTGTGTGTGTGTGTGTGTAAAATGTAGAATCCGTAGAATCCATAAAGGTGAGATTTCTTTATTTTGCTCACCCATATTTCTGGCTCATAGAACAGTAGCACACACTGAACAAAAATTTGTTCTCACCTCCCCTCCCATTAACCCTGCAACCCATACTAGAATTATACCGATCTGTATTAAGAGGGTTGTATTATTTTCCATTACATTTCATGTGTCTCTTAACTTTCTTCCAAAAGATTCAATCACAGCAATAGACAAAATAAGTGCTGACCATTAGCATAAAAGGGGGTCATGAATGATCATGTGGTCCAATCCCCTGGCTTCAGCTGAATAATATGTTCTTAAACTCTGTTTACAAAGTAATCACTACTGGGGTGCCTGGGTGGCTCAGTTGGTTTAGCGTCCGAGTTCAACTCAGGTCATGATCTCATGGTTCATGAGTTCAAGCCCCACATCAGGCTCTGTGCTGACAGCTCAGAGCCTGGAACCTGCTTCAGATTCTGTGTCTCCCTCTCTCTCTCTGCCCTGACCCCACTCAAGCTCTGTCTGTCTTACAAAGTAATCACTACAATCCCCATAGCTTATGGCTAATTTTCAACTGTGTTTGACCTGACAGGTTACAATTATTCAGTAATAAAGAGAAGAGCTGGGAAATCTATGTGTTTTTGTCTTTACCTAGTATGCAGTATCATTCTCTTTCACTTTAAAACAATAACATGATATTGGAAAGAGACTATTCTATGCCATGATATTCCAGACTATACAGGGAAAAAATACTAATTTGTTTGCTCTATTAGCTATAGTTAACTCAAAGAGATAATATACCAGCTCATCAGAGTTGGGTTTTGTTTTTACTCTTTTCTTAACTTTTCTCCCCTTTTATGATTAATATCTACCTAGAACTCCTAGTGGAGCCCTGAACTCTAGGACTTGTTTAAAACAGGCAGAGTGTCATTTAGGCAAGATTTGACTGGTAAAGTTGCCACTCTATCCTTTACATTCCATAGAAGAATCTACTAACGGCACACCAAGGGAGAGTCTGGGACAGAACACAATGGGGAAAATCCCTGATCTTGCCAATCTTATTCATTATCTACATGAAGAAACCAAGGCCTAGAGATGCGAAGTGATTTATCAAGGACGTCACTGGCTCCTCCATATACCGACCCTTTGCTCAACTCTCACTGAGATCCACTGTTTATCTAGTGGCTTCTCTTATAAAAAGATTGGCATTTGTTCCTCTCAAGGCAAAACACCAAAAATCTTGGGAGTTTTGGAAAGAGAAGAAACACAAATCCTAGTCATCCTCAGCTACTTAAATGAAAGCAGGATTGGCAGGAAAATGTATAAGTGAAAAATGCCAAAACCCTAACTTCAAATTAAGGTTTAGATTCCAAGAACCTCTCAACTTGACTCTTAAAAGAATTGCTTGTAAAACCACATCCTATCATTCTATCTGCCAGGCTAATGACGGCAGTGGTATGAGCAATAAAATAGTCAAAGGGTATGCAAGGGAAAAGAGAATTAATACGAAAATCCAACCGCCCAGTTCTAGATAATTGGGAGTTGACCATAAACACTTCAGCTGTCATATGGCAACTTTGGCCCTTGGATAAAAATATTTTAATGGCAAATTGTTTCACTTTAGGAAAATTATATTTACTTTCAACAACTGGAGGGTTATTTCCCAAAATGATTTTCAGGCTAGTAAAAGAATGTGAATAAGGATAAAGCACAGCATGGAGAATGTAATTTCTGTTTGGCACACGATTATGTACTCGTGGCATTGAATGCCTACTTTATAAAGTTTGTTTTAGCGATTCTGTGAAGAACTTCCTACTCCATCTCCTGACCCCAAGAATGAAACATCATAACACATTCACTTCCTTTCCTTCATTGTAATAAAACTGCCGTGAAAGGGCAGTCACATATTTAAACTAAATTAAACTCCTTCAAAATATTGAATGGTGAGCACTTGATATTCACAAAACCTGTTTCCAAAAATCTTCTCTAATGCTCAAGTTGTGGGGTGTTATTTGACCGTAAAAGTAAATTTAGAATTGACTCACAAATGTGTTTTGTTGGGCCTTCAGAGAGCAGACATCAAAAAAGAAAAAAAGGATTTCGTGTAAAAATCTGGATTTCTGATTCTCTTGAAATTTAGAAAACATGGCAAAACAGCCCACATTCCTACCTGGCATCAGAAGGTGTCTGTCCTAGGATGGACACAAGCCCACCAGTTCACCACACTCTCCCTCAGTTCTTTCCACTCGTTTGCAATTGCTTCCTTGGACCAGTTAGACATTCGGGTTTGTGACCCTGGCATAAGAACATGCAAGTATTCACTTAAAATGCTCTAGAGGCACGAGTAGCAAACAAACACAGTTTGAATTGTTGACACTGGCCTTTGCGTTGATTCACTCACCAGCTGCTGACTGCAGTCTATACACACAGTGGCTGTATAACATGAAATTCAAATTTGTGCTTCAGCAAAATTAAAAATTATTTTATTTGGGTTGCTGTCATGTTTTTGAACTGCGTATCTTTTTTAAATTTTTTTTTAACATCTATTTATTTTTGAGACAGAGAGAGACAGAGCATGAACGGGGGAGGGTCAGAGAGAGGGAGACACAGAATCTGAAACAGGCTCCAGGCTCTGAGCCATCAGCACAGAGCCCGACGCAGGGCTCGAACCCACGGACCGCGAGATCGTGACCTGAGCCGAAGTCGGCTGCTTAACCAACTGAGCCACCCAGGCGCCCCTGAACTATGTATCTTACATCTGTGAATGGCACAGATGCACACTATAAAAATTCTGAAAGATACAGAGATACTTTAAAAGATTGACTTTAGGAATGTATCAAGGAAAAGTGGAAAATTACATTAAATCCAATCAGAAACCCCACGCTTGAAAGCAGTAGTTCTCAACCTATCGTTCCCCACCCGCAACATTAACATCACCCAGACACTTCCTGGAAATGCAAAATCCTGAGCTGCACCCCAGGCCTATTGAATCAGAAAATAAGCATTGAGCCAAATCATCTGTATGTCAACAATCCTTTCTGGTAATTCTGACCCACACCAAAGTTTCAGAAACCGTGTTCTGGAGCTTTCCTACTAGCTTGCCTTGAATAGAGATATTGATCTCCCCGGCACTCAGGGGTAGGACCGACTGGGTGTTCAAAGCCCCCAAGCCACAGTCTCTAGTGGCCAGCCACCTAATCGGAGTTTGGTGGCTTATGTGTTCCCAACTTGTCCCCAGAGGCAGCAAGCGAGATGTGCATCATTCATCACTTCTTACTCCTCCTCGGAACCTCTGCCATCTGCCGGTCCACTTCACCACTGGCAACCATCTGAACAAGGGCCATGGAACCTACTGAAGAAGTTCATATGCCACATTACCAAGTGGAAAGACACAAGGCCCAGAACTCTGGAGGCAATCAGAGGGTGGAGATGACAGAAGTTAGACAAGGACAGTGAGGCAGGCACTCCTGGCAAGCTCAAAAGCATGTGGAAGGTCCTGACTCTGAGTCTTCACATATGTTGAACTCCTTTGCCCATTGCACAGCGCTCAACGCATTGACGGCACAGGTATTGTTGTCCATGCTGGCTGCACTTCACGACGATGGCTACCTCATGACGATGCCTACTTCCCGACGATGGCTACCTCATGACAATGGCTACTTCCTGACGATAGCTACCTCATGACGATGGCTACTTCATGACGATGGCTATTTCCTGACGGTGGCTACCTCATGACGATGGCTACTTCCTGACGGTGGCTACCTCATGACAATGGCTACTTCCCGACGATGGCTACCTCATGACGATGGCTACTTCCTGACGATGGCTACCTCATGACGATGCCTACTTCATGACGATGGCTATTTCCTGATGGTGGTTACCTCATGACGATGGCTACTTCCTGACGATGGCTACCTCATGACGATGGCTACTTCCTGATGATGGCTACCTCATGACGATGCCTACTTCCCGACGATGGCTACCTCATGACAATGGCTACTTCCCGATGATGGCTACCTCATGACGATGGCTACTTCCTGACGATGGCTACCTCATGACGATGCCTACTTCCCGACGATGGCTACCTCATGACAATGGCTACTTCCTGACGATGGCTACCTCATGACAATGGCTACTTCATGACGATGGCTATTTCCTGATGGTGACTACCTCATGACGATGGCTACTTCCTGACGGTGGCTACCTCATGACGATGGCTACTTCCTGATGATGGCTACTTTGATAATGCACGCATATTCCCAAAGGTAGAGCTTCGTTAGTTTGGAATACTTGATATGAAAATGTTCCATTGGATTTGAAATCCATGTACGTTAGCCTAAGAAATTTTCAGTGGAAGATAAGGAAAATCTATTAGAGATTTTAAAATATACTTTCAACTCTCATGATTTTGGAATGGTTGGTAAGTCCTTTACAAAAATTATTTTGAATTCAGTCTCTCATCAACGAAAAATATTAAAAAATGGAAGAGATCATCATGTATAGGTCTTGATCAAACACTTCACGGAGTCATTTCAGGCGTTAAAGCTGATAAAAGCAAGCGCAAGCTTCTCGTTAGAATTGTTTCAAAATATTTTCTTCGGAACGGTCTTATAAATTCAGTACTTACTATCTCACTTTTTAATTATTTGTATTTTATCTTCTCTATCCTAATTCTGTAAAGAAAATGATGTCGTTTTTTTACCAAGATCCATATAGACACACCCAAATTCCACACAGCATACCCCAAAATGCCATGCAAATCATGTTTGTGATATTTCATGCCATGCCATGAAATCAGCACATTATTTGGAATTGCAAGTCAACTCTAACGTGCTTCGATTAATGCAGGCTTGATAGACAAGACTCTGATGAGGAACCATCAGAGTTCCTAAAAGTGCCACATCCCCTTGATCTTTTTTTTTTTTTTCAACGTTTATTTATTTTTGGGACAGAGAGAGACAGAGCATGAATGGGGGAGGGGCAGAGAGAGAGGGAGACACAGAATCGGAAACAGGCTCCAGGCTCTGAGCCATCAGCCCAGAGCCCGACGCGGGGCTCGAACTCCCGGACCGCGAGATCGTGACCTGGCTGACGTCGGACGCTTAACCGACTGCGCCACCCAGGCGCCCCTCCCCTTGATCTTTAAACCGTGCTCCATAAACTCTAAAAATTGATTACATTTCCATAAAACAAGACGGTCTGTGAAATTGTTTCTTCTACTCAGATCACTTGGCAAAAGATGCAGAAAATAGTTCCTCCCAGGAGGGCCTGGGTAGCTCAGTCCATTAAGCCTCTGACTTCAGTTCAGGTCATGATCTCTCAGTTCGTGAGTTTGAGCCCCACGTCGGGCTCTGTGCTGACAGCTAAGAGCCTGGAGTCTGCTTTGGAGTCTGTGTGTGTGCCCTCTCTCTGTGCCCCTTCTCTGCTCACACTGTGTCTCTCTTTCTCTCAAAAATAAATTAAATAAATAAATAAATAAATAAACATTAAAAAAGAATATTTAATAAATTTAAAAAAAAAGAAAATACCTCCTCCCAGACAGTGGTCCTTACCACTTCACAGGTGCATAGGACTGAGAATCTGGATAAAGGTATGGACCCACTATGGGGGTGGGCAGAAAACTGCCCATCTACACTGTAATGAAATCACATCTCAAGGGTTTCATGGCCTCCCATCTCCCAGACAGTCCACACTCCATCCACTTAGCCTCAGTGTCTCCTGACACATGAACAGAGAAGACAGTAATGCAAACTTTTGTCTCCCCCACCCTGTTTCTGAACAAATTTGTTAATAATATTTCACCCATGATAGCTTGGAAGCCCTTCCACTCACAATCTGTTCTGATTCTCCCAACAACCTTGAGAGGTACACGAAAGGTATCAGTAGGCTACATTTTTTTTTAATGTTTATTTATTTTTGAGACAGAGAGAGACACAGCATGAGCGGGGAAGGAGCAGAGAGAGAGAGAGACACAGACTGTGAAGTAGGCTCCAGGCTCTGAGCTGTCAGCACAGAGCCCGATGCGGGGCTCGAACTCACGAACTGTGAGATCATGACCTGAGCCGAAGTCGGACGCTTTACCCACTGAGCCACCCAGGCGCCCCAGAGTAGCCTACATTTTTTACAGAAGAGGAAACCTAAGGCCTCAGTTATTACACCCCTGATTTCTCACTACCTCTTGTAAAACCCACAGGCTAATACAAAAACACAGACTTTTTGCATGCACAAATTCTCTGGGCCTTACATTTTTATTATACGATATTTTTAATTAGGTCATAATTCTTTTATAAATTCTTTTATTTACACATCTTAATCACTTATCCTGGAATATAAACTCCTAACACGTTGGGTGTTTTGTGTTTACTTATCTGTGCTGTAGGATCTTAATCTTGTTTTAATTGTAATGTGACAATCAGAGTAACAGATACAGCCGGAGAAGAAAATAATAAATTTAGTGATCCATTGAAGGTTGTTGAAAACACAACTTCAGTCTCAAACATTAACAGCCTTCACTATGGATACACAATCACAACAACCACATCTAAAGGGATGTTTATTGTTTCGAAGATAGATAATTTATTATATGATGTGATACTATGTTCTCCACTGTGATGTAATAGTGCTTTTCAGATAAATTTTATTTTTTTTAATTTTTTTTAACGTTTATTTGTTTTTGAGACAGAGAGAGACAGAGCATGAACAGGGGAGGGGCAGAGAGAGAGGGAGACACAGAATCGGAAACAGGCTCCAGGCTCTGAGCTGTCAGCACAGAGCCCGACGCGGGGCTCAAACTCATGGACCGTGAGATCATGACCTGAGCCGAAGTTGGACGCTTAACCGAACGAGCCACCCAGGCGCCCCCAGATAAATTTTAAAATAAGCTCTCTTTTCACCATTATCTGGGACATAGAACAGTTTCAGAAAAGTATGAATGTACAAATAATGGTTAACAATGACTTTTTTTAATGACCACTTTCTTAAATAACCACTCCACATTCTAAACAATAAAACATGTAGTAAAAGAACCCATATAAGAAAACTTACATACATTACCAATCATAATTTCATAATAATGGGCCTTCAAGATGCCACATATAAATTCAGGGACTTCAACAAGCAATTTCTCACTAATATCGTCTCAGTAAAATGCTTTTCCGTATTTCTCTACCCCTTTCCTGCTCCCCTCAACCTTCCATACTCTTGAAACATTTTCAGGATATGGTAACGTGTATTCACCATCACTTCAAGGGACTTACATTTGTCCTTCAAAAGAGACATTTATGTTTTAAGGAGAAACTTGTTTCAAGAGAAACTTGTAAAATAAAACTCTTCAACATTCAAAGGAATGAATATCTAATACTGGAATTTCAGGCACTGTCTTGTGGTGGTAAAGATCTTCGAAGGCGAGAGCACCCTCGTATCAGACTGTGTACATGACTCATTTTGACAAAGCCAACCCAAGGTCCAAAGCTAGTGGGAATACATTCAAAGACCCATGCAGCACAAATGACTTGACAAAATGAAAAGCGTGGGCTTTCACAGAGCCCTTCTTCTACCCATTCCTTTCCTTCCTTTAAACTATAAAATTCTTTTTTTTTTAATTGTTTTTTTCAACGTTTATTTATTTTGGGGACAGAGAGAGACAGAGCACGAATGGGGGAGGGGCAGAGAGAGAGGGAGACACAGAATCGGAAACAGGCTCCAGGCTCCGAGCCATCAGCCCAGAGCCCGACGCGGGGCTCGAACTCCTGGACCGCGAGATCGTGACCTGGCTGAAGTCGGACGCCTAACCGACTGCGCCACCCAGGTGCCCCTAAACTATAAAATTCTTAACCTCATGCCATAAATGTACTTTCCAATGGCCAGGCCAGACAGTCCAATCAAAATGTCATCTTCGGGGCGCCTGGGTGGCTCAGTTGGTTGAGCATCTGACTTCAGCCCAGGTATGATCCTGCACTTCATGGGTTCAAGCCCCGCATTGGGTTCTGTGCTGACAGCTCAGAGCCTGGAGCCTGCTTCGGATTCTTTGTCTCCCTCTCTCTCTGCCCTTCCCCCATTCATGCTCTGTCTCTCTCAAAAATAAATAAACATTAAAAAAAATTTTAAATCTATTCCATAATTTGCTTAGCAGATGTCACTTTTTATGACGGTTCACCTTAGCTGACGTCTGCTCTGTCTGAATCATGCTGAGAGACATGCAATCTGGCATCATGTTCACCCCTTGCCCCCTCACCCTTAGACTCAGACTTTTGGCTCCTTGAACACACCGCATTCTCCCTGGCCTCTGAGCCTTTGCAAGTGCTGTTCCCTCTGCCAAGTATCTTCTCAACCTTCAAGGCACCCCCTGCTTTAGCCTATCCTGAACATCTTTCAGGTGTCAGACTAAACACCACCACCATACCCACCCACACTCCACCACTCTCCACCCCCCACCCAGTGAGGCCTCCCCTGGGCTCCATAAAGTAGTTCAGATCACCCTGCTGTCTGTCCCCATAGTACCCGGTACCTCCATTGCTGCCAAGTCTCTTCACAGTCTACCGCAAGCCCCTGTTAATTGTCTGAACACTCGGGCAGATGAAGACAGTGTTACTCTTACACTTAGAGTCTAGCATAGCATGCAGTAGGCGCTCAAAAATGTTTTTGAAGGGCACCTGGGCAGTTCAGTCGGTTGAGCATCTGACTCTTGATTTCAGCGCAGACCATGATCCCAGGGTCGTGGGATCAAGTCCCACATCAGGCTCTGCACTGAGTGTGGAGCCTGCTTGAAATTCTCTCTCTCTTTCTCTCTCTCTCTCTCTCTCTGCCCCTCTCCTTCACTTGTGCTCTTTCTAAGATTAAAAAAAAAGTTATTTTAATTAAAAATTATTTTAATAAATGAATGAGTGAATGCATACAAAGGCACTTTGGGATTAACATTTGCTTAAAGTAAACCACAAAATAATACAACAGAGGGCTGATTACCTCTGCATAAATTTCATTGTACATATATACCTATATACTACGCACTTGAAGCCTGTTACTGGCAACTTCAAAGCCCTAGGGTGATGTAGAAAAATGTTTTTGTCAACTAAGGGAATCATCTGCGAGGCTGAAGAATAATGGATATTGAGGGGCGCCTGGGTGGCGCAGTCGGTTAAGCATCCGACTTCAGCCAGGTCACGATCTCGCGGTCCGTGAGTTCGAGCCCCGTGGCTCGGAGCCTGGAGCCTGTTTCCGATTCTGTGTCTCCTTCTCTCTCTGCCCCTCCCCCGTTCATGCTCTGTCTCTCTCTGTCCCCAAAATAAATAAACGTTGAAAAAAAAAAAGAAGAATGGATATTGAAAAATTATACCGTAGGGACACAAATTAGTTGCAGTTTTTTCAACGGAGGCTTGGGCTATATAACTCCTCAAGGAAATACAACATGGAGGTAAACCTGCTTTCCAGAGTGGAGAGGGTCCCTTTGATTTATGAACAAGATTTTCTCATGATCAGGTCACGAGATTGGGGACCCTAGGTCTCCTAGTTGCTGACAACAACATAGGTGACACAAGTCCCTGGCAAAAAATGGAAGGGCGCGTCCGAAACTTTATCGGAACCAAAATATGGGCCCAAGGACCCTCAGCCTGGAACGTAAACTTTCTCCTGCTCTTCATGAGATTGAAAGGCAAAGTCCGGGCGCTTTCTTTCTATTATATATTGACTGAATCTGCGGAGAGCTATGAAACGCTTACCACAAGGACAGCCCAAAATAAATTTAACAACAAGCGCAGATCGACAAGGAAAGTCCTTTGTAATGTTTTCCAGGGCACTACGCTTTTTGAACGTTACATACAGGAAAATATTATATGGAGGAAACGTCACTTTACAAGCCTTCAGATGAGGCCTTTTCTATTTTAATGAATGTCATATATAAGGAAATGTTCAATGTAACAGTTTCACTGAGCTGTATTGTCGGAATAAGCTGCAGTTACTTTGGATTTTCAGCTTTAATCTTGTGAGAAATATATTTCTAAATATCTTTGGCAAGGCGTTCAAGGTTTATTTCCTTCCCAATGTGGATCTCAACTCAAAAGGTCCAGCCAAGCTCACGTTGGTGTTATTCTTGAGGTTAATTAAAGGCAAACAAATTGACAAAATATCAAATGGGCGGTAAGGACATTTCCATTCGATTATACTTAGGCACTAAAAAAGGGTGTGCGTGAACTTGCTCAGTTTTAAATTACCCTCAGCATTTAAAAACCACCTGGATGGGTTCAAGAAGTAATGTGAGCTGGGAAAAATATGAATTAATGAAGAACACATTTTGGTGATAGGCCTATAAATAAATCGTTTCTACGCATCTAGTTGGCACCCACGGATTGAACAATGCTAATGTAACTAGACACAGATTTCTAAAGTCTTTTTATGTAAAATGTGGTTGGTTCCTGCTTTCTTGGCTATGCTAATGAATGCCAGGGAGAGTGTAAGCTGTATTTTAACTTTTTGTTTACATCGTTGGACACATGCTGAGAAAGTTCCCATGGAATACCGCTCACCACATGTACATAAAAGGGCCAAGCTCACAGCATTAATCACGTTTTAAAAAATGATTTTGTTTCCCACACTCAAGATAATAGTCCTTTGTTATTTTTAACAACTTTGGCGTATAAGATATGTAATAACTGCTTGAATATAATAGCATAGACTTAGTTACAATAAATCATTAAATTTAATAAGTCTGGGTCGTGACAGACTGCTGATTCTCCTAGATGGTAAGACATTTATCCTTCTTGGAAGCACGCAGGACAAATCCAAAAGCAGATTTCTCTGGCTTTTCAACAGAGCCAGCCTGCATAGGTGGGTTCATTCAGAACTAGAGCATCTTTTTCAGTCAAGAAAGCAAAAAGCTTCAAATTAGGAGGAAAATGCTGAGCAGTTGGGGTGTGCAACAGTTTCTCCCCTTCCTGGGAACCGCGAAGAAAGATCCATTTGAGATGCAGCAAGGGTAGGGAGAAGGCTAAATGAGAGACACCAGCGTATCACTTGTCTGTGGTCAACATGCTTTCACACCGCGTCTTACCCAGTGGTCCCGGTGACAGCGCACAGGGAAGATAAGGCCAGTAGGAGGGCCCCTCACCCTGAACACAAGGGACAAATGGAGGCCCACATACCACATGCCTAAATATTCAAGTTTTATAGCAAGCAAACAGGCTGTTAAATAAAATACGTAATATGCTCTATCCCCCCCTCTCTTAACAAATACACCTTCCTAATAAAATTGAGAAATATGTGCATAAAACTGAAAGTTGGCAAAATATCAAAGAAAACCCAATTCAGTTCTTATTGTGCCTATCTAGGTGTGCTGTTGATGGCCCAGCAAGGTTTGGGTGGATAATAAAGCACAGAAATAACATCATTCATTTCGGAACCACGCATCTAAGTCATAACAAACATAACACAAACAAACATAAACGTTTGTTAAGCGAACATGAACGCATGTTTATCTCATAACGTTTCTGCAGAGTCACTAGTTATTTGGTATAATCGAGGTGTCCACACAGTGGCTTCTGTCGGCAGCCAAACCGGATAACCTTTCTTGAGTCCGTGTAGTCCTTAGATGGTTTTTTATTCGTATTAATATGGAGAAACATTGCTCTGCAGAGGCAGTGGCCATTGGCATTGTTAACACAAATTTACAACAGTACTTGTTTCAAAATGGAGCATGAAATTAACAAATCATGTTTGAACATAACATAGGGATACGGATGACAAATTGTTAACACAAAAACATTCCAAAATAATTTAATTACCTTATAGTAATCTCTATCGCTTTTATCGGATTTTCAAAGTATTTTAAAGCAGTATCTACAGCCATATGATATTCCTTTTAAAATTATCAGTACTGGGATATTATAAGGAGAACTGAAAACAGCAGTGTGCCGCTCAATTTATTCCAATCTCTCTTCAGTTGAAACCATAATTTGCTTTCCAATGACTAGAAAATATTCTTTATAGAAATTAGTTGGGGAAATATTTTGTACATGAATCTTTTTCTGCAGAGTCAGGAAATATTTCTATTTCTAGTTGTAATTTCCTTCTGTTTTAATGAAACGTCACTTTTGTTGCATATTTAACATGCAGCTTCTTGCAATTTCTCCAAGGTTTTCTCCAAAGTTTGGGGCTTTTTTTCTTTTTTTTTTTTTTCTTTTTTTAAGTTTTTAAGCCTTTTAAAAATGAAGCAGCCAAGCACATCTCTGTGTGTGTGTGGTTGTGGTCATTATTTTTTCCTAACATTATTAATAGCAAACAACACGGACACTCAAAATTAAATTCGTTTTCTACTAAAAATCACAACTTGATTTTTATTTGAGGAGCTTCTCAACATAACTTTTGAAATCCAGTTACTGAGTAATATTTACTTTTTTGTGTGTTTTCTTCTCCCTCCCACTTTTGTATCCAATAAATTCATGATCTAATTTGAATTCTCCACCCAAGAGGGGAGTCACATTTCTTTTATTATTTTCATTATTTGTATTCATATTTATTCATTTAGCCATTCTATCGATAAATTTGGAGATCATTTCTACCAAATCCAAAAATTTTTCATGTTTATAGAAATATTGGGAAGAGGTTGATACAAGGGTACAAACTTCCAGCTGGAAGATGAATAAGGTCTGAGGACCTGATATATAACACGGTGACTATCATTGATAACATTGTATTATATCACTGGAATTTGCTAAGACAGTAGAACTTATTTGTTCTCACCAAAAAATATGTATGTGTGTTGATGGTTGTGTGAATTATCTAGATGGGAGGAATTCCCTAGCAATGTAAATGTTTATCAAATCATCACAACAGACACTTGAAATATCTTACAATTTTATCAATTATACTTCAATAAAGCTGAACAAAAACTTATTGTTGCAAAAGCATCATTGCGCTTTGCTGCAAATTGGACACATGATATATCATCTTTAATACCCTTTTAAGAACATTATACCAATGATATGTGTTCTGTTCTACATTTACTTCTTTGTTGAAAAATATGTCATTTATTTAATCCTTTTGTTCACTTGTCTAGTATTTGTTAATTTTATGTGCTTGTGGTATTTCCTGTTCTTTTTTTCTAGCTTAGCTCTCCTTTTTTTTTCAGTTTAGTTATTCTTTAATAACAGTTGCTCATATTGCATAATATTCCATGCATAATGTATTCAATCACTTTCCACTTGGTTGGGATTCAATCTTGGTTACGTTTTATTCGTTTGCCACTTTACAATTTCATTGTCTTTTAATCAAACGTGTTTCCAATCACAAATATCTTTATGGGCCCAAACCATTTATGAACGTTGGTTGAGAAATATATAACAGCAGGTCACAAGACACTTTGTCTTTAAACTTAGAATATAACAACTTCTTGCCCGGTTTGAAAGATTTGCGGTTTAAAATGAAACATATGACACATAGAGGAATTTTAGGTCAGTGAAACTGCTCTGTATGATACAATAACGGTGGACACGTGTCACTCTACATTTGTCCAAACCTATAGAATGTACAACACTAACAGTGAACCAAGATGTGAACTATGGACTCTGGACGATAACGATGTGTCAACGTAGGTTCATCAGTTGTAACAAATGTAGCACATTGATGGAGGGTAGCACATTTTGATACTGGGGGAAGCAGTGCATGCGGGAGGGCAGAGAGGATGTGGGAAATCTTTGCACTTTCCACTCAGTTTTGCTGTGAACCTAAAGCTGCTCTAAAAAGTAAAATCTATAAAAAATGAAACATAAATTTTCTGCCACATTTATCCAATGGAAAACTGTAATCACTGATTTGAATCAGATTGTGCTCTGCTAGAAACTTTCTCGTTTGTGTCAGGATATGACAACCATTTTCCAGAATCATCATCCAATAAACAGAGTGAAGTGCCAGAGTTTTGACTTTTTTATCCAATTTTCAGATTTTATGAATGTATTTTTCTTCAATTTCTGACAAGCATGCCAGAATTCTATTCTCTGTCTCTGAATCATGAATTTGATGTGAATAAATTTTTTAAGTTTATATAGTTATTTTGAGAGACAGAAGGAGAGAGTGCATGTGCAAGTGGGGGCAGAGGGAGAGGGAGAGAGAGAGAATCCCAAGCAGGCTCCGTGCTGTCAGCTCAGAGCCTGACACAGGGTCCCAGGTTAGGAATGGTGACATCATGACTTGAGACAAGATCAAGAGTTGGACCCTGAACCGACTGAACCACCGAAGCGCCCCTGATGAGAATAATTTTGTCTTTCATTTTCGCTGTTTTGATCAGTGACTACGGTTTCATTTATTGTGAATTTGTCATAGCAGAAATCCAATGTGAATTTCATGTGGATAATGTCCCTTGCTCGTTTTCATTGTGTCTTCTTTAAATAATTTATAATGTCCTGCTTACAAATTTTATGTGAGCAATGCTGTACAGAGTCTGCTCACTTTCCTAGCTTCTGGTTATTTAAATTTGGAGGATTACCTTGAAGAGTTTCTCTCTCCTATTACTTTTTAGTTTTTACCTTATTTTAATTTCTACTTTTATCATGATTCAAATTGTACATGTTCTCAATGATCTAAAGCAGGTGTTAGCAAACTTTATCTGTAAAGGCCCAGAGAGTAATCATTTTTGGCTTTTCAGGTCATACTGTATCTGTAGCAATTACTCAGCTCTGATGTTGTACCATGAAAATAGCCATAGACAATATACAAAAATATGGGCATAGACAATATATATAAATATAGGCATGGATGTATCCCAATAAAACTTTATATAAAAACAAATGGCAGACCAGATTTGACCCACAAGTATTCGTTTGCTAAACTCCGATCTAAAGAATTAAAAAATAAAATACTGTTTCCAAAGTATAAAAAAAAAATAAAGGTACAAAAAGAAAACTATTTTTCACGTTTCTTATTTTCTTCTCTAAAATAAGCAAAATAATACACTACAATTAAAGGACAAAATAAAAATTATAATCAGTACCAAAATTTAAACCAGAAGATATACATAAAAATGAAATTTTAATTTAATTTCTGAAAATGTAATTACATCTCTTTTTTTATTTTTATTTTTTGTTTGTTTATTTTTGAGTGAGAGAGAGAGAGAGAGAGAGAGACAGAGTGCAAGCAGGGGAGGGGCAGAGAGAAGGAAACACAGAATCCAAAGCAGTCTCCAGGCTCTGAGCTGTCAGCACAGAGCCAGATGTGGGGCTTGAACCCATGAGCCTTGAACCCATAAGCCCTGAGATCATGACCTGAGCCGAAGTCCGACACTTTACCTACTGAGCCACCCAAGCACCCCTGAAAATGTAATTACCTCTTATTAATTTTTTTAATGTTTATTTAGTTTTAGAGAGAGAGAGCAGGGAAGGGTCAGAGAGAGGAGGACAGAGATTCTGAAGTGAGCTCTATGCTGACAGCAGAGAGCCCGATGTGGGGCTTGACTTCACAAACTGTGAGATCATCACTTGAGTGGAAGCCAGAGGCTTAACTGACTGAGCCACCCAGGTGCCCCCTTATTAAAAATTTTTGTAAAAATAAAACCATTCACAACTGAAACATTCAATGTCGACCAAACAGCCAATGTACAGAATCAATTTCATAAGAAAGACAAATACTATATGGTGTCACTTATATGTGGAATCAAAAAATAAAAAGTTGAATTCGTAGAAACGGAGAGCGGGAATGTGGTTGCCAGGGGTAGGGTGCTGGGGGAAAGGAGCAGACGATGGTCCAAGGGAACAAAATGTCAGTTGGAAGATGAGTAAGTTCTGAGGCTCCAATATACAGCATGGTGATTATAGCTAATAATACTGTGTTATGGGGCACGTGGGTGGCTCATTCAGTGGAGCATCTCACTTTGGCTCCGGTCATGATGTCGCGGTTCACGAGTTCAGGTCCCGAGTGGGGCTCTGTGTCCGGAGCGCTCGGAGTTCGGATTACACTCGGGTTCTGTGTCTCCCTCTCTCTGCGCTCCTCCCCGACTTGTACTCTGTCTCTCTCTGTCTCAAAAATAAATAAACATTAAAAATAATAATAATAATACTGTGTTATGTACTTGAAAATTTGCTAAGGCAGTAAATCTTAAACATCCTCACCAAATAAACAAACAAACAAACAAACTGAGATGATAGATGTGTTAATTAACTTGGCTGTGGTAACCAATTCATAATGGATACAGATATCAGAGCATCACATTGTACACTTTAAACATATGCGATTTTGTTTCTCGGGGACACCTCAGTAAAACTGGAGAAAAAAAGAGTGTCACGGTTCACATGTTTCATCTAGACGTATATATATTTCTAAGTACTATGAATTATTTGACACTGTAAAAGGCGATTCAGACACTGTGTTCAGCTATTTGCATACCTCCCTAATTTATAACTATCTCCAGATCCAGGAATTGGAACACAAGTGCATCTGGGGGGGGGGGGGCGCACCTGGGTGGCTCAGTCGGTTGAGCATCCGACTTCGGCTCAGGTCACGATCTCACTGTTTGTAAGTTCGAGCCCCCCAGTGGGCTCTCTGCTGTCAGCACAAAGCTTGCTTCGGATCCTCTGTCTCCCTCTCTCTCTGACCCTCCCCCACTCTCTCTCTCTCTCTCAAAAATAAATAAACATTAAAAAAAAAAAAAAAAAGAACCCAAATGCATCAATCTGCTTGGGCTGCCATAACAAAAAAAAAAAAAAAAAAAAAAACATAGGCTGAGTGCCTTAAACAATAGAAATGTATTTCTCCCATTTCTGGAGGCTAGAAGTTCCAGATCACCATCCAGCAAGGTTTGGTTTCTGATGAGGACTCTCCCTGGCTTGCAGACAGCTGCTTTCGTGCTGCAGTCCTCATGGCCTTTCCTCTGAGCCCATGCCGAGAGAGAAAGACGAAGAGAAAGGGATCATTTGGTATCTCTTCTAACAAGAGCACTAATCCTATTCGATTAGGGCCCATCCATATGACGTCACTGAAACTTAGCTACCTCCTTCAAGGGCCTATCTCTAAATACTGTCACATTTTGGGGGTTAGGACTTCAGCATATGAATTTGAGGAAGCACAATTCAATTCTTGACAACAAGGAAAAGCAGGAATATAGACACTCAGCACTACTTGTGTGTTCAAGAAAATATTGTGTCAACGTTATTTGACAGAAGGGATTTGGCAAATTGATTTATTTTAGCTCTACTCAAGTATTTTTATCCCACATTTCAAAGCAGTGTCTGTCTCTGACATTGGCAGGGACACAGTCCCCAAGCCTTCATGGAATTAGGGCACTGGAGCCTTTGCTTCATGGATAAAGTGCAAGAAAAGTAGAGATGCATTTCCTTGGAACTGAGTAGTATTTATGCTATACAGGGCCTTCTAAAGGGGGGGCGCCCAGGTCAATGGCCCCTCTGGCCTTGTCTAAGGTGATCATCTCTACAAGCATTACACGGATGAATGGAAAGAGATCAGCAGCCTGTTTAACCTTGAAAACGGTCCAAGTCAGGACCTGGGATAGGTTACATTTTTCTTTTTTTTTAAATGTTTATTTATTTTTGAGAGAGGCAGAGAGAGAGTGAGCGGTGGAGGGGCAAAGAGAGAGAGGGAGACACAGAATCAAAAGCAGGCTCCAGGCTCCAAGCTGTCAGCACAGAGCCCAACGCAGGGTCTGAACTCACAAACTGCGAGATCATGACCTGAGCCGAAGTCAGATGCTCAACCGACTGAGCCACCCAGGCACCCCTAGGTTACATTTTTAAAACTACATTTACCTTTCATGGCAGGATATCAGTACTTTGTATAGATCAATATTAAATACATTTGGTCAAGGATAGAGGCTTGAATTGCATTGTTGAAAAAAATGAGTGAATGAATGCTTATGTAGCCTTAAAATTTATAAATATGAAAACATTGTAGTGTAGTAGCCATTTTATAGTTGAGTAAACTAAGAACAGAAAGGCCAGTTATGCCCAGAGTAGCACTTTATAGTTACTAAGGCAACACAAATATCACACAACTACTGTTTCAATGTAATGGTCCCTTGGGTTATTCTGTCATACATGTCAAAATTATTAATCCAGAAAACATTAGTGTCTTAACATGAGGGATTGGACCACCTCCTGAGCAAGATTTCATCCTGTCAGTTATTCCTTATCAGATCTAATTAAAAAAAAAAATACACACACACACACACACACACACATATATATGGCCTTCAGAGAAGAAGTAGAATTCTGAAGAGATTTAGAGGTGTGGAACACAGCAAAGCATTGGTCATTGAGAATTTTACATATCCAGTACCTTCCAGTGTAATAGTGCCCAACGGTGATAGCCTACAGGTGTGGACAGTGGTTCTATCACAGAAGGTATCTTGAACTGTGAGCACCAGAAACTCTTTTGGATGCTATGTACTAAGCCCATTTTGTCACTTATATGATTCTCCTACGACTAACATCAAGAAAGTTGATGATGGGGAATGTAAATTGGCACAGCAACTGTGGAAAACAATTTGGAGGTTCTCAAAACATCAAATATAGAAATTCCATATGATCTAATAATTCTACTACTGGCTACTTACAACCAAAGAAAACAAAACCACTAATTCAAAAAGATATATGCATCCCTATGTTTATTGCAATATTATTTATAATAGCTAAGATCTGGAAGCAATCTAAGCACCCGCTGTTGGACAAATGGATAAGGAAGATGTCGTATAGATGCATACAACGGAATATTTGCAGCCTTAGAAAAGGATGTGATTATGCCATTTGCAACAACATGGATGGACCTAGAGAGTTTTATGCTAAATGAAATGAGTCAGATTGAGAAAGGCAGATTCCCTATGATTTCAATCAGATGTAGACTTTAAAAAAAACAAATGAATAAACACACGAAAAGCTGAATCAGACCTACAAATACAGAACAAACTGATGGTTGCCAGAGGGGAAGGGTGGGGGGTAGAAGGTGAACAAAATGGGTGAAGGGGAGTGGGAGATACAGGCTTCTGGTCATAGAATGAATGCGTCATGGCAATAAAAGGCACAGCATAGGGAATATGGACAATGATATTGTAACAGTGTTGTATGGTGACAGATGCTAGCTACAATTATGCTAAGCTTATCATGACACATAAAAAAAGTTCAATCGCTATGTTGGATACCTGAAACTAATGTAACCTGTGTATCAACTGCACTCAAATTTAAAAGAATTTGGGGGGGCACCTGGGTGGCTCAGTCAGTTGAGCCTCCGACTTCAGCTCGGGTCATGATCTCACGGTTCATGGGTTCCAGCCCCGCGTCGGGTTCTGTGCTGACAGCTCAGAGCCCGGAGCCTGCTTCGGATTCTGCGTCTCCCTCTCTCTCTGCCCCTCCCCCGCTCACGCCCTCACTGTCTCTCAAAGAATGAATAAACGTTTTTAAAAAGTGTTTTTAAATAAAAACAAACGGACTATTGCTTTTGCTACTCAGACTGTGCCCAGAAGAGAACATTAAAAGAAAATGATTACTTTTCGTTCTTATTTTGAGGGTGCGGTGTGGGGTGGTATGACAACTCTGGGCTAGCGTATCGTTAATAGGTTCTAGGTACTGTTCTCTCACTGAATGTGTATTTTTTATACTTTCCCGCATATCCATTCCCTCTTCTAGAAAATGAGGTAGTTAAATTGTCAGGGAACTCCCATGTTTCGGGATGCCTCAAGGACTCAGGAGGCCTCGGACACTGCGAGGGGAGAGGGGCCAAGGAGTCTTACATCCACCAGCCTTCAACTAGAGCAGCTTCGGATTCATATGTTTTTCCTATTGGGTGCCCACTTTCTTGTAAAATGTCACTCGAAGAAATAATTCTATGCAAAAAAAAAAAAATTTGAAAATTACTTGACCAGATGAACACTGAGGTCTAACCCAAAGAATGTTCTAGCATATAAACTGCTACATTCCTTTTAAAAACTGTAGACTTTGGGGTAGTCAGATTCAAACCAGCTGTGGCTCGGTTAGGATCCCCAGTTGCCGACAACAGAGCTCACGTAAACTCTAGTTTAAATAGAAAAAAGACACTTATTTTCAAAAGGAACTTGCACAGTTCCCAAATTCTGTGGGGGGGGAGGGAGTAAAACCCAGGGGCGATGCAGCCAGGTACAACCCCCAAACACAGACGGACCGTGCCACAGAAAAATCCACTGCCAACTCCACCAGACACAGAAACTCAGCTCACACCACCAGCCCTGAACTCTGGCCGCTAGAACATCCACCACCATTCCCTTTACACACGCACGCGCGCACGCACACACACACGTGCAGGAAAATGTGAAAGATACACATTTAGTGACAGAACAGTAACTGCAACATGTTATCTCCACACTAGACAGCACGCATTCCCCCTGGTACGTACTTCCCAAGGTGACTGACTTCAAATTCACAGTATTGTGTGGGACATCTGACCGGTGTCCCAGCTGCAGGCAAAGCAAATCAAGGACGTGACCTGCCCTCTTAAAGAGACAAGAATCACACGGCAGGAAGGTTCACCCAGATGTAGGAAAGGTATTCAGAAGATGCCGGACAGCAGAAGCATTGCTTCATTTCTCTTGTTGTTCAAGAAATCTTTGAGTGCCTACAATGTGTCTGCTGCTCTTCTGGGCCCTGGGATAAAACAACAAAATAGGGAAAAGTCCTCTTTCGTGAGAGTTGATGTTCTAAAGGGGCAGCCGGACAACACACAAGGGAGCAAATAAATGTTCAACATGCTGGATGCTGATTAAGTGCTACGAAATAAAACAAGCAGGATAGAGGGGCAAAGAATAAGTGGGAGCCATCCTGACAGGGGGGTCCAGGACACGTCACTAAGAAGACTGCACTTGAGCAATAATACGTAGTATACTACCTCCAGGCAGAGACACCCCCAGCACATGCAAAAGCCCGGAGGTGAGCCAACTATGTTCTACACGCCGTGATAAGTCTCACGGACCCTTTAGGCGGACGTGCGAAGCCCAGAGTCGACTCTGTGTTGTCTAGTATTCCTAAGAGCTTTAACATTTTTCCACACTTAAAATTCCCAACTCGCAACGGTGGGGGCCCGCAAGGCGCTTGTAAAAATCCAAGACTACTGAAGGAGGCCACCAGCAGGAAGCAGAGTTGCTTCCACCGTGGACACAACGTGTGAGGCTGTACACAGAGGTGGATTCTGGGTCAGCAAGAGCCAACCCTGGAGTCGAGGCCCTCGTTCCAATTCTGTGGTAGCTGCTACAGTAGCGTCTTATAAAGACAGAGATGTCCTTACCGCCAGACGCCTGTGTGTGGAGGGCAACACCTGACAGTGGGTGGATGACACTCCCCACATACTGACATCAACTCATTCTGAAGAGTAGCAAGATCAGCATTTGTACAAAGCAGCAAATGACTTTCTGCACAATGTGTAGGAAGCGGAAATAAATCCTGCCTGTGGCTTAATGTTGTTTCAGTACGCACATTTCCATTCCCATACATGTGTTCGCTTGCTCACTCTACCGGCAGACCCTCAGTTAGGAGTTTGAGAAACAGCTAGAGTTGGATGAAGTCAGAAGAGGGAAAGGATATTTGTTACAGATGATGTGAAGCCTCACAGAAACCAAGGATGGGAAAATGCTGGAAAAGAGACTCGAAGCTCTATGGGCTCACTCTCTGCCCCATTCCTCTCTTCTCTCTTCTACTTTCTACACATTGGCTTCTGTTTTTCTGGTTGGAAACATGGCAGCCAACAGCCCTAAGCTTTACATGACACAGTACAGGAATCTAAAGAGTTTGAATTCCAATAACAAAATTTCCAAGCATGAACCCTGTGATATAATAAAGAATATATCTGGGCTTTGTCCTTGGTTCCTTGCAGAGTTTCAAAAACCATTGGAATTTCCTGAATGATAAATGTCTTTGTTATGTTAATGGAGTGATTTTTGGTGAGCTCCCGAAGATCAAAGATGGCTTCTGGGACAACCTTCACTGTCTGGCTGTCATCAGAAAGACTTGGCATGTGACTAGACAATTGGAACTTCTCGGGAGGAAATGGATGCTGGAGACTGAGTCTGATCACATGGCCAAAGATTTCATCAATCGTGCCTCTTAATGAAACCCCAACAAAAACTCAACACCAAGGCTCTTTCTGGTTGGTGAAGATAGAGATGTGCCAGGGAGTGAGATGCCCTGACTCCATGGGGAAGAAGCATGGAAGGTCTATGCTTGAAACCCTCCCAGACCTTGCCCTGTGCAGCTTTTTCATCTGGCTATTTCTGAGTTGTGTCCTTTATAATAAAATTATAATTGTGAATATAGCACTTCCTTCAGTTCTGTGAGATCTATTAAATTATTGAAACTGAGGGGTGCCTGGGTGGCTCAGTCGGTTAAGCATCCAACTCCTGACTTAGGCTCAGGTCATGATCTCGCGGTTAGTGGGTTGGGGCCCCGTATCGGGATCTACGCTCACTTCACGGAGCCTGCTTCGGAACTTCTGTCTCCCCTTTCTGGCCTTCTCTCACTCGTGCACTCTCTATCTCTCTCTCTCTCTCTCAAAAATAAATAAACGTTAAAAAAAAATACGGAAACTGAAAGAGCCATAGAAACCCCCAAATTCAGAGCAGGTCAATCAGAAGTGTGGCTGACCTGGGGACCCCACTTGCATCTGGTTTCTAAGGTGAGGGCAGTTTTGCAGAGGACTGAGCTCTTAACCTGTGGCGTCTGGTGCTAATTCCAGGAAGTTAATGCCAGAATTGAATTGTAGTTAACCCATTTGGGAAGGGAAAAACGGACTCTGACTAGCCAAGCCTAATTAATGAGGCCAAAATAGTGGGGTAATTTGATTAGCCCAGCTTGGATCTTCTTCCCACCCCAAACCAATGAATAGTCACATCTATAAACACGGCGACATCTATGGCAATCACATGAATTTAGAGGAGAGGGACACTTCCTAGAAAAGAGGTGTTTGGCAATTTCCTCGGGCCCTACTCCCACCGCACAGAGCTTCACCAACTGACCAAGTATGTCATGCATTTCATTCTCAAGCCTACTCAGATATACAGACAGCTCTCCGAGGCTAGAAATTCATGCAATCGTGCCACGTAGCTAGTACATGTAATCCTGAACTTCTAAAATGAAAAAAAAAAAAAAACAGACACTTTTCAGCGGCTAAAACATCTTATATTAAAATTGAGAGTTTATAAATAGTAACCGGATCTTCTAAACAATCAGCTGTAAATTCCATGTGTCTAGGAAATTATTCGGTGTTTTTCTCAAGTATGTATTTTCTTTGGCAAAATAGATGAGTAGTCTCCTCCACGCAGCCCCGAAAATAAATGTAAGGCCTATTCTGGCATTACATATGCGAGAGAGTAGTTTCCCATGTGGTATTGTGGTAAGCTATAATATGACTGCAAAGAACTAAAGCCTTGTAGATCTAAAAGAATAAAGACGGGGGTGCGTGAGTGGCTCAGTCCGTTAAGCGCCCCAGCTCAGGTCATGATCTCACGGTCCGTGAGTTCAAGCCCCACATTGGGCTCTGTGCTGACAGCTGGGAGCCTGGAGCCTGCTTCGGATTCTGTGTGTGTGTCTCTCTCTCTGCCCTTCCCCCTCTTGTTCTCTATCCCCACCCCCCAAAAAATAAATAAGCACTAAAATTTTTTTTAAAAATAAAAGAATAAAAGTGAACATGATCTATGTTCGGTCACCAGGTACACACAAGAAAGAGGATGCTTTTACCCTGCTCTGCTACTGTCTGCCTACACAAGCCTGCCCTCACACCCTGAGAATGTGTTCTGTATCTCATAGCACCCCAACACAGTACTTCATACATTAGCTCTTAGCTCTCTCTGTTGTAGTTGTCTGGAAATTCATCTGTTCCCCCAGAACACTCTACAGGAATTGAGAACACAGGCTGCCTTCTATTCTGTTTAGTCCTCAAGACAAGCGTAGTGCCTAGGACACAGAAGGAGCACAATAAATATCAGTTATATTTGCATTGTTTGTCTCTGGCAATGACCTAAATTCTCTGAGTGTTGGTTTGCTTACGAGCAAAATGAAGGTAATTATAATCCTTACTTCACTGGGTTGTTATGAGGACTAAATGCTCCATAAATGCTGCTGTTGTTGCTGTTGATAACGGGGGCCCAGTCAGTAATCATTATTCACTGATTAGAAGCCAACAGGCCCAAAAGCAAGCTATTTATAGGTGGAGAAATCATAAGAGAATATTTCACAAGAGGTCCAAGTGACTGTTCTCAAAATAAGCAGCAAATGAAATCGCACTATTCAGACAGACGTCCCCTTTCCTGGCATCTCCATAGTCATTACACCCTGGGTATTATTAGAGCTTGTAAAATACATGTCAACCTATATTTACTACCTGTTATTCATTTGTTTGTAACAAATCACCAATGTAACTTATTAGAAGTCAGATAATATAATTTTAGTTTACTTTCTGCTGCATGTTTAAAAACTTTATTAGATTTTGTGGCATCGCAATACAGAAAACAAAAATTCTGGTGCTTTTTCTCTTTGTTTCATTAAACGACTTTGCTCCAGAGTACTTGACATTTGTCATTAACTTTTTTAGCAGTCCAGCTCCGTTCCTTACTGATTCATGTCCTCTACCCTGCAATGTTAGTCAATAAAATAAACATATTATGGAAGCAATTTATAATAGACACAAATTATGTCATTAAGAAATCATTCTTCTGCTTAGGCTCTACGAAAATCAAGAATCATAACATCCCCTTTGTGCCATAAATTTTTAAGAAATTTCAAGACACACACACACACACTTTGAAAAGAGCAAATACACACGAAGTTCCAGCAGGCAAAGAAAATCTCTTTTTAACCCAAAATAACAATAATTCTTCGGAAGGAACCTCTGAGATGTCATCTAGAAAACAATGCTACTAAAAATAATGACAGGTGCAAGCTGAGAATTAGAACTATAGTTACACATGATACCCAGGCAACCCCTGAAAAAAGAAAACGATCTGTTTTCAAAAGTCGTATTTACTGGGGCACGTGGGTAGCTAGTCAGTTAAGCGTCTGACTCTTGGTTTCAGCCTAGGTCATGATTTCCTGGTTTGTGGGTCCGAGGCCCGTGCTTGGCTCTGAGCTGACAGCTGTGGAGTCTGCTTGGGATTCTCTCTCCGTCCCTCTCTGCTCCTCCCCCACTGACTCTCTATGTCTCTCTCTCAAAATAAATAAACATTTTTCTTTAAAAAGTCACACTTGTCAAAGATATATTTTTTAATTAGTAACGACAATGCCATTAAAAAAATTTTTTTGTGGGGCGCCTGGGTAGCTCGGTCGGTTAAGTGTCTGACTTCAGCTCAGGTCACAATCTCGCAGTCTATGAGTTCGAGCCCCGCGTCGGGCTCTGTGCTGACTGCTCAGAGCCTGGAGCCTGTTTCAGATTCTGTGTCTCCCTCTCTCTCTGCCCCTCCCCTGTTCATGCTCTGTCTCTCTCTGTCTCAAAAATAAATAAACGTTAAAAAAAAATTTTTTTTTAATTTTTTTGATGGAGAAAGAGAAGAAAGCTCACCAGCTAGAATTCAAATGTATTACCTTAAATAAAGGTACTTGACACTTGCCAACCACTGAATTAATCTGACAGAAAAACTGAAGTTATTTGAATATTAATTGCATGATGAGAATTTATGTTGGCCGGAAGCCATTTTTAAGAGCTTATTACTTTAAGGTGCTTTCTAAAACTCTTCCATTAAGAACACTATTCCAAAACTCCCAGGGTGTATTTAAACGTGGAGTAAGCTGTCTACTGCCCAGAAGACCCTACAAGCAGTTTCGTTGAAAACACGCTGATAATTCCTCCGTCCTTTCAAATATACAAAGGTGATTTTGTTACTGAAATCACACATTCTGTCCTTAATTGAGATTATAATCGTCAGTCTTTGCCCCAAACAAGTTCTTAGGGAATTATACACCAGGTCGTCTACTTGATTTTGACCCACGGTAAAATGTCACAATTTGCCGTCCGTGATCACAACTTTGGCATCTCGACAGTGGCATGCGAGGCATGTCGCTTCCTGAATTGTTGCCAGCTAACGTTCATTTTGATATATGACTATCACCAGGGAAATTCAGACCCGTTCAGCCACTTATGTCTCACGTTAATACTCCCAAGAGGTTTTATGAAAGGCGCCAGCATTGCTACCCATTAGGAGTTGTCATGCAGTGTTTTATTTTGATATTTTACTTCACTGATTTTCATCATAGTTTCCTACCTAGGTTCCAGACACTATGACTGCATTCATAAACTTGCATATAATATGCATGTGAAATCATATTTCCTTCTTGGACGTGTTAGCAAAATTCCATCTGTCTGTTCCTTTTTAAACTGCTGAGTTTTCCACATTGAAAAGAGAATTGGGTTACAATTACCTACTGTGGCTTTTCATCAAAATAACGTTTTAAGTTGTATGTAATATTGTTCCATGTTATCCCTTGCCTGGGGAGTTTCAAAGATTTCACACACCCAGATTTTTCTACAATGAACCCAAAGACAGATTAAAGCATTTTCAAGTCGACAGGAATTTTTAGAGATTTTTCTAGCCTAACCCCGTCATTTTTCAGATAAGAAAGTTCAGCTCAAAAAGATTAGAGAAGCAGGAGTGCATGTGGGTGAGAATGTGAATTCTGGGGCCAGACTGCCTGGGTTCAAGAATGTCTCCACCACAGCCTTGTGGTGGGACGTTGCCAACTCACTTCACTTTTCTGTGCCTTCATTTCTGTGTCTGCAAAATTTTGACACTAATATCTGTTATATAGGGTTTATGTAAGAATTTACATGAGCTAATAGATTCATTACCAGGAAAAACAGTTCTTCTCCATGCCCATAACTTCAGTGAAGAGGGAATTTCCTTAAGTAGCCCTTAGTATGACCTTGGAAGAAGGGGTAGAATGGGGGAGCCCAGATCCTTGCCTTCCCTTTATCCTGGGATTAGCTACCCACAGAAGACTCAACTTTTGTTTTCTTCAATACGGGATGCCCTTAGGATGCCCTTCCGTGGAAAACCTATCAGTCAACCAGCAAAGCCCAAGACTGAATGTAGAAATCTATCGTATCCCAGGGCTCAGCATTTGGGAGCCTGTCGTTTGTTGCCAGGCTGTCTGATAATAGCTTCCTTTAAAGGTGATATTTGGTTCTCCATCTGACCAGTTGTTCTCTCTCTCATTTGGTTCAGAACTCTGGCAAGAAAACACCAACATAAAGTGCGTAGTTCACAGAGTGCTTCACACAGAATGAGCACTCAAGTAGCATTAGCTGTTACCGTCATTATTGTATCTTGCTCTAAGTCACCCGTTGCTTCAACATCAAAATTAACATTACAAACCAGATCCCTTAATTACAGTGCTAAGAGCTGATCTATGAACAGAAAAAAAGGACCTTTGATTATTTAATACCGTAGGGTCATATAATAATGTTTCGATTTCACAGTTCTTCAGATCCACTTAACAATCAATCCCTGTGCCCTTATTTGAAACAAACATATGCTATAAATATTGACCAAATATTCTTTGGGACCTACAATTCAAATAACAGTTATTTATATTCTTGCATAAAATATTTAAGTCAGGGGTGCCTGAGTGGCGCAGTTGGTTAAGCGTCTGACTCTTGATTTCACCTCAGGTCATGATCTCACAGTCCTGAGACTGATCCTTGCATAGGACTCTGTGTTGGGCATGGAGGCTGCTTGAGATTATCTCTCTCCCACACCCTCTGCCTTTTCCCCATTTGTGCGCATGTGCTGACTCTCTCTTTTAAACAAATGAAGTTGTATCTTGATATTTTGAGATACAAAAATATGGAAGTAAAAAAAAAAAACAGCCACACAGTGTTCGTTTCTCACATGAAGAACCCACATTTCTTGGATTTGAGTTTTCAGTTTAAAAATGCTTCATTCCTCATTTTTATAATTTGAGGTTATATTTTCCTCTTAAATTTGCTATTTGGCCCTCCCCACAATTACATATTCATAGACACACACACATACACACACTCTGTATAGACCATACACATAGGGGGAATATTTTACTTGTTAGTAAATTTATTTTTTTTAATTTTGTAGTCTAATAAGAATGTTTATGAATGTTTGTACAGTAGAACTTTGAATAAGAGATTTTAAGTTTCTTTAGAGAAGTTCCAAGATCTTTTTCAATTGTGTCATTCATCATAAATCAGACCATATCAATTCCCTAATTAAAACCTCCGACATCTTCTCACCCCATGTAGAATCAAATCCTCTAGAGCCCTTTATGATCTGGCCTGCCTCCTCTCTGACTTCACCTTCGGGGAACCCTCCCTGTCATTCAGGGCCTTCCAGCCAGTTTACCTCCTCGCTGTGCCAGGACATGCCAAGAGTATCTCCATCTTGGACATTTGAACTTGTTCTTCCCTTTGCAAAGAACTGTCAGGATCCTGTCAGACATTTGCTTAGCTCACCCCCTCACTTCACCCAAATGCTGTCTCTCAGACCGTTCCTCGCCATCTTTGTTCAAATATCCCCACTCTCACACTCTATCACTCTGTATCACTTTATCTTGTCTCATTGTCTTCATAGCCCTTATCACTACTTCATAACATATAGAGGTCACTTATTTCTTTATTTTTTGTCCCCCCCTACTAAGATGGGAGTTACAAAAAATTAGAGATTTAACTTACTTTACACCTGTATCTCAAGAACCTGGCAAATATTAGGCGCTCAAAAATGTGTTGAATTGATAAATAGCAAATGAATCCTTGGTGTGCCGGTACTTAGCAAAGTCCCTGGCTCATCGTGAGCACTGGATAAGTGATGGCTGAATCAATGAATAAAATGTTTTGTTCAATCAAAGAATATTGCACCCGGAACAAAAGGCGTGACCCACGTGTCTTCAGACGTCTTAGAAACTTACCGGAGACAGAATAATTTTTAAATGATACGTAATACTGCACTAAGCTGTATGCAATCAGTTCTACAGTAATTGTGTCTCAATCAATGATATAGCTAATAAGTTCATGACTGCTCACAAAGCAGAGTCTGATAAAGGCCGGAATTCTCAAGTCAGAATTCACTGGGTAACGATTTGAGATAAATCTTAAAGGACTTATCAAATTTGGATAGATAAAGAGGAGTTGTTGGGGGGGAGAATATCACAAGTAGGAAGAAAAAAAGCCAGTCGTGATGGAATTGTATTTTTTTTGTTTTGTTTTGGTTTTGGGTTTGGGCTTTGGGTTTTGGGAACTGTATTTTCTTAATATTTTTTCAAGTAAAAGTTTTCTGTTGGAAGTACAGTTGACTCTTGAACAATAAGGGTTTGAACTACACAAGTGCAATTACACACAGATTTTATTTTTAATGTTTTTATTTATTTTTGAGACACAGAGAGACAGAGCATGAGCAGGGGAGAGGGCAGAGACAGAGGGAGACACAGAATCGGAAGCAGGCTCCAGGCTCTGAGCTGTCAGCACAGAGCCTGATGCGGGGCTTGAACTCACGGACTGTGAGATCATGACCTGAGCCGAAGTCGGACGCTTAACCGACTGAACCACCCAGGCGCCTCCTACACACAGATTTTTTTTAAATAACACAATACTGTAAATGTATTTTCTCTTCCTTTAATTTTATTAATAACATTTTCTTTAGCTTACTTTATTGTAAGAATACAGTATATAATTCATATACAAAATATGGGTTAGTCAACTGTGTTGACATTGGTAAGGCTTCCAACCAACCGCAGGCTATTAGGGGTTAAGTTCTGAGGGAGTCCAAAGTTATATGCACATTTTCACCTGGGGGGTGGGGGGGAGTAGGGAGGAGGTGCCCCTAACCCTTGTGCTGTTCAAGAGTCAACTGTACATAATATAACAGACTGTATCTCTTGGGCAATGTTGAGATTCTCATGATATGAAGTTTAGAATTAGGAAATAAAAATTAGAAGTTAATTATAATCACCCACATCTTTCTTCGTGTGCTAATATGCCCAATTATTTTTGCCTAAAGTTATTTAAGTAGAAGTAATTTAGTATCAGTATTAGTAAATTCTGCCTATTTAGAAAACTAAAATGCTTGTAGAAGAAAGGTTTTTAATATATTGAAGATATGGGAAGGGTACTGGGATATCTTCACATGGCCATATCCATAAACCTCATGCTTTTTATGATTACGAAGTAAGTTATTGAAGATATTTTTAGAAATACTCATTATCTCCGACGTGCTCACTGTCTTAGCCTGTAGTTGACTAATAAGTAGCTTAAAAGGTATTCTCAGTTGCTTGTAACTCAATGTGATAAAGCTGCTTATCAAAGTATGATACCTCCATGTCCTGAAAAAATTAGCGTGGGCTCCAAAATTTCAATAGGTTACACTTAGTGAAGGATCAGGACAGCATATAATTTGTAATAATTCGTGCTTCATTGCTATATCCTCATATTGAACTTCTGATGCTATTTGACATTAGTCACCAAGTCAAAGCCAACATCCTGTTAGTAGAATGCACCACTGCGTCCCAGGGGAGTGAGTCAAATTCTGAGCAGAGATACCGCTGCGACCGAGATATATGACTCTCCACTGGTTCAAAAAAAAAAAAACCAAAAAAAAAAAAAAAACCTCAAAAGAAATAGGTTTGAAGTGCACCATATTTCTTAAAAAACTGAAAAATTCGGGGCACCTGGGTGGCTCAGGCAGTTAAGCGTCCAGCTTCAGCTCAGGTCAAGATCTCACGGCTTGTGAGTTCGAGCCCCGCATCGGGCTCTGTGTGGACATCTCAGAGCCTGGAGCCTGCTTCTGATTCTGTCTCCCTATCTTCTGCTCCTCCCCTGTTCTCTCTCTCTCTCTCTCAAAAATTAATAAACATTGGGGCGCCTGGGTGGCGCAGTCGGTTAAGCGTCCGACTTCAGCCAGGTCACGATCTCGCGGTCCGGGAGTTCGAGCCCCGCCGTAGGGCTCTGGGCTGATGGCTCAGAGCCTGGAGCCTGTTTCTGATTCTGTGTCTCCCTCTCTCTCTGCCCCTTCCCCATTCATGCTCTGTCTCTCTCTGTCTCAAAAATAAATAAACGTTGAAAAAAAATTTTTTTTAAAAATTAATAAACATTAAAAAATTTTTTAAACAAAAAAACCTGAAAAATTAAAACAGCTGAAAAATTGGTGTCTTACTGAACTGCAAGAATAAGTTAGTAAAATAATGCCCTCATTCAAAAAATAGTAAAGAATACCTGTTTCCAATTTCCTTCTTCCTCTTTCCAGTGAATATGTTGAAGCTAGAAAAGTGAAATAAACTATATTAAATAGAAATCCAATGGGTCTGCCTTCCTTTGACATTATAAATGAACACGTGGGGCATATGAAAGGTATTTGTGAGGAGACCTTTCTTAATGAAATGGTCATCTTAAGGTCCCTGTACCCTCATTTTCCTGGAGAGAAACGTTTAATTTATATCACCATGCATGTTAACTGTTTTCCAGTCAGTCTGTGATCAAGCATGTGGCATGGGAAAGAGTGTCTGCATTTTTGAGGCTACCTGTATTCCCTGATCTTAGTAGATAGTAAGAGAGTGGAACCAATAATGGCTATAGATTGAGTCAGAACTAAAAACTATATTCTTTCACTATCTCAACAGCTAAATTCCAATTACATCAATCAGTTCCTTTTCATTTTCAAACATATAAGCAGATATTATACAGACGAATGTTAAAAGAATTCACTGAATTTGCTTGAAAGATAAAGGCAATGTACAAAATGATAGTAAGACACATCTAACAACATCCAAATACAGTGACTGAGTGTAGACTCAGGATTTCAACTCAACAATTTGGAAAACATTGCTACACGTGAAGTTTAGGCTGACGCTCCAAATTCTAATAATACTACCCGTGAGCAACGTGACATTTATTTAATCTTCCTCGATATCTGTCCTTACTGGAAAATGAGGGTAAACGTTCTACTTCCCAGAATCACTGTGAGAATCAAATAAGATATTTCAAATGTGTATTGAGACAAAGTATGGGCGTGAAAATATTTCATAAGTTGTAAAGTGCTAAACACATGGTAATTATAAATACATTTGATTTTTTTTTATTTGTGCAAAAGGACACAAAATGAGATTAATCATCATTTTTAATTACTATAGAAGGACATTCTATGCTCTTATCTAAAGCTGACCCATCCATTTATGTATTTGATTTTCAGTCTTCTGCCCATGCAAGGCCACACCGGCATTTCTCACCTCTCTATGCCACATTATTAATGTTTTTCCTTTCAAACTAACCATTTCCTTCAACATACAAACATGCTGTCGTTTACCCCATCTTTAACCACACTTTTATTCCCATCTTTGACTTCACTTTTCTTTGCACAAGCTACCATCATTTCACAACTCCCCTTAAGGCAAGTCTCAAAGCATGGTCTAGAGTGACTATTTCAAATTCGTCTCCTCACATTCTGTCTTATGTCACTTTTGACGGACTTGCTGTCTCTCCTCTCTATAAAAAAAACATTCTCATCAAAGTCACTGAAGACCCCCATGTTGCTAAATCTAAAGATCAGTTCTTTTTGTTCATGTTACTTGATCGAGCAGCAGCATTTGGTACAATTGATTCAATTGTTATTGGTATGGGATATCCTTTTTTAAAACTCCTCTTCTGGAATACCACGTTCTTGGATTTCTTGCCACCTGGCTGATCACCGCTTCTCAGTTTCCTTTTCATAGTTTCTTCTCTTTTGCCAGATCTTTTAAGATGAACATTGCCTGGAGCCCAGTCTTTGAGCCTCTTCTCTTCAATATCTAGATTCACTTGTAGTGAGCTCAGCCTCCCAGCCTTAAGTACTATCTGTACCACAATGACTCCCAAATTTCTCTCCTGAAATCTAAATGTGAATATCCAAACTTCTATTCAACATTTTCTCTTGGATATTGCGATAGGCAGAGTTCTAAGGTGGTCCCTCAAGATTCCTGGCCCCTGGTATACATGCCCTGAAAAATCCCTGGGACTGTAAACATGATGAATCTTCCTCCGGTGGTGATGTTATGTTACATGGCACAGTTAAATTTTAAAAGGCAGGGTGGGGGTGATAAAATTAAGAGAAATTTTAAAAGCAATCCCTTTTACAATTACATCAAAGGAATAAAATACCTAAGAATAAACTTAACCAACGAGGTGAAAAAACCTACATACTGAAAACAATAAGACACTGATGAAAGCAGTTGAAGACAACACAAATAAATGGTAAGGTATTCCATGCTCATGGATTGGAAGAATGAAGATTGTTAAAATGTACAAAGCAATCTACAGATTCAGTGAAATCCCTATCAAAATTCCAAAGGCATTCTTCACAGAAATAGAACAAATAATCCTAACATTTATATGGAACCACAAAATACCCCACATAGCCAAAGAAATCTTGAGAAAGAAGGACAAGCTAAGAGATCACCCTCCCTGGTTTCAAACTAATACTACAAACACAGGAATTAAAATAGTATAGTGTTGGCACAAAAACAGACACATAGATCAATGGAACAGAATAGAAAGCCAAGGAATAAATCTCCATATATATGGTCAATTAGTTTACAGCAAAGAAGGCAAGAATATACGAGGGGAAAGACAGCCTCTTTAATAAAGATGGGGAAACTAGTCAGCTACATGCAAAAGAATGAAACTGGATCACTCTCTCACACTATACACAAAAATTAACTCAAAGACTTGAGTTTAATTAACTTAAAGACTTGAATATGATACCTGAAACCACAAAACTCCTAGGAAAAAAAACCTACGCATCGACATTATTCTTGGAAATAATTTTTTGAACCTGACTCCAAAAGCAAAAATAAACATGGGACTACATCACCCTGAAAAGCTTTGCACAGTGAAGGAAACCACCTACAAAGTGAAAAGGCATCCTACTGAATGGGAGAAGATATTTGCAAACCATGTATCTGATAGGGGCTTAATATCCAAAATACATATAAATTACGGAACTCCTACAACTCTATAGCAAAAAATATATATATTTTTTTCAATTAAAATATGGGGAGAGGATTTGAATAGACATTTTTCCAAAGAAGATGTACAGATGAGCAACAGGCACACGAAAAAATGCTCAACATTACTAATCATCACTAATCAAGAAAACGCAAATCAAAACCACAATGAGACATTATTACCTTACACCTGTTAGAATGGCTATGATCAAAACAACTAGAAATAGTAACTATTGGCCAAAATGTGGAGAAAAGAGAACCTTCATTTACTGTTGGTGGAAATGTAAATTGGTGCAACCACTATGGAAAACAGTACGGAGTTTCCTCAAAAAATTAAAAATAGAACAATCATATGATCCAGCATTTCCACTTCTGGGTATTTACCTGGAAAAAAAAAACAAAACACCAATTTGAAAAGACAGGTGCACCACTACGTTTATTGCACCATTATTTACAATAACCAGGATATGGAAACAACCTAAGTGTTCACTGATGGGTGAATGGATAAACAGGATGTGGTATATAGGTACAATGGAATACTACTTGGCCATAAAAAAGAATGAAATCGTGTCATTTGCAATGACATGGATGGACATGGAGGGTATTATGCTGAGTGAAATTAGTAAGACAGGGAAAGACAAATACCATATGATTTCACTTATATGCAGAATCTAAAAAAACAAAACAAAACAAAACAAGCACTCATAGATAACAGACAGCAGACTGGTGGTTGCCAGAGGGGAAGAGAATAAGGAGGTGGGTGAAATGGGTGAAGGGGAACAAGAGTTACAAACTCCCAGTTGTAAGATAAATAAATCACGGTGGGGGGGAGGGCGGAGGGGGGCGGGGGGGGGGGTATAATGTACAACATGCTGACTACAGTCAGTAACATTGTATTGCATATTTGAAAGTTGCTAAGAGAGTAGATCTTGCAAATCCTTATCCTAAATTTAAAAAAAAAAAACTAACCAGATTTACTGCCTTAATCATTTTCGGTGTATACAAATATCAAATCATTATGTTGAATTTCTTAAACTAATATGATATTATATGTTATATTAAATAAAATAATATTTCCAGAAAAAGGCAGAAATAATATAGGATGGTTAAGCATTTGCTGTTACCTATACTTTAATCTAATCATCTACTCTTTTTGAAACAGTTACTTATGTTTTCTAGTAATAGTTTGTTATACAGAGCTCCTTTTCCGGTTGCTTGATACTTAAAGTTCAGGCAAATTGTGAATAATTTTTTTTTTTAAAGATGGGGGTGCGAGATATCCAGGTGGGCCTGACCTAATCACATGAGCCCTTTAAAAGCAGAGAGCTTAGGGGCACCTGGGTGGCTCAGTTGGTTAAGTGTCCGACTTCAGCCAGGTCATGATCTCGTGGTCCGCGAGTTTGAGCCCCGCGTCGGGCTCTGGGCTGATGGCTCGGAGCCTGGAGACTCTTTCAGATTCTGTGTCTCCCTCTCTCTCTGACCCTCCCCCGTTCAAGCTCTGTCTCTCTCTGTCTCAAAAATAATTAAACGTTAAAAAAAAAAAAAAAAAAAAAAGCAGAGAGCTTAAAAATAAATAAATAAATAAATAAATAAAAGCAGAGAGCTTTACACAATACAGAAGTATATCAAAATGTCAAATCATTTACCTTAAATATTTAAAAATATTATGTTAGCTATACTTCAATAAAATTGCAAGAGGCGAATGTCAAGCCCAGTAAGAAAATGTGAAAAATAACGAATAAATAAATAAATAAATAAAGGCAGAGAGCTTTAAAAAAAAAAACAACAACAACAACAAGCAGAGAGCTTTCTCCAGCTGGTCTCAGAAAAGGAAGTGAGAAAATTGAAGCATGAGAGGAATTCAACAGGAGGGAAATTTTCCTTTGCTGAGGGAGGAGAAGGCCATAGAGCAAAGACCTCAGGGTGGCCTCTAGTTGCTGAGAGCAGCTCCCACCTGACAGACAGCAGGAGAACGGGGACCTGAGTCCTAGCACCACAGGAAACCGAGTTCTGCCAACAACGTAAATGGGCCTAGAAGTGGATTTTTCCCCAGAGCTTTCAGACAAGAATTCAGCCTTCCCGACACCTTGATTGTAGCCTTACGAAACCCTGAACCGAGAATCCAGCCATGCACAGCCTGACTTCTGACCTACAGAGAACTCTAAGTGGGTGTTATTTGAATCCACTCCACTTCTGGTAATTTGTTACACAGGGAAAGGGCAGGGCAAAAGAAAGAAAAAGAGGGAGAGGAAGAGAGAGAGGAGGGGAGGGAGGGAGAGAGAGAGGGAGAGAAACAGAGAGGAAGGAAGGAAGGGAGGGAGGGAGGGAGGGAGGAGTAACTAAGAAGATACAAATGTGTAACAGGCACCCCGAGCTCATCATTTCCGAAACTGACCTGTTGATCTTCCTTCAGAGGCTTCACCTCATTCTTCCCCATCTTCATTGATGGCACCTCCTTCCTTCAGTGGCTTGGGCCAAACACTTGTATTGATCCTTGACTCCTCTCTTTCTTTCACCAGCCACATCTACATTGTCAGGAAATCCTGTAGGCTCTGCTGTCAAAATCTATCCGGGTCACAATACTTGTTAGTACCTCCTCTGCTGCTTTTGTCCAAAACCCCACCATCGCCTCTCCCGCAGTGACGGCACCGGCCTTTCAGCCGGACTCTCCTGCTTCCCCCTTACCCAATGTCTGCTCTCAGCACAGTGGCCAGGGGAGTCTTTGTAGTTCTGCGAACAGTAAAAGGGCTAGACAAGTCTCTGCTTTGAACGCTTCCATTGGAAACTGTTGTGATTTAAAATTTAAAAAAAAAAAAATGGAAATTGGAATTCGTTTCCAGCACCTCTGCTATTTCCCAGCCACAGGACCCTGGCAGGCCCTATGGCCTGTGAGGCTCAATTTCTCATCTGAAATGGAAGTTTGCGAGGCCTGCCCTGCCCCATTCACGGGGCCACTGTAACAATTAACTGAGATTCTCATGTTTGGGGGAAATGCTCTAACGAAAGAGCTCTGTGCATATGTATATCCTTATTTATCACAAAACTGCTTAGCAGTTCCCTGGTGAATGAGTGGCTTCTCAGCACCTCATCACTCCTCCTGGAGCCAATGAACCTCCCTATAAAGTTACAAAGATTTCCAGACCTGCAGGTGACCCTTAGGCTTGGGTGCTGGTTGCTTACCCTGTGACCAAGTAATGAAGAGCACGTTATGGCTCGTAAATTTGCAGAGCTGTCTTTTTTCCTGCAGAATTTGAAACGAAGGCGGAAAGGGGGATTGGCGCTATTTGGTAAATACATCCATTCCTTCCTCTTACACAGCGATCCCAGCGTTCAGATGTCAGCTAGTATTACAACAAATTTCAACTTCTGCCTTTCTTCATTTCCACATCCCCAGCCTTGCTGAGGAAAAAGAAAATGACAGAACAACCCCAGGAAAGAGCAGAGCAATGGTCCCAAGGAGAAGTGGCATTGTAGGAATGTGCTGTAGGTGCCTGCGTGAGTAATTCTGGTAGCATCGTGCTCAGCCGTGAGAGGTTTCTGGCCCGTTGCACTTCCCGTGGCATTGCCATCACATGTGGTGTGCCTTCCCAGTGTGATTCGGGTATTATGACAGAGGCTACAGAAAAAAAATACAGCCACTAGAAGAGAAGCCTGAAAACCAAGTAGGAAAAACCTTGGAAGAAAGAGCGATTATCACAGTCTCTAGAAGCCATAGTTTGGATTCCGATGGACCACACCACACCCACCACAGATGAACTCAAACCAGAGCAGATCTTCGTAAGTTGTTTTACAAGGCCTGCGTTCTTTCACACCTCTGAGCTGTGTCTACGGTAAGAGCTTCATGTAGCCTTGCCGTATGAGGTATCTTCTGTCTCTCTCCAAAGTCCATGGGCCTTGATCTCTAACTGGGAGGCCAGCCTGTGTGAAATTCATCATCTGATGATGTCTAGTTGGGTCCAGCCAAAGGGGACCATTACCAGGAGAGCAGAAGGAAAAGGAGAGCGAGATCTCAGGTTGTATCGTGCCCCCCAAACCTGCATTCTCACACCGGGGGCACCTCGGGCCGCTGTGTCCCTCAACCAAGGTCACTGTTCATCTCAAAGCATTACTGCCCCTCCTCCTGGTACTCAGGTCTCCATGCCCTCCAGCTTGTCCCTTTGGGTCTAGGGATTGTGACAGCTCTGTTATTAATGGCCCTGAAAATACTTTCCGTACACCGTCACCACTGCTTTATAAATCTATTCAACCCTCCTCAAGTTCTCCATCTTGCAGGTAGCATCTGTTTCTTGGTGAGCCCCTGCCTGATACAGTTGCCAATTGAACGAGCATGTCCTAAATATTTCTTTACCTCATTTGTCAGACACATGGCATAAAAGAGCCCCTCGGTAGAAATTCTATCTAATTTTAACACATCCTATATAAGAAGCGTCTTTATATTTTAATAACTATATCCTTCAAGGGGTGCCTGGGTGGATCAGTCAGTTAAGCGTCCGACTTCGGCTCCAGTTCTGATCTCACGGTTCGTGGGTTTGAGCCCCGCGCAGGGCTCAGCCCCACATCAGGTTCTGTCTGGAGCCTGACAGCTCAGGATCTGATGCCTGCTTCGGATTCTGGGTCTCCCTCTCTGTCTGCCCATCTCCTGCTCGTGCTCTCTCTCTGTCTCTCAAAAATAAATAAACGTGAAAGAAAAATTAAGTAAAAAAAAAAAAAAGTATATCCTTCGAATCTCACCTTAGATGTCTCTTCTTCCAACCTGTATTCCCCAAACCACGATCTCTTTTGTAGCATCTTGCTTTTCTCTACTATTGCCTGGCATGGTTTCTTGTTATATACGTTTGTTTGTTTTCGTGTTCAATGCCTATTGCCCACCAGATCTTAAACTTCATGAAGGCAGTAGCTATGCTCCTTGTCTTCAGCACTGTGTTCCTCACCAAGGCACCCTGGACCATGATTGATGTGCAATAAACATGTGCTGAGTAGGTGAGTGAGTTAAAATAGTTAAGGGGGAGAAGAGCCATCTAATTCCTCATGCCAGACACATTTCAACCTCAACACCTATGTAGCTTGCCCCACCCCCCAATACAGGTCAGGGTTATCATCCTCCTTGTTCCTTGCCTGCCCAAATACAAGCATTCCATAGCACCTTAAAGCCCTCATTGGTCTTCTTCCTCTCTCTACTCCTGTACGTGAGTGTTGCTTCCCTAAAATAGACTGTAAGCCTCTAGAATATAGAATCCATGACTTAGATTTATTTTGTATCCCCTATCAAGCACTTTAAATAGGAAAATCTATTGTATGGAAACCAATTTGACAATAAATTTCATATTAAAAAAAAAAAAAAAAAGAAAATCTAGGACTGAGTCCGCCCTAGGCCAAGGGTTCTCCACAATGGCACCAGAGCTATACGGCTGACAAAAGGGGCTCAAAATAACCTATCGGAAATATTTTACGTAACTGCAGGATGGATAGAGAAGGTCTAAGACTCAGACCTCATTTCAATTACTAGGCCTCTGTAGCGCATAATCAAATATCTTTCAGGCCCTGACTCCCATTCTGCATCACTCAGCCACATAATTCTTTGCCGAAACAGAAACATCCCTCATCAAAAAATGTTTATATCCCAACACAGAAAAAAAAAAAAAAAAAACACATTAAAAACTCCTTAGCACTATTTTAAACCTACTCCAGCATGCCAGAATTTTTGCTGTACGTGAATCTGCCACCACTGGACTTCTACTGCCAAGGGGGTCATTTCTTTGTCTATATTCTCCAGTGAGGAACTTATAGATGCAGTTTTCAGATCAATCCAGTTTCCGGCAAAACAGAGAGGAAAGACAGCACACAACCCTGACGGCATTACCTGCCAGGCAACAACTTTTGATTCAGCGTAATTTAAATCATGTGTCTAATTACCTAGTTATTTCAATATAACTGTGTTTTGTATTGACTTTTTTTTTTTTTCAACGTTTATTTATTTTTGGGACAGAGAGAGACAGAGCATGAACGGGGGAGGGGCAGAGAGAGAGGGAGACACAGAACCGGAAACAGGCTCCAGGCTCCGAGCCATCAGCCCAGAGCCTGACGCGGGGCTCGAACTCCTGGACCGCGAGATCGTGACCTGGCTGAAGTCGGACACCTAACCGACTGCGCCACCCAGGCGCCCCTGTGTTGACTTTTGAGGAAGCCTCCTTCGGTTGTTATTTTCTCCTACCCTTACGGGGAAAAAAAAAATTTAAGAAACCAATAAATTTTTGCAATAGTCAAGCTGATTTCGGAGCTCATGACAATTGTATGAGCTAAAGTGCCTGCCTTTAATGAGGATACACCCTTTTAAAATAGAAACTTGAAACTTTCAGAAGGATGTATTGAGAAGTTTATTATATTCCTTTGTGTTTTATCTTCTTCCTGGTTCTTACAAATGGGCCCTTTTGGAAGAGAAATGGATTCTGCTTAATCTGCCTTAGATCTGATCTGGCTTCTTTGAGAAAACTGTAGATGAGACTGACCAGACTTAGCCACACTTTGGGTTCATCTGGCCCAATCTGCAACATCTACAAAAAGCATTTAACTTAACTTCTTGCATCCTATCAAAGTTAGACGCTGTTGAAATAGCCCTTGAATTATTTCTTACCCCAAATCATACAGTATAAGGCAAAGGCTCAAAACCCAGAAAGTACCGTTGCCCAGACTGAGAAAAGTGAATTGTAAAAGCCCCTTTTGTTTTCCAACAAGGTTAAAATCACAAGTTCAACATGCGATAATGCATAGAAGATTGATACACAGTGTGTATAAACATGGTGACAGAGAATACCAAGAGCCGTCCATCCCATCATGACGCAGTTCAAAATTTGACATGTTTGAACTCTCAACACACTTGGCGAACTTCCGGTAAGCTCTACCAATCATAATTAACCACTAATGAAATTTTACTAGGAAAAAAATTACAAGCCATATTCAAAACCTCTTTATGTCTGAGGGAGCAAATTCCGTGAGAATGATTGCCTTCCTATATAAGAGACTGCCACAGAAAGGCTCAGAAACAAATCCGTCCCCAACAGCTAATAATTCACCTATTATCAAACCCTCTAGAATCATAATACCTCAGTCCCAACTGAGGGGCTGCAAATATGTGACAAAACAATTGATGAATGGCAGTGACCAACTGAATTGGTAATGTGCCTTGGGATTTAGGAACTCCACCCACCCTATGTGTGAGAAGAATTTATGAAGATAACATGACATGCTAATATATTTTTACAGCTTAAACAAGATATTCCATGCCATTTTTGAGCCCCACACATAGTTTATCAATATAACTCTTAAGACCTTTATCCCCTTTTGTTTCTTGGCCGCTGCACATAATATAATTATCAAAAAGGTTAAGACTTACGAGTGGAAGCATTTGAACCCTAGACAGAAGCTCTTTTTTTCCCTTCTTTCTCCATTTCTGTTGTGTTCATTGGTTCATTTTGACTTTGGTTGTTTTTGTTGCAATTGTCTGACTACAATCTTCAGCCATGACAGAAACATAACAAAAAATTGTAAATGGCTGAGATGTGACCTTTGAAAAACTTTATTCTTCTTTCTCCTTTGAGATGGGTCAGGTGGTACATCAAATCCCAAAGCAGCATTGGCTAGAGTTCAGGTATCTTTCAGAAAGAAACCAAGGTCACCACCTCTGAAGGACAAAACTGTTCGTTCATAGGTAGAAAAGACATCAGCTCTGTCCTCTCCCGGCTGTTGGTGAATGTCAGATCTACTTCTGAAAGCTGTTTTCATTCTCTAACACAGTTGAGCAGTTAATTATAGAAAAGTACTTCAGGCTTCTCTGCTTAATCACATTTAAAGTATAAAAAATGTATGCTGCTATATTGAGTGGTCAAGAAAATTCTTGTAAATTGAAAGAGTTAATATATACCAGGCTTGTCACTGCTTGTGATAAAAAAGAACAAGCAGCTAATAGATGGGGAGTCATTAATATATGCCTCACACAATGTACTTTCCCTGAATTAGCTCACTCAGTCCTTACACAACCCTAAGAGATAGAAACTATTATGATGGCCATTTTCTAAATGAGGAAACAAGCTTCTGGAGTTTAAATAAGGTAAACAAAAACAAAAAGCCTAGTAAGTGGAAGGGCTGGAACCTTGAACTTGAGCTTAATCTACTACAAAACCCATGGCCATTAAAAGCTAGATTTAACAGTTTCTGCAAAATTCATACACACTCCATGTTGCTTTGAAATTTTTCAAATACAGAGCATGCCCTGGAATAAGATTTAACCATACCACAAATCCTTTAAAATCAAACAAATATGAGTGAGAAACACCACCGATTGTGAACAGCACGGTCTTGGGAAATTTACTCAAATTCACTAAGGTTCAGTTTTCTCATGTGTATGAAGCTTACAAGATTATTAAAAGGTAAGTAAGATCACATGCGTCAGTACATAGTAAAAGACCAATAAATGGAAGCATTCTCCCCATTAATCCATTTAGAGATTTTCAATATTTAAGATAACTCAATTCAAAAATAAATGACCTTACACATATTTTCCCTCTTTCGTGCCTACCTGGCATGTAGCAGGTCATTTCATGACTATCTATTGGGCAAAACTGAGTGTTTCCAGAAAGCCTGAGCAGGAAAATATTATCTGATTGGAACTCTAGCAATGACTTCCTCCTATCACACTTGGCCACTCAAGAATTTGTTATATAAAATGGCAGTAAACTCAGATAAAGTTTATGCTCTCATGTAAGAGCATATCACATTCTGACACTGAAACTTCAAGTCACCAACACACAACAGGTGACCTCAGACATCTACAGAAGCATCACTTTAAAAAGATGTGCAAATACATTGCTGATAGAAAAAGATTCAACCATAGGTCTAGAGCTGTCCCACCCACTGGCCACATTGACTACTGAGCATTTAAAATGTGATTGGTTCAAGGATGCCTGGGTGGCTCAGTCAGTTAAGCATTGCACTCTTGGTTTCAGCTCAGGTCATGATCTTACAGTTCATGAGTTCGAGCCCCACATCAGCTCTGCACTGACAGCACAAGACGTGTTTGGGATTCCCTCTCTCCCTCTTTCTCTGATTTTCCCCCACGCACTCTCTCTCAAAATAAATAATAAAACTTTTTTAAAAATATACATATACATATATGTGTATATATGTATATATGTGTGTGTATATATGTATATATATGTATATATATGTATGTATATGTATATGTATATGTACATGTATATGTATATGTATATATGTTTGGTCCAAAATGAAATCTACTCTAAGAGTAAAGTAAACATTAGATTTTGAAGACTTAGTATGGGGGAAAAAATGTAGTATTTCTCACTAATAATTTCATATTGACTACATGTTGAAATAATTCTGTTTTGGGGGGTGCCTGGCTAGCTCAGTCGGTGGAGTGTGCAACTGTTGATCTCAGAGTTATGAGTTCAAGCCCCACATTTGGTGTAGAGATTACTCAAAACCTTAAAAAAAAACAAAAAAGAAAGACATGATTCTATTTTGGATGTATCACATGTAATATTAACATATATGAGACATAACATACACTAATCTCTATTCATACATTATGGAAATTAATCTCACATGTTTCTTTTTATTTTTTAATGTGCCTATTATAGACTTTAATAATGTGAACTTTACTGGTTCACATTTTATTTTAATTGTTCAGTGCTGTCCTGGAGTGTTTACCAAATCTAATCAAGGCAATTTAAAAATAATATAATTTATTAGTGAAGAAAACAGAAAAGACAGTGCAGAGTCTAGGAAACAGATTAAAAATCATTCAGTATATCTTCGGGACTGTTTAGAGAGAAATCATTCAGTATATCTTCGGGACTGTTTAGAGAGAGTAAACTCTGACTTTTAATGCACAATATTATTTAGTGAAATGGAAATAATTCTACAAAAAAATTAATTATTGCATTAATTATTTATTTACAAAAAAATTAATTATTGCTGGGGCTGTCATAACAAAAACATACTGCAGACCGAGTGGCTTAAACAACAGAATTTTATTTTCCCACAGCCCTGGAAGTCCAACAACAAGGTGGGCACAGGTTTGCTTCCCTATGAGACCTCTTTCTTTGATTGACCCATGGCCACCTTCTCATTGTGTATTCACTTGGTCTTCCTCCGTGTGATCACAGGTATGTGTCCTAATCTTTTCTTAAAAGGACACCTGTCATATCGGATTAAGACTGAACCTTTATGACCTCATTTTACCTTATTTACCTCGTTAAAGGTTCAATCTCCAAATACACTCGTATTCTGAGGCATTGAGGGTTAGAACTTCAACATGTAAATTTGGCAAAGGTACAATTCAGCCCACAATACTCAACTATAATAATTTAAAGGAAACCCATTAGGAATATTTGCGGGGAGGCGGGGGGGGGGGTTGTTCCTGATTATAGAAAGTTTCTAATATATTACGGATCTCCTAAGTGAATCTACCTAGCTAAAGGGAAAACTCACTCCAAGTGATCAATATTTGTAATCCCACAGACATGCATTTCTCTTTACAGAAATACTTTGGACCTCTACTTTCTAAATCAACCTCTTGTGGGTCTTTTTAATACGAATCGGTCTCCCAGAGTTTAACCCTCCCTGGAAGGTAATACTTTTCTCTCCAGACACAGCAGAGGCATTCTGAGCATCATTGTACAGTCCGGTGCAGGGCAAGACTATGGACCCAACGTTCATATCAGCTGAGTTTTCAGTTACCCTAACAAAGCTCTTTATGATCTATTGCAAATGTTTCTGAATAGCTGGTTGAGTTGATGTGGTATGATAGTTAACAAAGTCCTCAAAATGACACAGACTTGAGATTAAATCCCTGCTCTGCTAGTTTCTAACTATATGATTCAAAGAAGGTTGTTCAGCCTCTTGCATCTCAGTTTCTTCATCCGTGGTAGAAGAAAAATAAGGATCCTCCTAACTGTACGATGAGGATGAGGATGAACTGCCGTGATTTAATGAACTTCCTGCTCCAACAAATTTGAACAACTAGTTTTCTCCATCATTCTCTAGTTCACCACCTAACACCCAGGTAGACAAGAGATGACAAGCTTTTTCACCAGCTTTCTTTAGGAACTCTGTATCTAGACACTGTGTTTGGTTTGTGGCTAAGGGGCCTATACCCATTAACACAAGCTGGAGTTGCAATTAAAGAAAAGTAACAAAAAAGATTATGTTTTCAAAACATAAGTTTTGAAACTTATGTTTTCAGTAGGTCTTTGAAAACGGCACCAAAAATACATTATAAGAGAAGAAGAGAGCACAGAAAACCAGTTTCATGAACCCCATCAGTAGATGTCTTGGGTGTAAGAAAAAGAAAAGGGATTAGAGAAGTAGATTATTAGAAGCGTGTGGTTGGCAACATCAAAAGGGAATTCTGAGTTCAGTTTCCACCCAAAAAGGAATCCAGGAACAAACCCGGGGGAAACTGACCCAAAAATACTACACTCAGAGGTGAAACAAGAGCCATAAGGTGAGTCCAGCTTTCCTGACATATTGGGGAAATATGTTTGAACCAAATCTGAAAAAGTAAGAGCAAATTGTCTCACTTAATTGTAGGAAATAACAGGTGTCATGCCCCCCCATGCATGCCCATTTGGGTTCCTTAGAATCCAAGAAGAATTTGAAAAATCTTGTCAACAAGACAAGCAATCTGGAGTGAAAAAATTGTTCCTGACTAGTCTTTCAGAAGGATTACCATAACATCTGGTTGGGATTGCATACTTACTTGAATCTTTCTTGAAAAACCTCTAACTTTAAAAAGGAAGCACTCAGTTGCTTCAGAAGTTGAGAACATTAATTACACGTGGGTTTTTTAAATTTTCTGTCATTTTATGAAAATATATCCCACCAAGTAAATGTTGATCCTTATGTCAATGGTGAAAACAGCCCACTGAAGTGCTCTAGCTTTGTATTTCTTTTCCATGAGACTATTCTTTCTGTATACTGCTTGTAAGTTTAATCTAAACTACATTTGATAAAATTTTCCTTTTTTTAATTTTTTTAACATTTATTCTTTCTAGACAGAGCATGAGCAGGGGAGGGGCAGAGAGAGAGAGAGGAAGACACAGAATCCGAAGCAGGCTCCAGGCTCTGAGCTGTCAGCCCAGAGCCTGACGCAGGGCTTGAACTCAAAAGCTGTGAGATCATGACCTGAGCCAAAATCAGACGCTTAACTGACTGAGCCACCCAGGTGCCCCTCAAATTTTGTCCCTCAGGAACAAAACCAGTAATTGTGTTGTGACCCAAACAATTTGTATTGGTTTGTCACACTTGTCATTGTCTCATCACTAAGCCTGAGCCAGAAATCTTGAAGTTGCTGTAGGATAATAATATATCTGGCCTCTGATCCCACTAGGGTTTTTTAATCTGTGGTCAAAATATAGATGAGGATGTGGCTATTTGTGACGGTCATTGAATATAGAAATACTTTCACTTGGGTTCACAACTTAATCAGTTAATGCTTACATCCTCATGTCCCCTTTATGTGTTAAGTGGAGTTGAATGACTATTTGTAAGAGACATCTAGAGACCAGAGAGCTCAAACTTCTCTGGGAGTTATAGGCAGAGAGATGATAGATGATAGATGATAGAGAGGGAGAGAGAGATGATGATAGATAGATAGATGACAGAATAGAGATAGATAGATAATGAGCTCTCAGTAGATAATAAAAATAAGTAAGGCCACCCTTTGGTCAAAGACAAGAAGAGCAATGTCGCCTAAAATTGAGAGTGAAAATGGGACAGAAAATCTTGAAGACTGGGGCACAGGTTCCAGCCAAACATTCTAACAAGCTCTGACATTTGCTTGTGTGCCTGAGAAGAACTAGTCATTCCAGTTTCCCGTATATGAATAGCCCTGTAATTAAAATGACTTTTTCACTTTTTTTAAATGGCAATTTTTTTTCCATTCTATGTCAGTCAAATGATCCCTGTACTTGTTGATTTGCCCAAACCACACTTGAGCTGTTTGAGTAATCAGCCCATGATTTTGACTGATAGAGAGCCAGTCAAGAAGAAAAAAAAAAAAAGGTAAAAATTAGCGAAGAGTTCAGCCTTCCACTTTTGTTAGGTAGACATAGCCTTTGAATCAAGAAGTATGACATTTTCAGAAGAGTTCTCAGTAAACATCGTAGATCTCTAATAGCAGCTACACAATGTAGAGATATTCCATCACTATTAAAATCATTTTATCATCATCAGAATCATTCATGTCATTCCATCACCTCAACCAGGTGCAGAGGCAATTGCAAAGGTGTATTTTCAGGGAATAAATTATCACTGAGGAAAGTAAATGAATCTGTATAAATATACCTCCACAGGGAAGAGTTACATAAATAACAACAAAGCAATGCCCAAAATTCTGCAATCCAGAAAGGATGCTGTTTTATAACCAACTGATTACAAATATTTATTCCACACCTACTGTACATCATATTGGTCCTTTTGGGGGGTAAGCCAAATATAGAAAACAGTGATAAAAAAGACAGTTGCTCCAAGCATGCTTAGTTGGTGAATTCTTCCTGATTATCTCTGTCTACGTGAGGAAATAAACATAGCTGAACCCCTTTGATGTGCCAGACACTGTTAAGTGCTGGGAATATAAAAATAAATAAGATGCAGTCCCTGCCACAGATGAAATCACAGTCTAATGGGGGAGAGACTACAGTTCTTACCATCTAACGTGCTAAGCTCTGTAACAGCATGACAATGATGGACAAGATACTAACACAACCATTTCACATAATCGATTCGATTTGAAAATAAAACTGAGCATATTTTAACAGCAGCTGCAGTAGATGTGGAGTGATAGCTCCATTTTGTCTCCATCACCCCACGTGGAACTCAATCTCTCTAACCGTCGGAGGACTGTTCTCTGTAGAATGGGTAGCTGGAAAGAAAGAGGTCATTCTTTCACCCTACAGACTTGTTCTGGGTGTGTGCCTTCCACAGCTAGTGTGTTTGCATTCTCAAGTCCACAACAATGGAATTCCCAGGTTCTGTGTTCCTTTCATGAGAAAATATGCAATTGCTTTGAGCTATTGGAAATTTCCCATTCCCACTGAAAACCTTCCACCTCTTAAATCTAAAACATCACATCCCAGTCACAACTTTTTCTCTTCACATATTCTGCACTCTCTTACTTTCATTGATACCTACTGTCAACCTCAGAGAACCTGCCTTATCTTCTTCCCTTTCTCTCCTCTTTCTGGTCTAGGCCTTTGGGGTCCATCCCTTCAGATATTCTGTTGTTAACATCCATTGGCTTTTACCTTGTCGATCTCCCTTCCAGTGCATAAGGACCGAAACCCCGTGGATCATTCTAACCACTGGTCTGTTCCACTAAATCTGGCGCCAGGAAGAAATGTAGTTTACAGCCCTGACGGAGCCTTTGGGGCCAATCAGCAGTCCTTTACATGCCCCTAGTTGGCCCGTTTTCCCATGACCCACAAACAACTTCACTAATTACATTTATTATTTTTCAAACTCCTTTTTCAAACCTTGTCATTCTCATTTGCAGCAGATTATCTTGTCCTCTTCTCTTTTTTTTTGAGTTTTATTTATTTATTTTGAGAGAGAGAGAGAGAGAACATGAGCAGGGGAGGGGCAGAGGAAGAGAGAGAGAGAGAGGGAGAGAGAGAGAGAGAGGGAGAGAGAGAGAGAGAGAGGGAGAGAGAGAGAATCCCAAGAAGGCTCTGCACTGTCAGTGTGGGGCTCAAACTCACCAACTATGAGATCATGACCTGAGAGGAAATCAGGAGTCAGACTGAGGCACCCAGGCACCCCTTATATTGTCTTTTTCTTAACATAGAAAACACAAATAATTTAAAAAGAACTTTCTTATAGCCCTGTTTTCCTATATATCTACATATATATATATATATATACCCCTTCTATCACAGAGAATGAGATATCTCACTTCCTGCCCAAAGCTAGTCCTACAATCCACATCTTTCACCCATTCAGGTCCCTGCTCTGCCTATCAGCTCTGTTTTCCCCTGTACTTTGGGGGTTTTACCCTCTGCATATGATATAGTCAAGCTTCTCCTCGTGAGAAAGCAAGCCCTCTCTCAACCCTGTGTCTTTCTTAAGCAATCTCTCTAGCTTCCCTTGACCCTCACAACCAAGTTACTTAAGAGTGATCTTTGCCTCCTGCTTACTTCTTCACTCACTGTAATTTGGTTTCTTTCTCCTATCTACAAAAACTGTTCTGATGAGACCAAATTGCTGTTCATGCTGTTCCCAAATTGCTATAGCCAGTGGATATTTAGCCACTCTATCTTTCTTGATTGTTCTGTAACATTTGACACTATGGTCAACTTTTTCAAACTCTTTTCTCTCCTGGCTTTTATAACATCATATCTCTTTGTTTTTCTTCTACCTAAATAGATACTTTTGGAGACTCATCTCTTATTTCTCCACTCCTTAAATATTAGAGTACCCTCAAAGGCTTTATCCTCAGGCCTCATCAATTCTACATGCTAACTCAGTGTTACCTCTTAGGGTTTCAACGTTCACCTATACAATAACATCTCCTGACTCAACATGTCTAGACCTGATCTCACGGTGAATCCAAGACCACCAATGCATCTGAATAAAGAACAATTCTGTATGGATGTCTGTGAGGTATGTGAACACCTTAAATTCAGCACATTAAAAATTGAACTTGGGGGCTCCTGGGTGACTCAGTCCATTGAGCATCTGACTTCAGCTCAGGTCATGGTCTCGCAGTTCATGAGTTAGAGCCCTACATCAGGCTCTGTGCTGTCAGCACAGAGCTCTGCCCCTCCCCCACTCATTCCCCCCCTTTCTATCTCTCTCAAAAATAAATAAACTTTAAAAAACGTTTTGAACTTGAATCCACAGGACACTGTTTAGAGATGTAACATGTAATTATAAAACCAGAATCGCTCTTGACATATATGCAGTTGGCCCTCAAACAATACAGAGGTTAGGGGCACAACTCCCATGCAATAAAAAAATCCACATATAATTTTTGACTCCCCCAAAACTTAACTACTAATAGCCTACTGTTGACCAGGAGCCTTACCAATACACATATATTGTGTATGTATTATATACTGTGTTTTTACAATGAAGTAAACCAGAAAAAAAGAAAGTGTTATTTTAAAAACCATAAGGAAAAGAAAATACATTTACAGTGCCATATTGTATCCAAAAAAAGTCCATGTAAAAATAGACTCGCACAGTTCAGACCCATGTTGTTCAACTGTATTGTCATTTTTTTGTCTTAACTTTAGAGGGAGCTTTTAGGAATTAATATCCCTTACAGTAAAAAATCATGCATCTAAAGTCGAGTGAATCTTGTAACTTATCTTTTTCTATATATTTTTTCCCATAGAAATATGTCCAGAAATAAATGTTCCAAAAGTTAATAATGAATATTTCTGAGTCCAAGGACTTGGGGTGACATTTACCTTTCACTTTATGTCTTCTTGTACCTCTTTAAGTTTTATAGTGAGTTTGTACAATTTTTCAATAGTTTTTTAAACTAATCTCATCTCCATCTCTCTCTGTATTTCCTATTCACAAGATAACACCAAATGGTACCATCTTCTAATTTGGGTGGAGTCCTTGATTTTTTTTCTTGCACCCACCTCCTCTTGAACATGTCTTAAATCCATTCGCTTCCTTTTCAGTCCCATTGCTCTGTTCTAAGTAAGGACTTCAGCTCTTGCAGTGGCTTTTGCCTCTAGTCTCAGACCCGTCCATTCCATACTCCATACTATTGTCGGAAGTGTGTCTCTAGAACCCAAATCCTGGCATGCCATATGCTGTTTAAAATCAGTAGCTTTCAGTAGCCTTCAGAATAAAATCTCAACTACTTGGAATGTCCTAAATGATCTACATGATCTGACCCATGTATTTTCAAAATGGTGACCTTAGACCTTAGGATCAGAGCAAGGTTCAAATCCAAATTCTCTATTTGCTCTCTGGTGACTCAGACAAGTTAATTAACCACTTTGGGGCTGTTTCTTTGCTCGCAAGCTGGAGCAAATGATACTTTGCAGAGTTGTTATGTTAGAGATAACTGCATTTAAGTAGTGGACATAACTTTAGGTGCCCAGTAAATGTAACTTATTATTTTTACTACTACTGCTTTTATTGTTTCCATATAGCCCTTGAGGAGGGACAGTGTCTTATTTACGTTTATATCTCCATCACCTGGGCCTAACATATTCAAGGAACTCAAGAAATATTTGCTCAAAAAATAATACAGGTAATATTTTGGACTCCCCTTGGTCGCAACTGGGCCTTTGTAGACTGGCTGTGAGCCCCTAAAATTCATCAGTTAAGTCATCTGATCTTTTCCATCTGAATCCAATCATAAAGTTAGTCTTGTGTCTGCATGCAGAGATTACAGAGAATTCTTCTACCATGCTCCCTCAGTTGATTACTTAAAAATATCAATGCCACACTGCCCGTCTGAATTTGAAAAAATTCACACAGTTCTGAGTCACACCAGATGAATCTAAAAATGTTTCTGTATATACTTGATTATATAATGTCATAGCCTCTTATTCTACAAACGTCAACATTTGTTTTCTTGGATTACTAAAATTGATCTTAAGAGTTCAGATTCTAAAGTCAGATTTATCAATCCATTTGTATTTTGACCCTCATACCCTAAGTTAAAAACCACCAACAAATTCCAAAGTGCTTCAAAGTGCAAACCAATTACGACTTTGAGCAGTCATTAAATTAAATGCAGTGCATTATTTTGACTAAAGAAAAAAAGCATTGTCTCTGTAAATTTTTATGGAGTACTCCAAAGGCAGGGTTTTCTCATCATCCTCTGAATAAACAAAACCGTAAATTCTACAGACCAAAGAGTAAAATAAAAACAAAATTAAAAATTGGCCACACACACCTGCCTGCTTAGCTGTAACAGATGTGATTAATGTCACAATTTAGTACCCACGCAATAATGAGGTGCCCAAAGAGGACTTGGTAAAGGTAATTAATGCTAAATTCGCAGCAGTTTGATTTTTAACCTAAAAAAAATGTTCTAAATAGTAAATATTTTCCTATATAATAATTGAAATGCCTTACATAGGCATGTTTTTTTCCACTTCAATAGTATAAATCCAAGATTCTCCAGGGCTAACTGACAAGCTAGTAACATCAATGAAATACACCATACAGCTATAAATGCCACTTCTAGAATTATTAAGATGATGCCATCAGAAATCACGATCCATTCACATTATATCTTGAAATTGTTAGCTGGCCTCCCCTAGACTCTACTAACCCACATTAAAACTCAATGGCAAGCTAAAAGTTGCATCCCCTTGTGGGGATGGATGGTGAACTTCTGAATGTACAACCTTTGATTCCAGTGGATATGGTGCTATGGTCTGAATGTTTGTGTTTCCCCCAAATTCCTATGTTGAAATCCTAACCCCCAAAGATAACGTTATTAGAAGGTAGGGCCTTTGGGAAATGACCAACTCATGATGGTGAAACCCTCATGAATGGGTCTAATGCCCCTCTAGAAGAGGCTCCAGAGAACTCCCTAGCCTTTCTACCATGTGAGGAACACAGGGATAAAACTGCCAGCTATGAACCAGGAATAGAGCCCTCCCCAGAATACAACCATGCTGGCAACTTGACCTTGAAGTTTCCAGCCTCCAGAACTTTGAGAGATGAATTTCTGTTGTTTGTAAGCTACACTGTCTACAGTATTTTGCTACAGCAGCCAGAACAGACTAAGACACATACAGTGATGGAAAAATCTACTTGGGTAATTTGAGATCATTAGATTAGCAAAGAGCTGGAAATTACATATAGAATACATGAGAATCTAAATGGATAAAATGTAATAACTATGAATAAAAATATTACATTTCCTATGACCAATTCCATGATATAATGAAATATACTGTTGGCAACTTTGCATTAGAAAACTGGAAAAAAAAAATTAAAAAAAAAGGGGCGCCTGGGTGGCGCAGTCGGTTAAGCGTCCGACTTCAGCCAGGTCACGATCTCGCGGTCCGGGAGTTCGAGCCCCGCGTCGGGCTCTGGGCTGATGGCTCAGAGCCTGGAGCCTGTTTCCGATTCTGTGTCTCCCTCTCTCTCTGCCCCTCCCCCGTTCATTCTCTGTCTCTCTCTGTCCCAAAAAATAAAACGTTGGAAAAAAAAAAAAAAGAAAAGAAAACTGGAAGAGGGAGCCTGGGTGGCTCAGTCAGTTGAGCGTCTGACTTCAGCTCAGGTCATGATCTCACGGTGAGTTCAAGCCCCATGTCAGGCTCTGTGCTGACAGCTCAGAGCCTGGAACCTACTTCGGATTCTGTGTATCCCTCTCTGTCTGCCCCTCCCAGTTTGTTCTCTCTCTTTCTCTTTTTCTCTCTCTCAAAGATAAATAAATAAACAACAACAAAAAAAAGAAGAAAACTTGAAGGAGTAATTCACTCAGGAAAGTCTACTTAAATCAATAGGAAACCATATAACAACAGTACTTTTCTTTTTTTATAAAGATTTTCTTTCAGATGATCCACAGTAGCTACAAACACTCATCCTGGATTGGTCAATAAAATGAAGGAAATTACTTAATAGTTTAAGTTAAGAAAATGACCCCCAGAATGACACTCACTACTGCAAAATGTATTCAAAGTAAAAATCTGCTCAAGTGAACATCACCAAAAGCAACATGTCCGACGTATAATGCTAACACCTCAACGCAGCAGTGGCAAATATCTTTATTACTTTCAGTTTAATGTAACAAAGCTGCCTACTGATAAGTTGCCTGCTCAAGTTTCTAGAGTCAATATAAAAGGAATATAATATACAGTATCATATAATACTTTCTTGACCCCAGTTTATCCTAGAAATTATTTCTTTTTTATAATGTGTAATAGTCTTAAAGAACTGATCTAGATACCAATAAAGTGTGACTAATTTATATTTGGTTTATAAATAATAAATTAGTGGACAATGGAGACAGATTCTGTAACAGAGCAAAGAACTCACAAAGAATGCAAGAAGTGACGAAGTGTGAGATGGGGTAGCCAGCGCAGGCCAAAAGGTGATGATGTATGAAGTGTAGCTGAAAATCCCAAGGAAGGATGAAGTGAGAGGGCAGTGATCTTGGGGTGGTGGACGTCCATCTGTAAAGTAAAAAATTTTATCTGAGAGATTATTAAAATGACCAGAAGGAAGTTGGACAACTGGTGGGGCTGAATTTTGATAAATGGATAATATAGAGAATATTAAGAGCAACACTCAACAACTAAATCTTTAAACACAATATAGATGTCCTGTCTTCAAATTATCTCCTGTCTTCATGTGACTGCAGTGATACATTTTCAGTAAGCAGTCCTCAAAGACTATAATCTGCCATAATGTAACCTCCATATGTGGATTGTTTTGAAACTCAATAATGTCATAATTTACTTTTAATAAATCCTGGATCCCAAGGATTACTAATGTATTTCTGAATCTCAGTGCTGATTTGTTTTAAAGACAAGATAGTAAGCTCCATGAAGACATCTGAAACACTTCTACAGTATCTGGCATATTGTATATGATCAAAAAGTATGGACTGAGTGAGTAGATGGATGGACAGACGGATGGATGGATGGATGGATGGGTGGATGGATAGATGGGTGAGTGGATGGATGGATGGATGGATGGACGGAAGCATGAAGTCAAGATAAATCTTCAACCAAGCAAAGTTAAAACCACACCATAGGTTTTCCACATTACAGTGTGGTAGACCAAAATAGGTCAAAGAACATAAGGCACCTGATGGGTTTTCCTGTACCATTTTTGGTCCCACTCACCAAATCATTATATTACAGGCTGCTTAAGCCAGAGATTGCGTCTGTGGTATCATCAGCACCCAGCTCTAGGGTTATATGCAGGATAAATTAAGAAAAGTTGTTGATCCACACAAATTCATATTTGTAACAATGTTAAATGAGAAGATTTCATCTAATAACATTGCTCTTCATAAACCGGGGACTATTTTTAACTGTCTTTTTCTTTCCTCAACTATTTTAATGAACTTCTGAACCAAACTGGGTATCTTAACTCAGCATAGCTTACTATATGAATGTATCTATTTCGTTTTGAAATGTGTAAATATGGCCTATAAAGGTGTAATTCCTGGTCTACCTCTGGTCTTCCTTATTCTCATCTTAGCCTTTAACACCATCCTTCATGCCAAACTACCTAAGATATATTTGGTCCAAGTAGACATTGGTTTCATAGTAATAGGGATTGGGAGTTAATCTGACAATAATTATTGAAACATGCATTTTTTAAAATCTGACATTGAAATAATAGTAAAGTCTTCTATTAAAATATAAACTTTTGGGTGGCCTGGGTGGTTCAGTCTGTTGAGCATCTGACTCTTGGTTTGGGCTCAGGTCATGATCTCATGGTTCGTAAGTTTGAGTCCCACATGGGGCTCTGTGCTGACGGAGCAGAGCTTGCTTGGGATTCTCTCTCTCCTCTCTCTGCCCCTTCCCTACTCGTGCTCACTCTCTCTCTCTCAAAATAAATAAACTGCATATATAGGTATAAACTTCTGATTAATGTGTAAATTTGCTTCTATTTCAGCCTGTCTGAAATAGCCTTCCCATATTATCAGCTCTGTATTTAACATTCAGGTGCTTTTACCACCACCACCCTTTGCTCCTAGTATCTCTCCTTTGCATGTATCCTCTTTCCTTGTGAAAATTTTACCCTGAAAAGTCTTGTGGTCATTCCTACTCCTTCTTCACTTACACTGCAAGTAGTGAAATGGTTGTACCTCTCAAAAACAGGAGGTACTAGGAGGAAAGTTAGTAAAGCATATCCATGCTTACTGCTAATGAAAGAAAGATATAGAGACAGGGGGTTATCAAGAGGGAAATTACTACTTTTAAGAATCTGAATAAAAGTTAAAATTTGTTTTTTGGAATAACCAGGAATAATAGTAGGACTACCTGGGAATAACAGTCCTAGCACCATAACACATAGGCACTTTGGGGGGGGAAATGCGCAGAATAGGTCAGAGTGCAGGGGGCAGTAAGGAAATCTGTGGTCAGTTCGATGCAGAGTGAAATTTATCCAAGATTTGGATTTCGAAGAGACCATATTGTTCCAATTCATCCCAGTTCTGCTCTTCACAATGAAGAAGAGAAAGTGAGCTGTCAATAGAGATCGCCTTTGTTTGATATATTTACAGGATGGGTATGAAGAGGAAGTGGAGGATGCACAATGTCCCCTCTGACTTATTTTCTTGTGTCGTGTGTCATACTGTACAGGGCATGACAATCAGTATGACCAGGGTGGAGATAGCATACCTCTTCTTGGGATGCAGCAGTCATGCAGATGCCCAACAGTCGTGGTATCTTCCCTTTGGCTGAAGACAAAAGAGGAGAAGGGAAAATCCTTGCCATACACAAAGATGACAGGCTCTGCCTAAATACAAAAGACGAAAGCAAGGACTTAAAATGTACAACCTAGGCCAGTGGCCTTCATTACAAAACGTTGGTTTCGAATTTAAGTATGTGCAATCTCTTCAGAATCTAGCAATCAAGAATCTAACAATCAAGAAAGCAATTACTTTCTTTGGGAAGTAATCCTGAAAAGTACCAGGAAAGAAGTGGGGAATTGAAAATAGAGAAAGGAAGGAGGCCAATCAAGGGTACGTTTTCAAGCAGGCTACAGTTATTAGTGACTAGAGTTTCAGTCCCACTGAAGAATCCAAGGAGACAATGAGCAATATGCCTCAGAGATAGCCCAAGCTAGGGATATTTGCCCTCCAGTTCTATCACACATTGCCCAAGAGCTACCCCCAAGGGGTCTGAATGCCTCAGCACTCCCTGCACGTCCTACCCACAGGCCAAATACACTCCAGTAGCCAGAGAGGATCTTACACAGAATCGCACATACTTGCTGCACAAAGCAGAATAGCTGGGCAGGTAAATGATGGGTACTGAGCGGATAGAACAAGGCATCAACAGCATTTGCTACCCCTAATTCCCATTAGATTGGACTCCAAAATACCAATATATTTATCATCTGATCAAAAAGATGAGGGAAGAGAAGTAAACTATCTTTGTATGAAAGAAAATGCTGCAGGTAAAAGAAGACTGGAGCATTAATTTAAAAGAAAACTTCCTTACTCTAAATTTCTTGGGCCTTTTAGAAACTAATATTAGGTTAGAACAAGGGTTGGCATTCTAAGACCCTCATGCCAAATACAACCTGCCAACTGTTTTCATACAGCTCCAAAGCAAGGGTTGTTTATATTCTTAAATGGTTGGGAAAAGGTAAGAAGAAGACACTTTCATGACCCGCAAGATATTTTATACGATATGCAAATAGCAATGTCCATAAACATGTATTGGAACACAGCCACAGTCATTCAGTTATGCGATATCAATGGCTATGCTGTCCATGGCAGGGTTGAGTAGTTGCGACAGAGACCGTACGGGCTTAAAAGCACAAGTTTTCTTCTCTGGCCCTTCACAGAAAGCTTGCCAACTGTAATTTAGAACCTGACTCAGTCTCAGGTAATCTTCATGATAATAGTGATTCCCTGGGGTGGAGGGAAGGAACCGTCTCTTCCTTTTTTTTTAAGGAGAATTAAAACCCCTGATTAGGCTCCATCCGTCAGTCTCTGGCTTCTTGGACAGAGATGACTGTTAACTTTTCCACCCCTAAATTGATCAGAGCAGAACAAACAGTCTCCCATTACTGCCAACATAAAACTTAAGGTTTCTCGGGGGTAAAGCATGTTCCTTAGAAAGAGATTCTTACAAGTTGTAATAGAAATGGAATAAACTTGAAGATTTAGAATCGCTTTTTTCCTCCAATATGAAACATAACACTTTGCAAACACCTGCTCCATTTTGAGTTTCTCCAGACATAAATTCACACTGGAAACCAATGTTTGAACCCTTGAAAAGAAGTTAATTTTGAAACAGGAGATGAAAAGATACCACCCCACAGGGTAACTAGAGAGCGAGAGAGAGAGGACACAACAGCAGGTGAGAGAGAGTTTAATTACTATCATTTAATCATCAGGCACCAAGCTAATACATTATCAAAGGAATAAAGATTTAGATAAATGATTGGACAGAGAGCGAAAGAATTAAAACTGGTAACTTTCATCAGATCCCAAGGGAATCCAATATGCCAAGTTTAATCTGGCCTAACCACATGGTTCCTCGTTCCGTCATGGAAACAGGGACTAGATATGTAAACCAGGTCTTTTCCAGGGAGTGTTACAGTGATCTATGGGTATGCTATAAATCAGCATTGCGTCCCTCAGGATGCCAAAGTCCATTCTCAAGGCCTTGTTTACAGGAGAACATCAGTATTCTCTGGGCACACACGTCAATGCAAAGAGAACTTTAAATAGCACAAGAGAAAAGTGTTCCTGGTAGTCATACAGCCTATGAGAAACTTTGAAGTACAAATGAGAAGTGGAAGTGAATGTTAAACGTATGCCTTGTCCTAAAACTTCATGAAAAATGAAATGTACAAGAAAAGTTGGATCCCTGCCATGACACCCATTACAGTGTAGACTAAGGCTCTGACCTTTTGGGTTATACTTACTGTGTTTTTGACACATTTGGTCAATTAAAACGGGTGAAGTGTAATTTGTTTTTCTTAAGTTTAATACAGCACGTCAATAGAAGTTAACCAAAATTTATAGTTGGAACACTAAAGCTGCCACATGCACTTAAACAAATGAACACAATTTATCATGGTTGAAATAAAGAGAACATCATGGGCATTTGACTTTATACTTCACATAAGCGTGTTGCCAAATATAGGAAAGTAAGCTCCTTCTCACACTTCCAATGGAAAAGACATTTTAGTTCACATTAAATATTGGTGTGAAAAGTCTGGCAGGTATCCAGTCCTAAGGAGTGTTAACGTTGGCACTTCCACTGTGTACTTTTACTATAAATTGTTGTAGCGTTTATTTGACATGGAATACCCAAAGGATTGATGAGCAAAGAAAGGAAGATTTTTTTTTATTGTGCCATATTACCTTTTTCAGACATCTATACTAAGCCTTTACATCTTCCAACTCTAAACAAGTAGCCACCTGTATTCAATCGGTGCAAGATATTTTTCATGAAACTATAGCTTGCCTTTTTATAAACCTATAAAAGCACACATTTTCCATTTTATTAGTCAGCAAAGCAGTGGTGTATTTAATAATAAAACTTATAAATGCAGTTTCTTTATAGACCGTTGAACTTTTTTTTTTTGCTTGTTTAAAATACCACGAGCACAACCAAATTTATTTCACAGTTTCTGTCTCTGTCGCAGAGAAACAAGGAGCTACAATTTTGTATATCTTTACATTAAAAAAATTCACCTAGCACTCGGACCATTGATATAGCAGCCTACAGACTCCCAAAGATTGAAGAGAAACACAATACCGCTAGGGGAAAATTATCTGCTACCATCAAATACATGTATTTGATTTTGACAGTCACAATACGTATGTCACTACATACAGCTACAGCAATCATGCACTTTGAATTTCTTTCTTTTTTTTAATTTTTTCAATATTTATTGATTTTGAGAGACAGAGAGAGACAGAGCATGAGAGGGAGGGGCTGAGAGAGAGGGAGACACAGAATCGGAAACAGGCTCCAGGCTCTGAGCTCTCAGTACAGAGCCTGATGCGGGGCTCGAACTCACCGACCGCGAGATCATGACCTGAGCCAAAGTCAGGCACTCAACTGACTGAGCCATCCAGACACCCCTTGCACTTTGTGTTTCTAAATAAATTTGTGTCTCTTTTTTAATTAAATATACGTATACAATATACACAATAATTAAATATATATATGCACAGAATCTCGCTATTATAAAATGAAATTTTAAGGTAGCAATACGTAACCCATATGATATTGGTAAGATTGAAAACAGCGGTACACCTATCGATGAGGGAGATATAGGAGAGTATGCTGGAGGAAGTATGGATTGTTGCAGCCTTTTGGAAAAAATAGTCTGGCAATATCTGCTAAAATATAAATCACATACACTTTTCTTTTCTTTTTTTTTTAATTTTTTTAAAAGTTTATTGATTATTGGGAGAGAGTGCGAGCCAGGGAGGTACAGAGAGAGAGAGGGAGGCACCGAATCAGAAACAGGCTCCAGGCTCTGAGCTGTCAGCACAGAGCCCGATGCGGAGCTCAAACTCACGGACCGTGAGATCGTGACCGGAGCCGAAGTCAGACGCTTAACTGAATGAGCCACACAGGCGCCCCAAATCACATACACATTTCAAATCAACATCTCTGTTACTGGTAATCTGTACCATAGAAATAAAATACTAGTATATACGGATAGTTAATGCAGTTTTTTTAGGGCAGGGACAAAAAATGGGGGTGGGGGAAGTGAATGTCTATTAATGGGTAAAAGTTTAGTAAGTTGTGGTTAAAAACATTCCATGAAATAACATACAGCAATTACAAGGAATTTTATGAATCTATAGTCAATGATTAAAAAGATTCCCACAACACACTTTGGGACTGCCTGACCTTGGCCCCTGCAGTATTAATAAAAGACATTTTTATTTTGTAGCTATTGAAACATTTCATAATTAGTTCCTAAAATAAATGTTAGCTTCTGGGGTGCCTGGGTGGCTCAGTCAATTAAGTGTCTGACTCTTGATTTCAGCTCGGGTCATGATCCCACAGTCATGCGACAGAACCCCACATCGGGCATTGTGCTGACAGTACAGAGCCTGCTTGGGATTCTCTTTCTCCCTCTCTCTCTGCCCCTCTGTCTCTCTCTCGCTCTCTCCCTCTTTCAAAAATAAAAATAAATAGACTTAAGAAAAGGAAATGTTAGATTCACCATAAAGTAGAGGAAGTAAATACATTCTTAAGTTCTGGAAAAAATAAAATAAAATAAAATAAAATAAAATAAAATAAAATACACACAAACAAAAAACGATTTCTACAACATGCTGTTAAATGAGAAAGGCAAGAGACAGAGAAAAATATATATTATCCTACCTTTCCAAACCAAACAATACCAAAATATTTAAATACATATATAACTCTAAATGTGTGTGAATATATGTAAACATGTATGTGAATATAATCATATGACCACAAATTGAAGTAAGCCAAGATACATACGAGGTTGGTAACGTTGATACCTAGGGCTATTCAGGTGGTGGGAGAAGAGATAATGAACAAAAAGAAAATGGCGTTTTTTTTTAAAGTTTATAAAATAAAAACAAAATTATTATATGATCATCTTTTGCTAAAATCTTTGGGGAAAGGAGTGTATGTGTATGTTTCTAAAAAAGGTACATGAAACAATAATCATCAAAACATTGATGGTATTTTTCCTCAATGTGCAGAGATTTTGGATATTTCCTTTCTCTTTTGTTGGCTGATTTTTTTTTTTTAACGTTTATTTATTTTTGAGACAGAGAGAGACAGAGCATGAACGGGGGGAGGGTCAGAGAGAGAGGGAGACACAGAATCTGAAACAGGCTCCAGGCTCTGAGCTGTCAGCACAGAGCCCGACACAGGGCTCGAACTCACGGAGCGTGAGATCATGACCTGAGCCGAAGTCGGACGCTCAACCAACTGAGCCACCTAGGCGCCCCTGTTGGCTAATTTTTTTAAACAAGGATTATTATTATATACGATGAAAGGGCTATTTGCATTGGAGAGAAAAAAACTAAGAACTATAGAAAGAATATACTAGCTTAAATTTCTCTAAATAAAAATACTCACTATGGGAGAAATTTTTAAGGTTTGAAATGCAAAAAAAAAAAAAAAAAACCTCTTACTTTTCAAAGGAAAAAAAACGGGAAAAAGTCATGAGGAAAAGGATGTGGTATATGCCACCAATAGGCCTCACTATCCATTCTCCCCTTTTGTTTGCCATTATGAGATTGTCTTTGTGTTTCATCCCGACAAACTGGCACCGAGACTAAACACTGTATTTTGCATTCTCCTTGCAGGTAGGAATGCAGGAAGGTGCCTAAGTTCTGCCAGCTGGTTATAAGCAGAAGTGAAGTATGCAATCCTCAGGCCTGGAACACGGAAGCGGCAGCATGAGCCACATGCAACCCCGCAGACCAGAGCAAGCCCAAGGGACTACATAGAGCAAGAAAAGGCAAGGTTATCATATCATAACCCCGGATTGCGTATGCTTGAATTGGCACAAATACACTTTTATCGTTTCAAAGTCGCCGTCACTTTATTCTTTACGTTGTGAACAGTTAATACACTCTACAACAACAGAGGTTGGTACCTAGGCATGAGCTACCTTAACAAAACTTAAAATAGCAAATATTAATTCAGTGGTCAGTTGGCGATCAGCAAGAAAACAGATACAGTGGGCTGAAAAGTTGGTGATCCTTCTTGTCATGGTAGATGACGTGATAAACTAGACTCTCGGATTAGCTGTGGACTGTAATATCTTACGAATACAGGTCACATGCAGATAGAGCTTATGAGTGAGACCACCTGGGAAAAAACTATCAAAATACGGGTAAGAATTGGCTCTGTCTTGCCAAGTTTGGCAGTCCTGCAGGAGAGATCAGTTCAAGAGAATTAGAAGATATTTCTGTAGAGGCAGATTTTGCAGGAGATAAGACTTGCCCAGCCCTCTTCAAAACATCACTGAGAATGGGGATGGTCTAGAGGCAAAGATAGGGCCTTTTGCCTTCTCATCCAAGACTCCCCTTTCAGATGACCAGCCTTGTCCCGGGTGGGCAGAGGCAGCAGCTTCCAGGGTGGCCTGGGCGCCAGCATGAGTGTGGTCAGCGGCTACAGTGGGGCCAGGGAAGTGGGCAGGATCACGGTTGCATCAGTGAACCAGAGCCTGCAGAGTCCCCTTAAGCTGGAGGCAGACCCCAGTATCAAGGCCGTGTGCACCCAGGAGAAGGAGCAGATCAAGACGCTCAGCAACAAGTTTGCCTCCATCGACAGGGCTGGCACCTGGGGCAGAAGAACAACATTCCGGAGACCGAACGGAGCCTCCGGCAGCAGAACACAACTCGGAGCCACAAGGACATGTTCTAGAGATACATCAGCAACCTTCAGCAGCAGCTGGACATATTGGACCAGGAGAAGCGAAAGCTGGGGTTAAAGCTTGGCAGCAGGCAGGGGCTGGTGGAGGATTTCAAAAAGAGCACGCTGTCACTGATGCAGAGTAGCACAGGGAGCTGTCCGTGAAGTTCACCAATGCCAAGCTGGCACGGCTGGAGGCACCCTGCAGTGAGCCGAGTAGGACATAGCATGGTAGCTATGCGAGTACAATTAGCTCATGAACATCAAGCTGGCCCTGGACATTGGAGATTTCCACCTACTGCAAGCCCCTGGAGGGCGAGGAAAGCTAGCTGGAGTCTGGGATGAGAACATGAGTATCCATACTAAGACCACCAGTGGCTACTCAGGGGGGCTGAGCTCGGCCTACAGGGTCCTCGTGAGCCCTGATCTCAACTATGGCCTGAGCATCTTCTAGTCTGGTGGGGGCTCCAATTTCTTCAGCTGTGTCAGCTCCTCCAAGGCGGTGGTTGTGAGGAAGATAGAGATCCGCCACGTGACGCTGGCATCCAAGTTGTCTGGTATCCTGTCCACCTGAACAGCCAGTGAGGTCTCTCCCAGCCACCCCTCTCATGGTGGCCATAGAGCCTTTGGGGGAAGGAGCTGTGCTGGGGACTGTCAGAAACAGGAGGACCCACCTGAGGCTCCGCTTCAGTCCTCAGCCTGCCAGCGGGAGGAGTCTAGTGCCCTGGATACCCCATCTTGCTCATGTCCCCACCTAAAAGCCAAGTCAAGGAGCCTGGGTGACTCAATCATTAAGCATCCAATTCTTGATTTGAGCCCAGGCATGATCTCAGGGCAGTGAGATCGAACTCCACATGGGGCTCAGGGCTGGGCATGAAGCCCACTTAAGATTTTCTCTCTCTCTCTCTCTCTCTCTCTGCCCATCCCCTGTGTGTGCTCTCTCTCTGTCTCTCAAAATACACATTTAAAAACTAAAAATATAAAAAAAATTAATAAAAGCCAAAAGCCAATTCAAGTGCCTTTTCCCAAATAAAGCCTCAGATGGCTCTTCCAAACTTCACACAAAAAAAGTATAAAGGCACAAGATAATAAATAACAAAGGAGAAATAAATTGACAAAATTTCAAAAACCATGAGTCCATGCTGTGTAATTCTATGAAAATAAATGTGAAAACCCAGGTAAAACAGTCAGTTTCATACAAAATACATTTATCAGATTTGACCTTCTCTGTCCAGGTATTAGTTTTCCATTGCTGCCATGAAAAGTCACCACAAACTTGTGGCAGAAAACACCACGTATTTATTATTTTATAGTTCTTAAGACAGAAATCCACTATGAGTCTCATTGAACTAAAATCAACATGTCAGCAGGGTGGTTCCTTTTATGGAGGTTCTAGAAAAGAATTTGTTGCTGGCTCATTCACGTGTTGGTAGAAATTATTTTCTTCTGGGTGTATGAACAAGGTCCTTGTTTTCTTACTGGCTGTCAGTTAAAGGCTATTCCTGCTTCTAGAAGCCACCCATATTCTTTGGCTCATGGTCCTTTACTCCATCTTCAAAGTCAGCGATAGTAAAACACTGTATCTCTCTGACCCAGCAAGAAAAAGTTATTTACTTTTAAATTCTCAAAAAATTAGGCAGTTCAGGATAATCTTCTCATCTGGAGGTCCCTACCCTTAATCACATCTGCAAAAATAACCTAGTCATAGGTTCCGAGGGTTAGGGCATGGATATTTTGGGGGCCATTGTTCTCCTATCACAGATTCAAATATGCATTTCTTATACATATATAAAAATTTCAGATTAAATTTCAAAAGAGAAATGGAGAACTGGCCCTCAAAAATGACCATGTGCAGATAGTTTCACAGGGGAGCTCAGTCAAACCTTCAAAGTGGAGATAATCCAATGCTATACAAATTGTTCTAAACATGGACGTTTCCAAAAATGCTTTTACAAAAAAAAGAAGTATCAATACATAAACCTGATAAAATAGCATGGTAAAGAAACACAGAAACCAATCTTACCTTGGAATATTGAGGCAAAAAATCTTAAGCAGAATATTAGGAAATAGGATCCAACCGCTCATTTAAAAATTAATATATCATGGGGGTGCCCAGGTGGCTCAGTTGGTTAAGCATCCAACTTCGGCTCAGGTCATGATCTCACAGCTTGTGAGTGCAAGCCCCGCGTCGGGCTCTGGGCTGACAGCTCAGAGCCTGGAGCCTCCTTCATGTTCTGTGTCTCCCTCTCTCTCTGCCCCTCCCCCGCTCATGCTGTCTCTCTCTGTCTCTCAAAAATAAATAAACGTTAAAAAAATTAATATATCATGACCAGTTTATTACATGAATGCAAGAGTGATTTGATATTAAGACAGTGGCTCAGACAGTTAAGTGCCTGACTCTTGATTTCAGCTCAGGTCATGATCTCACGATTTGTGAGATTGATCTTTGCATTGGGCTCTGCACTGTCAGCGTGGAGCCTGCTTGGGATCCTCTCTCTCCCTCTCTCTGAGCCCCTCCCCCACTCATGCACGTGGGTGCACACTCTCTCTTAAAACAAATAAATGAAACTTAAAAAAACAAAAGAAAGCCATTACTATGATCACCATCTGAAAAGATTTTTTTAAATTACTTGACTACGACATAGACACTGAAAAAAATGCAACTAAATTCAAAAGTCGTTTCTGATAAAATACTTCATAAAATAGAAAGCCATAGATGTTTCATTAAATTAATAAAATAAATTTCCCTCAATCTTAAAGCCAGCATATTATTTATTATATAGACACTAGAAGCATTTGCACTAAGATCCAGAATAAGGCAAAATGGCTGCTGTTCTTTTTAACTATTTAACACAGAATCAGACTTACTAGCTAGTGCAATGAAACAAGAGAAAAGAATTTGAGATAAAAGAATCGGAAAAGAAATAAAATCATCTCTACTTTCACCTGGTATAATACTTTACTTGGAGTATCTGAATCAATGATAAAATTATTATAAATAAAATAATTCAGTAACTTAGTAAGATACAAGATTATACAAAATTTTGCAGCCATAATATATATAAGTAATAACCAATCAGAAGATATAATGACAGAATAAAGACATCAACAAAAATAAAAATAAACATTTTGTAAATTAACAGTTATGTACAAACCCTCTATGGGTGACATGGCAAACACCCTATAAGAAAAAAAGGAAATTGAATGAATGGACTCTTCATTAGAATCACTGAACTGAAAACAGGTATCAGGTCTCCTCCTAGTTAATATGAATGTAATGTGATTTTCTAAAAAAATATATAAATGAGATTTTTTTTCTAGAATTAGATAAGTTGGCTCTAAAATCCATGTATGTATTTAAATGCATTTAAAATTATATGATAAGCCACTTATGAAAAAAAAAGCCAAGAGGAGACTAATTAGCTCTCCTATGTATCAAAACATGGCATATGAACAAACAGCCAACCAAATACAACAGAAAGGAAAGTTTAAAAATAAACACAACTACATATGGAAATTTAGAATATAATTGAGACAGCATTTCACACCTGTGAGGACAAGATGAACTCTTTAATAAACAGTGTTGTGACAAATGGATAGTCATTCGGAAAAAGAAAATAAGAGAAAAAAGATAAACGCCAATCTAGGAGAAAACACACAAAATGTATATCAAAGATAAAGAACTAATCTGGGGTGCCTGGCTGGCTCAGTTCTTGGGGTCATGTCTGAGCCCCATATTGGGTGTAGAGGTTACTTAAATAAATAAATAAATACACTAACTAACTAATTTAAAAAAAAAAAGAAGAAGAAGAAAAAGCTAATCTTCCAAATATACAAAAAACTCTGGGGGCGCCTGGGTGGCTCAGTCGGTTGGGCGTCCGACCTTGGCTCAGGTCATGATCTCGCGGTCCGTGAGTTGGAGCCCCACGTTGGGCTCTGTGCTGACAGCTCAGAGCCTGGGGCCTGTTTCAGATTCTGTGTCTCCCCCTCTCTCTGTCCCTCCCATGCTCTTACTCTGTCTCTCTATAATAAATAAATGTTAAAAAAATTTAAAAAAAGAAAAAAAAAACTCTGGGCAAGGACGAGTCATTTTTTTTTTTTATTCTCTTCCAGTTTTACTGGGGTGTAATGGACAAAATTTTAAATTATTTAAATTGAAATAATTACATTTAAAATGTTTGTTCATATTTTATTAAAATATGTGTATTCATTCTGAAAATGTTTATTGAGAACCTACTTCATGTAAAGTTTACCGCCTGAATTTGGGACGCAGGATAACAATGTGCGTGGACATCTCTGTTCAAAGTAGGAAAATCCCCTCGATGGCCTTTCCACCTCAGTAGCATCTCCTTTGGCAGTCAGGAGCAACTGCTCTACTAATTTCTCACACATGTTTTTCATTTCACGATTTGCCTTCTTGAGGATCGTGGAATGCAGAATAAGCCACGAAAAAGACTATAAATATCCTTTGATATTTTAAGATAAGAAAAATATCCCTATTCGTCATGATATTTATTTGAAAACTTGTAAAATGCAGCTCCTCGGGATATTTTTATTAGAATATAAGGTCCTAATTTTAAAAGTAAATTTCAGTACCATCTTTTGTTTGCAACCAGTAAAGTAGTCAATCATGTGTTACTTTAACCCTGATTTTAACTTGAAATATCTAATAGGACAGTAATAGCATTCTTCTCAATTCAATATCGGCCTCTATATCTTACGTCACTCACAGCTCTAAGAATTCTGAGCTTGGAGTCCTCCATTATTTCTTACTCAAACATACAGAGTTCAAGTTGCCTAATAGCTTATTTAATAATTTTAGTTAAACAATGGTAACAAAACTGTTACAGTTTTCCCTCCTAATGGGTTCTTCTTTTTACCATAAAGGGAGTCCAGGAGACAAGGGCAACGTAGGCTTCCCATCTGACAAGAGAACTATACCCACTTTTGTATTATTTACACAACAATGATCAAGGCCCAGGGCATTTCCTGGGGATTAATGGCTGACTGGGAGATTGGCTGAAGGCCATTAACTTGAGGCAGTCATTAATTTTCTTTAGAAAACCTGGTTTAAAGTCATTATTTTGATTATAAGATCAATAACACACACCCCTCATCACCACCACCACAAGGAACTCACTGGAAATAACTTTTTTTCTGGAATTTGTCGTTCAGTCTGTAGGTTTGAAGAAAATATTTTTAAAGAAATGCCACTGAAACCAACTTAGTAACATTGACAAGCCTCATCACCTAACCATCAACGTCATGTACATCTGTAATGGTTTCCTGTCTGCCCTGATTTAGGAGTCAAGCTAAAAATAAAGTCTCTCTCTCCCTCTCATTCTCTCTCTCTCTCTCTCTCTCCCCACCTTTGCTCTCTTCCTCCTTCCCATCCTCCTTTGCTCCCTCCATTCCTCCTCCCCTCTCTCTTTCCCCCTTTCCTTCCTAGCGGCTTTTTTCGGCAAGTTTCCACTGAAGGTGTAAATCTGCAAAAGCAGCAGGTGGTGGGGCACACAATGTACAAATTATTGGAGAGCGAGTGGAATTATGACTCTACAGTGTTCCTCAGAAATAAATGTGTGCGTGAAAGGACTGTTCCTTCTTAGCAACTTAACTGAAATGGATCTAAGAAAACTGGAATTCACGCCATTAAATAGGCCTAATTTGCCTTGTCACTGCTTGGATGGTCTGAACACTGAGACCAGCAGGAGGAGGACCCTGACCCAAACCCCAGTCCAGGAAGACAAGAGCACCAAAAGGCATTGGAGCCCTGAAAGAAGCAAGAAAACGTATTGTAAAATAAATGCTAAAGAACCTTAGGAACTGCATTTCAGCACAGGAAAGTGTATGATTAGGGCAGCACCACATCAAGCAGCGGGGGGAGTTCTCGCCATCGATGCTCTAGTTCAGACCTATTTAGAGATTTAGTTCAGATCATCCCTCTTCTGCCTCTCAAAAGTCCCTACATTCTTTTAGGCTAGGAGAAGAGTACAACTAACTTCCTATACAGTAAATATGATAGTTAAAGAAATTGCATCAATCCATTTTCCTCATCTTTAAGATAGGGATAATGTGAATTACATTCTCATGTGCTATTCAAGGGCAAGGTATTATTATTTAATGTAGTAAGAATGACTAGTCACCTAGGATGCACTAGAAACAGCACGTGAGGCATGATATGAAATTGGAACCCCCACCCACCTTCTTTCTCTTGATCTAATTTCCATTCCAGCCACTCCTTACCCTTGAAATAAGCGATACTGTCATATTCTCACCTGTCAATGAGCTTACATCACTTCCTTGTAGATCCATCTCTTGGAGGCTATGACATAGCTCTATGTATCGGGTATTTCCTTCCCTCCTTCCCTTATCTCTACTCCTCCCACCCCCACTAACCCTCCACCACCACCACTGTGTATATTCAATGCACAGACAGGGAGAAGTGGTGAGTCAGGAAAAGCAAAAGAAAAAAGGCTTTGAGAGTGAAAGGCAGAAATAATTGGTTGGTGAACTCCTGAGGTTAATGGACATCCATCCTTCCCACAAGTAAGGAAAAACCACAGTAAGTGACTGAGCTGATGAGAAATACAAAAATAAATTTAAAATAATCCCCATTCCTTAGGAGCTTACAATCCATTAACGGAAATAAAAAAAAAAAAAAGAATACAAATTGTTGTAGCATGAATTAGTAGGCAATAAGAACCATGTGATAGACCCTAGTCTATGAGTGATTTGTTAGTTTGGTGTTTACTTCTGGTTGGCAGAATCAAGGAGAACTTCATGAAAAAGATGACTAAATAATCAGAGACTGCCTTACAAGCAAAGAGAACAGCTTAAGGTGTCAAGGATAAAAATATGGGGGGATTGTCTGAGAATCATGAACACTCTGACTCATCTAAAGCACGCAGAGTACAAAAACACTGTGAGACATAACTAGTATAGATTGAGGTCAAATAAATCTTAGAGGTCTCGAAAGGCCAGCTAAGAAATCCTGGGGAAAGAATGAAAAATTTGAATAAGATAATGATGTAAAAAGAGTTGTATGTTAAGATCAATCAAATATCAAGAGATGTTTAGAATGGATTGAGGGGGAAAATTGGACATGAGTCAATTACGACGCAATTTAAATAGTTCAAAGCTGAGCTATCTAGACTTGTAAGTCATGTAGCATCAGTAGGAATTGAAAGGAGATTAATAAAAGAGCCAGTGAGTAGATGTAGGCTATTGGCAAGGTCCTATCTTTCATGTTGGGTGGTAGTTCACTTCATTATTGTCATTATTATTTGAAAACAGAAGAACAAACAAATAAATAAATAAAGTGTGGGGGGCCCCTGGGTGGCTCAGTCAGTTAAGCTCTTGATCTCAGCTCCACTCCGACTCTTGATCTCAGCTCAGGTCTTGATCTAAGGGTTGTGAGCTTAAGCCCCATATTTGGTTCCACCCTGGGCATGGAGCCTACTTTAAAAATATTTTTAAAAAATAAAATAAAATGTGGCCATGAATGGACCGATGATGAAAGTGTTGTGAACCAAGGATTATAACTAATCTGTGTCCCTAAAACTTAAAAAATAATAACAAAATTTCTTCAGGAGGGAAACGCCCTGAAGAGTAATACTGTCCCTTGAGAGAAATGGCTTACTCCACCAGAAATAAAAGGGGGGAGGGGGGAGGGCCTCAGGATACAAATAAACCTGGCCCCGAATTCTGGCTCTTCTCTTTACAAACTCAATGACAGAGTCACCAGCTTAACTTCTTTAAGTTTCTTTGTTCTCACTGGGAAAATAGAAACATTTATACCTACTTTAGAAGATATTGTGAGACTTAGATGATAACAGTGTTTTTTTGGCAAATACTAGATGCTCAGTAAAGGGTGATTGATTACATAGGTGTAACAACTATATGTTATTGATTACAGTATACAGGGAAATGAATAAACATAGGTGATTGATTACAGTATAGAGGGAAATGAATAAAACATTATTCCAAGGCTTTGAGCCTAGATAGATGGCAAAAAATAATCATGTTATTCATGGAAATATAAAAGTCAAGAAGTATGAAACAAATTTTAGAAAGATTTTTCCATTTTATCAGTTTTCATCCTATACAACTTATATAAATCCCATACCATCACTAGAACATTCAAATATTTGAAGACATAAAAGCCAAAATATATTAAAATATAATATAATTCATATTTAATGAAATACATAAACCCACATATCCAAGACATGTCATGATCAAATAACTTAAAATCTTTGTGATAGGAAGGTCTTGAAAGTAGCCAGAGAAAAAAATATATTACACAAAAAGAAACTAAGATAAACATGCCATCAGATTTCTCATCAGAAAAAGACAACCCAGAAGATAGTGGAAAAACATCTTTAAAGTTCTGAAAGGGGGGGCGCCTGGGTGGCGCAGTCGGTTAAGTGGCCGACTTCGGCTCAGGTCACGATCTCGCGGTCCGTGAGTTCGAGCCCTGCGTCGGGCTCTGGGCTGACAGCTCAGAGCCTGGAGCCTGCTTCGGATTCTGTGTCTCCCTCTCTCTGACCCTCCCCCATTCATGCTCTGTCTCTCTCTGTCTCAAAAATAAATAAACGTTAAAAAAATTTTTTTTAAATAAAATAAAAATAAAGTTCTGAAAGGGAAAAAAAAACTGTCAACCTCAAATCCTTTATTCAGCAAAACAACAGTAAACTAAACACACTTTTCAAATATACAAAAGCTGAAAGCATTCATCACTAACACAGCTGAAGTTCAAGAATTGATACAGAAAGTCTGCCAGCCACAAGAAAAATGATATCAGATGGAAATCATAAGCTACACAAAGTAACAAAGAGCACCAAAAATGGCAATGACGTGTTTTTTTAATTACTTTTTTCTTATTAGTTAAGTATCTTTATATTTTAAAGTTTATTTATTTTCAGAGAGAGAGCAAGCACAAGTGGGGGGTGGGCAGAGAGAGAGGGAGAGAGAGAATACCATGTGGACTCCACACTTGAACTTGAAGCCATGAGCCATGAGATCATGATCCAAGCTGAAATCAAAAATATATGACAATAATGACAGAAAGGCTGTGAGAAGAAAATGTGATAAAGATTTTATGTAGTATGTAAAGCAGTATAATATCATCACTAGAAGTTAGAATATGATAAATTTAAAGATGTTTACTAAAAACACCAAAGCAACCACTAAAATCACACAACAAAGAGTTCTACCTAATAAATCAACAACCAGAATTAAAGGGAGCAATAAAATATACAATAAATCCAGAAGAAAACATTTAAAAAAAGATGACAAAGGAGAATAATGAACAGATAGAACAAATAGAAAGCAAATACCAGGATTTAAACTCCACTATATTAATAGTCTCATTAAAATGTTAGCGTTCTAGGGGTGCCTGGGTGGCTCAGTCGGTTGGGCGTCTGACTTCGTCAGGTCACAATCTCGCGGTATGTGAGTTTGAGCCCCGCATCGGGCTCTGTGCTGACTGCTCAGAGCCTGGAGCCTGTTTCAGATTCTGTGTCTCCCTCTCTCTCTGACCCTCCCCCGTTCATGCTCTGTCTCTCTCTGTCTCAAAAATAAATAAACATTAAAAAAAAAATTTTAAATGTTAGCGTTCTACACACACAAGTCAGAGACAGTGATTGATTAGATTAAAAAAAAAAGAAACAAAATACTCAGATTAGATCAGATTAAAAAAACAAAATACTCAATTCTGTATATTGCCTATCAAAAAAATTAAATATAAATAAAAATTGATTAAAATTAAAAGAACGAAAAAAGATGTACTATGTGAACAGAAATCAAAAGATGGGGGTGCCTGGGTAGCTCAGTCAGTTAAATGATTGGTTCTTGATTTTGACTCAGGTCATGATCCCATGATTCATGAGATCGAGTCCCACCGTCGGGGTCTGCACTGACAGTACAGAGCTTGTTTGGGATTCTCTGTCTCCTTCTCTCTCTGCCTTTCCCCTGCTCATGATCTCTCACTCACTCTCAAAAATAAATAAACATTTAAAAAAGAAATCAAAAGATGGGACACCTATATTATATAGGATAAAGTAGATTTCAAAGCATGGAACAAAGATATACATTATTTAGATAGAAAGGTCAATTCATAATGAGGACAGAATAACAAAACATCAAAACACATGAAACAAAAACTGATACATCTGCAATTAAAAAAGGACAAATTCACAATTATATTCAGAGATTTCAACAATCTCAATAATCGATACAATCATTAAACAGAAAATGAGTAAGGATATAGAAGAGTTAAAGAACACTATCAAACAATTTGACCTCAATTGGTACTTTTAGAACACCCATTCAATACTACAGTAGGATACACATTTCCTTCAAGTGCACATGAAACATTTTCCAAGGTATATATTTTAGATCACAAAACATGTCTCCATGATCCAAACCATACAAAGTATTTACTCTGGGAGCAATACAAATAGATAAGAAATCAATTATCTGGAAAATTCTCAACTATATTGAAACTAAGCAATATGCTTTTAAACAAACCATGGGTCAAAAAAAAAGGAAATTAATTAATAATTATGCTGGATCAAAAACACAACATTTTAAAATTTGTGATATGCAGCTAAAGCAATATTTAGAAGTAAATTTATAACACCAAACACCTATCTTAGAACAGAGAAGACCTCAGATTGATGACTCAACTTCTATGTTAAGAAACTAGATGGGGCGCCTGGGTGGCGCAGTCGGTTAAGCGTCCGACTTCAGCCAGGTCACGATCTCGCGGTCCGTGAGTTCGAGCCCCGCGTCGGGCTCTGGGCTGATGGCTCGGAGCCTGGAGCCTGTTTCCAATTCTGTGTCTCCCTCTCTCTCTGCCCCTCCTCCGTTCATGCTCTGTCTCTCTCTGTCCCAAAAATAAAAAAAATGTTGAAGAAAAAAAAAATTAAAAAAAAAAAAAAAGAAACTAGAGGGCCACCAGATTGGTTCCGTTGGTAGAGCATGAGATTCTTGATCTTGGGGTTGTGAATTTGATTCCCATGTTGGTTATAGAAATTACTTAAAATAAAATCTTAAAAAAAAAAGTAGAAACAAAAAGACAAATACATACCAAAGTAGAAGAGAGGAAATAAGGAAATAATTTTAAAAATCAAACTAGAAATCAATGGAATAAAATATAGAAAATCAAAGAAAAGATTAATAAAAATAAAAGCTGCTTCTTTAAAAAGATAAATAAAATTGATAAATTGCTAGCTGGACTAATGAGAAGAAGGAAAGGGAGAATACACAAGTTACCAATATCAGGAATGATAGAGATGACATCACTATATATCCTACAGATATTAAAGGAAAATAAGGAAATATTAAGAACACTATGCCAACATTTGACAACTCAGATAAAGCGGACATATTTCTTTAAAGATACAAACTACCAAATTTACTCAAGAATAAATAGATAGCCTAAATAGCCTATTAAATAAGTTGAATTTATAATTAAAAACTTCTCACAAACAAATAAACAAAAGCTTCAGGCTCAGATGATTTCACTGAAGAATTCAATCAAGCACTTAAGAAAAAAAATGTATCCAGTCTACACAAACTCTTCCACAGAATTGAACAGGAGGCAATGCTTTCCAACTCATTGCATGAGGTCAGAAGTTCTCTGGCATGAAACCCAGAAAGACATTATAACAGAGGAGACCTATAAACCAATATCCTACATGCACATAGATGCAAAAATTCTAAATAAAATTTTAGCAAATCAAATCCAATAATACATAAAATAGCATAAAATGCTTCAAGGAAAGCAAGGTTTGGTTTAACATTCAAAAATCCATAAATGTAATTCACCGCATTAACAGACTAAAAAATAAAAATCATATTGCCATCTCAACAAATTCATAAACAGCAGTTGAGAAATATTAAATAAGCATATGTGCTGAAAACTCTTAGCAAAGAAGAACTCAAAGGGAATTTCCTCAACTTGAAAACTTACAGCTTTCCAGAAAACTTACAGCTAATATCATACTTAATGGAGAAAGACTGAAAGCTTTCTCCCTATCACATGGAAAAAGGCAGTGATGCCCCCCTTACCATATCTATTCAGCACTGTACTGGAAGTTTAAGTCAGTTCAATAAGGCAAATAAAAGAAATAAAAGGTCTCCAAACTGGAAAAGAAAAAGTTGCCTCTATTTGCAGAAAAATTATTATCTACATAGAAAATCCTTCAGGAATTTCAAAAACAAAACAACAACTAGAGCCAATAAGTGAATTTAACAAGGTTTCAGAATACAATATTTTATTTGTACACACTAACTATGAATAATTAAAAATTGAAATTTTAAAAACAATACAGTTTACAAAATACAAAAAGGAACTTTGGTCAATGCCTCATTAAAATCTGTGGAATGCATCAAAAGCAGTTATAAGAAGGAAACTCATAGCAATGCAGGTCTATCTCAACAGACAAGAAAAGAATAATTAAATCTGGCAATAAATATATGCCTACAAATTTATAATTATTTTAAATATACATGGACTAAATTCTCCAAAGACATGGAGTGGTTATATGGGGAAAAAAGAACAAAAGACTCACCTCCTTTGTAAAGACACACACAGACTGAAAGTGAAGGGATGGGAAAAGATATTTCAGGCAAACCAAAAGAAAGTGGGGTAGCTATACTTATATTAAATCAACTAGACTTTAAAACAAAGATGGTAATAAAGGACAAAGATGAGCATTACATAAGGATAAAGGGGCCAATACAGCCAGAACATATAACATTTATAAATATTTATGCACCCAACATAGAGGCAAATAAATATATAAAGCAAATATTCACATACCTAAAGAGAAAAATCCACACCAATACAATAATAGTAGAAGACCTTAATACCCTACTTACATAAGTGGATAGACTATACAGACAATAAATCAATAAGGAAACATCAGCCTTAAATGATACATTAGACCAGATGAACTTAATATATACAGAACATTTCACCCAAAAGCAGAATACACATTCTTCTCAAGTGCACATGGATCATACTCCAGGATAGATCATATGTTAAGCCACAAAACGAATCCCAACAAATTTAAGATTAAAATCTATCAAGCACTGGGATGCCTGGGTGGCTCAGTCGGTTAAGTGTCCGACTTTGGCTCAGGTCATGATCTCACAGTCCATGAGTTCGAGCCCCACATCAGGGTCTGTGCTGACAGCTCAGAGCCTGAACCCTGCTTCAGATTCTGTGTCACCCTCTTTCTCTGCCCCTCTCCTGCTTATGCTCTGTCTCTCCCTCTCTCTCTCTCATTAAAAAAAAAATGTTTACTTAAAAAAAAAAAATTTTTAATAAAATCTGTCAGCACCTTTTCAGACCATAACAACATGAAACTGGAAACACAAAAAGAAAACTGGAAAAATCACAAATATGTGGAGATCAAATAATATGCCACTGAACAACAAATGGGTCAATTAAGAAATCAAAGGAGAACCAATAAGTACCTTAAGACAAATGAAAATACAACATACCAAAATCTATGGGATACAGCAAAAAACAGGTCTAAGAGAGAAGTTCTTAATGATACAGGCCCACTTCAACAAACAAGAAAAATCTCAAATAATCTAACTTTGCAGCTAAAGAAACTGGAAAAAAAAGAACAAATGAAGCCCATAGGTAACAGAAAAAGGAAACAATAAAGATCAGAGTGGAAATAAATGAAATGCATACTAAAAAGACAATAGAAAAGATTAATGAAACTAACATGATATTTGAAAAGATAAACAAAATGGATAAGTCTTCACCTAGTCCCACTAAGAAAAAAGGAAAGAGGGCTCAAATTAAATAAAATTAAAAATGAAAGAGGGGAAGATACAACAAATACCAAAGAAATACAAAAAATCATAAGTGACTACCATGGACAATTATGTGCCAACAAATTGGAAAACCTGAAAGAAATGGGTAAATTCCTAGAAACAGAAAATATTCTAAGACTGAATCATAAAGAAATAGAAAATCAGAATATACTGATTTCTAGCAAGGGAATTGAATCAATAATCAAAAACCTCCCAAAAAACAAAAGTCCAGGATCAGTCAGCTTCACTGATTCATTCTACAGAACAATTAAAGAAGATTTAATCCCTACTCTTTTCAAATTCTTCTAAAGTATTGAAGGAGTGCAAATAATCCAATTAAAAAATGGACAGAGCATCTGAATAGACATTTTCCATGAAGACATACAAATGGCCAACTCCTAATAAGATGCTCAATATCACTATTCATCAGGAAAATGCAAATCAAAACCACAATGAGATATCACTTCACACCTGTTACAATGACTATTATCAAAAAGACAAGAAACAACTGTTGGCAAGGATGAAGAGAAACAGGAACTCTCATGCACCGTTGGTGGGAATGCAAATTGGTGCAGTCACTATGGAAAACAGCCTGAACTTTCTTCAAAAAAAAAACTAAAAATATAACTACCATATGACCCACCAATTCTGCTTCTGGGTATTTATCCAAAGAAAATAAAACATTAATTCAAAAACATATATATGCATTCTTGTGTTCATTGCAGCATTATTTACAAGAGTCAAGAAATAGAAACAACAAAAGGGATGAATGGATAAAGAATATCTGGGATGTATATATACCATGGAGTACTACTCAGCCATAAAAGGAATGAATGGATAAATATGTGGGATATACACATACTACTCAGCCATAAAAAGAAAATAATATCTTGCCATTTGCAACAACATGGATGGACCTTGAGAGTAATACGCCAAGTGAAATCAGTCAGACACAGAAAGACAAATGCCATATGACTTCAGTTATATGTGGAATCTAAAAAAAAATAAAACAAAATTCATAAATGTAGAAAATAAACTGGTGGTTATCAGAGAGGAGAGGGGTCATGAGGTGGGCAAATAGGAGAAGCTCAAGAGGTACAAACTTCAGGTCATAAAATAAGTCATGGGTATTGTACATATAGTATGTTTGACTATATTTGACAATATTGTATTGCATATAATGTACTTTATATGATGATGTGGAAATCAGACCCACTGTGGTGGTCATTTCACAGTGTATACAAATACTGAATCATTATACTGAATATCTGAAACTAATACAATATTATATGTCAGTTATACCTCAATTCAAAAAATGAAAAGGGGCACCTGGGTGGCTCATTTGGTTAAGCATCTGACTCTTGGTTTCAGCTCAGGTCATGATCTTGCAGTTCATGGGTTCAAGCCCTGCATCAGGATCTGCACTGACAGTGCCCAGCCTGCTTGGGATCTCCATCTCCCTCTCTCTGCCCCTCCCCTGCTTGTTCTCTATCTCTCTCTCTCTCTCTCTCAAGATAAATAAGCATTAAAAAAACTTCTTAAGAAGAAAAATCTCAAATAAGCAATCTATGATAAACCTAAGATTATACATCAAGAGAGTAAGGGAAAAAAAGAACAAAGAAAGCTGAATAATATCAGAAGGAAGAAAATAATAAAGATTAGAGCAAAAATAAATGAAATAGAGGCTAGAAAACAATAGAAAATAACAACAAAGCTAGGAGTTGGCTTTGTGAAAAGATAAAATTGACAAAACTTTAGCTATACTAAGAAAAAAAGATGAATCATATAAGTAAAATTATAAATGAAAGAGGGACATTACAACTGATACCACAAAAATACAATGGATCATAAGAGACTACTATGAACAATTATATACCAATAATTTGGACAACCTAGAAGAAATGGATAAATTACTACAGACATACAACTTACCAACATTGAATCATGAAGAAATAGAAAATCTGAACAGACCTAAAACAAGTAAGGAGATTGAATTGGTAATAGAGAATTTTCCAACAAATAAAAGACCAGGACAAGATGGTGTCACTGGAGAATTCTACCAAATATTAAAGAAGAATTAATAACAATCTTTTTCAAACTCTTCCAAAAAACTGAAGAGGAAGAAATGCTTCCAAACGCATTTTATGAGGCCAACATTATCCTGATACCAAAACCAGGCGAGGACACTATAAGAAAAGAGAATTATGGACCAAAAGCCCTGATGAACATAGATGCAAAATATTAGCAAACAGAATTCAGCATATTAAGAGGATCATACACCATAAGCAAGTGGGATTTATCCTTGAGATGCAGGAATATTTCAAATACGTAAATCAGTGAATGTGATACATCACATTAACAAAATGAAGGATAAAAATCATAGGATCATCTCAATAGATGCAGAAAAAGCACTTGACAAAATTCAACCCCCTTTCATGATAAAAAAGTGTCAACAAATTAGGTATAGATGGGATGTACATCAAAATAGTAAAGGCTATTCATAATAGCATTATAGTGAAAAGTTAAAAGCCCATTTTCTAAGATCAGAAAAAATACAAGGATGCCCACTCCCATAACTTCCATTCAACATAGTACTAGAAGTCCTAAATACAGCAATTAGACAAGAAAAAGAAATGAACGGCATCCAAAATGAACAAGAAGAAGTAAAATGATCTCTTCAGGTGATGTGATCTTCTATATAGGAAACCCAAAAGACCACCAAAAAACTGTTAGAGCTAATAAACAAATCTAGTAAAGTTTCAGGATACAAAATCAACATGCAGAAATCAGTTATGTTTCTGTACACTAAAAATGAATTATCTGAAAGAGAAATTAAGAAGCAATTCCATTTATAGAAGCATAGAAACAGTACATACTTAAGAATACATTTGACCAAGGTGGAGAAAAGCCTGTTCACTGAAAATGTTTATAAGACATTGATAAAAAGAAATAGAAGAACACAAACAAATGGAAAATATCCCATGCTTGTGAATTGGATGAATTAATTTTATTAAAATTGTTCATACTATCCAAAGCCATCTATAGAGTCACTGCAATCGTTATCAAAATTCTAATGTCACATTTCTCAGAAATTTAAAAAAAAAAGACTATTCTAAAATGTGTATGGAACCACAAAAGACCACAAATAGCCAAAACTGCTAATTGTAAAATGAATAAGTTTGGAGAATATAATGTACAGCATGGTGATTATAGTTAATAATATGGTACAGTATACTTAAAATTTGCTGAGAGTAGATCTTATGGGATTTTACCACAAAAGAAAGAAAGAAAGAAAGAAAGAAAGAAAGAAAGAAAGAAAGAAAGAAAGAAAGAAGAGAAAGAAAAGAAAGAAAGAAAGAAAGAAAGAAAGAAAGAAAGAAAGAGAAAGAAAGAAAAGGGAGAGTTAATCACGTGAGACAATGTATATGTTAATTATCTTGATGTTGGTAATCATTTCACAATGTATATGTATATCATATCATCACAGTATAAACTTTAAATACATATGACTTCATTTGTGAATAATTTCTGAGTTAAGCTGGACAAAAAACAAATAAAAGCACCTTGTAAAATAAGATACATATATTTGTGTGTGTGTGTGTGTGTGTGTGTGTGTGTGTAAACTATTTCTAAGGAATGCTCAAGAAAACAGGTAACAATTTCATCCAGCAAAGAAAAAATGGCTGGCTCTGTGACAAACAGAAAAGAGACTTCCTTTATTACCTGGATTTAAAATCATTCAAGAAATTAAAAAACAGACTTGGCACTCAATCACTAGACTGGAGTACAGGGCCAAGTTAACAAGATAAAATTAACTTTTTATAAGGTTTTCCTCTTGACACCAGAAAAAGTAAGCAACTAAAAAATAGGAAATATGTGACAAGCACCCCAATAAAAAAAGACATGAAGCTTTGGGCTGTCCGTTTAATATTTATAAACAGAATCATGCAGGTGCCAAGAAAAAGACTCATGTTCAGTTGAACTCAATATTTATTAATAATCTACTGGGTTGGGGCTCCTGGGTGGCTCATCAGTTAAGCGTCCAACCTTAGCTCAGGTCATGATCTCACGGTTCACGAGTTCGAACCCAGCATCTGTCTCCCTCTCTCTCTCTGTCCCTACCTCGCATGTGTGCATGTCCTCCCTCTCTCACAAAAATGAGTAAATAAACATTTAAAAAAAGATTTTACTGTATAATAAGAGCACAAAAATGAAAAAGAGATCTATCCTGTTCTGAAGAAGATACATACTGGAAAATATAGGTATATTAACGTATAATTATATAGAACATACTAAAAGCAAAGGCAGAAACATACAGAGTCTGAGGGAAGCGGAGAAGACAACACAGAAAACATCCAGAAGTTCAGGGAAGATCTCCCAGAGGCAATCTCTTTCAAGACCTTAAGCTGCATTGCTAGCAGTGCGATGTGTTAAATAGGGAATGTGAAACCTTACCTCTCTTCATGCTCACTACAGCATACCTCCAATACCAATACCGTGGTCTGTTTTTAGTTGCCCTGAGAGATGGGAGAAGCAGGACAGGACGACAAGGAGACTCGGAATTTTTCCGTACAAGAAATGATTAAAGGAATTAGGGCCTGGAAAGAAAATAAAATCTCAGGAATTAAATCCTTCTACTTTTCTTTTTTTTTTTTTTTTTTAATTTTTTTTCAACGTTTATTTATTTTTGGGACAGAGAGAGACAGAGCATGAACGGGGGAGGGGCAGAGAGAGAGGGAGACACAGAATCGGAAACAGGCTCCAGGCTCTGAGCCATCAGCCCAGAGCCTGACGTGGGGCTCGAACTCACGGACCGTGAGATCGTGACCTGGCTGAAGTCGGACGCTTAACCGACTGCGCCACCCAGGCGCCCCTCCTTCTACTTTTCTTGAGCGCCATCACCGAGGAGAAAGAATAGCATGTCTTTCTTCGAGGAACTGGTACCAATAGGCGGATGCTACAGGAAAGTATCTAAACCAGTTCCATTTAAAAACCATATACTTTGGGATGCCTGGATGGCTCGGTCGGTTAATTGTCCGACTTTGGCTCAGGTCATGATCTCACGGTCCGTGAGTTCGAGCCCCGCGTCGGGCTCTGTGCTGACAGCTCGGAGCCTGGAGCCTGTTTCGGATTCTGTGTCTCCCTCTCTCTCTGCTCCTCCCCTGTTCATGCTCTGTCTCTCTCTGTCTCAAAAATAAATAAACGTTAAAAAAATTTTTTTTTAATAAAATAAAAATAAATAAATAAAAACCATATACTTTACCCATCGGAAGACCATGGATGGCTTGTGTTGCCACTGAAAATGGAGGTCAAATGCTCCTCAGAAAGGCTGTGAGGTGATCCCTCAGGTAATAACTAAGGTTAAGCCCAGTCTTAGGAGATTCAAGACTTCTTAGGAGATTCTAGACTTCTTAGGAGATTCCTCCACTGAAAAGGGAGGTCAAATACTCCTCAGAAAGGCTGCGGGGTGATTCCTCAGATAATTTCTAAGGCTAAACCCAGTCGCAGGAGATTCTAGAATTCTCATAATAGTCTTGCATAGATTTACATTAAAACCACCTCATTTTCATTGTGCTTTATGGTTCAAAAACACTTTTGCACACATTATTCCACATGAATTTCACAGTTACCTCATGACAAAGCCCAGGCCAGGGTTATCATCCCCTTTTCACAGAGGGGAAGTTCAGAGAGAATCCAATAGCTAACATGGAGTGGTGTCTGATCCCTAACCCAGGTCTCCTGATTCCAAGCCAGTCATTTTTTTCATTTTAATTTATTCATTTACTTAAGTAACCTCTACACCTAGTGTGGGGCTTGAACTCACAACCCCAGATCAACAGTTGCATGCTCTTCTGACTGATCCAGCCAGGAGCCCCAAAGCCATTTTTAAATGTGTCAATAATTCTCTATATTCTCCTGCTACATGTCAATCCAGCAAAGTTGTCATCCAAATGAGAAAAATGACATAAATGAAATGACTTCTGCATAAGTTAAATTGACTCCGTTTAAAGCACTGTTCTTCATTCATACATTAGACCTTTCTTAATTTTTGGTGTTAAAAGGTACTCTCAATTATTAAATGATAAAAGTATTTGTTTCATATCCATAACTGACTAAATCAAATTTTGACCATCAATATACGTTCCCAAAAAAACTTTATGGAGATTTTGCTGGTCCGTGCAATCCCAAATCTGGAAAGCATCAAAGAAGAGATATGAATAAGATAGAATTTATGGGACTGGCTACAGCAACTGGGGGAAGTATAAGCGAAAAAAATACAGTAGATGGCTGTTTTAGCCCTGGAGAAGTACAGACTATTCCAGAAGCTATCAAAGAAAATTCGGAATACCATTCCACACACACATCCCCACCCCACCCAGCTGCTCTTGGAATCAATTACCTGAAGCCATAATGTATATGAAATCTGCACCAACAGAAACTTCCTGGGTGAATTTCCAAAGTGGCCTGAAATAACCCTGAACTAGGATCTAGAAGTTTAAAATGCAAAGAAACTGCGTGAGAATAAAGTACAGGGCAGATATAACATTCAAAACGAGTTGCTATTTATGCACAAAATGTTGTGTCTGACTGGATATCCATGCACCCTAAGGACGTTTAAGGCACGTAAAAACTAACCAAGCTTGGGGCTCCTGGGTGGCTCAGTCGGATTGAGCGTCCGACTTCGGCTCAGGTCATGATCTCGCGCTCTGTGAATTGGAGCCCCGCGTCTGTGAGTTCGAGCCCTGTGCTGACAACTGGGAGCCTGGAGCCTGCCTCAGATTCCGTGTCTCCCTCTCTCTCTGCCCCTCCCCCGCTCATGCTCTGTCTCTCTGTGTCAAAATAAACAAACATTAAAAACAAAAAAGTAATTAAGCCAAAGTGAGCCATCATGTGCTATCATACCCACGTGTGGATGTCATAAAGCTGAAATCACTTGCAATTCAACTTTTACCCAGTTTTAATTTGCTTGAGGTATAATCTGGCAGTGTGTGAAACCAATTGATTGCTCTATTTTCTTTCTAATTTTAAGCCACAAATCCCTGGAGAAACGCCGCATTTATTTCCCCCACTTTACCTACAAAACAAACAGCCAGAGCACAACTTATTTTAACAATGTGGATTATGGAATGATTAAGTCAATCACCGCAATGAGAGGGGATCACCAGGACTGATGAAATAAGTAGCTTTGGAGTGCCCCTCCCCACATACGGGCGCTGGGAGACTGAACTGCAGGCGTCGTTAAGCCTCAAGGCGCTGGCTGCAGGGAATCCAGAGCCTTACCTCTGCACTCCGTTCACGAAGCTGAACGGATGGTAATTAATTCGTGATTAGTTCATTTCAGCTAATATATGAGCCTAAGCTTTTGCTGAGTGATGTAATATTTCAGAAGTAGAACTGTGCGACGGAATTTATTGGACTTCCTGAAATCACCAATGTAATTGTTTTTGCTGTTCACATATTAGGCGCAGTCTCAAGGGGGAAAGCTGATTCTTCTCATATAATACTCTTTTCCCCCCGAAGTTTGAAAGTCTGTCATCTTTCTCAATATATTCACTTCGTTAAATAGTTTACAGCTTGCAAGAGGGTCACAAAGTCTGAGTAACAAAATGACTGTCCTGACAGATTTAAACAATAAAACCACCAGATTGTTACATAAATGTTTTTCTCAGAGGCTGTTTCTGAAACACATACTAAATGCAAATATTGAAACACCTGCATGCCAAGCCCAATTCTTTTAACAGATGTTAATCCCTGTGCATTTAACCAATGGATTTAGATCACACAAATGTAACTTGCCCCCTTCAGACTATCTTGGAAAGCTACCAATTACTTTATTTCAAATTGACAAAGAAGCTATTACTCCCTACGTTATAATTTCTATTTTATACTTTATAATGGGAATATCTGAAGGCAAGCAAAAAAATATGGTAAGCCAAGTTGAAACTCAGACAAAGCCTCTAAAGTACATCACAGGCAATTATGTAAGTTGTCTATTTTAGCATGGAAGTTTTTACAAAGATCCATAAGGTTACAAAATTTAAAATTTTTTCTGCATGGCTCTGGAGATTGAAATTCTCAATTTAACGCCTCACTAATCAGGACAACCCACCCACCGAAGAGCAGTCATCTTTTTCCCTTCCATTCCCGAGATCTGGTGGGTACCTTAGCTGATAGCTAAAGCCTTCCTTAGGGTATTTCCTGCTTGGGGATGTCTCTAAGAGATCTTATTTTTAGGACAGTTTTAGGTTCACAGCAAAACTGAACAGAAGGTGCAGAGATCTCCCATCTACCCTCTGCCCCCACACACGCATAGCCTCCCCCATTATGAACATCCCCCACCACAGTGCTGCATTTGTTACAACTGATGAACCCACACTGACACATCATAATCACCCAGAGTTTACATTAGGATTCACACCCAAAGGATCCATAGTTTACATTAGGATTCATTTGTAGTGTTTTACATTCTATAGGTTTGAAAAGATGTGTGACTACATGTATCCACTAAAATTTACCATACAAGGGCCTCGGGTGGCTCAGTCAGTTAAGCATCCAGCTTCAGCTCAGGTCATAATCTCACGGTTTGTGAGTTCAAGCCACGCATCGGGCTCTCTGCTGTCGTGACAGAGCCCACTTTGGATCCTCTGTCCCCCTCTCGTCTTTTCCCCTCTCCAACTCACGCAGGTGTGCACAGGAGCATTTGCACTTTCTCTCTCTCCCTCTCTCTCTCAAAAGTAAACATTAAAAAATTTTTCCATACGGAATATTTCATTGCCCTAAAGATCCTCTGTGTTCTACCTACTCATCCCTCCCCTAATCCTAGCTTTTTAAATTCTTCTTTAATCACCTCCCCAGTTTTCCAGCCTTGAATCATTGTTATGAGTCAGTCGTTCAGTAATAATGAAAACTATCGCTCCAGGGCCCAAATGTATATGGCGGACCCCCCACTGGGCGCTTGACATACATGATCTCATTTAATTCTCAAAGATGCCAATAAGTAGGTTTTATTTTCCACAGTTACTGTTAAAACAACTCATCAGACACGTGTAATTTAACCTGACTCCCTTAGTGAATAAGTGGTAGAGTCCAAATTTTAACCGAGCCTCAAAGTCTATGCTTTTCACTGAACTGTGATGCTTCTCACGCATCTATAAAGTCACGTTCTGTAAAGGAGCCTTTTATCTTCATTTTAAAACGCATGCTGTTCTTGGAGAGAGAGAGAGAGAGAGAGAGAGAGAGAGAGAGAGAGAGAGAGAGAGAGAGAGATGCAGAAAAAAGGGAAGCTACTTGTGGCGCCTGGGTGGCTCAGTCGGTTAAGCGTCCGACTTTGGCTCAGGTCTGATCTCACCATTTGTGAGTTCGAGCCCCTTGCCGGGCTCTGCACTGACAGCTCGGAGCCTGCTTCCGATTCTGTGTCTCCCTCTCTCTCTCTGCCCCTCCCCCACACTCGCACTCTGTCTCCCTCTCTCTCTCTGTCTCTTTCTTTCCAAAATAAATAAACATTAAAAAGAATTTTTTTAAAGAAAAGAAAAGAAATTATTCCAAATATATGTGCTGGCCTTATTCTCTGCTTCTGGACCAGAAGCCAGGCTGCCACACTAGAGCAGATACCTAGTTAGCTTTCAATAACTATGGACTTGTTCCTTATGAGTTAGTATCTATGTGGATTATGCTATCTCAGAATATTCCCTGCTACCTCCTGCCACCTATCTTGTGCACATTGTATGGCCCTATTTATCCAAGGACCTTTTGGATGAAAGCAGCCAGATTTGTGTATGAAAGTTACTTCCATCCCTTATGTTTAATCAGAGATAAATCAACACAATTCACTAACACACCAAGATTAAACTCCAGTAAAATCAAGCCAAGAGTTGGCTGTAGAATCCTGGCCTGCTACAACTATGAAATCATAAAAACTTCCAGATTCTTAGTTAGGAATTCTGTTTCTTTGGTCACTAAAGCAGACAAATGGGACATTACAGACAATTATTTATCATTTTGTTACCATGGACAACCTTTCTAACTGTGGCCTTTTCTCATCCTCCTATATATTCTCTAATACCATCTATAATATTCATTACTGTAGTGGATACCAAATAAGCTCCAGAAGTAGTTTCTGTGTTCTAAGACCTTAGAACTTCCTTGAGAAAAAAACTATTAACCCGTATGAAACCATTAGAAACAAGAAAGTATATATTAGAAGGCTCGTTTAAAAATCCTGGTGGGGATGGGGCGCCTGGGTGGCGCAGTCGGTCAAGCGTCCGACTTCAGCCAGGTCACGATCTCGTGGTCCCTGAGTTCGAGCCCCGCGTTGGGCTCTGGGCTGATGGCTCAGAGCCTGGAGCCTGTTTCCGATTCTGTGTCTCCCTCTCTCTCTGCCCCTCCCCCGTTCATGCTCTGTCTCTCTCTGTCCCAAAAATAAATAAACATTGAAAAAAAAATTTTTTTAAAAATCCTGGTTGGGGGGTGCACGTGGATGGCTCAGTCATTTACCAGGTTAACCGTCCAACCCTTGGTTTTGGCTCAGGTCATGATCTCAGTTTGTAGCTTTAAGCCCCATGTCAGGCTCTGTGCTGATGGCCTAGAGCCTGCTTTGGATTCTCTCTCCCCACCTCTCTGCCCCTATCCACCCCCTCTCTCAAAATAAACTTAAAAAAGAAAGTTAAGAACTTAGGTAAATTACGAAAGAGGTGTGCTTGGGTGGCTCAATAGGTTACGCATCTAACTTTGGCTCAGGTCATGATCTCACCGCTCTTGAACTCGAGCCCCACATCAGGCTCTCTGCTGTCAGCACAGGACCCGCCTCAGAGCCTCTGTCCCCTTCTTTCTCTGCCTCTCCCCCACTTTCGTGTGGACTTGCTCTCTCTCAAAAATAAAGTAACATTTTTTTTTAATCCTGGTAGAGTTTATAATTACAATGGAAGTTCCAAGAGAGTTTCAAGAGAGATAGCATTTCACTAAAATGCAGGAACCAAATAGGCTGAAATAAGGTAGCTCTTATACTGTTGATTTTCAGGGATGGGTAGTATTAAAAAGGATATAATAGAGTGAGGGTAGTGTTGAGAAACAATTTTTCATGGGTCTGTCACATTTCTGCATTTCTTACAAGTAGAGGCACTGTCATTGTTCCAAACTACCTTTTCAGGGATGTTTGTGTAGCTAACCACCTTGGAAGATAGAGATAATGTCTTTCTCTAGGGCCAAGAAGCAGGCATTGTTAACCCCCACCAAAATGACTAAAAGATTCAGGTCCTTCAGACTAAGGGTTCCCCTCTTGTAATGCAACCCACCATGCTTGTATGCATCACCTACTCTTTATGTGGTCCTGCAGGAGTGGTGCTCGGGACACCAATATAAATGCTAAGCCCTGGCTACTGCTATTTGCTGTGAGTCGTGAAACTATGGCAGCTAACTTATTAGCTTGCAAGCAGGGTAAAATAACATACCCTTTGCAATTTCTAACAGGCATATTTGAGGCAGAAGCCATATACTGAATAAAGGCCTACTAACAGGAATATGCAGGGGGAAACACAGATAGGAGTTTCTCTATGTAGTTCTAAACAGCAAACGGAGGGTGCCCGGGTGGCTCAGTCAGTTAAGCATCCAACTCTTGGTTTCGGCTCAGGTCATGATCTCATGGTCTGTGGGATCGAGCCCCATGTTGGGCTCTGTGCTGACAACATAGAGCCTGCTTTGGAGGCCACCTCTCTGCGCCTACCCCACTCATTCTCTCTCAGAATAAATAAACATTTAAAACATTAAAATAATAAATAAACAGCAAGTGTAGTGGGTCTTTATAGCTGAGCTAAGAATGAACAAGCCATGGGGCACCTGGATGGCTCAGTCTGTCAAGCATCCGACTCTTGATTTCAGCTTGGGTCATGATCCCAGAGTCATGGGATTCAGCCCCACATCGGGCAAAGTGTGGAACCTGCTTAAGATTCTCTCCTGCTGCTCTCCCATGTGCACTCTCTCTCTCTCTTTCTCTAAAATAAAGAAAAATAAAAACTAAGGGTGCCTGGGTGGCTCAGTCAGTTAAGCGTCTGACTTCAGCTCAAGTCATGATCTCATAGTTCATGAGTTTGAGCCGTGCATCAGGCTCTGTGCTGACAGCTCAGAGCCTGGAGCCTGCTTCAGATTCTGTATCTCCCTCTCTCTCTGTCCCTCCCCCACTCATGTTCTGTCTCCCTCTCTCTCAAAAACTGAATAAACATTAAAAAAAGAAGAAGAAAAATTAAAGCTAAAAAGAATGATATAGCCAGATTCTGCCAAGTGAGTTAATTATAGCCCAGGCTTAAATTGACTACATTTGGAGAGACATTTTTTTTCTTCTAGGTGACATTTGAGGTAACGTAATAATACATTGAGTTGTGATCTGTAGCAGGAAAGAATCAATACACTTCCCTAAAATTGACCAACACATCACAATGGGACTTAGAAAAGCCCTGTCCCACGTGATTTTTATGCTCAAAATAATAGGGGGAAAAAAAATCACAATATTGGCATAGTTTCTTTTCAGTGAATTAAATTTAGACTTTATCAATTATGTTTCCCTTTCCATGTTAGTCACTGGAAGTTCAGAGCCAAATTGAACTTGGCTTTACTCGCGTGGGTGTGAATTGTTCTATTCCAATTCTCCCCAGCTCTGACCTTCACATTATATTTCCTCATGCATACTTTTAAAAAATTTCTTAATGTGGGGCACCTGGGTGGCACAGTGGGTTAAGCGGCCGACTTCAGCCTAGGTCACGATCTCACGGTTCAAGGGTTTGAGCCGCGCATCCGGCTCTGTGCTGACAGCTCAGAGCCTGGAGCCTTCTCAGATTCTGTGTCTCCCTCTCTCTCTCTGCCCCTCCCCACTCTCTAGCTTTCTCTCTCTCTCTTTCTCTCACTCAAATATAAACATTAAAAAAAAATTTTTTTTAGGGGTGCCTGGTGGCTCAGTCGGAAGTGCCTTCCGACTTCAGCTCAGGCGGTTTGTGAGTTGGAGCCCTGCATCGGGCTCTGTACTGACAGCTCCGAGCCTGGAGCCTGCTTCTGATTCTGTGTCTCCTTCTCTCTGCCCCTCCCCCGCTTGTGCTCTGTCTCTCTCTGTCCCTCAAAAATAAATAAATAAATGTAAAAAGAAATTTTTTAAAGTTTTTTTTAAATTTCTTAATGTTTATTTATATTCGAGAGAGAGAGAGACAGAACACAAGTGGGGGAGGGGCAGAGAGAGGGATACAGAATCTGAAGCAGGCTTCAGTCTCAAAGCTGTCAACACAGAGCCCAAGCCCGACATGGGCTCCAACTCAGGAGCCATGAGATCATAACCTGAGCAGAAGTCAGATGCTTAACCAACTGAGCTGCCCAAAATGCCCCTCCTCATGCATACTTTTAGTCTTGTTTTACATACTCATGTATATCCCCTCAACTCTTCTCTGGAATGAGGTAAGCCTTTAATTAGTCAACAATACTTCACTGATTATTGAAATAATTAAGCAAGCTTTGCTGAACCTATTAACTGTTCGCCCAAAATTGCGCCTTCTTTTCTCCTTCTCCTTCTGAAGGCAAAAGGGGAAATTTTATGTTGAAATGTATGTCGAGCAGGCAATGTGACTACACTCTTCAGCTTGTGGATACTGCATAATTTTCGGCTCATTCAGCAGACAAACCCAAAAGCCAAGAGAGGGACAAAGGGAATGAGCACAAAACAACTTAGGTTCTTCCCCAAAAGTCCTAAAACGCCCCACGATCATGAAGAGAGGAGGGTGCGATCCAGATCGTGTCGAGATACCACAATGATTGGCTCTACATAAAAGTGTACAAAGAATGTGCTTCTAGACTACTTGACGTATCTGGGCTGCTGGCATCATATCAGTAACGTGTCCTGCTAAATTGTACTTTTCACCTTCACGTCTGTTTACAAGCATTATTTATTGACACAAAACACCACATGGTTTAATTAGGTTGAAATAATTCGGAGCAGGGAATGGTGCCTAGACAATCAGAAGATGCTTTCCAAATGTTCTTCCAATGGAAGTATGTGGAATCCCTAAAATAACAATAATTATTTCAGCACCATAAATCAAGCTAAAATATTTGTTTCCAGAAATGTCCAGTAGAATGAACACCTTCCAGACCTATGTCATCTCAACATAATACAGCTGTCTGGAACAACACTGGAATTTCTCTGTTTTTCTTTTTTAACGAGAAAGCACCTTTTGAGGCATGGATGATGATAGGTGAGATTTACAATATCATATTTAGGAGCCTAGGGAAAGAGTAAATAAGAGAAAGATAACTCTAATGCTTTGAAGAAATGATTTGTAACTTCACTTATAAGGATCTTCTCTAAAAGGCAATTAAGTATGCAAATGTAAGGGAAGCAGGGTTCAAGGCTTCAGGAAATCATGAAGGATTGGAAAGAATGATGCTTTTAACCAGTGGCAGGCCATAAAAACAGATGAGAGGATCTATTTAAGTCTTCCTCTAGAGTATACCTCTCTAGAGCAGTGCTCCACTGCAGAGGTTAAGAGCCAGACTGTGGGATCAGACAGATTACCTGGATTAGTCAAGCCCCATCACGTCCTCTCTATGTTCTTGAGAAATTGCTGCAACCCCAGTTTCTTCATCAGCAAAATAGACATAGGAAGGTTGTTGTGAAAAACAAATTACATCATGCCTGGAAAGCACATCGAATAATGCCTGGCTCACATAAAGTCCATACACAGTAGTTTTTTTTTTATTATTACTTTTTTATTTAATGATCGAATTTACTGCAACAATGCAGTGCCAGATGTATTTTCTATTTCTGATTTTATGGCTCTATATTTAAGCCTATATTGTAGGCAGAAGTCTACTGTTTTCTACAGGGCCTTAATTAATCGGATTATAACGTTTCCAAAGACACCTAACTTTTTCAGACCACTAGAGTTGTATTTAATGCTAAATATGTCACGTGTCCTTTTATTTCCCAACCATTATTGGAAAGCTTGATTTGACACTTTGTCTCGACTACACAAACCTTATTAATTTAAGCAGATGATAAACCTTCCAAGTAGAGCCTTCCTGGAGATTCCCAAATGCAAATCGCACATTCTGAAATCTTCTCAAATGTTAGACACATCTTAATTCTGTTATGTATCACACATCTTAATGGGCATTTCCCTACAATCTCTCTGGATGTATCAGAAATAAGACACAATATTAAATGCAGAGATGCTGTCAGTGTTTTAAGAAAATCAAGTCTTTTTTTTATAAAACCTGACTGGGTGACCAAATTGACTACAGCATTAATGATGTGCCCAACATTTCATTGTGAAGTAGTTAATGTCAAAAGAGATATAACTTCATTAAAACTAATCACTGCAATAACTTGCAACAAATTTCAATCATATGTTAAAAGACACATATAAAACAGGCAAATCAGAGTGCAATTTGTGTTACAAAGAGCTGTGTTGCTTACAGAAGAACATTTGATCTAAAAAAACTGTGGAAGAACTGTGAATTAGGGGCGAGTGTCACTATTACTTGAGAAAAACAATCCAAAATTAAACAGTTCTGGATTTTAATATATCAAGAAGATACATGGTTTTACCTAGAAAATTTATATTTATAACTAATGTAATAGGACTGAACCGTTGTACTAATTGAGGAAATGTATGATTACTTATTAAGAACTGAGTAGCTGTTCTGTGATTGTCCTAACACCTTTGTTTCATCCTCCTCTGTAAGATTACCTGCCTTTTGGCTGGCCTCCTCAACCTGGATAGGTTATAATATAATAAGGGATCCACAGATCTTTTTTTTTTAAGTATATTTATGTATTTTGAGACAGAGTGTGAGCAGGGGAGGGGCAGAGAGGGAGAGAGAGAATCCCATGCAGGCTGTGCATGCAGTCAGCACGCAGAGCCTGATGTGGGGCTCGAACCCACAAAAGCCGTGAGATCATGACGTGAGCCAAAAACAAGAGTAGGTCGCTTAACTGACTGAGCCACTTAGGAGCCCCCAGGATCCACAGACCTTTTTTGTACACAGCCACATAGCATAGATGATGCCTATAGACAGCACATAACCAAATGGGTGTGGCTGTGTCCCAATACAACTTTATAAAAACAAGTGGCAGGATAGATTTGTTGACACCCCCCTGCATCTTGTTTCTGCAAAGAAAACTCTCTTCTTACCTCCTGACATAAGTTAAAGAAGAAAAAAGGGAATATATGCACACATCGACCACCTGACCCAAATGTTTTCTCAAATATCTGAAAAGTTCAAGATGAAAAATCGGGTTAAAAATGTAATTGCCCACCTCAACTGTAAAAGTTGCCCTAACCTAACAGTCAGTCTTGCTGCTCAAAGATTTCTTTTCACTGTATGTGTAGATCACACAAAGATCTATTTAAAAGCTATTTATTGGGAATGCAAGCTGGTGTAGCCAGTCTGGAAACCAGTATGGAGGTTTCTCAAAAAACTAAAAGTAGAACTGCTCTACGACCCAGCAATTGCACTACTAGGCATTTATCCACGGGATACAGGTGTGCTGTTTTGAAGGGACACATACACTTCTGTGTTTATAGCAGCACTATCAACAATAGCCAAAGTATGGAAAGAGCCCAAACGTCCATCGATGGATGAATGGATAAAGAAGATGTGGTATATACATACAATGGAGTATTACTCGGCAATCAAAAAGAAAAGATATTTGCAAATGACATATCGGACAAAGGGCTAGTATCCAAAATCTATAAAGAGCTCACCAAACTCCACACCCGAAAAACAAATAACCCAGTGAAGAAATGGGCAGAAAACATGAATAGACACTTCTCTAAAGAAGACATCCGGATGGCCAACAGGCACCTGAAAAGATGTTCAGCGTCGCTCCTTATCAGGGAAATACAAATCAAAACCACACTCAGGTATCACCTCACGCCAGTCAGAGTGGCCAAAATGAACAAATCAGGAGACTATAGATGCTGGAGAGGATGTGGAGAAACGGGAACCCTCTTGCACTGTTGGTGGGAATGCAAATTGGTGCAGCCGCTCTGGAAAGCAGTGTGGAGGTTCCTCAGAAAATTAAAAATAGACCTACCCTATGACCCAGCAATAGCACTGCTAGGAATTGACCCAAGGGATACAGGAGTACTGATGCATAGGGCCACTTGTACCGCAATGTTCATAGCAGCACTCTCAACAATAGCCAAATTATGGAAAGAGCCTAAATGTCCATCAACTGATGAATGGATAAAGAAATTGTGGTTTATATACACAATGGAATACTACGTGGCAATGAGAAAAAATGAAATATGGCCTTTTGTAGCAACATGGATGGAACTGGAGAGTGTGATGCTAAGTGAAATAAGCCATACAGAGAAAGACAGATACCATATGGTTTCACTCTTATGTGGATCCTGAGAAACTTAACAGGAACCCATGGAGGAGGGGAAGGAAAAAAAAAAAGGAGGTTAGAGTGGGAGAGAGCCAAAGCATAAGAGACTGTTAAAAACTGAGAACAAACTGAGAGTTGATGGGGGGTGGGAGGGAGGAGAGGGTGGGTGATGGGTATGGAGGAGGGCACCTTTTGGGATGAGCACTGGGTGTTGTATGGAAACCAATTTGACAATAAATTTCATATATATATATAAAAAAGAAGAAGATGTGGTATATATATACAATGGAGTATTACTCGGCAATCAAAAAAACGAAATCTTGCCATTTGCAACTACGTGGATGGAACTAGAGGGTATTATGCTAAGTGAAATTAGTCAGTCAGAGAAAGACAAATATCATATGACTTCACTCATATGAGGACTTTAAGAGACAAAACAGATGAACATAAGGGAAGGGAAACAAAAATAATATAAAAACAGGGAGGGGGACAAAACTTATGACTCATAAATGTGGAGAACAAACTGAGGGTTACTGCAGGGGTTGTGGGAGGGGGGATGGGCTAAATGGGTAAGGGGCACTAAGGAATCTACTCCTGAAATCATTGTTGCACTATATGCTAACTAAATTGGATGTAAATTTTTTAAAAATAAAAAATAAAATTAAGAAAAAAAAGCTATTTCTAAGGGTGGCTGAGTGGCTCAGTCAGTTAAGTGGCTGATCCTTGATTTCAGCTCAGGTCATGATCTCAGGGCTTATGGGCTCAAGCCCCACATACAGCTGCTCACTGACAGCATGGATCCTGCTTGGGATTCTCTCTCCCTCTCTCGCTGCCCCTGCCCCCCTCAAAATAAATAAATAAGCATTTTTTAAAAACTTAATCTATAAATAAATAAATAAATGCTATGTCAAATAAGTAAATAGATAAAAGCATAAATTTCCTCAAAGAGAATATTTCTGGAAAACTTAAATGTTTTTCACTCTCTGACACGAGTAACTCTTTTCCAAAAGGTGAGAACAGTTAGAAATTACTAAACTTGCACTTAATGTATTGCTCTCTTCAGCTGGGAAAAAACAAAATTCAAATTCTGAATATTGTGGTACATAAAAAGACAACACCATGAGCAAATGTTTGCACTTAAGTGAAAACTAAATGTGGTTCTAGCTAAATTCTAGGCTGGAACTAAATATTCTAAGAAAAGTGATATAGGTATAAGGTAGCTGTCATCCTTTATTTTTATATACTCATTCATTTATTACACACACACACACACACACACAGAGCACACTGTGTGCCAGTACCTTTCAGGCACCAGGAATACAGTAATATGAAAACAGACAAAAAAGTTCACAGAGCTTATATTCTAGTGGAGGGAGACAAAGAATAGGCAAAGGAGGGGCGCCTGGGTGGCTCAGTCGGTTAAGCGTCCGACTTCAGCTCAGGTCACGATCTTGCGGTCCGTGAGTTCAAACCTCGCGTCGGGCTCTGTGCTGACAGCTCAGAGCCTGGAGCCTGTTTCAGATTCTGTGTCTCCCTCTCTCTGACCCTCCCCCGTTCATGCTCTGTCTCTGTCTCAAAAATGAATAAACGTCAAAAAAAAATTTTTAAAGATTAGGCAAAGGAAAAATGTAAAATATATAATGTATTAGATGACAATAAGTACTATAAAGAAAAATAAAGTAGGGGAGGAAAGTAGGAAATACAGAGTCTGGGAGTTACAATTTCACATAAAGCAGACACCAAGGAAGTCCTCATCAAATATGTCATATTTGAGCGGCACCTGGATGGCTTAGTCAGTTAAGTGTCTCACTCTTGGTTTTGGCCCAGGTCATGATCTCAAGGTTCATGAGTTCCAGCCCCACATCGGGCTCTAGGCTGACTGCATGGGGTCTGCTTGGGATTCTCTATCTTCTTCTCTCTCTGCCACTCCCCTGCTCATGTTCTTGCTCTCCCTCTCTCGAAATAAATAAACAAACTTAAAAAAAAAAAAAAGAATGTATCATTTGAGTGTAGACCTGGAGGCGGTGAGGGAATGAACCAAATATGAGGCAAGAGTGGACTAGGCAGAGAGAACACCAAGTGCAAATGCCCTGAGGCGAGAAGGTGCTTGGTGAGCTGGAGAAGCAGAAAGGAGGCCAGTGTGTCGCATATATAGTGAACAAGGGGAGCAGTAGAAAATTGAGTGAGAAAGATGGAGGAGGGGATAGTGGAAGGCAGGGAGGGAAAGTAGGTGAACGATCTTAAAGAGTTTTAACAGAGGAGTGACTTTTTTTTTTAATTTTTTTAAATGTTTATTTATTGTTGATAGAGAGAACACAAGGGGGGGAGGAGAAGAGAGGGAGGGAGACACAGAACCTGAAGCAGGCTCCAGGCTCCGAACTGTCAGCACAGAGCCCGACACAGGGTTCGAACCCACAGACCGTGAGATCATGACCTGTGCAGAAGTCGGACGCTTAACCGACTGAGGCCCCCAGGCGCCCCCAAGGAGTGATGTATTAATAGATCATTTTGGCTACTGTGTTGAGAATAAACTGGAGAGTCGAGGATAGAAGTGGGGAAAACCAGTTAGGAAAATATTACAGTAACTTGGTGAGATATATGGTGGCTTGGACAGAGACGTTCCTATTTATTCCCCTGAATGAATACTCTCTGGGAAAGAAACAGGGAGACGGCAAGTCTTGCTGCTGTTCAGCCGCCTTCCCTTTGTGAGGGATCCAAGAGAGGTTTTCGGGGTATTCAAGTGAATGGAATCTGAGAACCATATGCAATATCTCATAGGGTTTTCTCTGCAGGATCAGAAGTTCTAGGTTGATAACATTAAACTGGGGAGGGGCAGAGAGAGGGTGGAACAGAGGATCTGAAGCAGACTCTTCACTGAGAGCCAAAAGCCGGATGTGGGGCTTAAACTCACGAGCCATGAGATCATGACCTGAGCTGAAACCAAGAGACGGACGTTTAACCGCCTGAGCCACCCAGGGGCCCCCGAGGTCTTCATTTAAATGCCCCACTGAACCCCCTCCCCCAAACATCTCAAGGTCTAGAACTATTCCTTTCCTATGCCCCTCAACATCTGCTCATTGCTTCCCAAGTCCGAAAGCCAATTACTGGCTAAGCTAATTCATGTTAGAGGGCAAATGATACAATTTTCCTTTCGGGAGATAGTTCCTAAAATCCCAAGGAAACAATAGATGATGGTTGAATTTCAGACTCAGTGACTGTCCGGTAGGGTCAAGAAAGGAGGATATGTCTCTGCTGGGGATCCCTGAAGTCACATTCTGTAGGTAGCTATGGACACCATCTACGTACAGACATATAAAGAATAGTAAAACAAATTTTCAGTTCAAAGAAGCATGCTTCTTTCAGCAGTGCTTCATCACATATATTTCTAAAATGTCAATGTGAGGTTTTTCTCTTCAAGAAATGACTGTAACTGCATTGATTTTTTGTGTGTGATGAAATGATATTATCCACTCACAAAGAAAAAAACGATCAACGGCATGCATCAACATGGATAGATCTTAAAAATGTAATGAGTTGAAGAAAGAAAAAGAGTCACAGAGGAATACATCCAGTAGGGCTCCATTTATTTAAAACTCAAAACAATGAAAATAAACTATAGATGGTTTATGGATACATTTATAGGTGACCAAACCAGAAAGAAAAGCAAAGAAATGATTAGCTCAAATTTCGGGCAAGCAATTCCCTCCATGAAAGAGGAAGAAGCAGAAGAAAGTTTTGGCTCCTAAGATAAAGAAATGTCCTATTTTTTAGCTGTTACAGTGGATATTCATTACATTATTATTCTTGAAGCTGTACATATGTCCTCTTTCAAATGTGTATCGTATTTCATAATAACAAAAGAACACCAAGCACTATGAGATACTATGCAAAGAAAATAATACTTACCCAAAACCTACCACCCAGAGTTAAATATTAACCTGCAAGATATCTTTCTTTTTATACACATGCACACGCACAAAATTTTACGTGTATGTAAAATCATATACTGTCAATACTGTTTGCAGCCTGTTCTTTTATTCGACAATACACGATACGCACTGTTGTGAGATGAACTCCATGACATGTAATCAAGGAAACACATTGTGAACTAAGAACTCACACAAAAGGGAATGTTCCCACCGAATGTGATTAAATATATTTCCCTCAGATCTCCAGGATTCACATGGCAAGAGAATTTTATACGTTCCAAACAAATTTCCAGAGAATGCCACACAAAGCTGACCTTTCCGACAAAAGTAAACTTAGCCATACAACATCTCTTTAATCCACAGTCAAAGCCAGATTTTTTCACTTGTAAGCTAAATACTTCTTTACTGGGGAACAAATGTGCCAAAAACGATATTCATCATTTTCAGCACAGAAAAAAATAACCATATTACATCAGAGCCCATAAAATATTGAAAATGGAGGAGTTATTTTCTCACTTCTGACCTTCATATCATGTGTAAGACATAGCCATACAGCATTTAAGTTCTTTTCTGTTAATTACAGAATTATTTCCATCTAAGACCCCAAATTATCTCTCAATCACGGCAACATTTATGAATCCTAATTGCCTGTTACTACTGTGTTAGTAAACTATTGTTTTAAACTGACATGCCTTCTGGACCAAGTTATTGCCATGAACAAACTACTTGCTAGCCAGAGCCTCAGTAAATATTTCCTATGAACTTGAATTTTTCAATATGGCAAGCCGCAACTGGTAACCATACACTTCACACTCATGGCTTTCTATAAATGTTTTAGTTTGAAATAATAAATGCTTTTAAAAATACCTCCACTTTGATAGGAAAACCCTATTCACCTCACAGCTCATTCCCACTTTTTAGTAATTTTTCTCTCATCAAGTTGACTCAAATTGAAAACATATCACCAAGAACTGAGCCACATAACAGCTTGACAGAGGTTCCAGAATTGAGGCTGAGGGGCCAATGAGTGGGACCTGAGAACTTGCGGAGAAAGGGATTTTTCTTATCAAAACATGATCCTACTTTTGGAAACGTGCTCACAAAAATAATTTTGGCTAAGTCAATTCCGTGCTGTTCCAACCATCCCCCAAACTGTGTTTTTATCAGTCTGAAAGATTGTAAGACTCCACACCTACAATTCAAGTTTCTCATTTCCTCCTAAATAAACTAAATTGAATTTCTGTGGCTATAGCCGTTTGAAAGGATTTTCCCTTTGTGAGTGAATGCAACGTGCATCGATACTCCCAATTCATTAAACCTTGTCGTTCACAAAGCAGGAGACTTCCAGAACAGCAGTAACATGCCAGGCTTTATGAGATTTGAGGCAAACACTGTGATCAGAGTGAGTGAAAATGTCTCAGCACAACCAAGAAAAACTCTATTGAGGAGTTCGAAATGGAAGACCCTCACATCTGGACACAGGGGAGGATTGCAATGTTTAGATGACCTTCTTCGCTCTGTGTTGCTGCATGCATGTCTGCCTTCAATAAACCAATTTGTCAAATGGCATATCACCTAGGAAAATGCAAGATAGTTCATCCAATCCATGTAAAAAATTGTGCCGCTTAGGTAGGAAAGATACTCACGAGTGGACCCAAAGCTTGTGAAGTGTTGAACAAGATAAGAAGCAAGTAAACTTTATTTTATTGTGGAATACCAGATAGCCACCTTAATTGCCAACTTTCATCCTCATTCATATGTGTGGTAAATGTCACTAGTCCTGAAGTTCTATGGATTCTGCAGGTACCAATTACAGACTAACAAATCGACAGCTTTTCTGTGCCAAAAATAGTTCTCGTCCCCTTCATGATTTCACAGGACACACACCACAGTGAGCAGAACATTAATAATGGATCTGCAGACAAAGAAAAAGATTGCATGTGAGTTGCCATATGTGTACAAAGAGAAGGAACAAATTCGAATTATGAAGAAGGCTTCGGCCTCGGGTGGTTTCCATGAGGTACCAGCTTGACAAAAATATCAATGAGTCATAGGAGATTGTCCTGCTTCCCTCACCTAAGCAACCATTTGTGTTGTCTTGGTCACATCAATTTTTTCTACCTTAAAATTTGTTTTGTCCATTTGATTTGTTTTCTTTGCATTTTATATATGGAAATATGAAATATGAAAATGTATATGGAAATATCTTCTAACAAAATAATTATTTTTTTTCAGAAACAATTTTTTTCAGTAGGCTCTACACCCAATGCGGGGTTTGAACTCACGGCCCTGAGATCAAGAGTCGCCGCATGCTCTACTGACTGAGGCAGCCAGGTGCCCCTGTTCGGAAACATTTTTTTTTTAATTTTTTTTTTAACATTTATTTATTTTTGAGACAGAGAGAGACAGAGCATGAACGGGGGGAGGGCCAGAGAGAGAGGGAGACACAGAATCTGAAGGAGGCTTCAGGCTCTGAGCTGTCAGCACAGAGCCTGATGCGGGGCTCGAACTCACAGACCGTGAGATCGTGACCTGAGCGAAGTCGGAAGCTCAACCGACTGAGCCACCCAGGCGCCCCTGGAAACATTTTTAAAGAACGTGCTTAAGAATATGTTTCTTCTTAACAGGAACCCATGGGGGAGGGGAAGGAAAAAAAAAAAAAAAGAGGTTAGAGTGGGAGAGAGCCAAAGCATAAGAGACTCTTAAAAACTGAGAACAAACTGAGGGTTGATGGGGGGTGGGAGGGAGGGGAGGGTGGGTGATGGGTATTGAGGAGGGCACCTTTTGGGATGAGCACTGGGTGTTGTATGGAAACCAATTTGTCAATAAATTTCATATATAAAAATAATTAATTAATTAATTAATTAATTTAAAAAAAAAGAATATGTTTCTTTCCCACATTCTCCTTTATCCTAATACTCCTGTTGGACAAATATTCCTCAAATATCCTTTTGTTCCTTTGCTCCTGCACTCAAAATCTTTAGTGCTTTCCACTGCCTTTAGAACAAGGTCAGTGTTCTTAATCTGTTATTAAGGCTTTCAAAAGATGGCCCAACCTCTTTTTTGTTTAATTTCTCTCCTATACAAATCCTTGACGAGACCAAAGTAGATTATTTTCCACTTTTCCTCATCCGTGTAGCTTTCTATCTCCACTCACTGCTCAAGTTGTGATCCCTCCATGTATCTGTCAGCTGCGCCTCAGCAACAAACAGCCCCCAAATCTCTGGATTACAACAAATATCTATTTTTCATTCATATTACATGTGGATTTTTACTGGGCTTCAGTTCTGCTCCAGGCCCCAGCTCTGCTCTATGTGTCACTTCATTCCAGAACCCATGCCCAAGAAGAAGTCACTATCCAGGACAGACTATAGTCCTAGCAGAAAACAGAAGAAAAACATTCACATTTAAAGCTTCTGCTCTGATGTGGCATATGTCAGGACTTACTCATATTTCATTACCAAAGCAAGGAATATTGGCAAGCCCAACATTAATAGACCAAAAAAATATATTTCCCCCAAAGGGGTGCCTGGGCGGCTCAGTGGGCTGAGCGTCCAACTTTGGCTCAGGTCATGATCTCATGGTCTGTGAGTTCGAGCCCCACGTTGGGCTCTGTGCTGACAGCTCAGAGCCTGGAGCCTGCTTCGGATTCTGTGTCTCCCTTTCTCTCTGCCCCTCCCCTGCTCTCTCTCTCTCTCTCTTTCTCTGTCTAAAATAAATAGATAAATAAATAAGTAAACATTAAAAATTTTTTTTTAATTTTTTTTCAACGTTTATTTATTTTTGGGACAGAGAGAGACAGAGCATGAACAGGGGAGGGGCAGAGAGAGAGGGAGACACAGAATCGGAAACAGGCTCCAGGCTCTGAGCCATCAGCCCAGAGCCTGACGCGGGGCTCGAACTCCCGGACCGCGAGATCGTGACCTGGCTGAAGTCGGACGCTTAACCGACTGCGCCACCCAGGCGCCCCAACATTAAAATTTTTTTTTAAGAAATAAGATATATTTCCCCTCTAAGTAGATATTACAAATCACACTGCAATTAGCAGGAGCATATAATCCTGTTACAGGAAAGAAAAGAAGTTAATAATTGGAAAAAAAAAAAATCAGCCCCACTACCTGAATCATCTACTCTCCTCCTCTGCTAACAGGTACACCCTGTGTTCAAGCCTTGGTGTAAGTCCTCTGTTTATCCACCTGTCTAATCTAAAGAGCACTGGGTCTCCCTGGAGCATTGCTTACCAGTATTCCACGATTAGCACATAGTTTATGCTATCATATATAAGTTATCATATTCCTGACTATTCCATAACCTCTACGAGGATAAGATTAAATCTTACGCCTCTTGATTACTTCACTGACTGTTTAAGGTATGTTCCTGTATAACTGTTTGTAGTTGAAGGAGTTATTAGTGATAACGTTTCTCCGTCATGGGAAACAAGTTTCATCTTTAAAGAATAGACGTGGTTCGAATGAGTATTATTGCCAACTTTTCATGTATTCTTTCCATTCTTTACAGCATTACTAAGATAAATCTATAGAAGCACAGCTTGTGTGCACACAAATGTCTGAGGTCTAACCAGTTAAAGTGTGTGGTGTAAAATAGGGCCGTGACAAGGTGCCACACTGGCTTCACCCTCATGTTAGCCCCGGTACGAAAACAGTAACTTGGACAAATAGAGATGTAATGATTTCTTTTAGTGAAAAGTAGCTGTGCTAAAAATGAAAAGTTTTAAAGATATCTTGGTGTTTTAAAATAGTTCTCCTTTTAGGGCACCTGGGTGGTTCAGTCGGTTGAGCATCTGAGTCTTGATTTCAGCTCAGGTCATGATCTCACAGTTCATGAGATCAAGCCCCATGTCTGGCTCCGTGCTGACAGCCTGCTTGGGATTCTCTCTCCCTCTTTCTCTGCCCCTCCCTGGCTTGTTCTCTCGCTCTCTCTCTCTCTCTCTCTCACTCACTCAAAATAAATAAACATGAAAAATTTTTAAATAAAATTCTTCTGTTTTCTTACCAACATTTAGTCCCTCCCTAGTAACAGATTCACAAGTCATGTAATTCAGTAGGATTTTCCCCAAAGAAAATTCCTTGCAACAAACCAGCAGGAGGCACAGTCCCACTTACTCAGGGTACTCCTATCACAGATTTCATTTCTAACGTCTTAATGCCTTTCACCGGGCTTATCAATACTCAGTAATATATCCTGAATGCTGCATAGTCACTTCACTATATTGCAAAACAGTGCTTTTCACATTTCTTCATCAGCTATATTCTTTTTTACATCATCACTCAAACACGGTTCTGACGTTAGCAGGTGACTTCTGTCTCATGAAATCCCACTTCTCCATTCAACAGCTAGGCAGAATCTCCTGGCATCTCCTCAGACGCCTTCCTCAGGCTCACATCTATTCTCATGTGCTTGCTTAGCTCTTTTTTCCTTATTTGAAGCTATGCTCATGACTCTGAGTAATGCAACCATTGCCTCAAATAGAATCCATTAGGTAAAAATTCATTCCAAACTCATCTCAGGCTAGTGAGGAAGACTGGGTAAACCTCAAAAGGTCTAGAGGTTGAATTTCATTTGGAAAACTATCCAGAAGTTCAACTGCTTATCCAGTCCTTATCCTAACTAGGAGAGAGGCCTAGGGATGTGCTGACAGAAAGGAATTAAGGCTCCACCAGGCACCAGTGAAAACCAGTTTTGTAGCTCAGTGCTGCTCACTGCTTCTGAGGAGGGGGGTGAGGGAGAGAAGATGTTGAGGGAATAGCGGGTCAGGAAACTTCACCCTTGGCCCTTCCAGAGCCTCTGAGAAGAATTATTCACACTCAGTTTCAAACTGGGAAGCTCTGGTATACCTACAATGAAAAACCTTTTCTGACAAATAGCTCATATTTGGAAACCCCCTTCCTAAAAGTAGTTTACTTTCAACATGAAGACCAAATGCTCTGGAAGGTAGCGAGGCACCATCATTTCCTTGGATTTAAAAGGTAATTTTTGGAAATAAAGAAAATGCCATTTGGAAAAGAAAAAAGAAATATATAAAGAGGGCCTTATTTAAAAAATCCCAGGCTATCAGCTACTTTAGGCAGTGAGGGTATAGAGCTAAATAATCCATCAACTTAACCATTCAGAAGAAAACAAAGATTTATTTGATTGTTTTAAATAATCAATATGGTTGGCATTCTGAGCTTTAGTAAAAATGAAACTACTCAGATCATTGCTTGAAGTAGGGCAATACAGGGAGTTGAGGAATTAAACCTTAGACTACGGCATAGAAATAGAAAATTCCCTAAGATATCTGCCAAACCACCTTTTCCTCCCCCGAGCTTCATTTAAATTTTCAAAAGATAACTATTCTATATTTAAGCACATCCGATGTGGGGAAGGGGAGCTATATCCTATCTCATTGTTAATAACACTCATCAATGCTGCTAAATTGTTTTTCACACGGGACCCAAAGGAAAAAAATAAAGGATGGTCTAGCCCATCCCTCATGATGGCTGACATGCTATCTCTAGGACCTAATCCCATTCAAGGCCTTTCCGTGGAGTCCAGAATGGGTGTAGGAGCCACTAAAGATAAGCTAAGGCCTTCCATATGTGTTCTTTCTCTTAAAAGAGAGGGGGGAAAAAGGGCTCTCTTTCAACAGGGATGTATCTTCCCAAATCTCCCAAAAATCTGAATAAGATTCTTTAAAGACCAACGTTGGCCATTTTATTGATTAATAGCACTAAGAACAAAGAAGGAAAGAAGTCTGGTTATTAAGAAAAAGATACTTACATTTTTTAATGTGTGCTTTTCTAGGATTTAAGTACACTAAATCCTAATGATTTAACTACACATCAGTGAATACCCAGATCCCTCAGGAAAAAAGGCAAACATTCCAAAAGAGGAAAAACATGGAACTTTCTTTGATGTAGAGTACCAAATAATATAATGCCTACTTACATTATATAATTGTCCACAGGAAGTTGGCTAACTAAAAAAGAAAGGTGTTACATCTCCAGGAATTTTTTTTATGTTGCCTATGGTAGGTGCGGTCCATATTGCTGAGATAATACTTTAGAAGCATTAGATCTCATTCTGATAGAAAACCACATATCTGGGGAGACACAATTTCTCCTGAAGCTTCTAAGAAACAACTTTGTGTAGGTGATGGAAAATTAGTTTTCTTCTGAAACTCGTATCAAATTCTTGTCACCCTTTCTCCCCTAGAATTACAGAACCACAAGAACCTAGGAAGTCATCTGGAAGGGGAGAAGAGAAGAACAAGTCACAACAGAAGAGTATAACGTTCAACATGGAAGGAAATAAGATAACAATGTGTATTTCCAATCTAGGCACAGCTTTAGCACAGCGGTGCCATGGTAACCACTCCACAGAAGGAGCAGGCAATTCTCTCGCATTTGCAGCAACAGGAGCTAAGCAACTGGCTGACCATGTGCCTTGCTCTGGTCTAGTGGCCCAAGAGCATGGGCTACAGACTTACAATGCCCGTATTGTGTTCATACACTGTCTCTACCATTTATTGCTTTCATGACCTTGAGCCGATTTCTTGACTTCTATGCCTCAATTTCCCCATCTATAAAATGAAAACATAACAGCAACCTCATAAAAATTGTTGGAAAGGCTTAGTTGCATAAAGCATATAGATGCTTCTCACAGCACTTGGAAGACGGTAAGCACCCAATAAATGTCCGCCAGTAATACATTTCTCCTCCTCTTCTTCTTCTCCCCCTCCTCCTCCTCCTCCTCCTTCTTCTTCTTCTCCTTCTTCTTCTTCATTTATAGAGGAGGATACAGAATTAATGAGGAGTAAGGAGGAGATGTTACCAGTACAGTTTCCTACAGTTCGTTAGCATTCCCTACAGTATCTGCATCTCAGAAATATTTGCCACCAAATGCATACTCTTCCTTTTCTCTGTGTAGCACTGTTTGTCCACACTCCCAGGACACCCACTTTGAAGAAAGCTGACTTAATTTAATGGAAATAGTCAATCAATGCTGTTTGACTGAATAGCTAGCATTCTAAAGGTCTGAAAAAATGAATAACCTCAGGCTACACAAACGTGAATACTAGAAAGTAACATTCTTTGATGATCGACAGTCCATCTCAAGCATTCAGGCTGCTTAAAAGATAAATGTCTTTACAGTGTGCACAACATCCCACTTAAGTAGTAGTTCTTAGGTTTTATTGAGTCTTGCAACCCCTTGGAGAATCAGATCAAAAGAAAAAACAATTCATCCAGGGAAAAAAATGCACATACACATACTCACATAACATGCATACAATTGCACAGTGGGTTCACAGACCTGGGGAAGTCCATGAAATCCAGGTTAGGAATCCCTGTTGTAAAGAGCTTGGAGGTCAAGAAGGAGATTCTGTTTCAGAGATGCTTTTTTTTTCTATCTAGCTATCATCTTCCTGCTTTGTTTTGTTTTTGTTTCTGTTTGATTTCTTTCCCTTCTTTTCCTGTTCTCTTTCCTATCTTTCACCTCTCTTATTCTTCCTTTCTCAGTCCTCCACCCCCTTCCTACCTTGGCGATCAGACAAAGCCGCTATCACAATGCCTTCTCCCTTCCTCTCCCTCCCCTCTGTATCCTTCCTGACCAGCTGATTCCGGAGAGGAATGGGATAACTTATCAATAGGCATAGGTTGCTCCATAGGAATATTGGCCAGCCTAGGAAACAGTCTTTCTTTGAAGGATAGCAGATCTGACTCCACTGGGGAGTGTTTTCTCCTAATTCTTCAGTAAATGTGGCCACTTTCCATTAAATATACACAGATTCACTGTATCCTGTTTTCAGGGAAACAGATTTGCTAACAAGTTAACCACGCTGGTATAGATATCTGTGTGCTCATTTGTCCTATGTCTGTGACTTTTTTTTTTATGGTGCCCATCAACTTAGTTCCAACTATTCAAAAATATATATATCATAAACAGAAATAGTCCTTATTTAAGCAACCCTTGCATTAAAATGTGTCCATCTCCGCTGGGTTTCTTGTTTCCCTGTAATGTGTGAGTGAATTCCACTTGTATCGATATAAAAATTATTTAAAAATTAATCTTTTAAAAACTCATAACGCAATCCTTTGGAATCCTTGACCAACTTTTGTAATCTTATATTTAGGTTTTTTATATACGTTCTACCCATAGGGTTGCCTAATATGAAAATCTGCTTAAGTAATTATAAGACTGGAAAGTCTCAAACTAAAATAAAATGTAAAATCCTGGACTAAAACACTTAAATGAAATACTGTTCAAAGGGTTTGTCTTATAGTTTGCCTTTTGATGCATTTTATACATCTATAATATTCCACCATCAAAAAAAATCTAAGAAGTCAATATTTCCATTCCTAAGCAAATAAAAATTCTTTGTGTATACCCAAGAATTTTCTTTAAGGATGCTTTTCAAGAGAACAGTCCTTTGAATTTTCCATGTGAAAGTTTCCACACAAACTAACTACGATATGACAACCATGTTTTTAATAAGTCAGATTTACCACCATACATGTGCCTCAAATGGGACATTTTGTGAACTCCTGGGCATGCAAAATTCAAGGAAAGAGACAGATGCTTTATATGAACATCACACATTTAGTTCAGTTTTCTGAATATTTCATAGCAACTCCATTGGCATTTCTGCTTACTATAATGATCATTCAAGGTTCCATTACCGTGAAGTCACTCGCTGGACGGAAATACTTTTTTTTTTATTTGGAAAGGAAAAAAAAAAAACATATAAAATGAATAGCATTGGCAAATGTTTCTAATCATTTCCTTAAAATACCAAACCACCAAACAATCTTTTTATTTACTACGTTTTGCTTGGGTACATAAATCAAAGGACAATAACAAGCCTAATGTCAAAGAAACTTTTTGACACTTCATACATTTGAGCAAGCTTAGCCGATAAACAGTTTAGATGAAGTTATGGTTTGAAATATGTTTCCCAAGGGGACTGTGGTTCATAAATTGCTATAAGGCTACCTCTGTCATTATTGATTTGAGACGTGCTCAAGGCACCCACAGCTATTACCTGACCTGCTTTTTCGGAGAATGATATCGGTTATACAAGGACAACTAACCATCCATCCTATAAAAAACACGCAGTTGGCCTGTCACCATATATATAAAATATTGCATTCTATTTGAAATTCTGACCAACAATTAAAAGAGGAGGAAATGTAACCCTTTCCCACGGCTTAAACAATTTTTATAATCCTGAGGTGATTAAATCAGTGGTTTTAGAGCAACTGTACTGCAAGAGCCTAGAAAATAAGAGAATTTTTAAAAATATCTCAAGCGAAAGCAATTCGCCCCGCAGCATTTTGTGATTATATTATAATCCATTACCCTCATTCATTCCCTCATCTTGGCAATTACGTCTTCTTTGCAGATAACAGTTTGTAATAAGCTTACTAAAAATGAATCCAAGGTCAAATCAAATATTTGTCGTATAATGTGTGTGTGTTTATTCGTTTCCCTGCTGCAAAATAGAACATATCTCTGGTGCTTCTCAGTGAGGGTTAAGAGTATGGAACAGTTTACACCCCAACCTGCACCGTGCCCTCCGCCTTGTGGATTTGGGAAATGTCAGAACAAAGATCGGATCAAGGATCCTGCTACTTTTTATTCAGATCTTCTGGTCTTAACCATCAAGGAAACACTTAAAGGTTAGTTATGACTTGATCGTTCTGCGTGAGATTTGTCATCAGTGACCCGGCTTCACGAAAGCGTGGAACTGAAGTGTATCGGAAACGGACTTGGTGAGTGTCATCGACTGTTAGAGATGTGATAAATTTATGAATTTTATCAGCCTCACTTTTAAAAGCCCTGGTAAGTTAAACAGTCAGAGGTGGAGGTTTTCCTGCGAACGCCCTTAATCATCCACGAGGGCAGCATGACTGCACATTTGAGGAGAGTTATACAAATAAAAACTTGACTGCGTCACTTTCACACAAAGAAACCTGCCAAACGGAAAGGAAACTGTTTGCCTTTCTTGTTTAACAAATATATATATATATATATATGTAACTCCCTGGAACTACCGATTTAAAGCACTTTGGATAACTCATTCAAGGAAACACCACTGTGCTATTGTCTCCTACACTTTCAACAAACTTTCTTAAGGCTCCCATGGTAACCCTTGCTAATTTTACACAATCGTGTACTCGGCTATCTGAATAAGAAAGCAGGTTTTGCCAAAGCAAACTTGAATTTACCTCGGTTTTGACCTTTGGCTGGAATCGCTTCAGAATCAGAATGCCTGGGAAGAGCTGGGGGCCTCTCCCTCATTCACCATTTACAAGTGCTACATGGCACTGAACTTGTAGAAAGAGTACAGATCCTGGTGAGCAATTAAAAGACTCTCCAGATCTCTCTCAGCTGCTTCCCCCACCTACCCCTTGAGCACCCCAAATAAACACAAAATCATTTGTTTCGAACCATTTTCAATCTGAAACACCAGGCCTTTTCCACAGTTGGTTATTTCTAATTAAAACAGAGCCTCTAACTGCAGAACATCCTTTTTTAGGTTAGAAACCACAGGACGCTTCTTTCTTAAGGACCCTGGGAAACTTCCACGGAAGTGGTTTACTCCTCTAAAAAAGTATCTAAAAATGCAGAGGGCATTTTATTCTGATAAAGCACTTCTGACACAGAACTATTAACCTCTGAACAAAGGGTCCCCATCTACTTTTTCTCTTGACCTCCTATCCCACAATCCTTTGCTGCAGTTCTGGCCTCACTTCAAAGCCCAGCGCTCCTTCTATTTCCTCCTTCCTCCCCCACTTCTTCCCCCGTGCTTGCTCTCTCCCTCTTACTCTTTTTTTTCCACTTTCCTCTTACAGCTTTCTTGCCTTTGATAGAAAAATGTCTAATCTCTCTATCTTCCCACCGCTTAACAGTTTTCCTGACCATGTGTCTTGCTTTTTTATTTCCTTTCTTCAAGGAAAAGCCCACACTCGGCCTGCTGTGATTTCAGACGGAAAGATACTCTCGGTTTTAGAGCTATCTCCACTTTGCAGCGTGGAGTGATAATATTCTAGGCAAAATAAAGAAAACTTAACCTCAAATGAGTGGATAGCTCGATCCTTACTTGATACTCCAAACATTGCTTTCTTTGAATCATAGAAGAGCTGGGAAAGAAAACGTTGAAGATCTGTCCTAGCTCCTCTTTTGAAGAGAAGACTCCCGCAGAGGCTGCATAATTTGCCCAAAGCCATGCAGTTGCTTGTGATGGAGGCAGACACCGGCTTTGTCAGTCCAGCACTTGTTATCGGGACTTCCCTGTGGCGGGAAGACTTAATTCTTCCTCTCGGCTGATGGCCACTGGTAGAACAACACCTGTCCCACTCTTTCTTGGACTGGAAGGGGGTTCCTTCCCTCCCAAGGCCATTCAGGGGCCAGGCATTTGGGATTATCCTGTCCTCTTTGACATCACATTTCTTACTACTTCTTTTCTCCTTCGTCCTTCAGAGAAGAGAAACATAATCCAACGACCAAAAAGAAAATGAAACGTACAATTTTAGGATCATGGAATCTCAGAGCTGACAGGTGGCTTGAACTCCTATAGTCCACGTTTTTCACTTTGCATTTGAGCCAACTGGCCTCAGGTTAGTCACTTGGTTAGTGAAGAAGTCGAGGGCAGAAGGCCCGACTTATGACTTGGCTCTACTCACGTGTAATCGAGAATATGCATATTACTGGGAATTTACTGTGTGTATGTGAATCTCACCTAATTACCTTTATATTCTAAGGATCTACCATATGTAGTAATCAGGATGTCTCATAAATTCACTTTCAATCATTTAATTAGTCCTAAAATCTTTTATAAATACAACTCCTCATGCTATTCCTACAACGGTTTCACATATCAAATATCGAATTTATCCCTCTTCTGGGCAGCGGCCTAAGCATATAAAATTTCTTTTGTGCTTGCTGTGTTTTAAGGAAAATGTCCACTTTGGCTTTTGGGCTTTTTTTTTTTCTCCCTGTGATAATTATAAGGTGATATTGATTTAGTTTTATTTGGAGAAATTTTCTGATAAAGGGTTTCAACTACAGTTTTAAGAATTTTTAAGGAAAACAACTTGCCTCCTATTCATGTTTGTTTTCACCTTTAAGAACAAAGTCCCACGAGTCAAAGTTTATAGTCAATCAAAAAAAGGCACATTACTTTTCCATTTTAATGGTGGAACAGGGACCTTTAACTTTCCTGGAGGCTTTGCTTTGGGGGTTATGCAGAACAGAACTTCCTTAACACTAGTAATCAGACCCACAGGACGCGTGTTAATTGTTCCCGACATGTAAAACTATCTACGGTATCTCAGCTAATAACACCATTGCAGACATTTCACTTCTGGAAAGCACAGTATTAAAACCAATTACCTTACTTCATCTCCACAAGACAGTAGCATAGCTCCTTCTAACAATGTCAAAATTCCAGTTCCAAAATAGCAGCTGAAATAAGATCAGCCATCACTGGCTGGTGAGGGATGACTGCCAAACCAAGATACATTTGGGCAAATATTGTTTGTGCAGTCCTACAGAAGCATATAACTGATACAGTTGCCAACAGCTAATAGATTCCATAAACCATTATTTAAGGGCAAGTCGCCTTCAGATTAGCTACCATTGGCAAGACTGATAATTCAGTGTAAAAGGTTGGCACTGATTTCTCCCCAGGCTTTGAAGATTGTTGCATCAATGAAAATTCTTGTTTGCATAAAATAGAAACCTCCTTTGATTATCATAAGGAAAAAAAAATTGTGGAGAAGGAGACTGAATGGAAGTATATGGAGGCTCGGAAAATTGATAGGAGGCTGGAGGACCAGTCTTGGAAAAGGGGCAAAAACCCAGGGGTCTGACGCAGCTGGGCAGCCAGGGGCAGAAGAGGCGGCAGGGAGAGCAGGCTCCAATCCCATTGCCAGAATGTGCCTCCATCCGTCCCTTGCCCGCCTCCTCACCTGCTCAAGATTCAAAGGCCCAGAAGACAAGGTCTAACTGCCCAAGTCTAAACCACAAAGCTACCTCAGGAGAGGAAGAAGAGGGAGGGCCCGGCCCCCTTCGCCAGTTGTGCAACTCCCCAGGACTCCACACTGTTAGGCCTCACCAAAAGGCCCCTGGAGACTAATAAAAAGGAAGCTGGATCCGCGCGCGTGCGCGTACACACACGCACACAGCAAAGGTTTACGATAAATGTGCTAGTTTGATTTGTTTGGTAAAAGCCTTTGCATTTGGGATGTAACTTTCGATTTCTGACAAGGTCCACTTTGAGCCTTAGAAATTAAATGCCTCTGGGGCGCCTGGGTGGTTCAGTCGGTTGAACATCCGGCTTCGGCTCAGGTTATGATCTCACCGGTCGGTGAGTTCGAGCCCCGCGTCGGGCCCTGTGCTGACAGCTCAGAGCCTGGAGCCTGCTTTGGATTCTGCGTCTCCCTCTCTCTCCGCCCCTCCCCTGCTCACGCTCTGTCACTCTCTGTGTCTCTCAAAAGTGAATAAATGTTTAAAAAAATGTTTTTAAAAGACATTAAATGCCTCCGATGGAAACCAAATAGGTGTCCCTGACACCAATGTCTTTGCTGCAGTAAGTAAGGTTATAAAATGATTCCCGGGTTTTGTTTGACACGGATCGGAGAGAGAGAGAGATGAGACTGTAACAGAGAGCAAAATAATCTACCCTAAAATCTTTGACTCTTATGCCGGAAAACAACTTCAGCCGCTTCTCAGCTAAAAAGGATCTTTTCAAACTGGATTCCCATGATTGGTGAGCTTAGGTGAAATCTTTCTAGGTTTTTACTTCAGGTGATTCTGTCAGCTTATAGTCTGATTTTCTTTGTACAAAATATGCAGTGTAAAAGCATTATTTGCCCATAAACAGTTCCCTAAATGATGGCAAACTGCCATTCAACATGGAACTTTACTCTTTGGAATATTTTTACCGTTTGAATAAAATAAAGATCAACTTTTTAAAAGGTCAAAATAATATTTTATTGCATATTTGCTTACTAAGGTCCAGATGCTGCCCTTTAAATGAAAAAAGAAGTGTTCATACCAAGAATTTTATCAGATATGAGCACATTTTCATTAGGTTTTAACTCTTCAAAGCCTGACCTTCATTGTGTGGAATAAAGTAGTGAGAATTTGTCATTAGATTTACTTCCTTAAAGAATTGTTTCCCTGGGAGGTGGGGAAAAATGGGGAAATGTTGGTTAAAGGTACAAACTTTCAGTTTTAAGATGGGTAAGTCCTGGAGATGTAATGTACAGCCGGGTGATTACAATTAATAATACTGTATACTTGAAATTTGCTAAGAGGATAGATCTTAAATGTTCTCACCATACACACAAAAAAATAGTAACCATGTGGGATAATGAATATGTTAATTAACTTGATTGTGATAATCATTTCACAATATGTATACATATTAAATCATCATGTTGTATACCTTTTAAAAAATCACCTTGGGGCGCCTGGGTGGCGCGGTCGGTTAAGCGTCCGACTTCAGCCAGGTCATGATCTCGCGGTTAGTGAGTTCGAGCCCCGCGTCGGGCTCTGGGCTGATGGCTCAGAGCCTGGAGCCTGTTTCCGATTCTGTGTCTCCCTCTCTCTCTGCCCCTCCCCCGTTCATGCTCTGTCTCTCTCTGTCCCAAAAATAAATAAACGTTGAAAAAAAAAATTAAAAAAATAAAAATAAAAAATCACCTGGTACGACCTACATACACACAATTTATATCTGTCCATGACACCTCAATAAAGCTGGAAAAAATAATAAAATAAATCAGTAAAATAAAAGAATTGTTTGTCATAAAAGATAATAATATAGAAAGTTAATGTTTATTAACAGACGCTAAATAATAAATGCTTTTTTAATGATGAGACTTTTTTTTTTTAATATATTTGAGAGAGAAAGAGAGAGAGAGAGCACAAGCAGGAGAAAAGGGCAGAAGGAGAGAGAATCCCAAAGCAGGCTCCGTGCTCAGCACCGAGCCTGATACAGGGCTCGATCCCATGAGCCTGGAATCATGGCCTGAGCTGAAATCAAGCGTCGAACGCTCAGTCGACTGAGCCACCCAGGTGCCCCAATGAAAGCTCTTAATAAATGTTTACTAATTAAATGAGTAACAACTATATTCATATAGCACTGTGCCAGGCACTGTTCTAAATACTTTATGTTACGTTATTCCAGTTAATCCTTATAACAGCCGGATGAACCACGCATTACTTTTATATTCATTTTACAGATAAGAAAGCTGAGTGACAGAACAGTTAAGTAACTTGCCCAAGGTTTCACAACTAATCCAATAGATACGGTTCCAGAGTCTATGCTCTTAATAGTTAAGCTATAATTTCTCTCTGGATACAGTTACTCAAGAAAGGTAATGGAAGTTCTCCCATTAATGTACTTTATTTTTTAATTTTTATTATTGAAGTATAGTTGACATATAATGTTATGTTAGTTTCAGTTATATTAGTGATTCAACAACTGTTTACATTACTTAATGCTCACCACAGTAAGTGTAGTCAACATCTGTCATGATACAAAGTTATTACAATATGATTGGCCATATTTTCTACACTGTACTTTTCTTCCCTATCACTTACTTATTTTATAACTAGAAGTTTACACTTCTTAATCCCCTTCATCTATGTTGCCCAAACCCCAAGCCCCTCCCCTCTGGCAACCACTAGTTTCTTCTCTATATTTACAAGTCTGTTTCTGGTTTTTGTTGGTTGGTTGGTTGGTTGGTTGGTTCATTTGATTTCCACATGTAGGTGAAATCACATGGTATTTCTCTTTCTCTGTCTGACTCAATTCACTTAGCATAATACCCTTTAGGTCCATCCATGCTGTTGCAAATGACAAGATTCTTATTCTTTTTTTATGGCTGAGTAACAATTCATTGTATATTTATACCACATCTTTATCCATTCGTCTGTCAGTGGAGACTTGGGTTGCTTCCATCTCTTGGGTATCATAAATAATACTGCAATAAACATAGACTTGCATATAGCTTTTCAAATTAGTGTTTTTGTTTTCTTTGGGTAAATAGTAATAGAATTACTGGATCATATGGTATTTCTATTTTTACTTTTTTGAGGAACCTCCATACTGCTTTCCATAGTGGCTGCACCAATATACGTTCCCATCAACTTGCCAGTTCTTGTTATTGCTTGTCTTTTTGACATAGCTATTCTGACAGGCATGAGGTGATATCTTATTGTGGTTTTGATTTGCATTTCCCCGATAATTAGTGACATTGAGCCTTTTGTTATGTGTCTGTTGGCCATTTGTATGTCTTCTTTGAAACAGTGTCTAGGGGCACCTGGGTGGCTCAGTCGGTTAAGTGCCTGACTTCGGCCAGGTCATGATCTCACAGTTTGTGAGTTCAAGCCCCACATCAGGGTCTGTGCTGATAGCTCAGAGCCTGTGGCCTGCTTCAGATTCTGTGTCTCCCTCTCTCTCTCTCTGCCCTTCCCCTGCTCTTGCTCCATGTCTCTCTCTCCCTCTCTCTCTTTCAAACAATGAATAAACATTAAATTTTTTTTTAAAAAAAGAAAAATGTCTATTCAGGTTCTCTGCCCATTTCTAATAGGATTGTTTGGTTTGGGGGCATGGAGTTGTGCAAGTTTTTTATAAATTTTGGCTATTAACCCCTTATTGGATATATTATTTGCAAATATCTTCTCCCATTCAGTAGGTTGACTTTTATTTTGTTGATGTAAACGTTTACTTCACTGTGCAAAAGCTTTTTATTTTGGTGTAGTCCCATTAATGTAATGTAAAGATGAAATATGCAATCGGTTGGGATTATTGAAATGACCTTCCATCAAATTTTGGATCAAAAGGTGTTACAATTTCATCTTTACATATTAGAGTCTCTAAATCTGGAATATAGGAACCTCTCCAAAAAGTAGAGATACTTAACCCTCTCCAAGCTAGTTGCACATTCCTTATCCCATAACCAAGCATGTATGTTTCTTCCAATAATATGCTTGCCAAGTTGTGAACTGTGAGGGGTTTGCTTGGGGTGTGCCATATAATAAGAGTTACAGCTACATAAATAAATAAACAAGTTCAAAACACTAATAATTTGATCACCTTGGAGTGTCTGGTATACTTCTAGCGGCCTGAGACAATGAAGCAGCCTGAAAGATATCTAATTGATAGCCACGGAAGAGCTTAATGAGAGGAAAACCAAAACCCACGATGGTCCATTGAATTGTACATTAAAATGCCAGTGTAACAGGTCTCAAACAGCCAATATTTGTGACAACAAATGAGTGTGTTTTGAGAGATGGACTGAGCATCATTAAAGAATACAGCAATTACAGGGGCGACTGGGTGGCGCAGTCGGTTAAGCGTCCGACTTCAGCCAGCTCACGATCTCGCGGTCCATGAGTTCGAGCCCCGAGTCGGGCTCTGAGCTGATGGCTCAGAGCCTGGAGCCTGTTTCGGATTCTGTGTCTCCCTCTCTCTCTGCCCCTCCCCCGTTCATGCTCTGTCTCTCTCTGTCCCAAAAATAAATAAACGTTGAAAAAAAATTAAAAAAAAAAAAAAGAATATAGCAATTACAAAAAAGGTTTCCAGACACACTGGAGTTATTGGGCCCTGTTACAAATCCTAACTTTCACCATCAGTTATTGAATTCATTTGTGCCGCTGAAGCCTACATTCAAAGCAACTGGAACAAAAACGATGTTTATATTTTACCAGTGCTTTATTTTCAATTAAACATCTCAACTGCTATTTACATAGTTGAATGGCATGGTATTTACACCATGCAATTTGATGTTATTTCTTTGTAAATATTTCTCCAAAAAGGGACTTAAGTTCAAATTAGTTATGAAAATGTCACCAAAAATAAAATAAACTTTAATTTAACCTCAATCACAAATTACGGTTAAGCGAAAGCCGAGAACCTGTAAAAATTAAAAATGGAAGGCCAAAAGAATTAACTGAGATGCACATGTCTCAGCAAGTGGCTTACTTTTGCACTGCCTGATCCTTTGGGGACTTTGGTTGAGTTAATTCAACTAAGGTCAAGTTAAAGTGGAAAGTGAAGCTATGGAAGGCACAGGAGAGTGACACAGTAAGGCTGTACTCTGAGCTTTCACCTCTCAGGCCTGCAGGTGCATTCTGGAACAGGTCACAACTGAAATGTTTCCTATTTCCACTAATAGTTGCCATTACGCCACCAGCGACTCTGTCCAAGGTCATTTATCATGGCTGGAAATCTCTACTATCTGTGTCTGATTCTTTCAGAGCCAGACAAGTCAGCATCAAATTCAAAATGGAAATAAAAAAATGTAAGAGAGTCTGCCTAGCCTCTGTTATGCCTCCACCCCAGAACATTCTCTTCCTGTTCTCTGTTTAATACAGACAGAAGCCTAAATAAATAAGCAATGTTTTAGATTGACCTTCCAGGACTTACTTGTTGATTTCATCCAATATGTTAGACTCTGACATAGAAATCTGAATTTAAAAAAAAAATAGGCTTTTGGGTGGGACTTGTCTTATATGCACACAGTGTAAAAGCCAATAATCACAAGTATATAATGTGACTTGAGAGACTCCAATCATGCCATTATTTTAAAAAAAAGAAAATTCCATTAGCTTCGCAGAAAGCAGACATGAAGGTATGGTTACCATTCTCTTTTAAACTCTCAGTAGCTCTAGAGGGGCAAAACATCCACCTGGTGTCAGTCATTTACAATTCCGTGTAGATTCCTTTATTAGATTACTTTCCTCTGAGAATGCTAAATGAAATAAATTAATAAGGATTTGACAGGGAAAGGAGAGAGATCGTTTGGGGGCAGGAGTGATATGATATCCAAGAAATTCAACAATGTACCAGTTTTGCCAATTAGCCAAATTTGCCGTGGTTTGGGGGAATAAGACAATCTTTCCCTTCTCTATTTAGTCAGCAAACTCAAACGCCTTCATCAGTTGGGCAGGTAACATAAATCACACCGATTAAACTCTGTATAAAGCAATAGAGGACAGAGGAGTCCATGATGACCTAGGAAGAACAAACTTCACAAAATTTGCAAGTGCAGAAAAGTGTGAAACAATTTGGCTGGCCAAAGAGCTGTATCAGTTGCTAGTTTTGGATCTCCACTTTAGTCCAAACTGAATGAAGTTCTATGCAAGAACGATATTTTCGAGGAATTAAATTAAAACGCGAGTCACTATCTCAGTGCATGCTTCTTAAATCAAGGTGACCTAGAGAGAATCCAACTGAGGGACAATCGCTAATCGAGTTCTCCCTGATTTGTATATATTTTTCTCATGGTGATGATGGTAGTTAGATGACTGGAAGAAATGTCACGTAATGCAGAATGAACTGGCAGCATCTGACAGAGATGTGCAGCGGCAGGCACAGAGGTAAAGATGGAGCCAGTTTAGGCATTTGGGAGCTCAGAACCAGAGAGCAAAGCACTCAGCAGCAGCATCCAAATAGATACCACTTTAAATTCTTTTCTTTTGTTTCTCTGTCTCCAAAACGAATACAGCACCTTCAGTGCCTACCTCAGAGTGGTATTATGAATGTTAATCATGTTAGTGTCTTACAGGTCCTTTGAAGATGAAAATGACTAATTAGCATCAAACCGTGAAGTGGCAGCCAAGACATCCATAACAATTAGAGCAAAACAGGAAGGAGGCACCACGGAGAAACTTGGAAGCAATGCAGCAATGTATTTGTTTCTGTGCAAACCTTTTAATAATGAAAGCTTCTGAACTCCTCTTCAGATGAAAAAAGGCTTAACTGGCCTTTAATTAGATCATCCTATTGGAGCACAATATAGTGATAAAGAAGATTTAATAAAGCATTTTGTCTTTTTATTACTTTGATTTGATGCAACATATCTGCTCATCCAAGCAAGATGTTTAACTTCAAAGAAGTCCTGTCCACCTCCCTTCTGGCCAATAAATAACTCCAGGAGGGGAAAAACAATATATTTGGAGCATCCCGTTCTGCTGAGTGAGGAAAAACTCATCATTTTTTTCTGCTGTGGACATGGGTCTTTAACTCGTCCTTTACTTTTCTCCTGTAACTGGTAGGATTTGCAGGACTTTAGATTTTGCTAGTTATTGATTAAAATACATGGTAAAGTAATTCTGAAAAAAACAATCTAATTACTCAGCAATCATAGTTAAGATTCCCCTGTTTGAATGATCTTGGATGTGTCCATTAGACTAGGAATTTTAGGAGTAAACAAAATTAGGTCAGAAAACTGTTGGCATAGAATTCTCTGGATCATGATAAACTTATTCGAAACATCTTTTTTTACATACAGATCTATAATTGGGTTTGGTTCCTGAATTTAAAATTATGGCCAGGCTAAGCCTGTAAATATATAAATGGAATGTGTAGGAGGTCAAGGAATTGATTTTTGGAATTTGTTTGCTTTTTTTTTTTTTTTTTTTTGTCATCTTAATAACATTAGCATGGATGTTCAGATTAGCCGGACAACCATCCTGAGTCTACACACAAGAAAACTTCAGACACATCCATCCAAATAAAACTGGTCATTGACTGAGTAGCACAGATAAAAATAAGACGAAAACAATGGCAAACTCCTGGGAAGAAACTAAAAGAATATCAGTAAGAACAGAAGGGAGAGTGTGCAATCCAGTCAACCGTCTTTTTTTTAGTGCTTTTATTTTTAATTTTTTTTAACGTTTATTTATTTTTGAGACAGAGAGAAACAGAGCATGAACAGGGGAGGGTCAGAGAGAGGGAGACCCAGAATCTGAAACAGGCTCCAGGCTCTGAGCTGTCAGCACAGAGCCCGACGCGGGGCTGGAACTCACGGACCGCGAGATCATGACCTGAGCCGAAGTCAGATGCTCAACCGACTGAGCCACCCAGGCACCCTCCAGTCAACCGTCTTAACTACACTACATCTAAAGGCCATTTTGATTTTTTCACCCTCAACAAAAATTTGGCTGAACTAATGAATCAATGGTCTCTTGTGGAAGCTGGCTTAAATCCTCCGGTAAACAAACAGAGAGAGAAAAAAGAACACAACGGTTAGGTAACATAACAGAACTTCTACATGATTTCTGAGAATCTATTTTTTGTGTGAGACAGACAGTTTTTAAAAAATAGTCATTCCCAACATGTCTGTTCTGCAAGAAAATCACTGGTTCCTGTATTTCCCAACTTGGGTTCCTCACTGCTGCCCCCATACCTGTGGAATCAGAGAGACCTGAATTTCAATTCCTTCTTCATCATTAACAGGGACTTCCATTTTCTGATCTGTAAAAATGGACTTGTGGTTATAGTGAGGATTAAATGAGAAAACATGCAAAAAGGCCTTGGAAAGGAGCAGACTGACACGCTCACTCGCAAGCACACATTTCTAGACCACAACCCCACCCCAACCCCCTCCTCTGAGCTGGGCCCCTTAATATCAATATTAGTGAATATCAATGAATCTTAATATTCATTTGTATATTCTCCTACCATTCTTCGGCACTGGTGTATATTCAAGATTATGTCTAAAACACTGCACGTGTCCAAGTGAAAATGTGTTTCCTTATCTATTGTTCATGAATTTTCCAAACCATTATTCGTTTGCTTAGGATGTTTGGAAATATGTAGACACAGCTTTAAGCTGTAAATTTCTAGAGAATAAGGAGCATCACACCAAAGGACATGACCTAATGGTCTTGTTTCTTGCAACTAGGAGAGTCCAGAACCAGATCTATCCACTGATGTTGGACAGCTCCTGGGAGTCAATCCCCACCTTTAAATGATGAGGGAAAGCTCTCGCAACAGGCAGAATTTGACATCCAGCAGTGGGTTCCATCCTCCACACTGCCAGTCAGTGCACTGGGGAGAATAAGGCCAAATCTGATGCAAGCAAGGCACTAAAATTTGGGACAAGTTACCAAAAGAAGAACTTGAAAGATGGGGTCTTAGTCAAGGCCCTATGGTTACACATAACAGAAACCAACTCAACCCAGCTTAAGCAAACAAGATAGTTTCTTGGAAGAAACTGAGGTATCTGATGGAACCCAGACATATTTCTGAGACTGGAAAGACATCAAGAACCCAGGCAGGCCTCCATTTCTCTCTATCTCTTCCTTTTTCTACCTACTGCCTTTCTTTGTGGTGGGATATAGCTGTCCAGAAGCAACTGTCATGTTTACGGCACTGAGGTACAGCCATTTGCAGAAACTAATTCCCTGGAAAAGATTCTGAAAGGCTTTGCTTGCATCAGATGATACTAACACGTCTGCCAGAGGCCCATGCCTGCACTGAAGTGAAGTTCTCAGGAAAAGAGGTCACCGGGAGGATGGTCACCATAAATATTCCAACTGCAAAAGAGATCACAAACTCTGGAACACACCAGCAATCGAAAGAAATGTGCTGAGCCTCAGCACATGGGGCATGTGGCAATAGGACCATCCATGCATCATCTGCCTTAAGTAAAGCAAGTTCTTAAAACTGAGCCTGAGGGAAGGAGACCAGGCGACCCCAGCCACGGAAAAGGAATGATGCAGAGTTTTGGAAATCTAATTGGCATGCCCTTCCCAACATTTGTGGGATCCAGAGCAAGAGTGGAAACAAAGGCCCACATATTATACATATAAGTACTTAAAGCTATAGATCAAGCTTACAAGCCATTAAATGAAATATATCTTATTCTCTGAAATTAACAAATATACCTTCCTAACGACTTAGGAAGCCAGGTGCCAATTTAGAATTCCCAGACTCCTCAGAGTTCCACACTGAGACACGACGGTAGGAGAGAGCTGGCCCAAGAGCCACGCCCCTTCCCCCAACTCCAGGCATCTGAGAGAGGCCTTACACAGCATGTGTGGACACCCCATCCTACACATCTACATTAGCCACCCCTTTTGTCCAGGGGATGAGAAGCACAGACCCTGGAAATAGGCTATTTAGGGAGAGAATTTCAGGGTCCTAGGAATCAAGGGCAAAGTTTCTCAAGCTTGGGACTATTGACACTTTGCCCTGGATAAGTCTTTGTTGCGCAAGGTAAGGAGGAGTTTTTTCCATGCGTTATAGGATGTTTGGCAGTATCTATGGTTTCTACCTACTAAACACAACTAGCATCCCTTGCCCCAAAATTGTAACGACCAAACAGTCTCCTGGCATTGCCAAATATCGCCATAGGGACAAAATCACTCCCAGGTTAGAACGACCATCCTAGAAAGGAAAGCTTTGTGCAGTGACACGCGGCAGAGCTGGAGGAGGGCTGGGATTAGGTGGGGGTCTCTCAAAAGTATGGGGACCAGAACAGGGGTTGTAGGGCATCAGGCTCTATGTTGGCTATCTTCCCAGAATTATTTCCTCTGATCTTCCCAAAACTCAGCAAGGTAGATATTATTAAGCCATTTAATGGATGAGGAAACTGAGGCTTGTGAATTTCACACATCTGCAAACTGACAGAACCAGTCATTCAGCCATCGGTCTCTCATGTGCCAGTTTGGGACTAAGTTAACATTAAGCCAAACTAGAATCTCAGCCATCAAAGTGACCTTAAATAGTCAAGTGGCCCTACTCACTTCTCATTACATGTGGAGCAGACCTGTTGATAACTCAGAAAATGGTATGTGATGATAAGGAATATAACAAGAAGTCTTTTCTCCTGTTTAGGAAAATACCCAAGAGATGAAGAGGTTATTCCTGACTTTAATACCAACATTATCTTTCTAAAAATATCATCTCTGAGTGGGAAAGAGCCACATCCCCATTCAAACTAATGAGGAAATGCTCTTTTGAAACCAGTAAGGATTTTGTCAGGTAAGATACATGTAAATTAAGGTACAGAACTATGTGAGCAGGTGTATAAAATCCCTTAGGTACAGTTCTTTTAAAGCAGGAGGCATGTCGAGGTGGGTTAAGCATCCAACTTCGGCTCAGGTCATGTTCTCACGGTTCATGGGTTCAAGCCCCGCATCGGGCTCTGTGCTGACAGCTCAGAGTCTGGAGCCTGCTTCGGATTCTGTGTCTCCTTCTCTCTCTGCCCCTCCCCTACCTGTGCTCTCCATCTCTCAAAAATGAACAAACATAAAAAAAAAAAGAGCAGGAGGCATGTCTTCTTTATGTGACAGGTAAAATGCACTTAAGAAATTTTGTTGAATGAATGAATGACTTTGGATTTCTCTAGATAATTTTGTTTAGTTCAAGAAATACACTTTCCTCCACCCACGGAAAAGTCTCCGGTTAATCACCTCAACTGTTTATTTAGTTTTAACTGCATAAAACCAATCTAAGATAGAGCCTTGGAAAATATGATATTTAAAAGTTTTAAAATAAATTTTGTGCTTGGTGAAGTATAGTTCACATTATGTAGCGTATCCAGCAACACTAAATAAGCATGTGTCGTCGGAAAGCTGAAACACATTAATAAACGCATTTGCATGCACTAGACCAAGGGTAATAGTACACAAGGGCAAAGGTTAAACAGTTGGAGGCCCTGGTTTAATAGCAGACCTGAACTGTTATTTAAATGTCACAAATGTCAGTGTTCGTCTTCAAATGGTATTACAGTAGGATTAGTGTCCTAAGCCTTGTTCCAATTTATGGAGAATCAGGGAGAATGATTCTCATCCACTTGGTCCAAAGCAGGAGAAGATTGATTTTCCTTTACCACTCAGTCTGCTTTTATGAGTTTTCCAGACCCTACCTCTCCCAGCCTGCATCATGGATGGAAACTGCCAGATCTGCTTGGAGGCCATATGTGAGCAGTGAATCTGAAAGAGTTACGGCTCATTGAGAAACCAATGAAGAAAATCCTGCCACTATTGACCACCTCCCCCCAGCTGGGGCCCCCTGCAATTGTCCTAACCTCTAGTGGTTTAAACCCCCGGAACAAGTGTAGAACCCACCATGGTAAGGCAGAGACTACCAGAACCAGGATGGGGAAGCTCATCCTGTGTCTCCATCAGATCGTTTATCTTTGCTCAATCCCAAGAAGGTACCTGATTCTGAAGCTCTTATAATCTTTATTAGAACTTCTCTTTGTTGGGGCGCCTGGGTGGCTCAGTCGGTTGAGCGTCCGACTTCAGCTCAGGTCACGATCTCGCGGTCCGTGAGTTCGAGCCCCGACTGGGGCTCTGGGCTGATGGCTCAGAGCCTGGAGCCTGCTTCCGATTCTGTGTCTCCCTCTCTCTCTGCCCCTCCCCCGTTCATGCTCTGTCTCTCTCTGTCTCAAAAATAAATAAATGTTAAAAAAAAAAAGAACTTCTCTTTGTTATGTTTAGTAGTAAAGCGCATGTATTTGAGCACCTACGCCACATCTCCCTTCACATCTCTCTTCATGTTCGCAGAGCTGTATGAGTTATTATTATTATGCCTGCTTAAATAATGAAGATAGGACTATAGGTCACACAACATAGCAAAGGTTACTTGAATCCAGGCACCCGCCAACAATTATATAAATGGAGCACCTTGCAGAGATGGAAAAGGCAAAAGATCTCAAGGCCGCAAAGGTTTATCCCTTAAAGAATTGCCCACCACGGACATGGGGCTAGAGAGCTCAAAAGGCTGTAGCATGTGAGGCCTCAGCCTCCATTAGGACACCCAGACTGGTACACCATTTGAGATTTCGAGTTGTCGAACAACCTCCAAATGAGAACAGTGTCTGTCCTTGACACAGCCCTTTCCCCTTTAGAGCTTTGGATGTATCACAGGAGTGATTTCTCAAACAGAAGGTAGAGGCTTTCCCACCACAAAGAGGACATAGGGCATGTCGGAGGAGGTCACAAAGACCGTACTGGGGGCCTCCTAAAGCTCTCAGAGGGGAATGGCAGAAAATGGCTGGCCAGGCAAACCAAAGGGAAGCAGCCATTTCTCTACTCCAGCCCTTTCCATCTCCCAGGCCTTTGAGATTTACTGTAATTTCAGAAGAGAAATGACTTTCTGGTTATGCTGAGGATTATGGATGTGTGGTGGTGTGGGAAGTCTGCATGAGGTCCCAGAGGGCCCCCAATTAAAATATTTGCACAAATAGCCACTGCAAGGCAAGGAATCAGACGTCAATCAAGATGTCCAGAAAAAAGGAACTGAGGGCAGCGAGGGCCATCTCCACTCAGTTTGGAAAGAGGCGTACCATCTATTCCTTTTTTTCATTTGAGTGTGATCAGGTGACACACATAAACAATAACATAGATACCTGTTGTTGAACTACATTGACTACCAATGAGATAACCTCAACATACCACAAGGTGGATGCCATGTTGCAAAAAAAAAAAAAAAAAAAAAGCTCACTATTTAATCAGTAATAATAAATCCTTTATATTCTGTGAACATGAAATGTACTGAACACTTACTATATGTCAGGAATTATTAGGCACTTGCCCATACCCAATTTTTTTTTTTTACTCACAACAGCCCTGTGAGGTAGGTGATGCTATTAACTCCTTTTGTACAAGAAACAATTGTGTCTCAGGGAAGCTACATGACTTTTCCGAAGTCCCAGGCTAAAAGATTCTAAACTGGGGTCTTCCAGTTCTAAAAATCTTGCTCTTTGCATTTCAGAATGCTGAGAGCTCAGCAAGGCAAACAGTCCATGTGGGCAGGTACAAAGAAGGGGGTTGTGAAAAGGTCATTATCAAGTAGAGATTTTTATTCTGACCAAACCTTGCCTGGGTCAGCTCAGGTTGCCAATATTGATAGTGTCAGGATACTTCAAGGGGGATTCATAGCAGGGCTGGAAGCCACAAACTGTGAGATCATGACCTGAGCCAAGATCAAGAGTCAATTGGTCAACCGAATGAGCCAGCCAGGCATCTCTATCTTCATATTTTAAAAAGTATTATTGGAGCACGTGGGTGGCTCAGTCAGTTAAGCACCCAACTCTTAATTTCGACTCAGGTCATGATCTCATGGTCCATAATGTCATGCCCCACATCAGGCTCTCTGTTGACAGTGTTGAATATTCTCTGCTTGGGATTCTCTCTCCTCTCTCTCTCTCTCTCTCTCTGCTCCTTCCCTACTCATGCTCCCTCTCTTTCTCGCTCAAAATAAATAAATAAACATTAAAAAATTGTTCTTGAAGGAATTGGAACTTGGTACCAAGATCAATCAACCATCATGTCATTCTATATAGTCCAAATTCACTTAATAATTATTAAATAACTCTCAATTTTGCTTGTGCAGATGTGTCTTCACTATGGTCATTCCTTCCATTAAAGTTTCTTGTTTTCAATAGTTCATGCATACCTACAGACCCTAAACACTCACAGACACACACACACACACACACACACACATACACACATGTACACACTAACAAATTAGATTTGAATAAGAGGAAGGAGGGACAGCAAAATTCAAAACAATTCTTGTTTGGCGTTTTCAAGGTAGCAATTATCCCATACTAGTTTCTTTAAGTCAACCTTTCTTGGAAAGCTTGTTTTTAAATTTAAACAAACTTGGAACCTCCTCTGTTAAAAAGTTTACACACAAAAAAGAAAAAACTCAGCCCCAGAAATCACTGGGAAAAAAATTATAAGGTTTTGTTCTGGAATCTTATGATACATTAGAAAAGAGGGGCGCCTGGGTGGCGCAGTCGGTTAAGCGTCCGACTTCAGCCAGGTCATGGTCTCGCGGTCCGGGAGTTCGAGCCCCGCGTCAGGCTCTGGGCTGATGGCTCAGAGCCTGGAGCCTGTTTCCGATTCTGTGTCTCCCTCTCTCTCTGCCCCTCCCCGTTCATGCTCTGCCTCTCTCTGTCCCAAAAATATATAAACGTTGAAAAAAAAAAAGAAAAGAACTTACCATATAGTATCATCTCAAATGATTTTTTCCAAAAATAACAATATAAAAGTCTCTTTGAGCTGGAGTTCAGATTTGTGTTGTAAAGTGACTAGACTTTTATCCTGGTGTCTATGCCAGAAAACTTTACTTTGCTAAGAAACTTTAGCTCTCATCACTTTTAAACATCTGCATCCCTCCTAAGATGTTTGGCAACCCATGTGTCCTAAGGAGTGAGCACAGGCTATTTGATGGAGTAGTCACTTTACTGAAGAAAAGTAGAAATCAAGAGATGGGGGACCCTCGTTCAAGGGCAGAGCAGTGCGGGCAAAGGGGTGGTAGAGAGAATCGGAATCCAGGAAAAAAATGTTCTTGGGCTACAAAAAGGCTTTTCAGCTTGTAACAAAAATCCAATTCAACTTACAAATTAACCTTTTCTTAGTTCACTAATAATCTGAAAATAATGTCTACATTAAGCTAGGAAGTAAAACCATTCAATTAAGGAATTAAAACTATCAATATGAACTAAGAACCTTCTGATGGTAAATGGTATAATAGCTCTTTTGTTAGTTTGTAAAATAAGTCCAGGAAATATTTTGATAGATTAATACTCAAATGAACAGCAAGTTAAATTTTTCCAGCACAGTAATACAGCCTGCTTTATTGAGCACCAAGCAGAAAGTTGCAAATGTCCCCGCTGGATAACAATCTCTACACTGTTAAATTTTAGCAGGTGGAACTCTGGCTTGCCAAAGACTCAAAATTAGGAAACTGCTCTTCCAGCCATGTCCAGACTGCCAACTCTCTATTTGGTGAGCTGAAAACTGTAGGAAGATTGTCCTTAAATATGTGATCAGATCTTGAACCAATCTTTTGTTTTCTGTTACATTCCAAAGAGGTCTTTAGGCAGGGCAAATAACCCAACAGTCCACTATTAAGTGGATAAAGAAAGATGATGAAACATCAGTGAATGCTGATCATAAGATTTCTGAAGGCTGACTCTTGCTTCCACACACTTATCTAGTTTACCCAGAAGGCAGTAATGAGAATTACTAGACACATCAAAGAAAGGAGGCCCCTTTATTGGATAAAATAAAATAAAATAACTAAGCTACATATGGAGATTTACTTCACTATAGTATTTTCTTCCTCTAAGATGTCTTAAAATGTTTTAATTTAAATATTATATGCCATTTTATAAAGAGTTGTTTTATTGCTCCTGGACCCTAAAATAGTCATAAGTGTTATATTAACTCAGTGAGCCATGAAGAGATGAGCTGTAAAACCTTTCATATAGGACCGTGGTGGTTATCCACAACTGAATAATGAATTGCATGTCACACAATGCATGATAGTTATCTATGTTGCTGAAGTTATAGCTGAGGAATTATTGGTCTCTCTTATCTGAAAAACCAAATGTAGTGTGAGATCAAAGGAGGCAATAATTGTGCAGGAAACAACATCTTTAAAAAAATTCCTCTGAGGATGAGAAACTGATTTATAACGCTCAAGATTAGTAAATACTGAGTATCATTTTAGGTTATCAAGTTGGATCAAACATTTTTAGCAATATGTCTAATGGATCATTTGCAGCAAGAAAAAAAAACACTACAAAGTTACAAAATTGCCAAATCGGGGATCCCTTCTGGGGACTGAACAAAACAGCGTATGAAGTTATTTTCAGCCCTGTACGTGGAAATGGAAAAAATCCATATAATACAACATAATTACATAAATGTCCTTCATTGGAAAGAGATGACCCTTGAAGCCCATTCCAGAAGCCCCACAGACCAAATCAGATCTCTGCAAAGGAGACAAGGGGGAATATCCGGGCCCTGCCAATTGAACTCACTCAATGTTTTCTACACTGTCAGCCTCTGGTGACTCAAGAAACACCTGGTGTAGACTGATGGATGGTTCATATCAACTGCTGGTCAAGGAGTAAGATACCAAGCCAGATTATTTAATCCATTTACCAAAGCACGCCAACAAAGAAAACTTTTGGAAGGCATTAACAACTGATTACCAAACATAATTTATTAACATCCTTAAAGGTCTGCAGAGGTAGAAATGCTGAATGTCTTTCCCATTTTGTATGGGCTTCCCTAGTAAAAGTTTCCCACTCAAAAAATTCTCCATTCAAAACTTGATTTACGTGAAGTGAAAAATTAGGATACAAAACTTTCTATAATAACTTCCTAAACATTTAAAACTAGATGTTTGCAAAGAAGGAAAACAGGGATTGACAATGGCCATCTCTGAATGAGATTAGGAGTGATTTTTGTTTGCATTTTCATCTTCTCTTTCTTTTTCCTAGCTAAATACAATAAGCACATATTCCCTTTATAAATTCAGACAAACAAAAATTTTTAAGAAACATCCACAATGTGGACTTCAACTTCAGATAATAGATGATTTTTCATTCCCCATTTACTTAGGTTTAATGCCTGCCTTTCCAAACACAATCATGTTTCTAATACTTTCCATTTCTCTTTGTTGACTCTTTGGAATGTTCTACAAGCACTCAGGTCTCATTTGTTTTGCCGACCAATGGGGAAAAAATCCAGAAATGTTGTTGTGCAGTACTAGGTTAAGACTTTGGTAAACCAAGTGAGGATTTGGTCTTCCAGCTATGCCGACAAGATAATAACAGCCAAAACTTTTCTCCTGATTCAGATATATAGTTTTTTATGATTATTTGCCTTTCTGTGATCTAACACAGATCTAGCCTTAATACTAATCAATTCTATACAATTTCCATTCTATAGTAAGATAATCTTGAAGCAAACCACTTTCCTTTTACATTTTAAACAAAAGAACATGTATAATTAATACAGAATGCAAGAATACAAAAACAGCTATGAATGAGAACTTTGCTTCATGTCAACCACTGCTAAGTTGGAATGACATTAATGTCATTTTTTTTTACCTTCTGTGTTAGAGATGTTAATATAGATTAAGTCTTGTCCCTGAATGTTTATAGCCCTGTCTGGGATTTTGCTCACCTAGACCATATATACTACCTCGTACATGGACAGATACACACACACATACACACACACACACACACACATTTCCTTTTTTCTCAAATTGATGGGGGGCTCCTTATGCCATTTTTCAGCTCCCTACCCCAGCAACCTCCCTCCTGACCTTGGTGCCTGGCACCAATGTTCAGCACATACTTTTGGCCTCTTGATTTGAAGGACTAAGCTTGGGGGCACCTGGGTGGCTCAGTCGGTTAAGCGGCCGACTTCGGCTCAGGTCACGATCTCGCGGTCCGTGAGTTCAAGCCTCGCGTCGGGCTCTGTGCTTACAGCTCAGAGCCTGGAGCCTGTTTCAGATTCTGTGTCTCCCTCTATCTGACCCTCCCCCGTTCATGCTCTGTCTCTGTCTCAAAAATAAATAAACGTTAAAAAAAAAAATTGAAGGACTAAGCTTGACTTCACTTTCTCATCTTTAGCTATGTGCAGCCACAGTACTCTGTCATAACTGGGGAGGCAGAATGTGGGGTGAAAAGTCCAACAACCTGGGAGACAGGGAATCAGGAAGCCCGGTTCCAACTGCCTATCACCCATGTGCCCTTGGACAAGGCGTTTCACTCTCTAAGCTTTAGGTTCCTCATTTGTAAAATCAAAGTGCCAGATAGGCAGACTAAGATCTATTCCAGCTCTTAGGCACTATGTTTCTACGTGTTTAGAATACCTAGTTTAGAACTCCACCAGTTCCAATGCAGCCACTTAAATTTAAATTAACTAAAATCAAACACAATAAAGAATTCAGTTGCTCATTTGCTTTAGCCCCATTCAAGTGCTCAAGAGTCATATGGGACTAGTGACTACAGTATTAGCACAGATATGGAACATTTCTATCATTGCCAAAAGTTTAATTGGACAAATCTGATCTAAGGCGATGACAAATATCGTAGTTGTCCCTCTAGTGGTGTCCCAAGAAATCCAATTAACGTTTTAAGTATATCACTCTCATTTCATTGCCAGCTTTAATACTGAATGCAATTCATACATTACAAATGCAACATGTACATTTTTTAAATGACAATCATGTATGCTTCTTTTTCTTGAAAAAAAATAGCAACAAATGTCTCAATTAGAGTAGCAAGCTGGAAGACAGGAGCCTAAGATCCACCATTCCCATTCAAATTCCCTAGTTTGCTGAACTGTTTCCCCACCTCTCACACTTGGCAATTTCCTGTGCGCATACCTTTATTGCTTGTCCTGTTTCTTCCACTTGGAATGGTTTCTCTTTCTTCCCACACCCCTCTCTAGGTCCAAATTCCTCAAGACCCTCTCCAGAGTTACTTGTGGCAAAGCTCAAAAGAACTATTTCGATGCAGCCATGATAGCTTAGCAACAGGGGGCAGAATGGATAGTTTAAAGGGGGTGCATGAGGAAAATGCCTAGGCAGCCTGGGACTGTGCTTGCCTCAACTCTATCAAATATGCTAGTTTCGTGGTGCATTTGCTGACACTGGGACAGCCTGAGAAGGTGCAGGCTAAGCTCACCACAAAACGAATGCTAAAAATGAAGGGACGGAATCAACCATGGGGGCGCCTGAGTGGTTCAGTCGGTTAAGCCTCCTACTTCAGCTTGGCTCATGATCTCACAGTTTGTGAGTTCCAGCCCTGCCTCTGGCTCTCTGCTGTCAGTGCAGAGCCCACATCCCTTTGGATCCTCTGTCCCCCTCTCTTTTTGCCCCTCCCCCACTGATGCACACGTGCTATCTTTCTCTCTCTCAAAAATAAACATTAAAAACAGAAAAAAAATCAACCATGAAACAAGAGTCTTTGGATCATGAGTTACACCTGAAGCAGTCTGCCCATCCTGTGCATCTGGAGAAACACCCAAAACAGTCCATCCAGCCCCACTGGACAGCATGGAAACAAATTAGGCAAGTATGCGAAGTGTCAGCCCCAGCACTAAGGGGGGCAGCTGGCAGGGCATAGTCTTTTCATCAGCTCCCGACAATTTATCCAGTCAATGTAGACTTCGGGTAAATCACTGTATTGTCAGTAAAATGTTACATTGCATTTTTGTTATTCCAATTGTCTTGTGCTCCTGGACAAATGCCACTGTCTCTTGCTTACTGAAAGCAATGTCTTCCTCTTTAGAACATAGCTTTCTAAAATGCTTTTATTCTCCCCTGTGCACTTCTTAATTCTCCTACAAGACTCTGAGGTATTTTCCAGAGTTTTAGCACAATGATTATCCAGGAATAAATACGGAAGGTGACACGAGATAGATGAATCAGTGAACTGAATAAATTGATTTATGAATGAATGAAAACCCTGTAGTGAATCCTATTGCCATAACCCAGAAATACACTGTCCTACCTTAACTCAGTCTTTCATCCATGACTTTCTTAACTTCTTTCTGTAAAGGTCACAACAACAAGAAATGTCCAAAGGCAATTAACTACAAGGTTCAGTCATCCGTGTAGAGAGCAAGTTGAGAACTACTCAGGAAAGTGTTCTTCGGTTGTACTCCCTGAATTTCGCCTTATTTTCTACTTCTTATTTCTTCATTTAAAACAGTTGTTAGAATTCTTCATTTCATACTTAATTGGATATCAAATAGAATTACCTGGAGATAGTCCATTCTTTAAGTGGTACATGCTAATAAGCACGAACTTGTTCTCACAAAAGTTCCACCTCAGTGACAGAAGAATTTTCCCCATCATTCGCAAAGCTAACAGCATCTAAAAATTACCCCTAACTGAAAAATATTATTCACAACCAAATATTTCACTCATGCAGTTGTCACGGGCTCATGCTTTTTATGTAAGTCATTTTCTGTCATCTCAAACAGGCTATCTAGACTTTTTTCATTTTAAATTCGCTGCTTGGCTCTGGCATTGCCCAAAGGACAATTGTAACCCCCAGTCACACTATTCTAAAGCTTCTTCTTTGTTGGCTTTCCCTCAGTTCTTTAATTCTTACTATAGCTCTAGAATCCATATCCTTCAAGTGTCTACACTATCATGTCAAGTGCAAAAGCAAAATAATTTACATTCTACTACCAGGAAAAAATGACTTAGGCGTAGAGGTAACTTGGAACATGAAAATACTGAATGCAGAAAATACAACGTGGTAAGTTTTTCATGATTTTACCTCATTAAAGTTTCCATTTTTACCTGCAAATCCTACTTTGAGTTATTAAGTCTACCTATGTCCCTGCACACGTATAATACATGTATAAGGTTATTTATTTCAACCTTGTCTAGAAAAAAATGAAAAATTGGAAACTCAATGTCCACCAAGAGGGGACTGGATAAATAAATGATGGTATATCCATTCAATGGATAATAGGCAGATGTTAAAGAGTAAGAATGCTTTCTGTGTAGTGCATTCCAAAATAATTTATTACGTTGCTGTCTGTGATAGAAAATATTGGGCACCATATCAAAGTTCATCAACAGGTGACTAGATAAATAATTTACAGTACATCAATTCAGTAGATGTACTTTACAACTGTGGGGGGAAATTTGACTATTCTGCATATATAAAATGGTCTCCAAGATATATTGAGTAAAAAACAAGCAAGAATAAGAGCAATGTTTATAGCGTGTTAACCCAGGGCACCTGGATGTCTCAGTTGGTTAAGCGTCCAACTTCAGCTCAGGTCATGATCAGGGTCCGTGGAGCCTGCTTCAGATTCTGTGTCTCCCTCTCTCTCTGCCCCTCCCCTGCTCATGCTCTGTCTGTCTGTCTCTCTCTCTCTCTCAAAAATGAATAAACAAATTTATTTTTATTTATTTATTTATTTATTTATTTATTTATTTATAGTATGTTAACCTTTCATTAAAAGAGGGGAGGGTTTAAGATATAGTTGCATTAAAAAAAACTCCAGAAGAGTACACTGGAAACTAACAAAAATGGCCATAGAAGGGAGATAGAATTGGGTACATGAGGGACAGAGGAGGAAGCAGAACTTCTCATAATACGATAGTTTATGTTTTTCATTTTTAACCTTGTGAATGTATTATCTACTCAAAAAACTGCAAATATATATTTCCATTACCGTATCTTATTGTCTGTTTAATAACAAATGGATTTTAAGAGAATCTTCAATAACAGTATTCTCCATCTTTCTCTTGCCAAACTTCCCTCTGTACTCTGCCCTCCCCTCTTCTGTAACAAACGCCTTTTCCGTGCTCATGAAGATCTGGCTGGGGAAAACATCTGAGGCAGAGCACTTTGGAATGGAGTAGATCTTGATCCAAGACATGATGCGAAATAGTGAAGTAATTTGAGGGAATATGTGTGCCTAGGAATGAACGGTGGGATGTGTGGTCTGGATAATGACCAAAATGTTGAATAATACAGAGTTAATTATAGCTGCTTCTTGCTAACGTTTTAATGGTCTAATTAACAGAAAAATTAATATAAATGTTTTCATTCTTAAACAAAGATAATGATTTTTAACCACTCTCCGAAAAACTAAATAACGTTGTCTTTCACCGGCTTCAACAGGTTTTAAGAAAAAGGGGAAGGTAACTGAATACTCATACTGAATTTTTTTAATACTAAGCCAACTATTTAAATATTCAAGCCATTAATCTATATTTGGAAATATGTAATCATCTGAGGTTTATTTATTAAAAATAATTTACACCAGAAAAGCAATAATGCTTAAACTTGGTGTTCAAAAGGCCTTCTCAGCAAGAGGTATTAAAATGTCAACCTCATTTAAATGAGACATTATTGACCCCCATTAGTAGGACACGTGCATGGTTTGGCTTTCTCTAATGCTGATGATGGATTTGCTCTTGTCCATCCACACACTCCTGCCATGTCGTCTTATGACCTGGGGCAGACATATGCTAGACAGCTGGCTGGACCAGGTCTGTGGCCACTGAACAAAGCAAACCTTTCTGGCCCACACAAAGATTGAACCTGTGACCTTGTTCTCATTAGCTCAATGCCCTAGCCACCTGAGCTAAACAGCCGCATACACACACACACACACACACACACACACACACAAAGTGAAGTTTGAACACTGTGTAGATAGATGTCTGTGTATGGGTATCAAAGCCAGGTATAATACAATATACAACAATGAACAGAAAGCTGGTATTTAGGTATTAAAAGAGGGTATTATGGCTCTTATTAAGTTATATATCTTGTATCCCATTCCCCTATATATCTTGTATCTCATGCCCCAGCAGCATTTTGCAAGGTGAGAACCAAAATATAATCACCTTAAAAGTTCTGTACCACAATTCAATATGGTACCAACCCTGAAGTAAAAAGAAATTGACCATCAAAATGGCACTTAACCAGAATGCATTAGGGGATCCCAGAAAGCAGTAGATTCCACATCTCATCTGATTTGTGTTCCGCTGAGCCTTGGACTGAAAGGAGGAGTAGAGATAAAAATAGTAGCTGACAGAGATATAGGTGAGAATAGGAGCCAATAATTTGTGGCCAGAAGACACAGAAGCTGTGTATCCGGGCAAAGCTTCATGAAAAAAAACATCTGTGCTCAGCCAGTCTACAATTTTCCATTGAGTATCCAGGTGTTTTGTGTGTCACAGGGCCTCTGGTTACAGAGATCTACTAACAGGGAGGGGACTTCCACTTATAGAACGTACAGTCACGGAGAGAGGCACTATGTCTAGATTATCAAGTTTCTCCTTAGCCCTGAATAGACAGTTATTCTGGTGCCAAGTTCCAAGGGCCACCATGACTGTAGACCCAATGCAATACTCGCTGAGTGTGGAAAATTCCAGATTAGTGAGAAATTTAACCACAACTGCCATATGAGTAGTTTCAGTGCCAAGGTTTTATGTCAAGGGATGAAATAAGGTTCCATCCATAAGTCCTTCCTCCTCCTTCACTTGAATGGACTCTCCATCAGGATCCTGCTCAACGTTACAAACACAACAAGCACAACATTAACCCCCAACCACTAGGAGACAACAACTGTACTCATATCTTGGGTCACAAGAAACATATTCCAAAAATACCATCCAAAAATACCATTTTAAAACTCCTTCCCTTTTGAAAGATATAATTCCCCTCAGCATAAAGTTCCAGTTCCTTACCCTGACATCCAGCAGAAATTCAGGGCTAAGTCTTCTTTGTCTTTGCATCTCCACACCTAGCAGAGGGCTTCCCATATAAAATGAGCACAATAAATAATTGAATGAAGAAACAAGTGAATGACTAAATCTGATCCTGATTTATCTTTCCACATTATCTCATGTCACCTCTCTTACTTCATCCTTCCTTCCAAGACTCCTAATAGTCTTCCCATCCTTCCATGAACATAGGTGGCTCTCTCCTTCTTCTGTTTCTCTCCAATTAAGGGCATAGGCATTTATTATGTGTGTATGGTGTATTGCTTTCTGTATTTTATCTCATTTAAACCTGAAAACACTCATTATACCCATTGTCCACAAGACGCTTAGAAAAGCTGAGTAGCTTCCCAAGATTACATAGCTACAGAACAACAGAACTAAGATTTGAACCCAGCTTTGAAGCCTGTCTGGCTCCAAAAAGAAACTCTTCTCCCAACGAGGGTATTCTTCCGCCTTCTTGTACCCAAATTCTGCCTTTCCAAAATGGGTCTTTCTCCCAAGGTTTAGTAAAAGCTGTAAGAAGAGAAATTCCTACCTGTTCACTCTACCCCATAATGGCCTTTCATTCACTTACCTTCATGTTATTAACACAATGTCTCAGATAACAACCAGAGACAACTTCAATACTCCATCTACGATTCCTTCGATTTCTCCTTCAACTTTTCACCAATCCAGTCCTTTTCAGCATAACGAAATTGTAAGCTCAAAGGACAGATTCCGCAAGTTATAATTTGCTGTATTTTTCCACAAGCATGGAAGGAGACCGCCATGCAACAAATGACTGACTGAAAGTGACTAATGTTGAAACCCCCATCCTCTCACCAATAATTTTTGTGCCAATTCCTATAGTCATGAAGAAACACTCCTTGAAGTATTCATCTCTTTTTTTTTTTAAGTTCATTTATTCATTTTGAGAGGGAGAGAGAGAGAGAGAGAGAGCACAAGTAGGGGACGGGCAGAGAGAATGAGAGACAGAATCCCCAAGCAGACTCTGTGCTGTCAGTGCACAGCCCAACATGGGACTCAAACTCACGAACTGTGGGATCATGACCTGAGCAGAGTTCAAGAGTCGGATGTTTTATCCACTGAGCCACCCAGGTGACTCTGAAGTACTTATCTCTTAAGGCTATTGTAATTAAGATAGCCAACAAAGTTTGCAAAATTAAAAAAACTATGTTTGTAAAACATTTTAAGGCCTTTCATTATTAACCCTCTGGAGGATCTCTTCTTCTGAGATGTCTACCAAACCAGTGTTTGTGAGATCATCTTGTTAAGATTTCCTTTGTTTCCTTCAAATACTCTCATTTTCAAAGATTAATTACTTGATTGTAAAAGTGCACTCCAGAATGAAATCTAACCTATGAGTTCTTCACCTTAAGGTGAATGTTCTTAGCATTTTGTTTTGTTTTTGTTTTTTTCAAAAATAGGATGTCATCTGTTTAACCAATTTGAACACATTTTTATAGAAGAATTAAGAAAATAAGAATACAGAGGTTCCTGGATTTTAAGCACTTTTGAGTATTTGTAAAATACATTATGACTTTGATGCTTGAAAAAATATGAAGTGGTGCTTTTAGCTATAAATCAGCACCAGAAAATAAAGCTGAGCTAGAAGTTGGGATGTCTTTAGGACAAAATGTTTTTGATCATCCAAAATGTTGATCATTTGTGGGCCATAGAAAAGAAAGATTTATTATTTTTGAATGATACAATCTTCAGTAAGATAGAGTTGTATAATTTGAGAGAACATCAAACAGAATGTGGTTCTTATTAATATCACATAACCTTTCCTATAAAACTTTTCCTTTCTCCAGCCTAGCTCCCATTAGAACCAAACTAAACATGGTGACAGCTACAATTTAGGAAGGTGTTAGGCCAATAGTCTCCCCTTTTAAGAAACTGGATCATTAATTCAAGATCACATTACCAGTTTTCTTCATAAACCAAATACATGGGGACAGACTCAATTCTATAGGGTTTAATCACACACGAGTGACAAAAACCACAGAACACAGATCCTGATCAGCTGGGCCTTCAACCACAAATTCACTGTATCCACATCTGTCACCTCCATTATCATTAGTATGAATAAAAAAAAAACTCTAACTTATTTTATACATGTGGAAGAGGCTGGATCTCAGTGTTCGTGATTAGAAATATTCTTGTAAAAATTAAATTGTTTTTATTACCAAATGCGCTTATACGTATCAATATGTTTTAGAATTTAATATCCTCCTCCTGAGTAAAATAAATAATTGTTTCCTGAACAATCTGTAACTTACTTATTTCCTATTAATCCTAAATCCTCATATAAATCTAACGTTAACATTTTTGTCTTTGGATTTTTAAGAATAGCAGTGAACTCTAGCATCTCAAGTTGGATTTGTTTTCGGTCTTGCATACAATAGGCACTCAATTAATACTTACTGAAGAATGAATTAATGAATCTCAATCACCTGAACTGGGGAACCCAACCCATAATCACAAAAGGGTGCACCCCAGAGGAGATCCCAGATGTTTTTTTCAAAAATAGAAAGTTCAGTCCACGATAAAAGTCTCAAAAACTAGGCTCAGATCTGCTTCATGTAATCTATTCCACATAATTCTGAGTCTGAATCCCAAGACGAAATAATTTTAAGGTTTCCAAAAGATCCAGGCAAAATTAGTTGTGCAGAGGTGAAAGATAATAGATGTGACTATATCTTTAGAAAAACTGGCTTGGACCTTCCTTTGTATAAAAAAAGAGAACTCTTGGAGTTTTCTCCTAAATCCCCTCTGGAAGCCATCTCTGAGTTGGTGAATGCAGAGTGATATTCCAGAGTTGTATGACTCTACATCAAAAATGGCCCAACACCAATGCATTCTAAGATCACCCTGCCCCCAACTTCCACCTCTACTGCCATTGTTACTGGCACAGCTTATATCCCAGTAGGGGACCTGCCCACCTTGTCTGTGACCTGAGATACACATCAGGGCACAGTGACAGTGCCTGACATTGAGGGGTCACATTTAAGTGAGCTGACCTTCTTACACACTCAGTGGAGAGCAGAAGGAAAAAGACAACCAAGGTTGTGTGGGAAGGAGTCGGGCTACCTATTTTTATTAAGGAGCTCATATGACAATCAATGTGCCATATATTTTAAATTTTTTTTTAACGTTTATTTATTTTTGAGACAGAGAGAGACAGAGCATGAACGGGGAAGGGTCAGAGAGAGGGAGACACAGAATCTGAAACAGGCTCCAGGCTCTGAGCTGTTAGCACAGAGCCCAACGCGGGGCTCAAACTCACGGACCACGAGATCATGACCTGAGCCGAAGTTGGCCGCTTAACCAACTGAGCCACCCAGGCGCCCCTCAATGTGCCATATAAATATTGACTAATACCTTCTCATAACATCAAGTACTTTATATAGTAAGTCATTAGCTTCACGCCCAATAGACTATAAACTCAAAGAATACAAACATCCGTCTGGATTCACTAAAGTATTGCATACATAAAACCCAATGCCTGTGGTATACTAGATGTTCAATTAGTAAGTGGCAAGTGAACAAATGAGAGTGGATAAGAGAATGCAATCAAGAGCCAGTCTGCATGGGTTCATTCCTTCCTGTTACTCAGTAGCTGTGTGACCCTAGTAACTTCTGTGTGGTCTCGGTTTTTCATCTGTAAAATAGGGTCAATTGTATCATAGTACCTGTGAAAAATGAATGAGTTAATATGGGAAATGCACTTAACAAGGGGCCTGTCAGGGGCACCTGGGTGGCTCAGTCAGTTAAGCATCCAACTCTTGATTTCATCTCAGGTCATGAGGTCACAATCATGACACTGAACCCCTCATTGGCCTCAACACAGAGTGTTGGGATTCTGTCTTCTCTCTCCATCTATCTCTGCCCCTCCCGCCCCCCTTGTTCTCTCCTTCTCTCTCTGTCAAAATAAATAAACTTAAAAAAAATAATAATAATAGGGCCTGACAACTATCAACAATAACCAAATTGTGGAAAGAAACCAAATGTCAATTGACTGGTGACTGGATAAAGAAGATGTGGTATATAGATATACAACGGAATATTACCCAGCCATCAAAAAGAAGGAAATCTTGGGGCGCCTGGGTGGCGCAGTCGGTTAAGCGTCCGACTTCAGCTCAGGTCACGATCTTGAGGTCCGTGAGTTCGAGCCCCGCGTCAGGCTCTGGGCTGATGGCTCAGAGCCTGGAGCCTGCTTCCAATTCTGTGTCTCCTTCTCTCTCTGCCCCTCCCCCCTTCATGCTCTGTCTCTCTCTGTCTCAAAAATAAATAAACGTTAAAAAAATTTAAAAAAAAAAAAAAGAAGGAAATCTTGCCATTTGCAATGATGCGGATGGAACTACAGTGTATTATGCTAAGAGAAATAAGTCAGTTAGAGAAAGACAAGTACCATATGATTTCACTCATATGTGGAATTCAATAAACGAAGCAGATGAACATAGGGGAAGGGAAGGAAAAATAAAATAAGATAAAAACAGAGAGGGAGGCAAACCATTAGAAACTTAACTATAGAGAACAAACTGAAGGTTGCTGAAGGGGAGGTGGTGGGGGGATGGGCTAACTGGGTGATAGACATTAAGGAGGGCACTTGTTCTGGGGCACTTGGGTGACTCAGTCAGTTAAGCACTTGACTTCGGCTCAGGTCATGGTCTTGTAGTTGATGGGTTTGGGCCCCACATTGGGCTCTCTGCTGTCAGCACAGAGCCCGCTTCTGATCCTCTGTCTCCCTCTCTCTACCCCTCCCCCTATCAAAAATAAATAAACATTAAAAACAAAAAGGAGGGCATTTGCTCTGATGAGCACTGGTCTTATATGTAAATGATGAATCACTAAATTCTACTCCTGAAACCAATACTACACTATATGTTAACTAACTTGAACTTAAATAAAATCTTGAAAGGAAAAAAAAAGAAAAGGGCCTGACATACAGTGTCATTACAATTATTATTCCAACCTCTAATTCCTTTTTTTTTTATATGATCCGTATGCCCAACGTGGGGCTCGAACTCACAACCCTGAGCTCAAGAGTCCCACGTTCTACCGACTGAGCAAGTCAGGCACCCCCAACCTCTAATTCCTGAGGTGGGGCAGAACAAGACCTTGACCAACTTCTAGGACTTCACACTCTCCTAGAGGTGCTCACTGCTCTGTGCAAACATTTGCCCTGTAATAAATCATCTTCCTTTTGCAAATGAGAAGACAAGGTCCACCACCCAGTAAAACGAATTCTCCAAAAGGCCTAATGTCTTATAACATTTAGAAATATTCTCCAGGGTAAGAAGCTTATCACCACTCTTGTCCTTAATAATTAAAAAAATAAATAAATAAAGTTGCATCCAAGTTACTAACCCAAAGTCTGCTGATATTAAACATAAAAAATCACTTCCCCACATGTGCATAATTTTCACAAAATGCCATCAGTGCAACTTTGACAGGTATGAGAAGACTCCCAATATTGCTAGCTGTTCACTGGGTTTAACCTCAGACAGTGATTCAGCTAAATGCTATATTGGATTTCATCGGTTCCATTTACACTGCCCCTGCAATAATTCTCTGAGGGGTTTACGGTTATCTAGAAAGGCCCGAGTGCCTGGGTGTGTGCACTCGGGTCACTGTGGAAGGCCGTGTTAGTGGGACCGGAATGGGAACATCTTAAACCAAAACAGCTGCATCAGAAATGGTCAAGGCTTGGGAGCAATATGATAGCTGCTATTAAACCCCACTTTGAGCTTCCCCTGGCTTTGATGATCTCTTTCTTCCTCTCAAAAGTTGATCATTCTTTCCTTGACCTCGAATCAACCTCATAAAAGCCAAATTTCTGTTTTGGCTCATATGAAAGTTTTTGTTGTATTATTGTTGGTTTGGGGATTTTGACTGTGTTTGTTGTTTGTGTTTCCTTTGTCTATTTGGTCTGGGAAAACTATAAATTGAGGTGGACCAGTCATGCTACAGTCTCTTATATAGATATGGGATGAGGACTTTTTGTCCTCTGGCTTTCACCTGTTTCGCATGGCCCCTGGATCCCCTGGCACTTCCTCGTGGTAAGCAGCTGGAAATGTCTATGTGGGCCGCAATTTTTTTTTTCAGGCTGTGTAGTATCAATCACCTTTTTTTTTTAATATGAAATTTATTGTCACATTGGTCTCCATACAACACCCAGTGCTCATCCCAACAGGTGCCCTCCTCAGTGCCCATCACCCACCCTCCCTTCCCTCCTACCCCCCATCAACCCTCAGTTTGTTCTCAGTTTTTAAGAGTCTCTTATGGTTTGGCTTCCTCCCTCTCTAACCTTTTTTTTTCCTCCCCCTACCCCATGGTCTTCTGTTAAGTTTCTCAGGATCCACATAAGAGAGAAAACATATGGTATCTGTCTTTCTCTGTATGGCTTATTTCACTTAGCATAACACTCTCCAGTTCCATCCACGTTGCTACAAAGGGCCATATTTCATTCTTTCTCATTGCCATGTAGTACTCCATTGTGTCTATAAACCACAATTTCTTTATCCATTCCTCAGTTGATGGACATTTAGGCTCTTTCCATAATTTGGCTATTGTGGAGAGAGCTGCTATAAACATTCGGGTACAAGTGCCCCTGTGCATCAGCACTCCTGTATCCCTTGGGTCAATTCCTAGCAATGCTATTGCTGGATCATTGGGTAGGTCTATTTTTAATTTTTTGAGGAACCTCCACACTGTTTTCCAGAGTGGCTGCACCAATTTGCATTCCCACCAACAGTGCAAGAGGGTTCCCGTTTCTCCACATCCTCTCCAGCATCTATAGTCTCCTGACAATCACCTTTTTTAACGTTTATTTATTTTTTAGAGGTGGGGGGTAGGGGCAGAGAAAGAGGGAGACACAGAATCTGAAGCAGGCTTTAGGCTCTGAGCTGTCAGTACAGAGCCCAATGCAGGGCTCAAACTCATGAATCGGGAGATCATGACCTGAGCCAAAGTCGGATGCTTAACCAACTGAGCCACCCAGGTGTCCCTCAATTGTCTTTTTTGACATCTTTCATTCCACTGCAAGCTGGTTGAGTTGAAAGACTTCATTTTAGCATCCAACTACGGCATTCTTGAATAAATTGTATTATACAGTATTATAAGAGAATAAGGGATTAAATACATCGTTAGAATAAAAAAATCTTTTTCAGTGTGACTGAAAAATTTAAGAATTTAATTTAAGAATTTAATGTACTTAGGGGCGCCTGGGTGGCTCAGTCGGTTAAGCGGCTGACTTGGGCTCAGGTCATGATCTCGCGTTCATGAGCTCAAGTCCCTGTTGGGCTCCGTGCTGATGCTCAGAGCCTGGAGTCTGCTTTGGATTCTGTGTCTCCCTCTCTCTCTGTCCCTCCCTCACTCGCGATCTCTCTCTCTCCCAAAAATAAACATTAAAAATTTAAAAAAAAAAAAAAAGAAAGAAATGCACTTTAGGGGCTCCTGGGTGACTCAGTTGGTTAGGCATCCAACTTGGGTTCAGGTCATGCTCTCCCAGTTGGTAGGTTTGAGCCCCACGTCCAACTCTGTGCTAACAGCTCAGAGCCTGGAGCCTGCTTTGGATTCTGTGTCTCCCTCTCTCTGTCCCTCCCCGGCCCGTGCTCTGTCTCTCTCTCTCTCAAAAATAAATAGATGTTAAAAAAAGAAAACAGAATTCAATGAGCTTTAAGTTCCTTGGAAAAGATGTGTGTGTTGTAGTAACAGTGATAGAAGTGAATATATTATAAAAGAGCAGTTCTAAGGTCTTCTAATGCTGCAATGAGAGAAGTCATTTAAGTGAACTATAACTAACGTTCCCTGGATTAACATATGTTAGTTCCACCACTGTATTTAGCATTATCTTCTCTGAGGGTGGTATTTGATAAACCATCACTTAGAGACTGCTCAATGATGTTGAAATGAATCCTGGGCTGATGTTGGCCAATTCATTGGGACTTTTTTCAGCTCCCAAAGACCACCTGGGACTCATTTCAATTCTCTGATGCTGTGTTACAAATCAGCCACTCAAAGATACCTCTTGCTGTCAGCAAGTCCCCTGATTTATTTAACCCTTCCCCAGAATATGTCCTGAAATTCTCACGATGGAACCCCTATTTGCGGTGACGGTATCTCCTCTGTGATGACTAAGTCACTCTATGGCACTGGCAGGTGTTTGCAGAGGGTCCTGTGACTGTGCCTTTATCTTCTCAACAAATGATTGTTTTTTTACTCACACATAGAATTTCCACTATACCTCTCCAAAAATCAGAGCATCCAAGCCTACTGCACGTACGCAGTACTGTGTGGAGAATCAATATGTCTTTATATTCTGCATCTTAAGAATGACATCACTAATTCCATCTACAACATGTGCACTTATTGGATTTTTTTGATTAAATAGTACAGTATCAGGAAATATGAGTTCAAATGGAATACGGGGGAAAAGAGAAAAAATAAGTTTAAAAGGACAAAGAGAAAAGAAGGATAAAAATAAATAAATACTCTTCTGTGACTTTAAGAATAGATGTGACAATAAGACCCAATGTAACCTAGTTTCATCTTTTTAAGTTTATTTTGTTTTGTTTTGTTTTATTTATTTATTTTTAGTAATGTCTACACCCAACCTGGGGCTCAAACTCATGACCAGGAGACCAAGAGGTCCATGCTGTTCTGACTGAGCCAGCCAGGCACCCATCTAGTTTCATATTCTACTATGTAAGTGAGACAGCTGATGGACTAAAAACAATAACAGTGGTTTGCAAACTAGAAGTCCTACGATGAAGAGGTGACATTTTTTTCTTCCCCAAAATAGCAGTAAGAATTGCATGATAATCCATAATAAAGATCAGAAGGAAAAAATTCAGACCCCGTTTGAGTGGTGCACTGAAAATAATTCTTAAAGTTCACAACTCCCATTCTCAATCCCAACTTTCCCCTATTTTCAGGTCAGTTCTGGAAGCCATTGAAGGTCAGCCGACTTTCTTATTAAGCTTTTTATTTTGAGGTAATTATAGATTCTCATGCAGTTGTAACAAATAATAGAGACCCCTTGCTCCCTTTACCCAGCTTCTCCCTATGGTAACATGCAAAATTATAGTAAAATATCACAACCGGGATATCGACATTAATATGGCTAAGATACAGAACATTTGCATAACCACAAGGATCCCTCTTGTTGCCCTTCTGTAGCTGCACCCACTTCCTGCAACTCCCACTGCTGCTTAACCTCTAGTAAACCATTAATCTTTTCTCCATTTCTAAAACTTGGTCATTTCAAGAATGTTATGGAAATGGACCCATACAGGGTATAACCTTTTGTGGTGGCCTTTTTTTTTTTTAACCTGGTGTAATTCTCTGGAGATCCATTTGGGTTGTTGCCCTTACCAATAAGTTATTCCTTTTTTGTTGCTGAATAGTATTCCATGCTATGGATGTACCACGATGAGCCCTACATGCTTCACTGTTAACGGAATGGTTAAGTTTGTTTATCCCTTGAAGGACCTCTGAGTTGTTCTCAGTTTGGGGCTGTCATGAACAAGCAGCCATAAGCTCTCACGTACAGGTTTCTCTGTGAACTGAAGTCTTCATCAATCTGGGATAAATGTTCAGGGGTCAATTGCTGAATCACATGATAGCTGCACATTTACTTTTGAAGAAACTGCCAAACTCTCTCCCAGACTGGCTGTGCCATTTTACATTCCCACCAGCAGCGTCTTTGTGATCAGTTTCCCCGCATCTTCGCCAGCATTTGGTGCTGTCACGGTTGATTTTTAGCTGAAGACAGAAAGCCAATCTGGGACAAAAACAGTTCACGAGGCTTTCAAATTTAATATATGTTGTTATGTCAACATTGCCCAGAAACTGAAAATATGTATTTTTAATGGCCACTGTCTTTGGTTTGAACCCTACAACTTAAAACCTGTGCACTTTAGACAAATTACTTAAGACAAATTACCTCTGAGCTTTCATTTCCTTATATGTAAAACCTATCCCTTGAGGTAAAGAACTGTTTTAAAGGAATAGTGTGTGTAATTAGCACAGGGGAAAAATAAGTGCTCAATAAATGCAAAGTCCTTTTTTTACATTACTCCATTTGATCCATATATATCCCAACGTACCTGCTTCCTCTTCATCCCTTCCCAGCACCACTTAGAACCATTGCGTCTGTCCAGTTTTGTAGCTCCATCTCCCTTCAGCTCAGACAAATATGAATACAATTCCACAGTCAATTAAGACAATGGGACAGAAAGAGCATGATATTGCTTGCAGAAAACAAGTTCAAACACAGCTCTGCTGCTTACAATCTGTGTGAACTTGGGACAATTAGTTCACCTCTCCAGTCAATGCCACCGACGGTTCATCTCTTCTATCTTCAGAATGGACAGAATCAGACCCTGTTTGTCGAAAACAAAGTCCAGGGCACCTAAGGGTCTCATTCATTCTGCTGTAGAACCTCAAAGGAGAGAAATGCCAGGAACCATAAGAATGGGGCGTAAGAAGACCATATTAGAAATTCTCTTCATGTATGTTTTTATGTAAACAATTAGAAATGAGTTCACCAACACCTTCACTTGGTCCTGGACAATATATTCCTGAGGCGCACGTGGTATCCTTAGGGAAGGAGGAAGTCTCTACTATGGAGGAATTTATAGTGGCCTCCACACAAGCTCACATAGACCGAGATGTGTTATGGCTTAAATGGCTCAGTTAGGTGGACGCAGATTACAGAATCCAGTTTTAACCAAACTCATCTTCACCAAATGGACAGAAGTTTTTTTTAAAAAGCCCTACAGGGGTGCCTAGGTGGCTCAGTCATTTAAGCCTCCGACTCTTGGTTTCGGATCAAGTCGTGATCTCATGGTTCGTGAGTTCAAGTCCCGCATTGGGCTCCACACTGGCAATGCTGAGCCTGCTTGGGATTCTCTCTCTCTCTCTCTCTCTCTCTCTCTCTCTCTTCTCTCTGCCTCTCCCCTGCTCTCTTGTGTGTGTGCATGCTCTCTCTAAACAATTAAACACCCCACAGATTCAAAAACTTGAAGAAAAAGAGCCCTACAATGAACTTCGGATTAAAGATAATTCAAATACGGACATAAACCATCAAGAAAGTGGTAGAACAGACACTGGAAGAGCTTTAGTCAGCCACAAAACAAGGCAGAAACAATGACAACACAAATCAACCATTAAGTCAACCAAAGCATTTTCCAATGACCGAGACCACTTATTACGTGGATTTGCATCTACTGCCAATGATACTAAATTTATCTCCCCTGATGATACTGAATTTATCTCACCTGCAAATATTTAAACCTATTGTTCAATTCTTTATCTTGCCCACTTTTAGTTCACTTTTTGAGTGGGTTTATAATGTATATATCAGTAGAGTAGTGCAGATAGATAATTTGCAAATAAATATGTACTTAAATGTTTAATGTTAGAGTGCTCAATTAAAACAATGGGGAGACCATTGGGCCTAGAGTATTTCATTTCCTTCCTGTGTCATTTTCCTCAGTTTAGACCTTTGTGTCAGGCACCCGCTGACCACACTACACATGGCCAAGATGGCAGTAAGCTAGATTTCCAGTCTGGCCATTGCTATCCCTAGGACCATCTCGCCATACCTTTCTAGAACTTCTGAAGACAGACAGAAGTCATTGTCTTTACCCTGTCGACATCGAGGTCTGCAAGCCAATGTAGGCTTCTCATACAAATCCCCGTGAAATCTGTGGGCTGTCAACTCAGAAAGGTACCTGTGGCATGCCACTTTTCAATGTTGTAGAGCTACGCCAAAACGAAGAGCTAATGTTTATTAAGCATTTACTCTATGCCAGACCCTCAACTAAGAGCCTCATGGGAGTCATCTCACCACATGTTCATCATGACTCTGTAACAGTCTACAGTCATTATCCACCTTCTGTAGATGTGGTAACTGAAGCAGAGAATGGCTATTTTCCCAAGATCACACGCTGAAACATATTGTAGTCAGGATTCAAAACCGCCTCGGGACTCCGGAGACTTGCCCTTAATCACCGTGTTATGCAGCTTTCCATGCATAATAATAGCTTAATTTCCATGTATTATTATGATGATTTATTAACAATTTACTCAAAATTCATTTTAAAAATTTGTCTCATTTTAAATGTGATTTTGCTCCATCTTGGGATCGAACATTCGCCAGAACACATCATTGATCTTGTAATAAACATCAAAATTAGTTACGATTAGATTTACAGGGATTACTTTGCCAGACTTTTTTAAATGTATCTTTCCAATTCTTGAAAATATGGCTTTAGATTCTTTCTAACGTGACGCAGGGCATAAACAATAATATAATAAAAGGTATATGGCTTACTATTTACTCATATGTATCTGAGATTATAAGCTAAACTATTATTCAAGGCAATGAGAAAAATTCAGTGTGTAAACCAGTTGTTTCCACAGGTTCAGAGAGTGAACAACAGGACAAAAAACAGGAACAGCTGAGTGAGCTTTTCAATCATTAACGTAGCTATATTAATATCATATGATATTAAAGTATTTAAGGAGAGAAAAGCCCACTGAACTACAGCAACCCTTAAAATTCTGTGACTTTTAATAAAATATAGCAAGTAGAAACATAGCAGGGCAGGGGGTTGGTGGGTAAGGGAGCAGGCTGGGAATGTTCTTCTGAAGGCAAGTTTCTCTATATGATTGTGTGCTCCTGCCTGTGTACCTTGAGGACTCCTGACGTTCCCTTCAAGATATCCTCATTACAAATACCTAGGTCACAGGGAATCAGGGTGACTCAGTCGGTTAAGCACCTGACTCTTGATTTCAGCTCAGGTCATGATCTCATAGTTCATGAATTGGAGCCCTGTGTCAGGCTCCACGTTGACAACACAGAGCCTGCTTGGGATTCTGCCTCTGTCTCTCTCTGTTTCTCAAAAAAGCAAACAAACAAAATAAACTTAAAAAAAAAAAAACCTAGGTCATGATTTAAAGGCACTAAAATTTACAAAGTGCAGCTCACACCCCACAGATTCAAAAACTACTTTGGTCTCATGACTGTTTTACCTTTGACGAGCCGTCATATTTATCGTTATAAACACTTCGTTAAGTATCACTCTATCTGAAAAAAGAAAAATTCAGCATTCAAACAACTAAGCGCTTAAACAGCCCATATATAATTTATATTTGTATTAAAGCAAAAATAGTCACTCTATCAGATTCTGTAATTTTGTTGTTAATATCATCTTTACTTGAATAGTAAAAAAAAAAAATGCATAGAACTGAACAATGTTTGGAAAAACGAAAATAATTACTAGGAATGTAAGGAGGCAGTTTCTTGCTCTATTTATCCCAGAATAATAAGAAAGTCCCCTGGTTTGTTCCGGAAAAAAAAATTGTTTTTCAGTTTTTTTCTCAGCAACTTGGTAGTTTATGAAAATCATCTCATGAATATACTTCATAATTCCAGTTTAATACCAGTTTGAAAAAATCCACTGCTTTTAGACATGTATTCCTTAAGAAAGAACAATGGTACAGTGGATTAAAGGTCTTTATATTTTAAAGCAATATTTAAAAATCATGGAAGCTAGCGTTTTCCCATATACAAAAATCTACATATATCTCCTTAATTGGGCTTCTTCATCCAGTGAAAAGTCTACTCTAAAAATCACCCAATTGAAGAAAACAAAAACAATCTATTTCATTATATGGATCCGATTCATCACCCTCCTGTTTATAGAAAAAGAGCCAGATGCTCTGTCTCTCTCTGTCCCAAAAATAAATAAACGTTGAAAAAAGAATATTTAAAAAAAAAAAAGGGGGGGCGCCTGGGTGGCGCAGTCGGTTAAGCGTCCGACTTCAGCCAGGTCACGATCTCGCGGTCCGTGAGTTCGAGCCCCGCGTCGGGCTCTGGGCTGATGGCTCAGAGCCTGGAGCCTGTTTCCGATTCTGTGTCTCCCTCTCTCTCTGCCCCTCCCCCGTTCATGCTCTGTCTCTCTCTGTCCCAAAAAATAAATAAACGTTGAAAAAAGAATATTAAAAAAAAAAAAAAAAAGAAAAGAAAAAGAGCCAGATCCTGTCTAAGGAAATTATCTTTTCCAGATTTTATGTTTCTGCATTCCCTTTTATATTTTTCATCCCCCTTTTCAAGCCATCATGCATAAAAGTACTTAGAAAAAGCACTCACTCGATTTTCCTGATTTCGCATTTTAGCAGAATTTCTTTTAGACGGACCACAAACGAACTCAAAAACTTCATTTTCTGGTAGATTCTACAACGGGTAGGCAGTCTGTCCATCCCACTGTCCATCTGTCATCCCACACAAATAGGGAATCCTATTACCTACAAAGGTATTAAGAAAGTGCTCCCAGCTGAAAGCATTTATCCAATTCCAATTGTTGTTTGGAAGTCTAAAATACTAAGAGTGGTATTGTTCCAGGCGCTACTGTCTAAAACAATGCAATGCCTGTTTAGAGCGAAAATTCAGTACTCGAAAATCTGAGTTGGTTTAAAAAATAATAACTGTGCATCCAAAAAAAGAATTCTTAAAGAAACATTTATATGCCAGGCACATGTTTTCAATTTTAATAACATTGGCTTACCTAAATAAATATGTAGAACCTAATAATTGTTCTCTATATTTTGATATTTTTTGTATATTATTCTATTTTAGTGAGTTTTCAAAGAAGCTAATGAATAACAATGTTGAAAAAATATGTATCTGTCAGCACAAAGTTGTTGTGGTTTATAGATACTGTGAAATGCAGTGTTGAAAAAAATTCTATTAAAAAGTAATTGAAAACTGCTCTGATTTAAAGAGAAATGAATGTAGCCATATCCTTATAGGATAATGCCAGATAAAAAGTAATCATGTTCCCTCTATAATTGTGTTTGTTGGCGTTTATATTAGAATAATAATGCTTTAAGGTTATTTTCATGGTTGTTCACTTAACATGGGATTAACATCAAAATCTTCATAATTATCTGAGATCACCCATTTGAAAGCAGTGTGGTAAAACATGTTAATGGTTAAGACATAGCAGTTTTAATACTAAACAGATTAACACACATGAAAGTAATATTATAATTTGTGCATTGGACAATATGCCAGACCAGTTTGGGGTGGGTTTTTTTGGTTTTTTTTTTTTTTTGGTTTTTTTTTTTGGTGAACACAGAATTCTCATGAAATGGTACCCTTTCTAGCTACCGCTTCCTATTTCTTGAGAGAGATACACGGGCATGCATGACATATGAACTTGAAATATTATTGTGTGGCTTTGACATTGCACAACTTTATGAAACCATTATTTCTGAGGTTTGCTTTAAATAAAACTGAAAATGAAAAAATGTTACCATAGGAGGGTGATCCTGAAGAATGACGCTACAATCTAGGTGGGATTATAAACCAAAAAAAAGTAAAGCTTTAAAGAGATTGCTGATTAACTAGAATAGCCATGAATTTATTTTATGCCCACCAGCAAACAAATGTAGGTCCATACCTTATGCATTTTGACATAATAATAAAGAAGCATATTTTAACGTGTACCCCAGAGTCCCCTAAAAATATTTCTCTGCCTCAACTCTCCCACCTCCTTCAGAAGCCAACAGGAGAGGAAAATGGGTAGTCATTTATAAGGTAATATGAAGTCATAAAATAATGACCCAAGTCATGTGCACCTCTCTGGAATCAGTGTGGAAATGGGCTTCCCATCCCAGACCTAATTATTCCATAATCCTCGTTGCATTTGCCTACGTGGGTTAGGGTGAGGTGTGAAACCTCGGAAACGAAATCGAATGTCACAAATGCAGGTGCCGCCCCCCAGACCTGAAGAGTGTGTGTTAAAAGACAGTATCTGTACAACCTCAGCTGTGCCTGAGAGGAGGGTGAAGGCGTCGGAATTTAAATCACGTTGTTTCCACTTATGCAGGGAAAATCCATAAAAAGAGATTTATTATCATATTTTCTCTTTGAAATGTATTTGTTTTTGACTTTAAAAGTGCTCCTCAGCACAGAGCAGAGTAAATATTACAATTTTGCTCAACAGCAGCCAAGACTTAATTGTCTGTGAAATACAAGGCTTAGGACCTGATTTGAGTTAACTACTGTTCTGCTGATACAAACTCTGCTGGCCGGCGCGGTGACCGAACGCACGCAGCGGCAGATTTACACCAGAGCCATCCCGCACGAACAGAAGGGGGGAGGGGGAGGGCAGGGGGGCAGCCAGGCGCCTGCAGGAGCCCATCCAAACCATTTGGAGCTTTGCTCTTCCTGCAGCAGATTTAAAGTGCCTTTGCACAAGAAGTCAAGAATAAGCAGCTATGGAAAACATAACAAATCATGCTTGCAGTTTAACAGCAAGAAAGAAGGGGAAACCGGTAACCGCTAACAAATACCGAAGAAAGATGCAATGGAGACGGAAGTGGGGGGCAAGGGAGGGGGGGGGGAAGGAGCCGGATAAGGACACGACACTGGTTTCTGCAGGCGTACCGCACGTTTTATTGTTACTGTATGTCTCGCAGGGGCTCGGCCAGGAACCTGAGAAGTCCAGCCTCCTTCCCAGGGCCCGCGCCCTTCGCACGCGGGCTTCGGGAGGGCTCCGCCGCCCGCCCCTCGCCCTCGCGCCACCTCCTCCAGCGCCACCCCCCTCCCTCCGGCGGCGCTGCGGGTCGCTTCCTCCGCCCGCCGAGGGTGCCGAGGAGAAAGCGGACGGCTGCAGATTTGCCCCGGTGGCACCGCAGCCACAAGCCAAGCCGTAATTGCAAAGCAAACAAGGCTGAAATATTGGATTGGTCTCAATCGTGACAAGATCTACGCTTTTGCCGCCAATTTGTTTGTGCAGCTCTATTTAAAGGCACTTGATTGAGGAAATGTTGAAAATAGCGGTGAGGGTTTCCCTAATGAGACCTCAGGAGGGAAGCGGCGGCCTTCGCCCGCAGCCCAGGGCTCTGGATTGGCCGCGGGGGGCGGGGGGAGGGGTGCTCTTAACCCCTTCCTGCCCGCCTCCGGCGAAAAGTCCTCGGAGACGAGCTGGGGGAAGCTGGGGATCCATCCCGCCCCAGAGCAGTGACCTCCCCTGGCCTAAGCTGCGGCGAACCGGCCTCCTTGGTGGCGGGCACCCCGAGCGGGAATGGGGAGCAAAAGGAGAACTTAACCAAGGTGAAGGAGGCGGCCCAACAGCCAAGGCAGGGCTGGAGGGCCGGCGGCCTAAATCTGGAGCAGCGCCCCTTGTCCCCCAACATTCCCGGGTGGCGGCCGCAGCCCCACATCTCACTCTCCAGCGCCCACGGTCCTGCGAGGCCTGAGGCCCTTGCGATCCCCGCGGAACCGCGGTTGCTCTTGGCTTGGGGCATTCAGGCAAGCGGTGACCTCCGACGCCACCTGGCCCGTCGCCGTCGTCGGGCTAGGTCTTGAGAAGGCTGGAAGGGAGGGGAGGAAGCTGAAGAGGCAGGAAGAGACAGTACATAAGTAATTATTGAGCGCAGCCTGTGTGTCAGGCGTCTCGCTCTCCAGTGCATCTTGATCTCATCTAATCTTCCCTACACACCCTCAAGGAGGTGTCATTAACCCATTGTTCAGATGAAGAAACTAAGGGTTACAGAGACGGATGACCTGGTTCGAGATCACGCAGCCAGTATTTGGGTGCCTGAGAATCCGCCCTGCCCAGCTCTGACTCTGGCGCTCAAGTTGTTGACAGGGGTTACCCGGGGAGGTCCGGGCTGGGGCTGGGTTTTTCACTCTCAGAGCTGATGCTGATGGCTCAGACCCACTGCAAGTGGGATCTATCCCGAGGAAGGTCCGTTCCCTAAGGTCCACCTCCTAGCTCTGGTCGCTTTCAAAATAAAGAAAAGCAATCCACTTGCAATTGGGATACACAGAATTCACCCACTGTCTCTAAGTCATCCCTTTGACACGAGCCGTTAAATCACAGGCTGGGCCCAATGCATTGACTGGACTCTCAAGGAACCCACAGTCACTGGAGTCTACCGGAGAATATGTGAGGGGGGTGCACTGGAGAGGGGACTTAATGTGGGGGAGCAGAGAGAGGGAAAGCAATACCTGGAAAAGCTTCCTGGAGGAGGTGGCATTTAAACTGGGCCTAGAAGAAACACAGTGAAGTGTGGATTCTTTAAAATGGGACAGACATGGATTGTTTGATAGCTATGCTAGCAAGTCAAGGAATGCCAGACTTCAGTCCGGGACAATCTCGGAGTCACAATTTCACCACCTGCTGCTGTTTCAGGACTGCCCCTCTAACTTGGAGAACTGTGAGTTGTTCAAGCCCTGAGCCAAAGTTCCAAACTCTCCTAGGATTGAAAAGCTGGGGCTGGGGCTTGACACCGGCAGCTAGACCTTGACCCTTCCGGAGACCTGGACTTGGGCCAAAAGGGATTGTCAAAATGACAGGGGCAGCAAAATGGCACTAGGGACACTCTCACCAGAGTTCTGAACAATTAGAGTCACGCATTCCTGAGATTTTCCTAGAGGGATCTGGTCAGAGATGTACCTTGGCCAATCTGGAGTCTCTTTCTGGAGTCACAAGCAGATGTAGGCTGGAAAACGAAGACTCCAGAGGGCAGGGGAGGGCTGGTTACGGTTGGACTTCCCCGAGAATGATCTGCACCTTCTGTCAGCAAAACAAAAAAGCATCAGTCATAGCAATTTAGTGAACCCTCTAAATGTGTTTTGAATGGAATGCTGCTTTTTTTTTTTTTTGTATGCAACCAATTCCTTCTTTTGAAGTTGGATGCTTCGCAAGCAGAATGCAATTCCATTTTTTGTTCCTCGAGGTTTTGGCCTGTGTTAACTTAAGTGAGCACTCACACAAGTACTAAGAAGAAAGCCATTGTTTTCTGGAAAATAGAACAAAGTAGCGCCTCTCCTATCACGGTGCAGATATATAATCTGTAACAACAAATTAGCCTCCTCGTGCTGCGCATTTCCAGCAAGCATCCTGCCTTCTCTGTTTATATTATAACTTCTCTGCCTGCAATTATTTTTATTTTAATTTTCTGTCACTTTAACAGAAACCAGAGCCTTCTCTTCTAATGTTTTGTACACAGCATGTTCATTTTGATAAGATGTTCTTTCCTATCCTCTTTTAGCTTGCCTTTCCTTGTTTAGAGTTCTGTATCAGGAGTTTCTAATATTTCTCCCTCTTTTTTTTTTTTTAAGGAACTTGTCCCTGTCTTGCTTTATTTGTTTGTGTGAAATTTAGTTTGAAAGGAGATCAGAGAGAGCAGGAGGGGTTTGTAATAAGAGAATGACCGAATGACCCAAAGGCTGATTATCTATCATTAACTGGAGACTCGGTGTACCCAAATTACCAGAGAGACCTCAGTCTGCCGGATCCTTACCCAGCCAGAAAGGCAAGTGTGGAATGCACACAGCTGAAACAGGTCTCCGTGGCATTGCAAATGAAGACAGTGTGCTCACACATTTTGTTAAAGGCGTTTCCTTCAAAACTCAACTCAGGTTCAGTGGACGAATTTATTAGCTTCTGACACGTTGTGCACAGGTAAAATCCTTGCCGAAAGACTAACTTTAACATTTTGGTAACTAACATTTTTGTGTTGTTTCGTTCGACGCAAAATTGCAGCTAATTGTCTAAGCTCCGGAGAATATTGAGAAATCAAGCCAAGCTGCTTTTGATCTGCTCGTGCCGCTAAACCTAAACCTTGTAAAAATCGAGGTTTGCCATTAATATTGACAATAAAAGGGTTTCTTTTTGTTAACCTGAAACCTAACCATCCTGGCTCAAGTCCCTTGTCTAGAAGCAAAGGCCCTAGAATAAAGTAGAAAAGGGTTGCAAGAAACTGCCAGGGCTAAAAACAAAACAAAACAAACAAACAAACACGACATGAATTTGCAAAGGAAGCTTCCGAACAGAACTTCCTAAGAATTCTCGCTACACCGCAGTTACAACTGGGAATGCATGGGGCCTCCAGTCACAAACAAAACCTTCGCTCACTTAAATGGCTTGTCCAAAGCTCCACATTTTAAGTTGCCATTCGCTCTTGTATTTCATTCTGAACCCTCTTGCAGACTAGTTGAAGTTAACGACTGCTTATTTTCCCATAGACCGTGGATGCAATACAATTGCTTCCTCGTCATCTCAATGTGGAGTGCTTTCCTTCCAGCTTGGAAGAAAATATTGCCAGTGTGTATGTAATTTGCTTGAAACAAAGTAGTTAGGAGAAATCCTGTGGCATGTATTTTCTCACACCACTGGTGCTCTAAACTATCTATGCTTTACTAGAAAGCAGCAATGATCAGATCTACCTTACCTCTTATAACAACATCAATAGCACCTCCTATATACACATCTTGCTGCCTCTAGGGAGGCCCTTTCAGGTGCATTCTCTTTTGTTCCCTTTTGTCGGAATAAGTATTTTAACTTGGATAACTGGCCAGGTATCAGTGAAAACCTCCCACAGCAGCAGCCCATCTGCCAGTTAATATGAAGATCTCGTCAGGGACCGTTTGAAGAAAACGCAAATTCCCACTACCTGTAAGACTGGACAGTGACATTTTTCTTGCACGTTGTATGTCTTAAACTTACACAGCGTTAGTTGTCAATTATATCTCAGTGTTTTACAAAAATACTTATTTTTCTTAAAGGACTAAAGGAGAAGCCAGTATCTTATTCTTCACCAGTTTCAGGTTCAATGACCTGAAGGGATCAGAAACCTCAGAAATCCAAGCACTGCTCAAAGGCAAATTTGAAGGGGGTGGGGGGGGGGGGTAGAGAGGAGGAGGGAAGGAGGGAGAGAGAGAAAGAGGAAAGGGCTGGCAGGGAAGAAGGGAATATGAAAGAAAGGCTAAATGGAGGGGAGGCACCAAACAAGTCCCATTTTCTCCACTGACTTAAATGTTTCCTAATCAAAACTGGACTGAAAACAAAAACAAAAACAAAAACACTGGACTGAAGGGAGTCGTAAGCAATCAGCCCCTCCAAGGTCATTGCAGCTGAATCAGCCCCTCCCCCCCCCCCATCTCCACAGATCTGCTCTGGAAAGAAGAGGGGAGAGGAATCACTCCCCAAATACCCCACCCCACCCCAAAATGCAAAAAGAAAGTGCTCAGAACAAATAAAATCTCATAAGAGCCATGGGCAACTTCTTGTGAAACAGATATGAGTCCAATCGAACGTGATCCTGCATTATAGAAGTATCCTCTGAGCACCCCCACATTTCTGGAGTCACTGTCACTTGCCATGTCTGTAGACAACCATTTCCCAAAAGGCAAACCAGAAAGGGAGGGACCATGGAACCCGAGTTGGGAGACCCTTTGCCGCCACTCAGACAGTATGCCTTATTCTTCATGTCCTGAAGGTTCTAAGACCAAGTGGCTAGCCTATAAAATGACTCAATCCCACCCTAATTCAGACAAAATGCAAAGCCATCAGGGTGTCGTAAGAAACAACTTCCTTGGAACAGGTGAGGCTGAGGTTACTTCTCCGAGAACACATTTCTTTTTCTGCCATCTTCTGGGTCTGGTGTTCTTTCTGGAGTTCTCGGCACTTTCTGGGGTTCACCTTATATAAGAGCGTTATAGATATTTAAAGGAATGCCCCATCGCTCCAACTATGTTGGTCAGGAAAATAAGGTGAAACGAGATTTGAAAAACGATGAAGGGAATTGAGCCATAATTCCCGTAAACATAAAATGTGTGTTTATGGCCCTCTGGCCTGGTTCTTTTCAGGTCCAGTTTATTTTGAGTTCTCATGAGCAAAACATAAGATACAAACTGCCCTTGCCTTTGTAATAATAAATACCTCTGAGAGATCTGTATTTTCCCTAAAAACAGACTGAAGTTTTTTAAAAAAATATTTAGTTTAAAGCAGATTGATTTTAAAAGGAATATCTCACAAGACCAAAACGTTTGCAAGGGAGTTAGTTCTCAGCTTCTCCCAGGCTCTTTGAGTCTTTTCCAGAGGAAGGGGTGGGAGTGAAGGGAAAGAGCCAAGAGACATGGGCGCAAAACAAATTGTTGAACCCGGTTCTGTCTGTTTAGCTGGAGGCGGACGTATCGCGCGGTACAGGGGTAGACCATCAGCTACAGTGGAGACTGGACAAGGAATCACAGCATGTCTCCAAACGGGGGGCTGCCCACCTGGATAAGACTGGTTGCAACTCAGCCCATGGCCTCAGAAAAGGAGAGGCAAGTTAGTACACCCTCACTAGGATTCCTCCTGCGGGCACCCAGGGTGGCCAACAGCCTGCAGCATCTCAGATGCTTGCGCCCTTTGAGTACTGGAACTTGTGCCCTTAGGGGGACAGCTCAGCAGCGTGCACAGTAGTGCAGTCCCTGGCTGACATCTCAGCTGGGAAATTCACCCTCCTCCCTTTCTTTTCCCACTGTTCTCCTCCATCACTCTCCCCCCTCCCCCACTACCACCAGAAAGCAAAGACTGTCTAATCGTCTAAACTGGGGGGTGGGGGGGTGGGAGGGGGCAAACTTGAGGTGGATCTGCCTCACAGCTTTCCAAAGCAGCAGACTAACCCAGCACCCCCACTAGACCCACAGCAAAAGGTACAAAAGAGGACTCTATGAGAAAAAAGGGGACTCGTTTGGTTGTGAATTGAGAATGGCCCTCAGCCAGTCTGGTCTCTGCGAGTTAATAATTACAGTTAAGGACGCTGGAGTTCACCCATTTGTCCCCTGCCTCCAAATTGCCTTTCTGAGGCTGTATGTGGTCTCTGGGTCTGGCTCTCTGAGCTACATGAAGCCCCAGACTGTTGCACAGCATTAATTAACTGATAATGACACTGTCAGTGAGGACTGATGCTCAGATTAGCATCTTTTACGACTTTTTTTTTCTTTTCTTTTCTGTCCCGTGTTCTCCATCTCTTTTATCACTTGCCGTGATATCTGGGGCCATGAGGAGATTTGCCCATTTTTGGTTTCAATTAAAAGAGCATGAGAAGGCTGAAAGTGGCCAAGTCTGATGGCTTCAACACTGAGGCCACTCACCTCTGATGGACAGAGCATCCCAGTCCCCAACTCAGCCATTCTTCCTTTCAGTTCCCAAAACTCCCCTCTGGGTCTGAAAGCAGCCTACCAACTTCTTTCCCTGAGCAGTTATCTGTTGCTAGCCTGGGTGCCACCATCATACTTTGTCTACCTGCTTCCAGGGCCTGGATGTGTTCTTATAAACAGACTTAAAAAAAAAAAAAGTATCACATGTCAGAGGATTGAACTACCAGTATTTACACATTCAGGGTTTGCCTCCCTGGTGAAAATGTAAACAGAACCCCATCACACTACCTATATTCTTTCCTTGAAGAACAAGGTCTTTAAAACACCCTGCTTGTGCTAAAATCTCAGACCCATCCAAGTTGGGGGGTCGAGGACTTCTAGCTCGCTATTTTGATCCATGCCCAAGTGGCACTTTACCAACAAATCTGATTTCAGCTTCTCCCCACCCCCTGCTCTCTGCCTTAAAATGCTATGCTGGGGGCATCCAGGGAAATTGACCCCTTGCGGAGGGGAGGGAAAGGGCCCCAACGGACACTTCACTCCCACACTGGGTTTCCTAGCCCCCTCCGAGGATCTTCCCCTGTCCTAACGCCCAGCCACGGAAATATCTAAACCGTATTTCTCCACGCTGCTGCCCAGGGCTGCAAAGGCTGAGGGAGCCGGCCCTGCATCCCCCGCAGCACAGGAGGTGGGCGCCCCCACCACCCCTCCCGCCATTAGCACTGACCTCGCTTTCCATCCCCAACCGTGGACTCCGCCGCCGAAAGCGCCCAGCGGGAAAGGAATGGACTGTCCTTTCCGAGTCCTTGGGGTGGGGCTCCCTTTGTGGGGTGGGGCTCCCTTGGCGGCCTGGGGCCTGACTCTGCCTGCTTCCAAAGTACAATATCCAAGGTGGAGTTAAAGGTCTCCCCTGGGTGACCCTAGCCAGGCCCAGTGGCGAGTCCCAGGCCGCCCTGGCCGGCCCACGCTTCTGTGCACCCTGCCTTGGGCTTCCTCTAATTTACGGCCGCGTGGGGTCCTGGTTGACACCCTTTTCCACACCAAACTCCTTCGGGCCGCATCCTGACCTGCATAGCCGGCTCCCTTTGCGACTCCCAACCAAGTCCTGAGGATGTTTCAGCTCCTGCCCCTGTCCATCCCCGCCCCAGCCTCTCTCCACCTTCCTCAAGATGCTCACGCCACGCGGGCGCCGCGGCCCTGGTGCCCCGCGCGGCCCGCTGACTTACAAATGGAGATCCATTTTCCGTTATAATGCGTTCAAGATCACTAAGGCCAGCAGTCTAAACATCCACGAGCCGTCCTCCCGCTCTGCCTCTTAAACTGCTGTTTAATGGTTCCCCTCCGATAACTAAACCTGCTTTCCACAGATGCCCGCTTTTATGGGAGAGTCAGGAATGCAGAGATATATTTATATGTTTGTTCATAAAAACTGGAAAATAAGCTCTGAACACGCTGTAAAAAATATTCAGTTACTTACCAAACAGGCTAGTTAAACCAGGGGAACAGTGATACCGGCCACACCACGAATTCGGGGGATCGAGGTGCCTGCGCGTTGAAATCGTCCAAGGTCGTCGCCGGGGCTGGTGTCCCTGAAGAACATGGAAAGAAGGGTATTTACAACCGGCTTGACCGTCCGTCCGGTGGTCTTAACCATGATCCTCAAAAGCAGCCACGATAACAGGAGCCACCTCAGACGGCCCTGGCCAGGGTACCGTGGTGGGTAAGTAAGGAGACCTCGAGGCGGGCACTCCCAGCCTGCGCCCAGGTCGGAGCCGCAGCCTTTCCGCGCCGCGCTCGCTGCGCGCCTCGGCGAGAAGACAGCGCCGGCCCCCAACCGCCCCTTTGCAGGGACCCCGCCGCCCGCCGCCTCTGCGCTCGGCCCCCGCGCAAAAATAGCACGCGGCTGCCTGCTGATTTTCTTGCCTCGGTTACCTACAAAAACACCTCCAAGAGAAATATCTGCGTCCCCTCCACCTTTTTTTGTTTGTTTGTTTTTAACCAGAAAAGAAAGCAGAGTGATACTCTACCTGGTTTGAGATTCTTCAATATTTCAGAGTTGGGGGGGGGGGGCGGGATAATTTAATAGGACAGCATCTGTTAAACACTTGCATTAACCTCTAGCTGATAAAAAAGTTTTTTTAACCCTGCCCCCCCTCGTTTTAATTATCTTATGGTTATGAAGGGGCAGCCAATCCTGGAAGAGGACTTCGACAATTAGCAACGAGAACATCAAAAAGTTTTATTGCGGAGAGCGAGAGGCACCGCCCCTGCCGCCCCGGGATTGGCGTGAGGAGCCTCTGACGACATATATTAACCCGAGCAGCCCTAAAGATGTAGCTGTACATGGAGATCTTGCTGGGAAAATCCGCTTCCTCCCCTCACGGCATCCAGCCCAGGAGAACCGCCGCCGCCGCCGCCACCCAGGAGCTCCCTCGGCCACTGCGCGGACCCCGCCGAGAACCCGAGCCGCCGCCTTCGCGCTTCGAGGCGCCCGCAGGGCCCCAGATCCTTCCCCTGAAAGAAGGAGAGGATCTGAGAAAATGGATGCACTGAGACCTCTCTGAAAACCCTCCGAGGGAGCCCGGGAGGAGTGAGGACACGTTACCCGCTGCTAAAATCACATTTCCAGGACCAAAAACAACAACAACCAAAAATTTCATTAAAACAATAAGCGCCCAAGAACCCAGACCGGGCTGGTGGGGGGAGGGGAAGGGGCGGGAAGGGGAGGGTCGCACGGAGGTAGCTTCACAGTGAGCAGCCGACCCCGCCGCCTCCCTGCAGAGCCGGGCCGGCTCTTCCACCCGCGGCTCGGACTCGCCCTGGGATTCCGAGTTAGCTTCGGTGCCGGGATCGCGGCCGCGGTGGAGGCCGGCGACTCCGCGAAGCAGCCTCGCGGGAGCCCGGGCACCTTTGCATGAGCACGAGAGGATTCTGCCTCCCCGCAGCTGCCCGGGAAGCAGGAGCCGGCGCGCGGGCCGGGGAGCCAGGCGGGAGCCGGCGGCGGCCGCGGCCAGGGGCGCACGGTGCCGGGACCAGCTCGCCGCGCCCTATGGGGAGCCGGCGGCCGCAGTGCTGCTGAGGCAGGCCCGGCGGGCCAGGCGGGGGATCGGGGCCCGGGCTGCAGCAGCCCCCTCTGCGGCTGCCGGGCCGGCCCGGGCGCCCGAGGGCTGGGGGGCGGGGGGTGGGGGAGGCCGCCCAGCGCCGAAGCGGGGGCCCCGGCCGAGGGCGCGGCGGGGCTGCGCGCACGCTGGGGCGCGTGGAGGGGCGCGGAGGGCGATATGAGTCTGGTGGGGGGCTTCCCCCACCACCCGGTGGTGCACCATGAGGGCTATCCGTTCGCCGCCGCCGCCGCCGCCGCCGCTGCCGCCGCCGCCAGCCGCTGCAGCCACGAGGAGAACCCCTACTTCCATGGCTGGCTCATCGGCCACCCCGAGATGTCGCCCCCCGACTATAGCATGGCCCTGTCCTACAGCCCCGAGTACGCCAGCGGCGCCGCCGGCCTGGACCACTCCCATTACGGGGGGGTGCCGCCGGGCGCCGGGCCCCCGGGCCTAGGGGGGCCGCGCCCGGTGAAGCGCCGGGGCACTGCTAACCGCAAGGAGCGGCGCAGGACTCAGAGCATCAACAGCGCCTTCGCCGAACTGCGCGAGTGTATCCCCAACGTGCCCGCCGACACCAAACTCTCCAAGATCAAGACGCTGCGCCTGGCCACCAGCTACATCGCCTACCTCATGGACCTGCTGGCCAAGGACGACCAGAATGGCGAGGCGGAGGCCTTCAAGGCGGAGATCAAGAAGACAGATGTGAAAGAAGAGAAGAGGAAGAAGGAGCTGGTCAGTACCAGGGGGCAGGGGGCAGAGGGGGAGCGGGGTTCGGGGGAGCGGTACCACCGGCCTCCTTGCAGTTGGGCTGAGCAATGACATCCCCCCTCCTTTGCCAGCATCCTAAGCCAAAGTTGTTAAAACCAGGTTATGGAAAGAAGCTGAGGAGATGGGGGAAGACGGCAGCAGGAGGAGGAGGTTAAGGGGGATGCTCCGCGCTGGTGATCTTCCCTCCGGGTTACCGCTGTTCCCACAGGCACTTCGGGCATGCCTTTCGGACTCAGGGTCCCCCCTGATCTTTCGATTGCACTGGCCCAGTCATTCCATGTCTTTTAGAGCCTTCATTTGGCCTCCAATCCGATCTTGCTTTCAGGTATTTCTAAAATAAGTCGCCTGCAAGCGCTAGGTTCCAATTATTCCACTATCGGCCCCTTATCCCTCCCTGGAGAACTAGGCCACCGCTGATGGTAAGAGAGTTTTAAGGCTGTTCTCATCGCAGTGCTCAGAAGACATAGAGGTAAACGTAAATAATAAGTACTCTTAACTTCAAAATGCAGCTCCGGTTTCTCTTTGGCGATGAGGTTGTACTGAAACTTCCCAGATGAGTGTACTTCGTGGGTCTTTCTTGTTTTATTCCCCTGAGCATTTTAAGACAAACAGTAAATACTAATATGGTCGCTGTCATTGTTGTTATCAGGAACACAGAACTATAACTGAAAAGCAGTTTTCTCCAGTTCCGACCAAGTGCCCACAGGTTGGTGGTGTTCAGAGCAGGGCTAGTGCCATGCAGGACCTGGGAAATAATCCCATTTGTCTAGTTTTTCTTCTTTGGGGCCTGTGGCGCTTTAGTCTGTGCATAATCGAGTGACCTCTGGAATAACTGGGGATTTCAGAGGCCTTGGAGGAGAGGCACTGCCGAGTTGGTGGCCCAGAGCCCCTTGCCAGCCAGCCCAGGCCAGGGCAGAAGAAAGTCTCCCCCATCTACCCTAGAGCTCGAATCTGGGATTGCGATTGAAAACAGGGAAACCAGATTTAGCGCCGACCCCCGCTCGCGCCCCTACATCTGGAGTCAGAGAAAAGGCCCCCAGCCCCTCCATAAACGACTTGGAAACGGCTGGTTGTTTATAAGCTTGCCTATCCGGTAGTTGAGCGTTGCAGGCGCGTGGAAGGCCTGGGAGGTAGCTAGGGCTGCGCAAACCTTCGTCGTTTTCCTGCCGGGGCTGACTTGAAACCATCCCCTTCTCATCCCTTACTCGTTCTTTCATTCTCTCCTTTTCTCCCCGGAAAGTGCGGGGGGTGGCGTGGAACCAGGTCTCCTTTCTGAATTTCTCTTTCCACTTTTCTCTCCTTCGCCTCTCCTCTGCCCAGAACGAAATCTTGAAAAGCACAGTGAGCAGCAACGACAAGAAAACCAAAGGCCGGACGGGCTGGCCGCAGCACGTCTGGGCCCTGGAGCTCAAGCAGTGAGGAGGAGGAGGAGGAGGAGAGCGCGAGTGAGCCGGGGCCCAGGAGCCGGAAGCAGACCCAGGACTCCGGGCAAGCTCTCCACGCTCCGCTCTGAGGACTTCTTGCATTTGGAATCATCCGGTTTATTTATGTGCAATTTGCCTCCCCTCTCTTTGCCCCCCTTTGAGGCATCCGCTCCCCACCTCCCCCTCCAAAAAAAAAAAAAGTGGATATTTGAAGAAAAGCATTCCATATTTTAATATGAAGAGGACACTCCCGCGTGGTAAGGGATCCCGTCGTCTCGTAGATTCTCTGTGTGTGAATGTTCCCTCAAGGCTGTGTAGACACCAGCGTTGCTCCCACCCCACTTACCCAACCCCTTCCAGATAAAGACAGCAGACAATAGTGTGTATGTAAAGTGTATCTTTAATACTTGGCCTTTGGATATAAATATTCCTGGGGATTATAAAGTTTTATTTCAAAGCAGAAAACGGGGCCGCTAACATTTCAGTTGGGGTCGGTATCTAGTGCTGTCTTTTCATCTGTGGTCGTTCCCTATTCGAAGATGTTTCCAACAGCTACTTGTTTTGTGCACTTCCGTCCTCTAAAACTAAGTGGAATTTAATTAATATTGAAGGTGTAAACGTTGTAAGTATTCAATAAACCACTGTGTGTTTTTTTACAAAAACCCCAATCTTTTAATGGTTGATACCTCAGAAGAGTTTTGAAAACAAAACTGTTATACTTGTTTTCATAATATTTAAAATATTCAGAAGTAAACTAAATTATCATGATTGCCTCTAACTTTATTTGAAAGAGTCGGTAGTTCCGATCAGTCATCAACGTGAGCTCCCGCCCTCCCAGGGAAGTGGCCTTGGTGAAAATCCTACTAAAGGACCTGGGCTCCTTGCAAGTCCTGTCTCCTTCCCCCCACCCCCCAGCCCCCAGCCGCCTGGAGAAGGTTGAGTGGTCTGTAGTAGGAGGATCTGGGGCCGAGGGACCTTGGCAGTTCTCTGGAAAGGTAGAAAGTTGTCCTTGTTTTCCTGAAATCAACCAGATGCCATTCTGTGGGGACTTTGGTTTTTGTTTGGGGAGCACCTTTTAGGTGGAGGAGGTTTGAGGAAGATCCCAGGCGCTATTGCAGCCGCAGGAAATAGTCTTAAAGTCTTTAATTCAAAATATAAGGTTTTCATCTAGGAAAAGAAAAAAGAGGAAAAGAGGAGGTTTTTGCTTGTAGTCTTCATCAGGGGGATTCTCCTCTGAGCCGGCCAGGGGAGGAGAAGAGCTTTGGGGGGGGGGGGGGGGCGAAGGTGCATGATTAGGTAACAAGGAATTTTACGTCAAGTAAGAAATCGCTAACACAACCAAGGATTTAAAGGGGGGTGAAGGGGGGGTCTGGATTTACAAGGAGCTACAAGGAACTCAATATTAACTGTGCGGTGACTGAAGTCTTCCCGGCCCCAGGCCAGCCGAGCAAGAGGCTCCCTCCCTCGGCTACCAGCCGCGGGGGACTTTACCCGTCTGAGGATTGGTCTCCAGGAGTCCCAGCACATCCCGAAAGGAAGTCCCTGAGGCCTCCTTTGCCCGTTGTCTCGGCTAGAGCCGGAATCTGCTCTAGGAACCAGAGAAACTGAAGTGCCATAAAGGACTTCGCAGGCCAGGGAGGGGAGGGAGGAGGGGAGAGATGAAGTTGGGGGGGGGGGCGCGGAGTGGAGAAAGGTGAAACGTATTAAAAAGCGGTTTGTTTCATGAAACGCCACGTATATAAATCTGGTGTTAGGGAGGTTTGCCAGAGGGTTTCCATCTTGGAACCCATCCTCCGGGTGATGTTCGCACCTCGGCTCCAGGCACAGACCCTCCCCCCGATACCCCAGAGGTTCCCACGGCTCGCGGGCGCCCACTTTGAGCCGGCCGCCTGCAGCGGGCAAATTCGCAAGTGCTGGGAGAGAGACGAGCAAGTGGCTCTGTGGGTTCCTTCTGCGGGCAGCTGACAACGCGAGGGCGAGGGGTTAGAACAACTCGGCCAAAGCGATCTGAACTTTCTCCCCTCGGGTCAGGCGGCGCTGGGCCGACGTGGTGGGCGCGGGATGTGTTTACAGACACTTGCCTTTGTTTATAGCACGGGGTGGGGGGGCGTAGGGAGGCGCGCCCTGATTTTCTATTACTCTCGGGATTCCTGATGGTTTGACTGAGTGGCTCTCTCCCTTCCCTGTCTCCAGCGGCCTTTTGCATCTTTACTATAATCCGTTCGAGAGAGAGAGAGAGAGAGAGAGAGAGAGAGGAGAGAGAGAGAGAGAGAGAGAGAGAGACTTCAATATCCTAGGGGTGGAAGAAAAGAGATTACCAAAACAGTGGAGTGAGTGGTGGCAGAGGTGGTGAGGTTTTTAAAACAGGAACTGGAGAGAAGTTATCTTCAACACGCAAGTGTGCCTGCGCTTGCCTTTACCATCTGGGCCTTAATGCACTTTTGCAGGTCTAACACTTTTTCTGGTTTATTAAACACCAGCAGAGGAGATCCAGAAGACCCTGGCAGCGGCATCGCTATGGGGCAGCTTGCTGCTACGCATGCTTTAAAACCCGCGCTGCAGAAATCCGTCCTCTTTGTCTGGCCCGGGCCAGGCTCTGCCCGCCTCCTCTCCTGCCTGCCGGCGCAGTTCCTCTGGCCCAGCAGCACCCGGCCGCGACACCTCAACCATCTCGACATTGCAACCTGTGGGAAATCCCAACCGGCCAGACGTCCAGCAGACCCAACGCCTCCGGGGGCCGAAACACTGACCGGATGCACACCCTAAGTGTCAAGACACCCCAGATTTTCCATCTCCACGGTCGCCCAGGACATCCCAACCTTTCCAATGCTCCCCGCCACCCAACATCCCTACCCCACGTTGTCAAGTACCGGGAAGTGAGTGCTGTGCTGGGCAGGAGTGTCTTCCGAGTTTCCATGTTTTTCTCTTCTACGCATTCATTTCTCTTTTAACTCCCTTTCTTCTTTGCTTAAAGGAAAAAAAAAAAAGTTTCCAACCTCTTGCCTTGCAGAATCGGCTAAAAGGCCTCTGTTTTAATTGCTCGGATAATGTGGTTGCTGCCATTTTGTTAAAAGCAATCACTCCTGCAGCGAAATCACAAGCTCTCTAGACAGGCCGGAGCCGACAAAAATGCAGGATTTGACGTTAAAAGCTAAATGGGAAGCTGGGGCGGCGGAAGGTAAATTGATGGTAGATCTGGCTGTCAGGGGCCGGCCCCAGACCGCCTCGCAGGCCGAACGCCTGATAACCCTTGAGCCCTGGCGGGGAGAGGGCTCGCCCGCTGTGTGTGTGTGTGTGTGTGTGTGTGTGTTGCCCGCGCGCGCGGGGGGGGGGGGGGCGCACGCGCGTGTTCCTACAGACCCATTCTCAACTTCTTGGGAAGTAACCTGGAAAACTCAACAGAGTGGGACCTGAGCACCCTCCTTGCTCCCAGTCCCAATTTTCCAGGACTTTCACCGCCCCCTCCCCCAGCTGGGACACCGACGGCAGCTTTAAGAGCTTTTTTTCAGGTCGAAATTATGAAAATAAGACACAACGTCACTAGTGGTTCTTCCTGCCTTCTAAATCCCCGCCCGACCCTCTGGGGGCTCGGTGGGAAGCTCTAGAATCGGAGTGGGTTAGCCCTTAGGTCTGGGCACCTAGGGAGGGTGGGCCTCCTGGCCTAGGCCGCCCATCTCAGGACCAGGTGGTCTGGTCGTCCCCACGACGAGGTGGGTGCAGCCCTGTCGCCAGAGAGGGTAGAAAGTGGGCGAGAGTCTGGGTGGAGGGTGGCTCTATCCCTTCCTCCTCATCTATGCCACTACTGGCTGCTGCCTGCTGCTGGCGAGGATCACAGAGCTGGTATCCCACCGGTTGATAAGGAAGCTGGAGGGGGAGCTGTGTGCCGATTTTGCAGGAAGGGGTGCCTAGGGTGAGAGTGAGCTCAAAATCAAAGCCACCGGGAGCGGAAGGAGGCCTGTAAGCTACTTCCGAGACTTCAGTTTTGCAGAGAGAACCCCAGCCGGTTGCAAGGGCTTGAGGTGTGCGCGCAGACGACGATGCACTGGCCAAAGGATGCCACAATAGCCAGAACTGCATTTGCGCTACGGGTCTACAAAGCGCGGGAAACCTCTCAACTATTCCTGTAGCTTTAAAGAAATGCTGTGTCTAACACTGCGCGTGCGGATCGCAATTTTCTCTTCCACAGCCGCCTTTCGTTCTCTCTGCGCGCGAGTCCCACCCACGCGCCTGGATTTGGAAAAAGAACTGGTGGTAGGTGCCAAGCGGAGATGATCTGCAAAGGAGGCTTACGGCTTAGGCCTCGTGGAGGGCCGAATCTGGACCCTTGGCCTTGCTGGTCTTCTCTGGATCTGTTGACCTGAGGAAACCCATTCCTTCCACGCAGCCTAACACCTACGGTCCATCCCCTTGCGCGAGGAATAGGCACTAACGAGTCTCAGCGACGCACTGGATTCCTGGCCTGTAGCAGCCCGTGGATCCCTCGGAGAGAAAGACCTTAGAGCCGCCCTCAGACCTCGGCTCGAAACTCCAGTATCCCCCTTCCTGAGCAAGCTCAACCTTGGTGTAGGGTTTATGTCTACAGGGTAGCGGGGAGGGGGGTGGGGAGGTGGGAAAAGAAGCATTTTTTTTTTAACTGTTTAGAAAGGGGAGGAGGGGAGAGGGGGTAACTCCAGGAGAGGAAACGAATCGCACGTTTCCGGGGGCTGGACAGCTCGGAGCGCGCAGCTCTACCCTCCAGCTTCTGCCCCACGCGTACTTTCCGCACAGCTACTGTCTGCCGGCTTCTAATTGGCCTCTAACAGCTCCGCGGCTTCGGCCAGTCAGGCTCGTGGAAGTTAAAGTGCACTGTATCTGACTTACACGCGCACAGAAGTTCGACTTCTCTCCCTGTTCTCGCTCCACCCTGCCCAAGTCAGTTTCCTTCGAGGATCCCGTCCCCCGCCTCTCCCCTAAACGTGACCCCCCTACGCACACATTCCCTTCAAATTCTCCCGGCATTTGGGCCGCTTTGATGATCAGATGGTAGAGCCCTGATTACAAATTTATTCCCGGCCGCTCCGTCCGTCTTTATCTCCGCTATTAGGGACATCTGGGAGTGATTAGCGCCGCGCCCGCGCCCGGCCGCGCTGCCTATCTCGCCGCGGCGGGGCCCGGAGCCTCGCTGACGTCAGGGCAGACGGCTCGGAGCCATCCCAGCCGAGCTGGGTGTAATCGGCGGCCGCGCGGCCAAGTCCTCCCTGGGCCAGGCCGGCAGCTGGAACGCGCCGCCTGCTTGCGCACAGGGACTTTCTAAATATGTATTTTTAGCCCAGAAGACGTTTTTGTTTTTCTTGTTGGAGGTAAGGAGGGGCCAGTTACAGTTTCTACTGGCCCCCTCCTCAGTTTAAATTTTCCAACTCGCTGCGTCTGGTGCTTTCAGCCTGGAAAAGCCTCCCACAGCGGGCCCTGACCTGCGGGCGCTCCTCTCTCCCTGCCCCAAGGGTGCCGCTCTCCTACACCAACAGCTGCGGCCAGGGCCGCGGTGCCCGTGCCGGCAAGAGGCAAGAGAGGCGGCTCTTGGGGCTGCCCTTTCCGCACCGGTACCCGCTTGGGCCCTACAGGCCTCAGGCCAAAATAGTAGGAGTTTCTGCCTTCTGAGGTGTCCGGACAGACGCTATCTACCAAACAGGTCACCTCTCCGAACCTTTGTTTCTGCACCTGCTGTTAAAGGCCAATGGATCCAAAGGACAGAGACGCTAAACCTTCTTCTGTCTACCCTCCCGCTTTCCCCAGTGCGAGTGGTTTGGGCTGAAACAACGACTGGCAGCAGCTTGTCTCCTACTATGTCCCAGTGACCAGAGCAGAGGCTGGTTTCATTTGTACCATTCCAGAAGGGGAGAGGACCCCCTGGACCTCCGACTTTAGCGTCCTGCGGCACCGTCTGATCTCTAGGATGAATCCAACTCCAGAGCACTTTAGGTTGGAGCTGATCACAGTAGTTACCCAAAATCTCTGAAGAACTTGATAAAACTATAAATTCAGGCCTCATTTTCACCCCACCTTTACCAGAAATTCTGATTCAGCAGGTCAGGTCAGAGAAATGAAGGCTTCAGCTTCCAAAACTTCCAAAACTCCCTCCCCCCCCTTCCCCCCCCCCCCCCCCCCCCCCCGACCGCTTGGTGTTCAGGAACCACTGCCTGAGGCCACACACACCTATGGCATGCAGCCGATTCCTCAGTCTGGGCTCTCTCTCAACCACCGCTGTGAAACACTGGACCCTGAGGATGAGGATGGCTTTATCAAGGATGGGGGAGGGGAGGGCAAGGCCTGCATGATTCAGAGTCTCCACGGGGAGAGAACTGGCCACATCATGGACCAGTCCTACATCTCGGTTTAATCGGGCAATGCAAGGACTCAAAGCAAACCCAGAAGATGTTATTTATTTACACACATGTTGCAAAGCCCAAGCCAGTGCTTACAGTGAATTTAGCTAGAGGGAAAATAATTCATAGCCCATGATTTGAAGGTAGTGACAAGAAGATCTGTTGGGGGGGGGGGGGAGATATCAACAATAAACAGGGAATCTGGTAGAGAAAATTTCCCAAACATTCACCCCTCTTCAATTCTTTGAGGCAACTCAGTACACTAAATTCCAAAGTGTCTTCGTGTAATCTACAACGGATGAGGACCATTTCCTCCTAAGTCAGTGAAAATGTCACATTTGAGAGAGTTTGGCTCCCCCTTCTACCCACCCTTATTCCTGGCAGAAGGGGAAGAAAACATTCAGCTGGGCAGTGAGTGGGAGAGTTTGGGGGCTAGGAATGGAGAAAGGGACTTTAAGACAACTGAATCCTTAATGACTGGAGGAGGAGGGGCCTAACTGCTTTTAGGGGGGAGGGGCAGATAATAGCTGTATACTGCAGTTTGCCATGGGTGCTGGTAAGTGGCTTCTCCAAGATCTTCCTTAATGATGGAGTACTCAGACAAGTGGGCAGTTTTCCGAATCATACAGACCATTAAAAAACAAAACTAACAACAAACACCCACATTACTTTTGCCTATAATACCTTTTTATTAATACTTTCTTGCACACAACTCATCATGAACAACCAAGCCCAGCCTGATGCATCCCAGTGACCAGATGGAGTGTTTCAAAACATCATCCCTTATTGTAGAACGAAATCATCATGGCAAACAAGAACTAGACTTAGGGAGACCTGCAGATTTTTCTGTAAGAAGTGGGGTCATTCGCTGTTCACTTGTTTGCTGCTCCGACAGCTGACAGGATTTGAAACAAACAGGTTTTTTATTTACTCGGGGCAGAGTTTTCAACTTTTATTGTAAATCACCTACGGAAGAGCCCTCCCCCCAAAAAATCATTCTAAACCAAAGTGGTGGTTAATAGCTCCTTCCTGAAAAGATGGAAGCCCATGGCCACTGAGGCCAGTGCCTGGTTGGCTTCTACCCAAAGTGGGTTGTGGTTGCCTTGAGCTGACCTGTTTGCCTTTAGGATAAGGCAGAAATGCAGGAACAGAAAAAATGCGTGTTTGTTGCTTTTATTTTTAAAGACAAACATGCATCCCAAGTCTGTAACTAGAATTTGGCGGAGAAGAAAGCTGGTGCGGTTTTAAGGGGAGAAAGTGGCTGCCGCCGGGCCGCCTGACCATCGCCTTTGCTTTGCAAATCTGGTTTTCATATTCTCGCTCAGTAATTACCCAAAGTCATAACTGTCTCTGAAATTATTCATTAAAGTCATTTTCAGGGATTCTCACAGGATGACTCTTTTACGTTTATGATCTTCTGAGAGCAATGACATCAGCCTCTGTCTCCTTTCCGCTTTTAATTAATGTGCTAGTTAGAGGAGAGGGGCCGTTGTTGTGTCCGTGGGGAGGGGGGCGGGCGGGGGGGGGGTGGATTTGCTGGCCGTTCTGCTCCCGGCGCGGTCAGCTGAGCTCCGGCGCGCAGACATCCTTTGATTAAGGAGGGTATTTCGGGGAGTGCAGGCTGTGCAGAAGATCACGTCTGTGCCCTGTGGTGCTGTCAGCAGTGACAGATCCCAGATGGGGCCGCTACTGTATGGCAGATTGAGTTTCTCAGCAGAAAACTCACCCTCCCTCCTAAACGTCTTCAAAAACCTTCTCCAGATACTACAGGTCGCTTCGTGTGAAACTGAAAAAGTCCATCAGCAAAGTCAGTTTTGCGTGCTTGTGTATGTCAGCCCCCCCCCCACCCCTTTTCCTTCCTCTTCTGTTTTCTCTGCACTTCCTCCTCCTCCGAGCATCTTCGACACGCTAGGCTACCCGGCTGCTAGGAGCGCAGATCTGGTGGGCCTGGTGGTTCCTGTTCGCACGACCCACGGCGCCGCGCGGTCGACACAGCACCGAGGGGCCCCGAAGGCAATCCGGTGGGTAGAGGCACGGCGTCTGGGACGTGGGGGCAACGTGGAGCACTCCAGGCAGCTGGGGTGCGCCGCAAGGCCGAACACTCCCTGTGGGGAAGGGATGGGGGAGAGGATTGACTCTAAGGCGGAAGCAGAGAGTACCAGCTCTTGGCTCCTGCCTCCCCGTCCTTGTTTTCCACAGCGGAGCGCCGTCCCGCCACCCTGGGCAATTTCGAGGGGCAGCATCGAGCGTAAGAACGGGGGGAGGGGGTCGGCGGGGGGGGGGGGATGGCGCTGTCTGCAGGGATCGCGAGGCGGTGTGAAGGCCAGGTACAGGAGCCGTCTGGGGCCCAGCCGGATCCGGGATGGGGAGAAGCGGGACATGAAAGTCTTGGCTGCGACCCCAGCCGGGAACTTGGACTAGGGCATCTCCAAGGTGAGAGGGGGCGCAGGGAGACCTGGAGTTCTAAGTAATAAACATCTGCCCAGTTGAGACTTGCCAGTCTGGGTCTCGAGGTTCGCATCCCTGGGCCCACACTGGGTTGGAAACTAAGTTGCAGAAACAGTTGGACTTATTTATAAGCCTTTATTTAAAAAATAAACAAATGCCGCGTGTCCCTGCTTCCTCGAAGGCGACAGAGAGTCCTCCTCTCCTCCCTACCCTTCCCGAGGATTCCTAGGCCGGCTCCCGGGAGCAGTAGTGGTCGGGAAAGCCGGGATGAAAGGCGGAGAGGAAGGGCGCACGACACTCTGATTCTGCTCTAAATGTCTAGATCCTACCCATTCATACCCCCACGGTATGGGGTATGGAATTTGGCGTGTTCCCTTGGGCCTGGGCCGGGAGGGGGGCGAAAAAGAGAAAAGGCAGGAAGGACAAAAACCTAGAGACTTTGGCTTTAATGTAAACGTAAGCAATTTTTTTCCCCTTCAAAATACCCATGCAGCCGCCTCCACCTCCTCCCACACCCCCTCCAAGTGAGGGCAGTTTGGAGAGCCTCCATTCGGTTTACAAAAGAGCCTCTAGGGAACCCAGAGAGAGAAGCTAAAAATACCGCAGACGCGAGGCCCAAGTCCGGGAGGAGGTAGCCGCCTCCCCCAGCCCTACCCTGCCCAGGAGGGGACCGGCTGTCAGGTCCCCTTCTTTGAGCCAAGGGCCAGAGCCGGGCTTGGCTGGGCGCCCTCCCTGCAGCCGCCCGGCCAGTTTCGCCCGGTCTTTGCGCCCTGAGCAGGGTATTTTGTAGCCATGCGGGTTGCTCTTAGAGAAGGATTCCAGTCCAATCGCCAGTAAAAATGAGATGTTACACTTTCTGACGCTTTCCATTCCGCCTCCTCTGCAGACTCAGTTTTCAAGACTCACTTTTAAAAAGAAAAGAGGTGAGACCAGTGGATCCCGCTTTACGTCAACAATAATCCGGTCACGCGAGTGTTGTCCCCCAATTTGTATAATGATCTATACGGACGCATGCAGTTGTTTCCAGTTTGGGGACACAAGCTAATTTGGGAGAAACCTGTGAACTCCTGTTGCAGCCCTCTTCCGAAATAATAATAATAATAAAAAAAAATCTAGCAGTTATTTCCCCCACAGTTCCCCCTAGGTTATCAGGTAAAACCACAAAACTCTTTATATAAAAGCAAAACACACACTAAATTTCAAAACTCCCGCTCGCCCCCTTTATAAGGCAGCTTTTATTTTCACGGCCCACGCTGGATGAAAGTGGTTTATTTTGATTTTTTCCCCCCTTGTACCCACACGCCTTGTAAAAAGTTCCTGCGCACTGGCCCGGCCCCCCTCTGATGACCGCAGGGCCTTGCTTCCAGACTGCAGCCCCCCGCCACTTGGTTTTTAAGTCCTCGCCTGGAGCCGAGGTGTAATTGTGACCCCGCCCGAGCAGCGAGCCTCCCGGGGGGACGTTTGGCCCGGCCTGCGTTGGGGCCGGGACCTCCCAAGTGGCGGACCTGGGAGCCCAGAGCTGCGCGGTACTCTCCCTCCCTGCCTCCTCCCTCACTCCCTCCCCTGCGGATTTTGCTGGTTTTCTCCCCGGCTCAACAGCTCTCCTGCGCTACAGCGCAGAACGTCTCTTTCCCATTGCTTTTCTGGTTTTGTCTCGCCCGATTCCTCTCTGGCACCTTTTTACCGCTCTCTCCGTCGCCTTCACGCTGAAATCCCAGGCCCAGCGAAGCAAAGCGAGGCTTTGTTGGAATCTGGGGGAGCGAACTAGGAGCCTCTGGCCCCTGGGCGCCGCGGCGGAGTCGCAACAGGGCGCGCTTCTGCGTAACGTCAGCGCGCTGGGTAATTTACCTTCCCTGGGCGTCTGTCAATATGAGTAATTTCCAGCGGGGTCAAAATGCCTTTCTCCGGCAGTCCATCTTGGAGCGCTCTCTTACGCAGCAGACCGGGTTAGTTGTTTTGTTTCCAGCCCTAGGAATAAATACTCCTGGGGGCGTCCCTGCCGGGGCAGCCGGAGAGGAGTTGCGGAATATACACGGTGTCAGAGGCAGTTTTGCTTGAACTACGAATTGTGATTAGGTCTAAACGACAGCGACCTGCTTGCTCTTTAGTTCACATTACCTAACTCGTCCTTGATACCAATGCTTTCTTTAGAAACAGGAAATCAAAAAAGAGAGCAATAATTAATTGTTCCAGTTTTTCTCTGTCGCGTGTAGATCCCATAGAAACATCGTCTCCGCATTTCGGGGTGTGATTTAAACGTAGAATACGCGCGTGTGTCTTGCTAATCTGGCCTAAACAGACAATATAACATCCGGGTGGTGTTTTACAATAATTTCGAAACTTCTACAGCCTTCTAGGTGTGAAATCAGTGCCGTGGATTTAAGTATTCCCTGGGACTCGATACAGGCTAATGATGCTGGTTGCATAACTCCGACTCACTCTTGAGAAATGTGCTGGAAGAAACCAACGTGGCTAGCTAAGCTGAGGCAGGGCAAATCCCAGTCTGCAACGTTCTCTCCTGACTGCAACAGGGGCCGCAGACGAGGCGAGCCCTCGCCTTTGAGAGCACGGAGTCGCATCTCTTGGATGTTGGGGGAGGTAAACTTTTCCAGTCCAGGAATGGGGTCCAGCGGGAACCGAAAGTCGTCAGACAATCTCTTTCCCTGCCACCTAGGCTCAGGTACTGAGGCCCCAACTAAAAATCTTCCACGAGTTAAATTTGTAATGAACTTCTGAAAACCACGTTTCTCTCCCCCATCCCACTTCTTGTGGTCTTTAGGCAAGCAAGTACTTGGACTTGGGGCAATTAGGCGCTCCGGTGGAACCCAAAAGAAATGTAAGAACTAAAAACAACGAAGCAGAAGCCCTAGGAAGCCTCACGGAGGATGGTTTCTACTCGCCTGTCCCTGAACTCTGCTCTCCTCAGGGGTGGCATACCCCTCCGCCCCAAGACCCTACCTCCCAACTCCCCCCCACCCACGCCCCGCCGCCGGACTCGCACGCGCGCGCGCGCGCGCACACACACGCACACACACCTCTTGCGCTCTCTTTCCTCTGTTGGTGCATTTATGACCTAATGAAAGTATATCCTTGAGGGAAAATTCTGTCTATAAAACGTGAAATATGAAGAACCAGTTTGGATATTTCCACTCCGGGCCAGGCCTGATCTTGAAGTTTTTTTAGCATGAACACCTTGACTCCTTCTGCTGCTTCCATAATCACTATTATTTTCACTAAATGATAAGAATTGGTTCTAAGCGACCTGTGCCTATTCCACTATGGAAGGAAGAAATGTCTCCAGCCTGAAGATGTATCTTTATTTGGGTAAAGGCATGCCTTAGGGGGGAAAATTTTTTTACTGCCTATCCCTTGTCATCTTTGGAAAGCCCTGGCACCATATGTTCCAACTTCTGGGAACAGCTGGGGAAACCAAGGGCTCTTTCAACTCCCTTCCTTTTCCTTCCTACCCCCTCCCCTTTCCCCAAATGCCACCTTTTGGGGTTTCACAAACATTGACCAGTTCTTTCTCCTGGTCCATGTTCTGAAATCTCTCTTGGTTTCTAATAAAAGAATACCTCCTTGGAAATCACGTAGTTAACCACCTGTTTTTGTGGGGAAAGGTGATCTGATTTTGTGTTTCAGGAGGATTTGTTTATCAACACAGGTGGGTAGAGCTAAGATTATTCCCTATTCGTTTTCTATATACCATACCTTGAAATAAGAGTTTTTAAAAGCCCCTTTTGGGGGTGCCTGGGTGGCGCAGTCGGTTAAGCCTCCGACTTCAGCCAGGTCACGATCTCACAGTCCGTGAGTTCGAGCCCCGCATCAGGCTCTGGGCTGATGGCTCAGAGCCTGGAGCCTGTTTCCGATTCTGTGTCTCCCTCTCTCTCTGCCCCTCCCCCGTTCATGCTCTGTCTCTCTCTGTCCCAAAAATAAATAAAAACGTTGAAAAAAATTAAAAAAAATAAAAGCCCCTTTTGTTTTGCAATTTGACCTTTGCCATGAGATTGGTTTCGGTTGTTTACTAGCAGGGGCTATGCAACAAGAAAAACCGCAGGAGATGTAAACACTAATGTTAGCTGATGAACTGCATCCCCCAGTAGGGTGGAGTGGTTTGTTTGAATATTGTTTAAAGAGCGTGGCAGTTTGGACTTCAAGTCTTTATGGCGTTCAAGGGCCATCTAAGGACCTGGGGGTGGATTGGGTTGGTTGTGTTAACATCACTAAAGGAATTTATACTCTCCTTTTTTTTTTTTAATTTAGCCTGAAAATATTGTTTCCTGCGTAGAATTTGCCTAATAAAAACTTTTGCACCTGGTTAAAGCCTAGGGAAAGGAGCAGACGTCCTAGGACAAGGTGTTTAGCCCACCTCAGAAGACTGTCAGGGTGTGCTTGGAGGGGGAGCCACCGAGGGCAGCCATTTCCAGGGAAGGATCTTGTCCTCTTCATCCAAGGGAGGCAAATTGTCCATTTTCAAGTGCCTATTAGGAAATTTCAGTCTTTTTTCGGTTGTGTTCTAGCTTAACCTTTGTACTTAGGACTGAGGGCTCAGCCAGTCCAACAAGTATGTGAAACCTGACTTAATGGGAGGAGCAAATAGCTTTAAACTGACAAATATTCTCATCTGGGAATAGGAGAGGAATATTTGAGGAGACAAGTACTGTGCATGTTGCTCACCTAAAGTTTTATACTTCTGCATACATCTGTACAAAATATTATTTTCTAGTCCTGTTTCAAGCTTATGACCCATGAAGCAAAACAGCAAGTTTATTGCATGTTTTTCTAGATCTCCTCTAGATCCTCCTCCCTAATATGTGATATTATGTCTACATATATTTAGCATCTGGCATCTCTCATATATGTCCTGATCAGGTTAATTTCTAAGGACTATGCAGTACATTCTCATGGCTCAAAAATATACCAAAAGGCACATGTGAATAGTCTTACTGTCAATATCTGTCCAGGTGCTCCTCCCATTGTACATTTGTTGCATATCTTTCCTGAGCTCCCCAATCCATAGAAAAGCCAATAGGAATATAATCTCTATGGATCTAGAATGATGCAAGTTACTACATGTGTATCCGTTTTGCTGATCTGGAGGGCTTGAGATGGGTGGGGTGGGGAGAGATCCCTGGAAGCTTTGAAGAACTTTGTGTTGTTAAGTTTATTTACTTATTTTGAGAGAGGGAGACGGGGCACACCCGGAGTGGCAGAGAGAGAGGGAGAGAGAATTCCAAGCGGGTCCCTCACTGTGAGCATGACGTGGGGTTGGAACACAAGAGCTGTGAGATCACAGCCTGAGCCGAAATGCAAAAAGTCAGGCACTTAACCGACTGAGCCACCCAGGCGCCCCTAGAAGCTTTGAAGAACTTTAAAGAGGCTCGAACCGAATACAATCTGGCCAGGGTGTAAGATGCCTCCTGATTGTAATTAAAAGTATCTGGGAAGGAAAAGACGGGGCACATGCAGAACAAACGATTTCTAAAGCTCCAAACTGGGTTGTTTTTTCTCTGTGGCTGAGTCCAAAGAATAAAGAAACAGGAAAGAAGGGAAGGAAGAAAAGCAAGCAGAAATAGTGAGGTTATAACATTCTAGAGTTGTGGGGATATGGCTCCTCATCGCTGGAGGAAAACACATTGGAACATGAATTGGAAAGGACTAAATTGTTACGCGTCAGATAAGTAATGAATTCCTTCCCCCTATAAGAGAGGTTTTGCCATGTTCTAGCCTGTAGATATTTTGTATGGATTATAACTAATGGGGAAAGGGACTGGGACGGGCACACATATTATAAAACAACAGATACATGTTGCAGTGTAATAAGTAAGCAGATGCAGACTTGAGAGACCCCAGGCATTTTGTCCTTTACAATTCAACAAGAGATGATGATAAAGCCAGAGGTGATCGCTCCCAATACAGAGCAGAGAGATATGTATCAGTGCAGTGCTCAGAGAGCCTAAGAGGTCTTGCTGGCTGGCAGTGACTGACCTTGACCGTGCTCTATCAAGGAGTCAGATGTGGATGGAGTAAAAAGGACACCCTTTGTAGGAAAAGTACCATGCGTGGGGCCCCCTGCCAGGGATGGAGCCAGTTCTGCTATCTAGGATGTTCTGTGACTTTCTGGTACCTGGCCAGAATTGTGGTTGCTAAATTGGCTCAAGCCTACGTGCTCCTCCTCACCAAACCTTCCATTATCCTTGTAAATGGGGTTGGAAGCCTCTTCAGGTTTTTGATAAACTAGAGTCATTACAGTGTGTGTGTGTGTGTGTGTGTGTGTGTGTGTGTGCGTGTGTGTGTTCAGAGAGAGTGTGGTTAAGTGTATAAATGCTAAAAATTTCTTTTCTTTCACTTTGGGCTTCCCCTGCCTTCTCTCTCTCTCTTCTCTCTCTCTCTCTCTCTCTCTCTCTCTCTCTCTGTCTCTCTCGTAATGAAACCAGATGCGGTAATAACAAAAAGGCTCACTACTGATTTTCTTTATCTTCTTTGAACAAATTCTTGCCTGTCCCTTGCAGGGACCCACTGCCAGGTTTTACTCTTAGTGACCGTGGTTAACTTTCAGGGGGTTGGCTTTCAGATCACCCACTATGTTCAGCTGATGCCCTGGCAGGACCAAAGGGCATTGGTAGGTGAAAAGGACCCCAAACCCTTTGCCCCCTGAAGTCCTGGAGCCGTTCATCAGGCTGCAAGCCAAAGGCCCACATAACTCTAATTAATGTGTGCATATGTTGGCCAGCCTCTTGGCAGGTTTTATGGGGTTTCACTGGCGTGCTTGAATTGGCAGGGTCAGATGAGGATTGAGGTTCCTAATGAATCATGTGACCACAAGTGGACTTAGACGTTGGCTGTGTTCAGGAGACCTATCCTTGGTGTTCTCTTTCTGCGCTCAGAGGGAAAAGCTGGTTTGGGAGGAAGCAGCCAAAGAGGGTACCGTCACAAGTTTAAAATGTCCCCTTCGTCTGCACCTTGTCACAGAACCTTCCTGGAATGTACATACGTGTATATCTTCAATAGTTCAGAAGTAAGAAGAAACGTTGTGTCCGAAAAGTATTGAATTTAAGAGTGGAAATCAGCCTTTAGAATTCATCTCTTCTAAGCATTTCTTTCCAGATGAGTAGACTTGGGCTCAAAGATGCTCCTGGTACCTAGCCAGCCTGTGCCCCTAATTGGTGAAACTGGGAGTGGTGAGAGCCTCTCCTCTGGTTTGGTAGTTATTCCCAGGGATCTTTTCTTTAAGATAAAGGCATAAATAAGGAAGAGGCTGCGTTTGGAAAAGTTTTAAGGAAAAAAAAAAATGATGCAGAGGGCCAGGCAAGAGCAGAGGTAGCCAGAGAAATGACAGTCTGGGGGATGGGTTACTTGAGCAGGCCTATCTCCATCATTTCCTGAAAGTCTTTACTCCACTCCAAGACAACTGTTAAAGGCCGATGTTTTCACAGCATAGATACTTTTCGTATGTGTGTGTGTTTAAACCAGTCCAGGAAAATAGATCCTTTTCTCTTGGGGAAAGGGAATGGTGTTTTCAAAAGGGAAGCAGCTCTCATCAAAAGCCCTCGTGGATCTGGTGACAACACGGACACGCGCTTCGCCTGGAGCCTGGAAACTGTCAGGCGGCGGAGGTGGGGGTGGGGGACGACTCGCATTGCGAGGTCCCAAGGTGAGCGGGCGGGGGTTGGGGTGGGGTGTAGCGGGGGGATAGTTCTACGCTGTACCGGGGAGAGCGCGGCCCCAGGCCTTCTCCAGTGCCTTTCTGGAGCTCCGGGCTGGCCGCGTCCCGGGACCCGACAGAGGCGGTGGCTCGGCTAGGGAAGTAGCGCCGATTCGCAGGGAATCGCAGAGGGAGGAAGGTGGGTAGATCGCTGCGACGACAAAGATGAAATGGGGGAGAAGAGAGCGCGGGAGTGGAGGGACTGAGTAGTCACGAAACAGGGCTTCCGGATCTCTACCGGGAGACAGTCCACGCGAAGGGCAGCCCCATCCGCTGTGGGGCCGATAGTGTCTGGGCTGGATGTGCCCCTGTGTGTGTGTGTGGTGGGGAACCACCGAGGTGGCTCTGAGTTTTGCACAATTTCATGCTTTAAAAAAGGATGGGTTTTTTTTTTTTTTAATTCTTTTGGCGTGAGTGTCTGTGGGATCTGAGGCTGAAGGCTCTCCAGCCTTCGGCTGTGTTTTCTTTCGCCCCGGAAACAGAACTGGACAAAATAGAAAATCAGCCAGGGAAACTAAACAACAGCTTCTCCCCCCCCCCCCCCAACGCCATCCCACAACATAGCTGGGGAGCAGTATTCTGGCTTCAGCGCTCAGGTTCGAAATCCGAATAAATGGAGCCAGATCTTGGATTACACCCCGGGGACAGCACTTTAATGTAAATGTAAAATATGCTTGTAATAATCACTTGTGAGCCCTGAAGCCGCTCTAGAATCTCTGTTTAATTATGGGGGCAAGCGGAGAGAATTACCAGCTAATTAAACCCAATCCTATTTGTAATTCTCCCTCCGCTGCTGCCGACTTTAAAATGCGAAGTTGCTTTTTCAACGTGCTTGCATATGAATTTTTTAACGCACGTGAAGACTAAAGGAGAGCAAGGGGACAAGGAGCGGGGGAGAAGGAGAGAAGACAGCCGCAGGCTGCTGGGCCCGAGTCAAGGCGGTGTCACGACGAATCTGCCCGGGCGGGCCTCGCTCTCTCGGCGCTCCTGCCCGCGCGAAGTCTGGCGACGGATGAAGCCATTTCCTCTCTTCGCAGAGGTTTCGACCTCCCCTTTCCTGCTAGTGGAGCCTCTCTCGGCTCACCGACGTCGCCTCGGGGAAGGACAGGGGCGCGGAGAAGGCGCCGCGCCCGGAGTCTGTGCGCCCCGCCGCTGCGGCCGGCCCGGGAGCCGGTTCCGGCTGACGCAAGGGAGCGGCGCGGGGAGGAAGTGAGCTCACTGGGGAAGGCAGGAAAAGAAAGGCGGTTTGGCCGGCCGCCGCCAGGCCCGAGGCGCAGGGCAGGGGTGCGCGGGGCCCGGGGGAGGAGCTGAGAGCTCCGGTCGTGCCGCCGGCGCGGGTGGAGGAGGCCGGGGGCCGAGGCTGGCTTGGCCGCGTGCTGGGGCCGCAGGCATCGACTCCACCTCGGGCCGCGCGTCCCGTCCTTCCCGCTCCCGGGACGAGGAGCGCGGGGCTCGACTCCGGAGGTTCGGGGGGCAGAAACCTGAGGCTGGAGACTTGCGAGGGCTTTTTTTCAGGCTGACGAGGTCCCCGAGTCCCGGGGTGCTTCCCCGTTCTCCCGCCGCGCGAGCGTTTGCTTGTCTGTCCTGCCCCCCCCCCCCCTCTCATGGGTGCCCCTCTCAAAATCAGGTCCTGGAACTTTGATTTACGATTAGAACGTTGAATGATGTGCATGAGAAAACCAGGGTGACCGCGGCCACCGATTCTGGAATAGGCCTTAGTACTGGGGAATTGGAATTATATGCTGGGGTCTGTTTCCAAACCTGGTACTATCTGCGGCCAATTGCACCCGTCGCCCAACTGCCCCGGTGCAGTCTGGTCTGCGGAAATGTTCTCAAAAGGGAGGCGGGCTATCTCTCCCGACCCCAAGCGTTTCCAGACTAGCAATGCGCCCCACAAATGCAGTGGTACCTGTCCCAGAGGGAGGCATTCGCACTTCGGCCTCCCGGGCTGTGAGTGCTACTCCAGCCAGACGGCCCCGAGCGCAGAGGCGTCACTTGGTAGCAGAGTTCACGTCTGGAAAAGACCTGGACGACGGTCCAGAGCCCGGTTCGGGGCGAGTTGGGGTGGGGGTTGAGAGGTAGTTCTACGTTGTACCAGGGAGACCCTGGTCCCAGGCTTCTCTGGTGCTGTCCTTGGAGGCCCCGCTCCCGTTCCAGGGGAAGTCGCTTGGGCACCAACCTAGCCTGGGGGCGCGGCCTGGGGTCTGGCTCCCCCTGTTGCCGTTCAGTGGTTTGGGAGGCCTGGGATTTGGGATTGCCGAGGCCTGGGAGGTGGGAGAGTCTAAACCCCTGTGTGCGCCGGGATGGGGGATTATTGTCAGACGGCGGGGAGGAGTCCTTGTCTTCCGGAGGTAGTGTAGGGATGCTTGTCGGGTTTGTGCGCTCTCGATCTGGAATTGGAGAAATTTCCATCAACGAGGACCTTTCCATTTCACCTCCACTCCCACCTCCTGCAGAAAGCACTCGCATTCTTCTTGTCATTTTTACTCAGTGGATTGATAGGCTGTTTCATAAAATTAATTAAAAAATTAGTAAGAAGTCCGTCTTTATCGGTGCATTCGGTAGGGAGGTGGTGAATTTCCGAGAAGCTGCCAGCGGTCTGCCTCCTCAGCCAGGCAGGGAGAGCCAATAAGGCGTTGCCTAGGTTTCTCCCCTATGCTGCCAGCTTGACTCCCGACACACCTTCCGCCTTTTGTAGACTCTGCACACCACCCCGCTCGTGGGGTCCTTAATCTCTCTTGTCCACAAGTTCCCCCAGTGGTCTCAGGCCAGTGGCAGCGCCTCCTGGCGCTGCACGTGAGGCAGCAGGGACTCTGAGCCTTACAGGCGGGGCAGTGGAGGGGCCTCGCTCCCTGCTTTGGAAACTCTCCATTTTCCCACACTATTTCACATTCATATTCCTTTTCACACCCTGTTAGGCAGTAATAGCACTGAACCTGCTAAATACTTCCATGCACCAAGCCAGCCCTCCGGGCGACAGCTCCAGATCATCCGCCTTCTCCTAGTGATAGGAATGAATATTGCTCTCTCATCCTGAAGGGCAGTTTGCTTCTTCTCTTCCTTCCTAGATCTACCTCCAAACGTTAGTAAGGTGGTGCCCATGGCGGTTGCCGCTGACTGGGGCCCTCAGGTGTGGCGGGGCGGTTGTGGGGGAAAAAATAAGATTTGGGGACTGTTTTGGCTTTTGGTAATTGTATAGGTTTAGGGTGGCAGGTTTTTAAAAAAAAAAACAAGGCCTGCCTGTAGCCCTTAAGCAAGGAGGAGGGCCTGGCTTAGGTAGTAGGCACCACCTCCTTGCCTTTGCTCCTGGACAAGCATTTGGGCATCAAGGGATTCAGAGACAGCAGAGCCCAGGGCTCCCCACGTTCATTCCTCCTCTAGCAGCCACTCAGCAGTCCTGAGAATCCCAGGCTGCTCTGTAAATCTGGGTAAGGGGTGGGCGCTGGGTAGGGGGAATTAGAGCCCAGCGCCCGGTGGGGCATAATTAGTGTGCCTGCTCTGGAGGAGAGGACAAGGCAGCAAGGCTGGCCTGGGGAAGCCACTGCTCTCTCCACCAAGAGTTGCTTGCCCTTTGGCTGTCAAATGAACTCAGTTACGTCCAACCTATGGCAGGAGCTTTTCAGAGTCTGATTACAGCAGACGGAGGGGGGGGGGCCCTTTTGGTGCACGAGGCCCTCCCCTAGGCTTGGGCCTGGGATCCTAGTTGCTATGGGGATGGCGGAGGGGGGGGGAGGAGCTGAGAGTCCACCACCACAGCAGAACTCAGGCCGGTGGCCAAGGGGCTCAATCTAAGTCAGGGAAGTTATGGGTGGTCCTCTGCTGCTCTTCCAGGACCTGGCCTGGGTTCTTCCATCAAGAAAACACGAGTAGGGCTGCCCAACCGGTTCAGTCCATAGAGCAAGCAACTCTTGATCTCAAGGTGGGGTGTTCGATCCGCACCTTGGGTGTAGAGCTTACTTAATTAAAAAAAAAAAAAAGGATTTTTTTTTTTTTAAAGAGAAGTAATAAAATCTGCCTGCCCCTACTTCCAGAACATGAGAGAAAGAACTACTATTAGTGAGAGCCTATTAAGGGTCCAGCGTTTTATAGGCTGTACATTGCTCGATCCTGACAAACCATAAGAGGAGTATTTCCAAACCTTGTGTACCTGCAAGGACAGTGAGGTGCAGAGAGGAGGGACCTGATCAGAGCCATAGGTCTGTGCATCCAAACAAATTTTAGGGATCCTTACTACCATCCTCTTGCTTCTAGCAACGTCCTGAGAGTTGATGACACACCGATAGGTCCTGCGGCCTGGGCTAGGTCTCTGGTTGACCTTGAAGAGAGAGATGAGCTGCTTTCCATGTGTCTCTAATATATATTCCTGGAGAGTGATGTCAGTGGTGGGAAATTGGTTCTAAGGACTTGAAGCCTTGGACACCATTTTAAGCTGTAGCACCTTTGTACCTATTCCCCCAAAATATTCATGAGAAGGTCAGTTGCCAGGAATCTCTTACTCAGCCAGAAGAGTCCAAAGTCTACCCCACACTTTTCTTTCCCCATCACACCACGGTTGAGAAGATTTAAACTCAGATTCACTGGACCTGAGTTTCTGTTCATGCCACGAGCATCTGAACTGAGCCCAAATACTCCCCTTCAGCCTGGGGCTTTGAAGCCCGGGGAGACCTAGGAAGGAATTAACATGGTCCTAAACTTCCAAGTGCCGCCTCGGACCTTTCTCCACCTGTCAGGGCCAGGCTTTGTCCAGCGAGCAGAAAAGACCACTTGCCCCTAAATTGGGGGGAGGACTGAATGTGGGCTCTGGAAACCCATGGTTCAACTCCTAGCAGTGAAACCCTGGGGGTTCCACCACCCAAACATTCTTATTGGCACCCCTACTTCCCAGAACTTGTTCAGTAGTTGCTTCTTGGTGTCATGGACTTCCTTTTCATCCACAGAGAGGCTGTCTGGTGACTGCTCGCCTACCCTCGAGAAAATGCCTTAGAGTTTGAATTTGAGGCATTTGCAGAAGGAAAGAGGGGACAGACAGAACAGGCAAAGCCAAAAAGCAAGGAGGGAGGGTGTAGAGGTCTGTGTGTGGCCAGGGGCAGGGGGAGCAATTGTGATTTGAGACTCGCTTAGGGAAATTTTTGTTTCCTCTCCTACACAGGCACAGTCCTAGCCCAGATGCTCTCCATTGTCTTTTTACTTCCCTATTTTCTTTTTCCTTTAGTCTCCTGTTGCTGGGCCTGGGTGAGAATTAGGGAGCCAGATGCCCACATTCTTCTCTTTTGGTCAGTACAGCTGCATGGGGCACAGACTCCAGGTGGGCGTTCAGGATGAATTGTTTTAAAGAGTCCCTAAAGGTATACTCACCCTTGTGGAGCCCCCTGTTCCCCTTGGGCATGGAAGGGAAATTCAGGGGTATCAGGTGCATTTCCTCATTTTCTGGTTATTCTAAGACCTCTGGGCCCTAATTGCCCCTGGAGCACTGTTCCAAACCTGGAGGCGGCTAAATGAATGATCATTTAATAGAATTAAAAAAAAAAAAAACCCATCAGGGTATATTAACTCACTTTATAGTCCTTGTGGTGGGAGAGGGAGAGACTATGGTGATTTCCTAAATGCCAGCTAGTTAAGTCCCTCTACCTCCTCCCTCTGGAGTTAAGAAAGCCTCCCTGCATCCATGTATTTCTCCTCTATCATAGTTTGCTACATTTTTTGCTGCTGCTCATGCCTGGCGGCACCACACTTGACCTTAGGAATGCCAAGTGGAAGAGCCTGACGATGAGACTGAGACTAGGTCGCCAATTTGAACTGAACTTGGTTTTTCCTCCTCCAACCAGAATGGCATGACTCAGGTATAAAATCTCCTCTCCTCTCAGAGACTCTGGCGGTCTGGAAAGTATAAAAAGAAAAAACAAAATCAGTAAATTCAAGAGAGAAATGAAAAGAGCAAGAAAACTGTAGGAAGAGAGGGAAAGAAAAAGGAAAATACTTGTACACAAAATTGGAAGGGTGTTTGGAACCCCGCCTCAATTTCTAACAACTGAAGCTAAGGCTTGTTGGTCTCCACTGGGTTCCTCCACTGGTCTCTCCAACCCAATTCCCTTGTTCAGGATCTGTGGGGTTCTTTGCCTGGGAAAGGCACATTCACATGGTCTGGCCTATGGCAGGGCTTTACCTACTGGCGGTGGGTAGGGAAAGGTGGTGGTGGCAGCAGAGAGGGAGGTGAGAAGAGCCCTGGGAGGTGTGGCCACGTCAGATGGAGGCCCTTCCCCCACCCATACGGAGGGGCCCAGCATCCACCACCCCAGGGGAGCCTCTGGGCTCCAGGCCATCCTGGGTGACTTAAGCCAGAGTGATCTTATTACAGTCATTAGTGACCAGAATGATTTCTTATGCCAAGAGCAAAAAGAAATGGATCCAAATGAGAAAACTGGGACAGCTTGGGTTCTGCGAGATGGCTGCGAGCTGGGGATTGCACGGAGGATAAAGCCCATAGCTGCTTCTTTGGCATCCACTCCATGTCAGGCAAAGTCGAGCACACAGGTAGGCTCTGAGCTTCAGAGTTTGTAGTTATGCAGGGCTGGAAGGCACTTATGGGTAACAATTAGACTATAATGTGCTTATGGGTTGGCAGAAAATGGGAGACATTCCTGGCGTACTTAAGAAGACTTACTACTCCCACTTCCTTCCCAGCGGTAGGTTTAAGGTAAGTCTCTCCTTTGCTGATGATGACCAACCTTGCCCCCAGAATCCATCAGGAGTTTGGATGCATCCACAGCTCCCGGAGAAGATCCCGCTTGACCTCCCTGTCAGAGGCAAGTGCTTAGTGCATTTCTGAGGCCAGGTATACCTGGGTTGGGTCTTAGCTTCTAGACTGGAGCTGGCATCTTGGCCTCAGAGTTTATTTCTGCCTTTGCAAAACTGGGACATTTGCCCAATAAGGGGTTTGGAAGTGCCGTTCCTAGCCCTGATGATCCCCATCATAGTGCATTTGTTTATTCATCTTTAGAGAAAAGATGCAGTTTCTTTCTAGAAGCTCTAGAAATGTGACAAAACTTCCAGCTCCCCTTCCCACGGCGAGGTATGGTTGCTGGGTTGATCACCTCCCTCCCCCCACCGGTTACTAGCAGCTCTGCAAAATTCCAAACCCTGACCTCTGCATCTCACCAGTGCAAGTTTGAGAACTTGCCCCCATGTACGTTCTCTGACCCTAGTTGGCAAGGTTTGATTTCTGCATTCTTGCTATTGCTCTTCACTTACTTCTATTACCCCCTCCAGCTGCACTTCAGGGAAGCCCACATTCTACAGACCCAAAGGATGGTCCCTCAAACAGGCCAGAACCTGTGCAAATATCCAGACCTGTGATGCCCATGGAGCACGGCCTCCTACTCACCTGCCTGTGGGCCAGTCCACACATGCATGACTAGGCATTCTGGGAGTGGGAGGATGTGAGGACTAGCTGGCCACAGGGACTGAGAGGTAACACCTGCTTGATCCTTTGCTAGGATCTGGGACTCTCTCAATGCACAATGCTTTCCAGGGAGTCTTGAAGAGCTAGCCGGGCTCCCTTTGCATTTTTTTTTTCCCACTAAAGAAAGTAAACATCTTGCATGTGTTTCCATAGTGGTTAGGCACTGATTATGGGAGACTGCCTTGCAGAAACTTGGCTGTTGTGGCCTGAGGACACTGGGACTGAGTAAGGCACTTGGGACTTTACGTAGGGGGAAAAAAAAGTTTAGTTTGCACCATCTGGGTAGGGTCTGGAACAAACAGTTTGGGTGCCAGAAATGGGGGACACCTGGATTCCCCATCGCAAAAAGGGGAGCCTCTATGTCACCTTGCAGGTGAAAACTGAGGCAACGGATCAGTGAGACCTGGACTGCTCCTGTCCAACCTGAGCAGCTGCCATCTGTCAGGACCCCTTCGAGGGCGTGCATTCAGCCAGCACCGCCATTCAACGCGGACCCAGAAAAATCTCTCAAACTCGCAGACTTGGAGAGAGAGGAAGGTAGCCAGGCAACAGAATTGCGGAAAACATCCTCTAGGTCACATGAACTTTATTGTAGATCAGGAAGTTATCTAACAGCTGCCAAAACTCTTTCTGACTCCAAATGTTGACTGTTTCTCACACCTCACCATTGGGTATGGAGTCTGCTGCCTTGGGGGTTATTCAGACTTCCCATTCCTTCTCAGACTCCATCTACCCCCACCTGCCTGGTTGCATTTGGAGATGATTTCCTTTTTTCCATTCATGAGACCATGTGGCTTCCATACTTACCTGGGCTGGCAGTTTCTCTACTCACCCTGCAAATCTCTTGAGGAGGAAAAGCCCAGTTGAGGAAGGGTCAGAAAAAGGAAGCCAAGCCCGGAAGTGCAAGCATACATTATCATATTCTTCTCAGGGTGCCTTTAGTTCATTCCAGAAAAAAAGTGCAGCACAGTAAGTAATTTTAATGGGCGACCTCCCTTTCTTCCACTAATTCCCAGTCCTGAGCAAGGTTCACGTGCAAGAACCTAGTCTTCTGTGGCCTTGAATGCCCCAAAGGGTCTGGTGGCGATATTGAACACACAGTGGGAGCTGAGACAATAGATCCTGGTTGACAAAACGGACGCTTCAAAGGAAAAGGGGCAATTATTTGAGAGCAAATGTAAGCAAAGGCGTGCGCGCACACACACACGTGCGTGCATTCCGTGCCTTTTCAATTAATTCCAGGCTCATGTATGAGACTACCTCGAGGATCTGCTCCCATTTCTCAGCCCAGCGCCCCAACACAAGCTGATTCCTCCTGGATAACCTTGGCGTCGAGGGAGCCCGCTCCAGCTGACATTTGCAGACATTCGTTACTTCTGCCTCGTAGTGCTCCTTTCTTCACCCTCAACGGTCCAGAGCTGAGCTCACAAGACTGAGGCAGGCCCAGTCCAGATGACCAGGAGCAGAGACCTTCCTGGGCCAAAGCACAGAAAGGTCATCTCAGCGAATTTACTCGGGGTAAAGGGGCGACTTGGGCCGTGTCCGAGTACCTGCGATCATGGGTGGGACCAGGATGCTGAAGCTGTGCTCTTGTGCCCCCCCACCCCCCCCCCCCCCTTCTCGAATCTCTGGGTCAGCGGGGTGTAGATGTTGACATGCTTGAGCCCTGGGGCCTGACTACTGCTACTTAGAGGGGCCCTACTGTCACCCACCCAAGCGTAGTCATAGACCACGGTCATCGCCGTGCTCCGTTGGCGCTAATCTTCTCCTCGGCTATTTGTGATGATCTGTAAGCGCAGAAACCAGCCGCGTGGTGCGCACCCCGGAAGCGCTTGCCGAGACCCGGAAGCAGCGGGGCCTCGCTCGCCGCTCCTCTGGCTCGAGAGCCCTCCACGACCCGCCCACCTTGGAGGTACCCCAGTTCGGGAAGCATCGCTCGCGCGAGAGCGGGTCCCGGGTTCGCGCCACGATCCTGCCCCGTGGTAGAGAGTTTCCGGTCTATGGGTCTGTCGCTTACGGCGGGCCCAGGCCTCCCCGTTCCCCGCGTGGATTTAGGTCCCCCGTTAAGGTCCCGGTTATGTCCGGCCATGGGTCGAGGGAGGCACAGAGAAGGAGGAATTTACAATCAGCCCGTGAGTGACTGATCAGCTCCCCAGAGATCGGAGTGTAAATTTACTAGGGATCTTCGGTTGTGATTCACAATTCTGCAAGTAATAAAATGCCCACCCCTCCAATTTCCCGCCCTGTTGGCCTCTCCCCAGCGAGCCACCGTGGGCGCGAACCCGGGGAGTGCGGGAGGCCCCCGGGCGCACCCCGCAGCTCGCGGAGGAGCCGGGCTCGCGGGCGCCGGGCGGGCCCCGTGACCCGCCGTCGTTAAGAATGCTTCAGATCCAACCTGGGCTCGTTTCCGTGACGCAGGAAACATCTGGGGAGTTTGCGCCGGGCGTTTGGGAAAGTACTTACTTCCGAACTTGGCGCGAAGGTGTTCTAGGATACAGACAAACGCGGGCCTGAACGGGGGATGGGGCCCCGGGACGGGTTGGCAACCCGGGCGGCAGTCGGGGTGCACACGGGGGAGCTAACTGGTGGCGAGCACTTGGGTGAAGGACGAATTAAACACTTAGAGCCGGGTCCGCTCGTTCGGGCCTCATTGTTTTAATGTCTGTAGTACTTAGGCACAGTTTGAGAAAGAATAATGTCTTTACTTTCAGAAAAAACATCAAAGACCAGGGCCTGCTCAATATGGAGCACATATGGTAGTCTCCGAAGGCCTTGCCTGCCAAAACATGTTTCTCAGTATTTTTCGCCTTTCCTTTTTCGATTCCACCCCCCCCCACATCCTTTTTTTTTTTTTTTTTTTTCTCCCCAAATGGGAGGGAGCCACGGGCTCGGGTTACTCGGGACGTCTAGCGTTCACAGGAGCAGTTGGCCGCTGCCCGAGGCGATCAATGAGGCCTTTCAGGATCTGAATGTAGCCCAGGACAGGAACCTTGAAGATGGGCCGGCTGAAGAAGCCAGGCTGGGGAGGCGGTGACTTGCCCAGGACCCAGAGCCAGCTGTGGCAGAGTGATGCATTGTCAGATTCAGAGGCTATAGGTCACTGTTGGCATTATACCTGAAAAACACATTTTCCTGTTACTGCTTCCTTAATTGGTCAGGTTACACTGGTTGAATTCCCAGGCCTTAGTACATGGGGCACTTAAATATTTACCGAATGAATATTGAATGAACTAAGTGAAGACAATAGCCTGCAAACCACTCTTAGACCCTAGTCTAGACAAGACTTAGGTGCAAAGTTTCTCTGCATTAACTGCTACTATTATTGTGTAGACCACTATCCCTGGTTTTAAAATTATTTAGCAGAGAGAAGCAGGGGGTAGTGGCTAAAAGTTGGGGCAGTTTGCTTCGGGAATTTCTCCAGATGACATCTCAGAATGTCAGCGTTCATTAAAATGATCTAACTCAACTTCTGAATTTCTCTGAAGATGAACTGAGACCCAGAAAGGTAAAAGTTATTTGCTCAGGGCACACAGCTGGGATGGAACAGGGGAAGTGCCCTCTTTCCCATGCCTAGTGCCCACAGGGCTCACTACCCCCACATTACCCTCAGTGGAAGGACAAGCTGGATAATTTCCTCTTTTAGCTTCTCCCATTAAATGGATCCCTATCATCACCTCTGAAAAATGATATTCTCCTTCAGCGAATTTACATGTAGCGTTAATATTAAAAGGAGGGGTAAATTCTTAGAGCCCCCATTTAAAAGAAGAAGCATGCTGTCGCCAGAACTTGCAGCTTTTTCTAATACAGTATTAATGATGGTGGGGGAAGGAAACACACTACACATGGACCTGATTACACATGAATCTTATCACATCATCCGGTGTTCTGATGACTTACATGACTCATACAGAGACCAGTAGGCAAATTACCTGACATGTAGTTCGAAAATCTGTACTTTGGACCTGGCTTTGTCATCAACCTGCTGCATATCTTGACCGATTTCGCTGGATCTATTTCTCTCCCTCATGTATATACAACATACACACACGCACACACACACATACACATATATGCATATATATGTATATATGTACACACATGTGTGTATTATGTGTAGACAATATATAACAATATACACACATCTATTGATTTTTAATCTAGGTGGTCTGTTCATAAATCCAATTTCTGTTCTTACATTCTCTGATGCTATCACGTGTCAACATACAGTGAACCCCTTACCCGTACCAGATGGAAAAGCAACAGAGGATAGAACGCTGTTTATTCTTGTGTTAGGACTGAGTGAATGCTAACGTTGCAGAATGCTTTAGAGACGCTCCTGCCCCTTCCTTCATCCTGGAGCCCAGAGTGCTGATTTCCCCAGATTGCACAGCTGGAGAGCCCGGGGTAGCTTCTTAGTCGAGGCGCCTTACTCCCTGAAGAGAGTTAACTTCAAATATGGGGGTCCACCAGTCTCCATGACCGGTTTAGCTGAGTATGGATCAACTCTCTAGGATACTTCCTCCTACCACTCCATCATCCACATTCCTCACCCCACGTTCTCATTCAAACCAAGAATAATTTAGCCAAAATATAATAGTCTTGGGTTCAGAAGGGCAAATTTAAAGCAAAACTGGAAGTCAGTACCATTTTACTTGGGCGGTGCTCCTTTAAATATGTCAGCTCTGTTGCATGGGACTTTGAGCCTCCAAGGGCCATTGGGACAAGGTGATGGTTCCTCTAATGAGGAGTATAGCAGCTAGCCTTACTTGTGTTTAGAGTTTGAATCCAACATAAGACAAAAACTCGAGTCAACTTTAATAACGAGGCAAAATAATAATTAAAGCCAGTGTTCAGAATTCTATGCAACTGATCCTTTCCTGTCACACAACAAACTCCCAAATTATCAATGTTGGGCGTGCGTGGAGAGGCTAACAAATTACCCACCATTAAGTATAAGACAAAGCTGCTCTTGCTTGCTTTCGAGGAGCACCTTCTCAATGTGAGACAATGACTTGGGCAGCTGTCTGCCACACTGAAAATGAAGTCTAGGGCACTTTCTCCTTCCTGCCTGCCTGGCCCTGGTTGACCTGGACTAGGCTGATGCTGCCTAGTTGGAATCCAAAGTGTCTCAAGGAACAGTTGTGATCTGTTGTCCCTGGGTGTGGAGTGGAACAGGCAGTTTTCAAGGCACCGAAACAGCCTTTTCTTCTATCACCTTCATGCTGGGGGGACCTTGATGACTTAGGGGCCAAAAGAACCCCACAGGGCACCATGTTTGAGGAATCTCCCTTCGCAAAGGCTTAAGCAGGTGGGAATAGGCTGTCCAACCCAGACAGCCAATCCAGGATGTTGTCCTAGGCATGCAGAGAGAGGATGGAACTGAAAATTTCGCCAACTGGAGGTAGATCTGTTGCCTCTTGTGTATAGTAGAAAGTGGTCTCCTGCCATTCCTCTTAAACATCAGCCTCAGGATCCTCTTTTGGACCTTTCCGTATATGAAAGCCACTCCCTAAGCACTACTTAATCGTCATACTTCCTTCCTTCGGTTGTTATGAGGATTAAATGAGAAAATCTACTGAAAGTGCTTTTCACAGTGCCGGATACATAGCAAGTACTCAGTGCATGGTCGCAATTATTATTAACCGTTCTATGATTTCCTTTGAGGTTAATGACATATTTCTCTACAATTCAGACCTTTTCTTGGAACACTAGACCTGAATAGCCGGCTCCCCTACTGGAGGTCACTTACGTGCAGGTGGACCTAGATTCGTAGAACCCACTCTGCTGAAAATTGATTGGATTTCTAGTCCCTGTTGTACACTACGAGTGGCTCTACCACCAATTAGGCCAGCTCCTTGGCTATTACCAGTTCCTCCTAAATATCTCTCAGATCCACCCGCAACAACCTCCTGCCTTAGTAATGACAAATATTAAATTTTGTCTGCATCATTACATCATTTCTCCTCTGCCAGGGTATTCTCCAGTCTGTCCTCACAGCAGCTGGAGTGATCTTCGTGTAATGCAATTTGATCGTGTCATTTCCCTACTTTAAGTCTTTTCTTGGGGCGCCTGGGTGGCGCAGTCGGTTAAGCGTCCGACTTCAGCCAGGTCACGATCTCGCGGTCCTTGAGTTCGAGCCCCGCGTAGGGCTCTGGGCTGATGGCTCAGAGCCTGGAGCCTGTTTCCGATTCTGTGTCTCCCTCTCTCTCTGCCCCTCCCCCGTTCATGCTCTGTCTCTCTCTGTCCCAAAAATAAATAAACGTTGAAAAAAATTTTTTTTAAAAAATCTTTTCTTCATTCCCTAGAGACATCAGGAAAATCCAAATGCCGAGTATAGGGCGCTCTTTATCCTCTTTCTCCGCCCCCCCCCGCCCCCACTTTCCCATCACACATGCTAAGCCCTAGCTCTCTTGAACTACACCGAGTTTCTTTTGCCTTTGTGTCTTTGCATGCATTGCCTTCCTGGCTGGTACACAGCTCCCTCCTTCATTAGACTCCTGCAGCTTGTCCTTCAAGATTCCACCTGGCTGTTCTCTTCTTGGAAGCCTTCACCAAGCCTCAGGCTGATTACAGAGTTTTTATCCTACAAGATTGCAATTTCTCTTCTCCACTGGGTGTGAATTCCTTGAGGGCAGTGGAATAAATCTTGAATCTTTGTGGCCATAAGAACACAGTAGGTGTTCGCCACATATTTGCCGAATATAGGAAGGGCCCAGAATTAGAATAAATGACTGGTTCTATAGCTTCATATCATCATCAAATTTGGGGGAAAGTTATCTTTCGGAGCCTCAGTCTTCTCGTCCGTAAGGTGAGGACTAACGGTACCCCCTAATATTGTCAAGATTAAATGAAAAGTGAATGCAAGTCTTCTGTAAACTGTGTAGCACTGTACCTCAGTCATTGTTATAGTAAGTACAGACCCACACTTCCCATACATGTACACATTTTCATACATGCACTTAATATGTACCTATTATATGCATCCGTGTGTCTGTGTTTGTGCACCTGCAAGGTTACGTGGAAAAGCAGTTTCCCGACATACCTTTCTCTAGATCCCACCCTTTAAATTCATGATGAATAATAGGTAGATCAATACTTTTGGTAACTAGTCTAGGTTCTAGATAAAATATTTTGTAGCAGTATCCTCGAAATAGTAGTCATTCTGTGATTTCATTATATCCAAACACACAAATACAAACTTAGTACATATTTATAGAGCACTGAATGGGTAATAACAGCCCATTACTATTTTCACTATGACTATTATTGTACCTTCCTACTAAAATAACACTGAAACACTTTCCCTCCAAAGGGAAAGGTTTTCTTTTCTTTTTCTTTTTCTTTTTTCTTTCTTCTTTCTTTTTCTTTCTTTCTTTCTTTCTTTCTTTCGTTCTTTCTTTCTTTCTTCTTTTTCTTTCTTCTTTCCTTCCTTCCTTCCTTCTTTCTTTTTCTTTTTTACATGGGTCACTTGGAGCAGTTATTGAAGGCATTGTTTCCCCCATTTTGCACGTGAACAAACCGAGGCACAGATTTGTTTCACAAAATGCCTCCTTTCCAATGTTGCAACCCAGTGGAGATCAGAACCCGAGGATGCCCTCTCTCCCGTCTTCTTTCTTTTTCCACGGGCCAGCGTAGGAAGTTTGCACAGAGTGATTGATACAAACGAGCCAGAGCTGACCAATGTGTAAACTGGTCGGTGCTTATGTGTAACGCTTTGAATTGCCACAATTATTTCTACACATTGGGCATGCCTTAAATGTGGAATCCGCTATTCCAACATCAGTTCCCGGTTTTTTTGTGTTTTTTTTTTTTTTTTTTTTTTTTAGTTCCCGGCAGGGTAATTGCCTCTCCTTCCGTAGCGTGCAGTTGCCAGCTGCCCGGCTGCCCTGGGAGCTTTGAAGTGGAAGGCGCACCACGGCTTTTCTAAACGCCGCTCAGGCGCGCGCTGGAAAGGAGGGCGCTGGGTCATCCTCAACCTCATCCACCTCCCGATCCCGTTCTTCTTTAAAAAGCCAGGTGGCGCCAACTCTCAACCCCTGCTAGAGCTGGAGGATCTTCCTGCCGCGCTCAGCGGGGGAGGAGAGTTGGAAGAAGGGCACCACCTCAGGCCCGCTCTTTCGCTCTGCGCCCTCGGCTCTGCGGAAAGGGACACGTGCTTTTCTCTTCTTCCGCACCCCTCGCAGGATGACGGCAAGCCTAAAGGGAAACGAGGTGTCCTGTGTGCCACATGGAGCTCGGGGAACGGAAATAATTAAAGCCATGAGGTTTCCTGGCTCTACGCGGTGTTTACGGTGGGTTTTGATTTGGGGAAGGAGAGCGAGGAGAGGTTAAGGCCGGTTCCAATCTGCCAGCATCCTGTATCGGTCTGTGCAGCAGATGACGCGTGCGTCCGGGAGGGCTCGCGCCCCTCCGTGTGCGCGTAGCGGGGGGTGCAAGATCGTGTCTCTGGGTGTCGTGTGGGGTGGCCTACCTACTCCGAAGTAACAGAGTAGGTGCATGTTAATTTTTAAAAAAGTAGAAATTCTCCCAGCTGGGAAAGGAGGGCTCTAAGATTCCCTCGTATGACAGCGGAGGGTCTGAAGCTATTAAGGAAGGCACCCGTTTTAGTTTTCAAACCCCATTTTTATTCTTGCAATGTTTCCAGTCTTTGAACTACTGTCGTTTAACAGGAAGAAGGAAGAGACTCCATTATACAAGCATATCGACTTACTTGATCTAAACCAAACATCGCTGAACAAAAATGTTGGTTGAAGCCTAGCAAGTAACTACTAATCTGGTAACGAGAATTTAGCCATATGCAAGTGCTGCTGTTGCAAATCATCACCAAATTCGAAGCTAAGATGAACTCAATAAAAGGTTTTTTTTTTCCTCCTTTTCAATTCGCAGGAATACTAAAAGTAGAGTTGGTATCATGGCCTATAGCAATTTTAAGATTTTAATTGAAATGACAGTAACATACATACAAACACACAGAACACTCAACAACATTAGTAATGATGACAGTGTGCTATTAATGCTGCTTTTTATATGGTGCTGGTGGTGTTTATTACAGTGTGTGCTTCAGAGCAGCGTTTCTCATACTGCAGGTTGCCAACCATTAGTGACTCATGAAATCAGCACTGTGGGATTTTGATCAGTATTTTTTTTTTAATTTTTTTTAACGTTTATTTATTATTGAGAGACAGAGAGCCTGAGCAATGGAAGAGCCAAGAGACCGGAGACACAGAATCCGAAGCAGGCTCCAGGCTCTGAGCTGTCAGCGCAGAGCCCAACGCAGGGCTCAAAGCCGCAAACCGAGAGATCATGACCTGAGCCAAAGTCAGACGCTTAACAGACTGAGCCACCCAGGCGCCCCTGGTCGGTACTTTTTTTTTTTTTTTAAAGGAAATGGGAAAGACTAAAAAATATCAGAAGCATGTAAGAATAAATATTCTCTCATAAATCTTTTTCCTCCCATTTATGTGTTGTATGTATGTATTGGGTCACAATGTAAAATGTATTTCTTATCATGGACTACATTAAAAAGGAGCTTGAAAGCTGTGGTTTTAGAAAAATCCTTGTTGCTCTAGGCAGGTTCCCATCAGTACTATGCTTTTTGACTGGGGGGTGCAAAGCTAAAGCCCCTGCTGCCCTCTGATGCTCTACACTGAGCTAGAGTGGGTATTTATCACCCTTGCAGATTCCACACTGAGCATGACCCACAATGCGAATAAGATTGGGGAGTGGGTGCTCAGGTTTTTTTTTTTTTTTTTTTAATTAAGACAATTTTTTTAAATTTTATTTTATAAGTGATCTCTAAGCCCAACCGGTCTGGGACAACCGGCAGATCAAGAGTCACATGCTCTACCGACTAAGCCAGCCAGGCACCCCAGGTATCCAGTTTTAAAATCTCAACATGGAGGGGCGCCTGGGTGGCGCAGTCGGTTAAGCGTCCGACTTCAGCCAGGTCACGATCTCGCGGCCCGTGAGTTCGAGCCCCGCGTAGGGCTCTGGGCTGATGGCTCAGAGCCTGGAGCCTGTTTCCGATTCTGTGTCTCCCTCTCTGTCTGCCCCTACCCCGTTCATGCTCTGTCTCTCTCTGTCCCAAAAATAAATAAACGTTGAAAAAAAAAAATTTAAAATCTCAACGTGGTTCTTTCCTGATTGTGAAGACTATACCAGATAAGAGGTGGAGGCAGGCTTCAGGCCCCAGGGAGAAGATACGCAGGAAAGGATCACGTGGAGCCCCAGGCCTCAGAGAGGAATGGTAGCAGGAGGAAGGTTACCATAGGGATCTTGAAGCAAAGACCTAAGCACAAGCCTGCTTATTCAAACTAGGTGTGGGAGGACGTCCCGCTCTCCCAAAGGGTGGGGGGAGGGGTGGCTGGAGTCGTGTGTTTTGGAAAAGAGACTCATCTTTTTTCCTTTAATTTTTTAAATGTTTTTATTTATTTTTGAGACAGAGAGAGACAGACCATGAGCAGGGGAGGGACAGAGAGAGAGGGAGACACAGAATCGGAAGCAGGCTCCAGGCTCCGAGCCATCAGCACAGAGCCCCGACGTGGGGCTCGAACTCACAGACCGTGACCTGAGCTGAGGTCAGACACCCAACCGACTGAGCCATCCAGGATCCCCAAAGAGACTCATTATCTTAACAAGAGCAGGTAGAATAACCTTGAACCCTGAGAAGCAAGTTAGGAGCTCAGTGATTGATGTTGGGGGTAAGGAATGCTTTTGTCCCTCCTCCTCTCTGTCCCAGTGTTGCAGAGGAGCAGATAACTACTATTACTGTTTTAGGGCCCTGATTAAACCATATTTACTAGAGGCCAGGTCATTTTGTGTTTAAAGGTAATGGCTCCCTTCGGCTCTTTCTCCTATTTCCTGGTAAGTGGACCTATTGGGTACAGCCTGCCCTAAGGGATGGCAACCCTTAATTGGTTTAAGCCATTAAACCATTAAGCCCTTAATGTCAACCATTTAAGGGTTGACATCCCTGTCTCACTTCAAATACTAGGACTAGTTAGCTGAGCTGAGACTCCACTGAAACTCCGCTTGGGTGTGGCCTTCCCTTTCTCTCTTCATCTGGTCATGGCTTTGGGTTCCTCCATCATGTGGTCAGCCACAGGGAGAAGAGATGTTGTTTTGGACTTTGGGAGAGATGGACCTACCACAGGCCCCATTTAGCTTGACTACAGCTCTGCGCTGAGATGTATGCTGTTTTCGCCCCTAGTAATCCTCCGGGCACTGTTTTCCATGTCTTGTTGTTCCAGAAACATCTAATTCCCTATAGCAGTTGTTCTCAAACTTTAGCGTGCATCAAGTTGCCTGGGGAGCTTTTTAAACCACAGTTTGCAGGGTTCCACACCTAGTTTTGACTTACCAGGTCTGGGGTGGGGCTTGAGGATTTGCCTAACAAGTTCCCAAGCGATCCTGCTGCTGCTGTCCCAGGACCAACCTTGAGAACCGTTTTGCTCCATAAAATTCTGAGAAGGGTGTGGAATAGGAAGGTGACTTCCGGGGAAAGATAAAAGCACTCCAGTCATCTTTGCAGCGAGGATTCAGGGTACGATCTAGGTTCTGAGAATGAAATGCAGTCACATAGGATCGAAAGGCAAAAAAGAGCACACTCCCTTCCTTTAGCTTTGTGGGTGCCTAAGAGGGCTCTGGAAGGCACGAGTATGGGCAGTGGCTGCATTCCAAGGTTCACTGTCTAGTCACCGGCTTTGTGGTGAGGGGGGCTCTGACGGCAGCCCCGGACTCTACTCCTCCAACCCTTCCACTTGATTAACTTCTTTAAATCCCTCTGAGTTTGAAAGATCTAAAGTCTCTTCTGTTTCCTGTGTTAAACCCTGACTGACCCAGGGAACAAAGCTATGTGGGTGCTTTGTACCTGAGGTCTGGGTTAGTGTGGGCAGACGGTGGCAGAGACCCTGTGGGTGGTGAGATGACTGTCCTCAGCTGGGGGAAATTTGGGAGTGGTGAGCCTGATCCCAGGGAACCTGCCTGCTATCAAGAGGGGAGTGTGCTGAACGGCTCTCATCTTGTTCTGCCTCTCTCACAACATAGCCTCACTTCTGCTGGTTCCTGTTCTGATTTTCACAGCAAAGCAGGAAAGACAGGAATTTTGGGAGAGTTCAGGCGAAAAATTTATACTAGGGCTCAGTGACTCTGTCCAGTCAATTTTGATGCTTGATTGTGTACTGGCCTGTACTGTGCTCTAACTTCTGGGCATTCACTCCATGATGAGGTTATAACCTGTTGAAGGCAAGGTAATGAGTTTTCAGTTTCCGACCTGAGAGTAAATGCTGAGTTACTTGGGCAAATCTGCTTCATCCGGTGTGATCTGGGAGCTGCGTGGACACTGCAAATTTCTGCTGCAGCACAGAGAATGGGCCCGTCCCCTCTGTCCACCTTGCTGCCTAAAACCCCACCTTAGGGCCCTGAACCTGCAGATATTATTCAGGAGCTGATTCTGTGACTCATCAGTTCTTCCTGAGCAGAGACAAGAGCAAATATATATATCGCTTAACTAATTTCTATCCAGAAGGAGTTGATTGCTCTGGTAACTGTGTCATGTTCACAAATGCATGGTACTTCTCTCTGCAGGAGGCACACACATCCCCACTCTGTGGCACACAACTGTGGTCATGAGACTGGCCCTGGTCAATGAAGTAGGCGTGGAAATGACTGTCTTTGGTCCTTAGTCCCTCTAACCACATTCAGCAATGATGCAGATACATACATCTATCTAGTGGCTCCAGATAGAAGCGGGGGCCCCAGAGTAAAGAGTGTGGAGCAGGGCTATAGGAATCCAGAATGGACATGTTGCTAAAACTTCTGTTTTTATATTAATTCTGTACTGGTTAATTTACTTCTGTGAAGTGGTTGAGATTCTAGAGGCCTAGTGAATCACACCTCTCATCCTAGCCTGAGTTTGGTCCCAAAGGGCTGGACTGGGCGTGCCCAGGTCCTTCTTCCAAATGTACCAATCAAATTGCCCCTCCACCTTCACAGGGGGGAGAAGGGGGCAGGGCATTACTCCAAAGGAGGTCCTACCCTCAGAAAACTTTAGGCAAAGGAAATAGAGGTTTTTGAAGAGACTTTGTAGAATTATATTGCTCTATGCATCTAAAAGATTTTGTCAGAAATAGAAATATTAGGAGAGGCCATAAATACGTTAACTTTTGTCTCATTTTTATTCTTGCATCTATGAAGGCCTGGGGGAGACATTCATGTGACAGATCAAGGCATTGAAATAAAAGTTTAGGCAATGGTGATCCTAATGGTTATTAAATAAAGGTAACGCATTAGCACACAGCTGCAATCGGGAAGCTACTCTATAGTAAATGAGACCCAAGGCCTGAACGTTAATATGGCGGACTTTCGGCCAAGACGTGCCTCGCTCCAAGGGCCTGGCCCACTGTTAATTGATGGCCTGTGGCTCCCAGCACAGTGCTCTGCTCTGGCTGCTGGGCCTGAGGGACAAGGGGTTGTTTTGAAACCCAGTTTCTTAATGAAGCAGATCCCAACCCTGAAATGTGCAAGAAAATAATCTGAAAGTGTGATGAAAAACTGGTCTATTGAAAAGTCAGTGACCTTTCCAGTGTTGATTTTAAGATAATAGATTTGTTTTATTTGACACTTTGGTAAATGATACAATAAAACATAAAAAGGTCAAAGAAATTATCCAGTGTGTTTCATGTCCTGCAGCCTGGCGTATCTACACTATATGCTTGCAAATAACAATTATTATTAGCGAAATTTTGTTGCAAATTTTGGCATGGACTGTTTTGGAGTGCCAGACTTTTAGGCGCAATCACAGAATTGGCAAGATTTGAGGGATTTTTTTTTTTTTTTTTTTTTACTGATTTAATAGCATTTTTCTTTATTGTCTCCATAATCACCTGCTTTATGAACTGTGGCAAGAGCTGATGTTGCAACTGGTTAATTTTCTTAGAACCCAAATGCATTTATATTTTTCCATCTTTTGATTTCCATCATTTCTGGGAATTGTTAGTCGATGGAATAAAAAGAGAATACATTATAAACAATTCAAAACACCAAAAACAAAATTCCTTGGACCTTTTACAGATACCACACATGCAAATAAATGTGGCTTTGCATTCCAATGGCATTCGAGTGGGGATTACATTTTCCTCATTAACCTCTTTGTTAACCAAACAGTATTGCTTTTCAAGCCTGTTTTATAGAAATCAAGTTTGACATTTTAAATTGATTCACACTGACTCCATTCAAGTGAAGAGGTAGAATGTCTTCTTTTGATCCTGGTCATTTGGGCAATCCTGGTTGAATTGTACCAAAGTAGCCTACTGGTTTAGGATGAAACCGGGAGATTGGATTGCTTGCAAAACCAAAACATGAGAGGTACTAAGTGTGCTTTGTGCTGCATTTTCAAGGAAAGAGGGAGAAGAAGCAAGAGTGAGGTGCACCTGAGATCTGAACGTGCCCGCTTTCCTATGGCGAACGGTTTCTAAAAAGAACGTACTTGTTTTCAATCGAAAGAATACTCGATCTGTTTTCCATCAGTCATAACCAGTAATTCCTCTGCTAATATGTGGACCTTAGTGTGAAGCAGTGGGAATCTTCTCTTTTCTCGAGGAGAGCCGACAGAGTTGCTCAGGACGATTGCACAATGTTTGTAGGAGCAGGAATGTAACTTGAGCATTTTTAAAGCTTCTGTAAACACTCCTGCACGAAGCTGCAGTCTTTGCAGTGTGTATTGTTTTCGGTGTTGGTATTTGGCAGCGGATGAGGAAATATTTGTGTGTTTATAGGTCTGTCCAGCTAAGTAAGATGAAAAGAGACCTTAAAGTAACTCTCAGCCTGAGTTAAACCTACCAATTTTGGGAAATCCCGTATCGGTTGTGTTCACTGTGCCCTTCGCTCCGTCTTGTTTTGGCAGGCGTTCTCTTTCATTCCGCCACCGTCTCATGCATTGTTTTTAAACTCCCGGAATCCCAGCGCAAGATGGCATGAGTTAGAGTCGGGGAGAGGACCAACACTAGTTTTCTAAGTGTCCACGGTTTCAAAGCACGCCCTTTCGTGTCACTCGACACCATTTTCTGCATGTGCTTTCTTTAGAACGTGGAGAAACACGTTGTCGAGAGTTTGTCCGAGGAAAGCGAATTGCCAGACATTTGCAAAACTGAGTTATTGACAGAATGCGTGTGATTCCGCGAGGGCCTGCTTGATTGAAAGCAGCCGCAGTGTTTCAACATGAGAATGTGGCGTATCCTTTCTGTTGTCTCTCTGTTTCTAGATTGCTATAGAGCACACCTCTGGACCTCCGCCGTCCCCAGATAGCGGTTTCTACACAGCTAACTCAGAACAGACCAGAGCTAGCGCTTTGGGACACTGGATGCCTCTCATGCCCCAAGCGAACATTCGGGACAGTCGCATCCTCGCGTTCTCCCAGGGGCGTCTCTAATTCCTAGGAGGCTGAATGCCTGCAGTGCTGGACGCGGCCTACCCACCAAGCTGCACAAGCGCGCCCGTCGGCTCCCAGCTTGGGCTGTGGTTGCTGAGACAGCCCTGCCCTCAGTAGGCCCTTTGGAGAGATGCGTATTCAAGTCCTGCAGCTTTGGGGTTGATGTGTCGCTCACCCTCAGAGGCCCCAGTTTGGCTGACATTCAGCCTACCCCTGCGAACGACCCCTAAAATCGGCTCTGCCACTAACCAGAAGCAAGGCCGTTTCTATGGTGAAAGAACCATCGCCTCACGGAAAATTGCCTGTGCAATTTTGCAAAATTGCATTTTGCATTGATAATAACTACCAATGAGAGTTTAAGATTTTTTTCAGAAGCCCAAATGTGTGGTGCGTGTGATGTGTGGTAAGAGTTTGGAAGATCGAATGTATTTGACATCTCAATTGCCTTTTGACGAGTGGAGAATGGGCATCCTGAAAACTGACCAAAGAAGGAGAAACCATTTGGCTTCATTTTCTCATTTTAAATATACTTCCTTTGTCAAATGACTCCCTTAAACTAATAAGGGAAACCATCGAGGGCAATGTAGTTCATCTTTATTTGGAATTTCAGAAAAGCTAATGTCCCTAATGTCTTCTGAACTTTTCAAAGGACCTTTTGCTGTCTAGTTTTGTCTTTTTTTTTTTTTAATTTTTATTCATTTTATGTGTTTTTTTTAAGACAGCGTGTGTGCAAGATGGGGGGAGGGGCAGAGGGACAGAAATTGAGAGAGAGAGAGAGAGAGAGAGAGAGAATCCCAAGCAAGGTCCTCACACAGTGCAGGGTCCCAGCTGGGGGCTGGATCTCACTACTGTAAGATCATGACCTGAGCTGAAATCAAGAGTCAGGCGCTCAACCGACTGAGCCACCCAGGCGCCCGTGGCCTCATCTTGTTTAAAGATGTTAGAGCTGTGTTGAGGTTGATATCAACAATCAGAAAGTAATATCATGGTTCTGGTTGTCATTATCCTGTTTAGACACGCTAGAACTAGATTGCCTGTGTTAAAACTTAATGGACTAGAGAAGCATCCAGAATCTTAATGATGGGGGCTTCCACTCTCCAGGCATCTGCCAGATGTCTCAATTTCTAAACTCACAACATCTGATAAATCCATGATTTGCCTCACTTAGTGTTCTCAGCCCTGGCTGCACATTAGAATAATCCCAGAATTAAAATTGTTTTTTTTGATAGGGAGGCTCCACCCATTCTAATTTAGTTAAAGCAGAATTTCTCAGTGTAGGTCCCCAGACTTCTTTTTTAAGTACCCCCAAATGATCTGAATGTGCAGCCAGGTTGAGAATCACTAACCCGCACGATAATTTCATCTTTCAGAAGGCAGAGGAAGTGATGAGGATTAACACCCTGCTTCTAATTCTGGCCGACTCAGAGGCCCTGTGTGGAAAATCAGAAGTGACAGGAATCCTGGAAGAGGGCCACCTGGCCATCAGAAAATTCCAGAGGGATGTGGTCACTGCCAGACACACACTTGGTTAGTGGGAGTTTTAAAATATCTCAGGAAATTATAAAAGCGGGGCTTTGATCCCCACGCCGCACCACCCTCCCATCTGAGATTCCAAAAAGAACAGGGGAGAGTCCTCAAAATAAAATTCGGATGCTACTATTGTAAATGGTCATAGACGGTGGGCGGGGTTGGGGGGAGGAGGAGGAAGAAGAAGAAAAGAAAAAGGAAAAGGAAGGAGGTAGCCAGAAAGATTTAGTGTGTTCCTGCAGGAAGATGTCTGCTGAAAGCGGATGTATTTTTAGACGGTATATGTAAAATGTGAAAGATGATCTAGAAAAACAAGCATGGGTATAAAAACTCTGTCACGAATATGTGAGAAAAGAAAAGAGTCGGAAAGATTAAATCCAGAAGGAGGCTAACATCCTAGATGACTGAGAGGGCTGTTTGAAACAAATGCAGGACCGTGTAGAATCCCTGCAGGGCTGTGATCGCTGCAGGTGGAGGTTGTGTCAATGGTGAAAATACAAGGTGGCCACACCCTCAGACGCCATTTTATTCTTTAGAGGAGAAAGTGTGGGAGGAAGTTTGGTAAGAAGGAATTGAAAAGTAAGATCACTGAGCAAATGCTAGCTGTCCTAAATAAGCTCAAGCACTGGAAATAACAGACCAGAACATTAATAGAATTTTCAAATGAAATTGCTTTAATCTTTAAAAACTAGGGAGAATGAAAGAGGAACCGTGAACTATAGACTCAAAGACCTGCTGGTTCTTCAGTTCAAAAATTCTAGAATTTACTTTTAAATGCAGTTTGAATGTAAGACTTGCCAAGTTAAATCCTACCTGTGACATAGTTCATGAAGAGACTGGAGACAGGAAACATAAAAATTTATTTGTTTGTTTAGTCATCTTTACACCCATTGTGGGGCTCGAACTCACGACCCCAAGAATAAGAGTCCCATGTTTTTCCAACTGACCCAGCCAGGTGCCCCAGGAATCATAAAATTTTACATAATGCAAATTCAGAAGTTTACAACCTTTGAGAATTAGATAAATGCACTTTAGAAATGGTTAGATAGTATAGTATAACACACTATCCCAAAACTTAACGGCTTAAAACAGCTACTGTTAATTTGTTCAGACACAATTCGTTTCTGTGTCCATCTGGGTGGTTCTGCTGGTTTTGTCTGGGATCACTCAGGTAGCTTCGGTCACGTATAGCTTAACTCAGGATAGACGGTCCCAGATTGCCTTAGTCACACGTTTGGCGGTTGTTGCTGGCTGTCAGCTGAACCACGTGTCTCCAGCAGGAGAGCAGGCTCTGATTTACATAGTAAGGGCAGCATTGCAAGACAACCCAAGCAGAAGCTGTAAGATCAAGGCTCGGAAATCACATAACATCACTTCTGTCTGGTTCTAATCGGTCAGAGCGAGTCACGGGGCCACCTAAGATCAGTGGTCAAGGAAATAGAAAATACCTTTGAGTGAGAGGTGCCGAAACTCATATACCCAGTCTACCATACCCCTCCTCAGAAAAATGCTTCTATACTAATGCTTCTCCATGCTTCTATACATCAATATTTTAGTTTCAGGGATCCATGGATCCTTCCAATCCAAGTTAAGAGCCTTTATTCTAACCATGGCATATTTAAATGAGGAAATTAAAGCCCAAGAAGATTAAAGATTTGCACAAAGTCAAACAGATATTTATGTAGTATACAAGCGTTTGAGTGTGCCTACCGTGGATGTCTTATAACTACCGGTCCTGTGCCATTTTCATTATGCCCAATCGACAATCACTTTATTATTACAAGAAATGGATTTTAGCAATTTTATAAATCACCATTTGATTACCAGATCAGGATAATTTAAGTCAAATGTATGTAGGAAAATATAAGTATTTAATTGAATTAGCATACTCTATACATACATCCAGATAGGAAAGTGGGCTGGTGAAAATATCTGTGAGGACCAAATTATGTAATTAATGTACAAACAGGCACAATTATGCACAAATTATGGGCATTTCCTGAAGTCTGACTCTCTTTTTACTGATAGGTAGTCTATGCTTCAACTAACTCATCCTGAAAAGTTGATACTTTGTGATGAGCAAGATCCTTTTCACTTTCAAACCATCTACTTAAAAGTCATTCATTAAGAAGAACAGCAAATAATCAATTATATTGGTTGTAACTTACATAAAAACCAGGCACTATTGCCATTTCAAGTTTTTGGGTTTTTTCCTCATGAGATAAAGATAATTAAAGGGAAGGTGATGTGGTTTAGTTTAAATTGTTGCCTTTTTGTTATTGTTCTTGCCAGTAGATGACTTTTCATGTGAGGGCCACAGGTTCTAGTTAAATTTTTAAAAAAATGATTAATATTTATATATTCATTTACTTTATTTTATTTTTATTTTATTTTTGTTTGTTCCTTTTTTATTTATTTTTTTAAGTAGGCTCCTTGCCCAACATGGGGCTTTAACTCATGACCCTGAGATCAAGAATAGCATGTTCTATCAACTGAGTCAGCTGGGCACCCCCACTTCATTATTATTATTATTATTGGTAAATTTGGCAGGTGTATCTGATCCACAGATGGGGAGAAACTAGTTTGAAACATCCAATTTTCAGATTAATAAAAGTAAGCTTTTTCTTTTTATCATAAGAATGTTCAAACATGCAGAGAAATAGGGGTGCCTGGGTGGCTCAGTCAATTAGGCGTCCGAATTCGGCCCAGGTCATGATCTCACAGTTTGTGAGTTCGAGCCCCGCATCAGGCTCTGTGCCTACAGCTTGGAGCCTGGAGCCTACTTCGGATTCTGTGTCTCCCTCTCTCTCTCTGCACCTCCCCAGCTCATGCTCACACTCTGTCAAAAATAAATAAACTTAAAAAAATGCAGAGAAATAGAAAAAAAAATAGTACAATAGATACCCATGACCCAATATAATCAACAGTTATCATTGTGCTATCTCTGCCTCATATGTTTTGTTGTTGTTGGACCATTTTAAAGTTAATCACCCCCAAGAACTTAGGTATACATCTGCAAAAAAATTAGCACATCCTTTTACATAACCAAATTATAATATATCCCACTTAATAAGTTAATACTAATTCCCTAGTATCATGTAATACCCAGTCCATATTTAAATTATAAGATTGACTGGAGTTAGAATTAAAAAAAATTATAATGTTGGTTTTATAGATTTTTTTTCCCTATTTAGAATCCAGTTGAATAGCACATACAACAATTATGTCTTCAGTCTTTTTATTTTTATTTATTTATTTTTTTAATTTTTATTTGAGAGAGAGAGAGAGAGCTCAAGTGGGGAGAGGGGCAGAGGGAGAGAGGGAAAGAATCGCAAGCAGGCTCCACACTTAGTGTGGAGCCTGGCATAGGGCTTGATCCCACGACCCTGGGATCATGACCTGAGCCTAAATCAAGAGTTGGATGTTAAACGGACTGAGCTGCCCAGGTGCCCCTTTAGTGTTTAAAAATCTAGAATGTCATACATACACAGTTTCCATATGCCATGTTGGCTTTTTGAAGAGTTGAGGCCAATTGTCTTCTACAACATCCAGTTCTGGACTTTTGATTCTTTTTTTCTTTTCCTTTTTTTTTTTCTTTTTCTTTCTTTTTCTTTCTTTGTTTTTATTTTTTTTTTTACAGTTTAGTTATTTATTTTTGTTTTTTTAAATTTTTTAAATGTTTTATTTATTTTTTTAATGTTTATTTATTTTTGAGACAGAGAGAGATAGAGCATGAACGGGGGAAGATCAGAGAGAGAGGGAGACACAGAATCTGAAGCAGGCTCCAGGCTCTGAGCTGTCAGCACAGAGCCTGACGAGGGGCTCGAACTCACAGACCGTGAGATCATGACCTGAGCCGAAGTCGGAAACTCAACCGACTGAGCCACCCAGGCGCCCCACGTTTTATTTATTTTTGAGAGAGACAGAGACAGAGTGCGAGTGGGGGAGGGGCAGAGAGAAAGGAAGTCACAGAATCCGAAGCAGGCTCCAGGTTCCAAGCTGTCAGCACAGAGCCCCATGTGGGGCTCGAACTCACGAACCATGAGATCATGACATGAGCCGGAGTCGGACGCTTAACCGATGGAGCCACCCAGGGGCCCTATTTATTTTGAGAGAGAGTGCAAGGGGAGAAGGGCAGAGAGAGGGAGAGAGAGAATCCCAGGCAGGCTCCACACCGTCAGCACAGAGCCCCACACAGGGCTCGAACTGACAAACTGTGAGATCATGACCTGAGCTGAAATCAAGAGTCAGATTCTTAACCGACTGAGCCACCCAGGGTCCCCAATTCTTTTTTCATGGAGCTTAAACCTACTCCTCTATCTTCTGTCTGTCCCTTGGATCTAGTCTTGATGAGATTTAGGGTATACATTTTGAAGAAGAAGTGAGACTATCTGCTTCATATTGTGTGAGATCAGCAGCACATTAAGCCTTGCTACCCCACTGCTGTTGACACCCAGTTTGATCCTTGAGTTAATGTGACGGCAAACATAGCTCTTTTCACTAATAAGATGCATTTTCCCTTCGTCAGTTAGTAGATCAATCAGGGGGGTGGTGTTTTGGCACCATGAAAAATTCAGTTCCTTAAAGTCAGGTGTTTTTTCAAAAACAACTCATTGTGCTTTTGGTTTTATGAAGTATTATATTCAGCTTTTCAAAGCTTTCATCTAGCTGGGTCTCTTCAACCTAAAATTATGAAAACAGACCAATGTCTGTATTAATCAGTTAGGTAATAATTCATTCTTTGCTCACATCTTTGTCATTCAGGGTACCATTTTGGTCTACAAGAGTCATGCACATCTGGGCTAGTAAATTGGGCATCGGAGGGTTCCCAGAGCCACGTGTCGGTAATTCTTTTATTCACTCATTTTATTGTACGATTACTACATGCCCCAGTTCAGAAATGGAGCTATGTAGAGGGTTATGGAAGTGAATGTCGTATTGCGATGAACAATGAAATGCAATCCCAGCAGCACCCGCTGTACGAAGAAACCAAGCACCGACAGGAGGTATGATGGCCACTAGACTCTTACCATGAACTAACTGTGCCACACGTTGAAATTGAAACGTGGGTCCCTCGGAATAACTCCTTTGAGTAACTCCTTTGTTTCTTTTTTCCAAAAGGTCAGAAGACACGAGTGAAAAAATACCAGCAACCAAACATGGTGGTATCAAGCCTAATTAGGAATAAAAAAACCGCATTTCTAAAATCTGTGTCTGTTCGTTTTCTTTATTTCATTAGTTTCGTTTCACCCTCATCTGTGATTCATTTGCCTTTCGTCATCTTCCACAATGGCTTCTGTAAGAATATCGGTCTTGAAACATACGACGTGGCTCACACCCACTTCAAACATTGCTTAAAATGTCATTTATTATTTTGTGCTGTGGCCTCACTAAAACGTTACCGAGACTGCAGAGCACATACTTCAATTCCCAGGGTAAGATGGGAAAGAGAGAGCAAGAGCAAGCCAGAGGGAGGGTTAAAACCATGAGATGCTCCGCAGCAGACACGTGAGGAAAATAAGAAAATTCAGAAGTCTTACAGCCAGCTATTCTCTAGACACAAGAAAACTGGAAACTGCCCAAACCTGAGCTCAGTAGAGGACAGAAGTGTGTTGAAGGCCAGGAGTGGTATTTTTTCCAGCAAGAGGTTACTTACTTAAGGACCTCATTCCCAGGATTACAAAGATTTGCCTGAGTAGCCCAGGGAGCACTTATCTGCAGGAGAATTAGTAAAATGGAGAGATGGGACTCTGTGTGAGCCACCTATTACCTGGGACTCTATTTAGAACTTGAAATGAACACTGGGAATACATATTATATATTACATACACATACATACATATTATGTATTACATAATACATATTACATTGGTATCAGCAGATGAAAACTATATTAAGTAGGAATTACATTTTTCTAATTAGCTTCACTTTTCAGATACTAAAATCCAGGTGTTTGGGGGAGCCAAACCTAATCACTAGGGCTGAGTGTCATTCCTTTACAGAAAAACAAAAACAAAACCATGTCCTGAATATCTCAGGCCGGGAACTCAATCATATGAATTCAATTCACCTTCCTTCCTCCACCGGGGAAGAATAGTCACCTCCAGGGGCACTTGGGTGGCTCAATTGGTTGGGCACCCGGCTATTGATTTTGGCTCAGGTCATGATCTCCCAGTTCATGGGCTCGATTTGGGATTCTCTGTTTGGGATTCTCTCCCTCCCTTCTCTCTCTGCCCCTTCCCCACTCCCTGTCTCTTTCTCTCTCAAAATAAAAAAAGGAAAAGAAAAGGTCACCTTCAATGGACGACTGCTTCTACGTGGGCTGCTCTGGCCTTGGAAGGGGACGGTGTCCCAGCTGTCCATAGATTTGTGCTCTATTTTTTTTGTTGTTGTTTATTTATTTTGAGAGAGAGAGAGAGTGACAGTGGGGCGGGGGGAGAATCCCAAGTGGGCTCCACGCTCAGTGCTGAGCCCAACAAGGGGCTCTATCCCACAACCGTAAGATCATGACCTGAGCTGAAATCAAGAGTCAGATGCTTAACCAACTGAGCCACCCAGGCACCCTAGGTGTGTGCCATATTGATATATCCCCACTTCAACACCTTGGGGAGACGTACTTTGAAGGACAGAATAAGAGTATTTACCTAAGAGGGAAGAGAAGATGGAAAGGAAACTTGACTGTTTCTGGTGCAGTGAATATTTTTTTACCCTTTTTCTGAAAAAGTTCTAAGTCACACCTTTATACAGAGCTCAACTTCCAGACCACACATATGTTTTAGGTAATTATTTACTCAGCCGCTCACCGCAGCAGGGTGTCCTTATGCGGAAGCAGCAATAGGTATGCACATAAGAGTGTAATGGGCATTGAATTACAATTTTCATTCCTCTTACTGAAGAGGCTTTGGCTGGAAGAGCCTCCCCAAGCTTCCACCTTTTACCTACCGTTTGTTTCAATAAACTTACTTGTGTGCAGTATGACCATTTTCAACTTCAAATTCCGATAGATGGGCAATTTCTTCCTTCTGTTCCCGGTAAAATAAAGAATCCATAGACAAGGCATCACACAAAAATGCGCATCGAAGTCACAAATGATGGAAATTCTCATACAAGTGAAAACTTAGCGTGGGCTGCTTTTGTGAAGGCCCCAAGTGACTGGCTAGCCTTTAGAGAGCTGGAAGGAATGTAAGGATTGATGTGGGAAACAAAAGCAGAAGAAAAAAGTGACATTTCCTTACTACTCACAGCCCATCGACAAGTCCTTGAGACAGGCAGTGACCTTCCCTTAGGAACTCAGCTGCCTGGATGTTAATACTCTGCTAAGGGCAAAAGGCAACCTTAGCATAACATTATCCCCGACCTCAAGGATCCTGTAAGTCTCCTTTAACGTATACAAATTCCTTTGGAGGGGTGCCTGGGTGGCTCAGTTGGTTAAGCATCTGACCCTTGATTTCAGCTCAGGTCATGATCTCAGGTCCATTAGATTGAGCCCCACCCCCCACCCCAAGTTGGGCTCTGCACTGACAGTGCAGAGCCTTCTTGGGATTCTCTCTCTCCCTCTCTCCCTCTCTCCCTCTCTCTCTCTGCCCATCCTCACCCACCCTGTCTTTCAAAATAAATAAATAAACATTTTTAAAAAATTTCTTTGGAAACGCATTCCAGAGGCTCATGTAGTTCTCCATGTTGTCCATCCACTCAGAGACACTGAGTTGCCCACCAACCTGGGTTGTCTCTGGTTACAAATTCAATCTCTTCAACTCTATCTGCCTTATGATGGGGGCTGGTTGCCAAGGAAAACTTCAGTCCCGGCCCTCGACCTCTGGGGAAGGAATTGGGGCTGGAAGTTGAATCAATCACTAGTGGCTGGTCGATGATTGAGTCAACTACGCTTGTGCGGTGGAGCCTCCATAAAAACCAAAAGGAGGGGGTTTAGAGAGCTGCTGAGTCGGACATGGGGAGGTGTGGGGAGAGTGGTTTGTTCTGAGAGGGCAAGGAAACTCTGCTCACTTTCCCCACACCTTGCCTTATGCATCTCTTCCATCTGGAAGTTCCTGAGTTCTATTCTTTTATAATGAACTGGCAGTCTCATAAATAAACTTTCTCTGAGTTCTGTGAGCCACTCCAGCAAATTAATCAAACCCAAGGAGGGGATGGTCATGGGCACCACCAACTTATAGCCAGCTGGTCAGAAGCACAGGCAACAACCCGGACTTTCGACAGGCATCGGAACTGGGATGGAGCAGTTTTGCGGGACTGAGCCCTTAACCTGTGGGATTTGATGCTGTCTCCAGCTAGACACCCAGATGGTGTCACGACATTGCTTGATACGTGGAAAGCCCACCCAGCTGGGGTCAGAAGTGAAAGGGTGTGAGGGTCAAACAGAGACGCACAGGAGCGTGCTTTTCCTTTAGAGACAGGAGTGATATTCGTCACTGCGTTCATTTTGTTAACATAGTTCATATGCTTTTTTGAAGGATGTGTTGTACACAAGTCTAGGCCTTTTTCGAAAATCTAAATTTGTCTGACACAAAAATAAAAATGACAAAGTAACTCATAGTTACTCAAGAGAAGAAAGGAAACAAGATGAGTTCATATTTTGAAAAATTAGTGTGGACTATTATTGACTGGGCCCCAAGTGACTGGATAGCCTCCCCTCCCCCCCTTTCCCCTTCCTGTCCCCTCCATTCAGTGAAACCAGGCCTTTCTTCGCTTATTGAATCAAGGAAGTGATGTGACAGCAAGACAAAGGAATAAGAGCCTCTTTCAGGACTTTGAATTTCCAGAGACAAGACCCTAAGGCATCAGAAAACATTCAAGGCATAGATGAGGGGTTTCCAGGGGACAGCTTCCTTCCACCCCTTAGGGTACCTTTGAAAGTGTAGTGAGGGGTAGGAGTGGGTGTTTGTCATAACAACTGGGAAACATTATCCCACTCTGTGCAAATAGTGGGTGGGGCCAGGGATGCTAAACTTTCTGCAAAGAGTGGGACAATCCTGCTGACCCAAGTGCCAAGAGCACCCCGTTTAAAAACTCACTGGTAGGCAAGACTACTGAGAAGCTGGAGCTCTTGGTATTGCCAGTGGGAAGGTAAAATGATGCAGCCACTGTGGAAATACTATAGCAGTTCCTCAAAAATGGAACACAGAATTACCATGTGACCCAGTAACTGCATGAGCCTCTGGAACGCGTTGGCTCTGTGTAAACCACCCAGAGTTCATATGTGACGAGGGACAAAGAAAGTTCCTGAGCTGACTGGATGATGGCTTGAAACAGAATTGTAGCTGCACCATTAAGCTATTATTTCTTGTACCTAGAATCTCCAGTCTAATAGAAAAAGCCGTCCTTGGTGTGGGCTTTGGAGCAAACGGTCAGGAAAGAATTCTTGAGGCTTCTTTGGCGCAAAGAGGTGGTTTTATTAAAGCACGGGGGCAGGACCCGTGGGCAGAAAGAGCTGCATTGGGGTTGTGACAGGTGACTGATATATACCTTCAAGTTGGGAGCAGGTTGGGGAGAGAGTAAGTCTCTAAGAAATTTTGGAAGCAAGGTTTCTAGGACCTTAAGTGGGCTAGCTGTTGTAAGGAAAAGGCCATTTATTACTGTTTAATAAAACGGTCGTTATGAGACCCTTCAAATGTGTATCAGTGGGCCATATGCTTGAAGGATGATTGCTAACATATAACTTGGGGGATAGCGATAAAGGAAGTTTCCAAAGAAATTTTTAAAAAATGTTTATTTTGAGAGACAGGGTGGGTGAGGATGGGCAGAGAGAGAGAATCCCAAGAAGGCTCTGCACTGTCAGTGCAGAGCCCAACTTGGGGTGGGGGGTGGGGCTCAATCTAATGGACCTGAGAACCTGAGATCATGACCTGAGCTGAAATCAAGAGTCAGATGCTTAACCAACTGAGCCACCCAGGCACCCCTCCAAAGGAATTTGTATATGTTAAAGGAGACTTACAGGATCCTTGAGGTCGGGGATAATGTTATGCTAAGGTTGCCTTTTGCCCTTAGCAGAGTATTAACATCCAGGCAGCTGAGTTCCTAGGGGAAGGTCACTGCCTGTCTCAAGGACTTGTCGATGGCTGTGAGTAGTAAGGAAATGTCACTTTTTTCTTCTGCTTTTGTTTCCCACATCAATCCTTACATTCCTTCCAGCTCTCTAAAGGCTAGCCAGTCACTTGGGGCCTTCACAAAAGCAGCCCACGCTAAGTTTTCACTTGTATGAGAATTTCCATCATTTGTGACTTCGATGCGCATTTTTGTGTGATGCCTTGTCTTATGGATTCTTTATCTTACGGGGAACAGAGGGAAGAAATTGTCTGCCCATCTATCGGAATTTGGTCGCGCTGCACACAAGTAAGTTTATTGAAACGAACGGTAGGTAAAAGGTGGAGGCTTGGGGAGGCTCTTCCAGCCAAAGCCTCTTCAGCAAGAGGAATGAAAATTGTAATTCAATGCCTGTTGCTCTCCTCTGTTTGCAGGAGGACTACCTCCATTTCCACTGCAATCTGGACTTCCTAATTAAGTTCTTTCCAGCTTATCTCTTTTTTTTTTTTAATTTTTTTTTCAACGTTTATTTATTTTTGGGACAGAGAGAGACAGAGCATGAACGGGGGAGGGGCAGAGAGAGAGGGAGACACAGAATCGGAAACAGGCTCCAGGCTCTGAGCCATCAGCCCAGAGCCTGACGCGGGGCTCGAACTCCCGGACCGCGAGATCGTGACCTGGCTGAAGTCGGACGCTTAACCGACTGCGCCACCCAGGTGCCCCTCCAGCTTATCTCTTAATTGGGGCAAAGACCCTGCGGGCAAAGTACCAGGTGGTGGGAAGGAAAACTACCCCCTCGAGCAATAGGGACTGCCCTGGGGCCAGCCGGAACCAGTGTGACTAAAAGCCCAAGGCCTTGATCAACCTGACCTTTCCTGCCCACTGCAAGTAGCCACATTTTCCGTATATAAACCTACAAGTTTTTTCAGCACTTTGGGGACCGTCTTTGTGGCGCCAGTCCACCATCTTCCAAGTGTTGGCCTCACTGGAATACTTTCTTGTTTTGTCACACCTTTCTCTCTGCCTTTGGATTCTGTCAGCAGTGAGTGGCTGAACCTAGTCTGTGCGGGCCCCCCACCCGGAGCCAGGTAGGTACAGGTCCGGGTTCCGTGTCCATACCTTTTGCAACTTCAGGTGTGAGAACAGCCTGCTGCTGTGAGTTGCTGAGTAAATAATTGCCGGAAGCTCATGTGTGGTCTGGAAATCGGGTTCTTTATAAAGGTGTGAATTAGAGCTTTCTCAGCCAAAGGGTAAAAAAAATATTCACTGAACCAGAAACAGGAAAGTTTCCTTCCCATCTTCTCGTTCCTCCGTGGGATCTTGAATTATTAAATGGCCTTTCCTATCCGTGGTTTCATCTAAAATTAAAAAAATATAGGGGCACCTGGGTGGCTCACTCTTGATTTCGTCTCAGGTCATGACCTCACCGTTCATGAGTTTGAGCCCTGCATCAGGCTCTGCACTGATGAGCGGCGACTGCTTGACATTCTCTGCCTCTCTTCTCTCTCTCTCTGCCCCTCCCCCATGCTCATGCTGTTATGCCCAGAATTCATGATCCCCAAAGACCACTAGGGAGCCGAGTCCGATGCAAAAGCAAAGAGCCTTTATTCAAGCTAGCTCGAGCTCAATCCCCTACCTGCACCGGCACGGCGGTGAGATACCAGGGAAAGAGAGCAAGTTTCAAAAGGACAAAGGTTTTATTGGGGCCTGGGGGCAGTTGGTGAGGTAATGGCTATGGCCTCAGCCGATTGGCTGGGGAAGGGTCCTGGGGAAGGGTCCGAGTCCTGTTGGGGGGGGGGGGTTACTCAAGGGGAGGAGGTGTGGTCAAGGTGAAGGACCCAGAACAAGATGGAGTCGGCCGGCGTAGGCCCGCCCTTTCAATGCATGCACACACTCGCTCCGTCTCTGAAAAATAAGCTTTTAAAAATAAATAGATAAATAGATAATACATACATACACACATACATAAATACATAAATAATAAAATTTTTAAAATACCCTGAAGACGCATGTGAGTTCAGGGAACAAACTAAGAATGTCATAATGTCGGTGACAACGGTCAAGTGATAACTGAGAAAGGCCTGACATGAAGCGAAGAAAAGTCTTGTTTCTTCTAGTTCCTCTGGACCCCTGTGGTGCTTCTTAATAATCAGTGAAAAAATGAAAGCTTTTCTGTCAACGTTATTAAATGTGCTTACCTGAAATAACAGCTTCTATATGTTTTTTTGAGAGGGAGAGAGAGCGAGAGCGTGCAAGGGGGCAGAGGGAGAGGAAGGCCGAAGGTTGGAAGCAGGTTCCATGCTGGCAGCAGAGAGCCCAACGCGGGGCTCGAACTCATGAGCCCCAAGATCATGACTTGAGACGAAGTCAGTCGTTCAACCAACTGAGCCACCCAGGCACCCCGTAGCTTCCGTCGTCCTAAAGGGTGAGCATTTCTTCGTGTTTTCCCCCTGGGGAAAGCTCACAAGTGTGGGGAACGGGATCTAACACGTCCCTCAAAAGGCTATTGTGAGGATTAACTGAGGCAACATGTGTAACCTGTTTAGCCTAATGCCTAGACCTCAATAATCATCTCATAAAAAGCTCTAAAATTGTGACGGTGAAAATAATAACGCCATTAATTCCAATATTTACCTAAGTTTTCAAAAGTTGGCTCAATTTAATAAATACTCAAAGTCAACTTTACACAGACATGTTTATTTTTCTAAATCGCAGATGTAACCTAAACCATTATTGCCACGACCCCGCCAGCGTGTCATCATCACCAACAGGATGTGTTCAGACTCCTCAGCGTAATACAGAGAACCTTCAAGGTCGAGCTACTGTGAACCCCTGCAGCCTTACTACCTCCTCCTAACCCCTGGCTCCTGCTGCCCCAGAGACGTCAAAATATTTAGTTATCCTGCACCGGCTCCTGGTCCCTGCCTCCCGACCCTTATGCACAGTGCTTTCTTTCATTTACTCCCTCTGTCCTGTAAACACCCAGCCTCGTTTCTCAGGATCAATCTCAGGCTCTGTGGGGAGCTCTCCTTCCCCTCCCTCCAATGGGTAGCTCAGCCTCTCCCTCGCGGGCATCCCTACTGTATTCCATAGAAGCTTCTTTCATACCACCTATAGCTGGGTGGCTGCACCCTTTATTGCCCAAACAAGGACACCTTTGCAAATAACGGGGCTGTTAATGAAGTCTATCACAACAGATGTAAGGAGGGGCTGCTCTAGGCTGGTCGAATGTGTGGTCATCCTACCATTCATACTTCGTTTCACACATACATCGAATCATTATGAATCATTACGAATCATTTCACACATCGAATCATTATATCGTATACCTGAAACCTAATGTTATACGTCGTATAACGTATATACATTATATCGTATACCTGAAACCTAATGTGTCAACTTAAAAAATAAATCACTCACTTTATTTCCTAATTTATTTATTTGGCTGTCTCACTTACCAGTGAGTTCCTAGCTGGCAGGAACCAGGTTCCTTTCCTTTGGTGTCCGAATGCCTCGCCTGGAATGGTGTGGGGCGCATAGTAGATACTCAGATGAAGTTTGATTAATAGATGAATACATATGCATGATTGATAGATGAATAAATTAAACAGTGGCTAATATTCCATTTTTATTCAAATAATAGTTTTGTAGATAACACTGTGAAGGCTAATTTCTCCTTAATGTCCTATAGCCAAACACTTGAACTTACAATAAAAGCATAATTGGGGCGCCTGGGTGGCGCAGTCGGTTAAGTGTCCAACTTCAGCCAGGTCACGATCTCGCGGTCCGCGAGTTCGAGCCCCGCGTAGGGCTCTGGGCTGATGGCTCAGAGCCTGGAGCCTGTTTCCGATTCTGTGTCTCCTTCTCTCTCTGCCCCTCCCCCGTTCATGCTCTGTCTCTCTCTGTCCCAAAAATAAATAAACGTTGAAAAAAAAAATTAAAAAAAAAAAAAAGCATAATTATATACATATATATCTACCAGCAATCATTTAATCACACAATTGAACCTCACTGGGTGTGGTGGTTAATTTTATGTGTCAACCTGACTGGGCCACAGGCAGCCCAGACATTTGGTCAACATTATTCTGAGTGTGTCTGTGGATGAGAATCCGATTTTTTTTAATGCTTTTTATTTACTTTTGAGAGAGAGAGAGAGAGAGAGACAGAGTGCAAGTGAGGGAGGGGCAGAGAGAGAGGGAGGCACAGAATCTGAAGCGGGCTCCAGGCTCTGAGCTGTCAGTACAGAGCCCGATGCGGGAATCGAACCCACGAACTGTGAGATCATGACCTGAGCTGAAGTCGGATGCTTAACCCACTAGCCACCCAGGTGCCCCGATGCGATTCCCATTTTAATCAGTAGATTGAGTGAAGCAAATTGTCCCCCGCCCCACAATCTGTGTGGGTCTCATCTCCTCAACTGAAGAGCAATAGAAACGAAAAGGCTGATCCCACCAGTAAGAGGGAATGCTTCCTTGCCTGACTGCCTTCCAGCTGGAACACCAATTTTCTCCTGCCTTTGGACTCCAATGGAAACGCTGGCTTATCTTGGGTCTCGCGCATCATTCTCCCAGGTCCTTAGCTTGCCGGCTACAGATCTTGCGAGTTCTCAGTCTCTATAATCATGTCGGCCAATTCTTAATCACAAATATCTTTATATGTATATAAGATATATATGTATATAAAATAAAAAAGCAAAAGAAATCTAATGTTGTCAAGTTTGGCCGTGAAGTATCACAAAGGTTCCCGTAAAAATAATACCTCTGAAGTTAACGTACTGGAGATGCAACCGATAAAGGACATCATATACAATCAAGATAAAATATAGGTGAACATGTCTTGCATATTATTAGCTACTCCATAGCCGTGTGTTGGACACTGAATTTTATTTTTGTTTTCCTTTTTATTTTATTTTTTTAAATTAATTATTATTATTATTATTATTTTTTATCTTAGAGCGCATTTGAGTAGGGGAGAGAGAGAGGCTCCCAAGCCGAATCCATGCTCAGCACGGAGCCCAATGCGGGCCTCCATCTCACAACCCTGGGATCATGACCTGAGCGACAATCAAGAGTGGGGCGCTCAACTGACCGAGCCACCCCGGCAACCCCTTGTTTTCCTTTTGAAAAGAAAGTTTCTCCCGTGAGAAATGACAGCTTCCATGATAAATAATCAAATAATAGGTGAAAGCTTTGTGCCACAATCAAGGGGGCAACAGGGTAAGGAAAGGAAGAAGCAGACGCGGTAAGAGGTCGGTATGATTCTTCCTTTCCGAACTCATTTCCCACCCCCTTCGTAGGAGTGAGTGCCCTCTCATGGGCTGGGCCTGCAAAAGGCTACCAGAGTGACCAATTCAATCTAAAAACTAGTTTACCTGGTTTGTTTGTTTGTTTGTTTACTCTAAAATGGTTGTTTTAAATTTTTAGTATTTTATAATTGAATTAAATACTCATTTGAATGTGTGTGTGTGTGTGTGTGTGTTGGGGGAAGTATTGGTAGAAGCTTAAAGAGGGAACTGTTCCAATTTCTACGCTGAGCTGCCTCAGAGATGGGGGCAGAATCTTTTCCAGAATGTAGTTCACCTGTGAAGCCCTGTGGAGGCTTAACCACAATGAAGAAGCTACAAAGAGTCTAGAAGACCGTTAATCCTCCAAGCCCAAAATGCACTATTTTCTTCCAGATGACCTCAGTATCTATTTACAACCTACTCTGTGTTTGCCATTATACAGGTGACTTTAATTCTTTGCCTTCAAACAGACCTGACATTTATTGTCATAAATCTGTCAGGTGATTTCTTTTTTCTGACTCAGTCAATACTGCATTTCTAAGCTCGGTATCTAAGAATGATGGACTTTATACACTCTTTGCGCATAGCCAATATTATTTCATCAGGAAGCCCAGTGCAATGTTTCTTTTAATTTTCAAAAATATATATAACGTTTTCAGCTTTTATTTCTTCATAAATACTAACCTTCAAAGGTAAAAATACTCAGACGTTTCAAACTTCTTAATTCTAACCTTTTGTTCTTTGGAGAAAAAATGTGTTTAAAGAGAGAGTTTTTTTTTTTTTAAATATCTTATTTCCTATAGTCCACTGATATTTCATGAGATTTGTTCATTTTATTCAACTTTTGGTACTAGACTATGAATATATCTTTTAAAAACTATTAAATAAAACTTACATTCCATTGCCTTTAGTTAGGATGACTGTGTTTCTGAAAGTTCTCACAATGCTAAAAAATAACAAATCAAGGCACTGAATACAGATAATTTCATTGAGCTGTATTGAAAATAAATATAGAGGGGTGCCTGGGTGGTTCAGTCGGTGGAGTGCCTGACTTCAGCTCAGGTCATGATCTCACAGTCCATGAGTTCAAGCCCCACGTCGCGCTCTGTGCTGACAGCTCAGAGCCTGGAGCCTGCTTCCGATTCTGTGTCTCCCTCTTTCTCTGCCCCTCCCCCACCCATGCTCTGTCTCTCTCTCTCTCAAAAATAAATAAGCGTTAAAAAAATTTTTTAATAAAAAGATAGAAAAGAAATAAAGAAGAAAAATATAAAAAGAAATAAAGGAAAAAGTCATAAGGCTTCTTTAATTTTGTATAAAAAAAGTTTCGTCTAACTAGGCAAATGTTCATGTGAAGTACATTTAAAACAGAAAATGGTAACTGATACAATTTGAGTCTTCATTATTTAATTTGCTTTGGGGGAAGGGTGATTTTATTTCCCTCTAGAGTCTTTATGACCACTTCTCAGCAACCAAAGACTACAGGACAAATCAATATAACAGAAACACCAAATCACCTGTGAGCTGATCTCAGTCATTTAGACTGTAAACTCCCAGGAGGGAGGGATTATGCCTCATTCATCTTGAATTTCCCTCATGACTTGCATGGTGGAATGCTTATAAGAGATGCCCAATATAGGTTTCCATACCAGTGAAAAGTCTTATTACGAGGGCACCTGGGTGGCTCAGTTGGTTAAGCATCCAACTCTGAATTTTGACTCAGGTCATGATATCACTGTTTGTGAGTGAGAGCCCCGGATGGGGCTCTGTGCTGACAGTGCGGAGCCTGCTTGGGATTCTCTCTCCCCTCTTCTCTCTCTGCCCCTCCCCTGCTCATGCTCTCTCTCTGTCTCTCTCAAAATAAATAAACTTGTAAAAAAAGTCTTATTACCTTCTGTTCTTATAATAGCTTATAACACCTGGTAAACATATATCACCAATGATAAGTGAAAAAAAAAAAAGAGGGAGAGAGAGAAGAGGGGGGAAAAACATAGGGAGGAGACAGATCACTAGTGTGAACTATACCCCTTGTTCCTAACTCTGAGTTCTCTACCTGGGGTGGGTCACAGGCTCAGCCTCCCAACAGAAAGTAAGACCCCGGGAAGGCTATCATTCATTTACTGGGGAGATGTGCGCACATGCACAGAGCCTGGGTAGCAACAAAACAGTGGTATGTGACATAATATGCTTCTGGTAGAATCAGTGGACATGTGTAAACAATAAAGCCAGCAGTAACAGGCTCCCCTGATGCAGCCATGAACTTGGAAGGAGTTGGAGAAAGTTCTTGCTCTTGGTGTATCTAAATCCTCTGAAGGAAAGAATCTGTGATGGGCAGAGATGGTTTCTTCTTCCTCCCTGCAGGTTGACATGGGTATGTTATGCCAGGAGAAGAATTCAGCAGATGAGAATTTGCTATTCACTCATTTATACAGCATTTTCTCTCCTGTGAGAAGAAAACTGCTAGTCAGGTCCAAAAATATCTCATTCCAATAGGGAGTTTATAGCATTTGCTTCCCACCAAAGCAAAACCCTCAATACATGAAATCTGAGATCTTGCCAATTTAATGGATCCCTAATAATTTTTTAAATAGCATATATTATTTTAATGCTTTACACAGTTGGAAGGTTATTGAGGGATAAATTGGCAGAGTCTCTATTTTCTTTTGAAAAACAAATTCATAAAAATGAAGTAGTCTACAGCATTTTATATCATTATTCTGGCAGTTTTATTTTTATGACCAAGTGCTGAGTCTATTATATTGTCTGAAGTCTAAAAAGATTCAATTGATTACAAGACAAAATTTATTTAAAAACTTGCTTTGCCATTTTTTTCTCTGGATAATCCCTGAGTTGTGTTGTACTTACTATTTAAAGGACTTAATTTATTTTTCATGGCCCATCACCAATATCCAAGATAGTATCCAGTTTCTTAATTCTGAACTCTGCCTTGAGTGACTTCCAAAAGAAATGAAATGAAAAGACCTCAGGCAATCTTTGTTTATACACGGTGGCAAAGTGAAGTTACATGGATCACTGCACTGGGGATACTTCTGAACCTCTACGTATGCTGTCGTGTAGAGGACTTCTAACTACCTTCTCTTTAGCTACTAGAAAACAAGATGTTTTGAGCACCTACCCTGAGCAAAATACAGTGCTGAAAGTAGAAAAGTGGTCAGGCTCAGTCCCTGAATGGACGGTCTTTGCTGGAAAAGGTTCTTGAACTGTGATGTCACTGTACATTGGGTCTGTAGAGGCCAAACATTTGTTCTTATCACTGGGTTTCAAAATATGGAAGGTTCACTTACAAGCCATGCTTGGTGCCATTAGTGTGCTTGTATCCATGGTCAAGCTTTCTTTCTTTGTTTTTCAGTTTTTAAAAATTTGTATTTCATTTCATTTTTTTTTTTAATTTTTTTTCGATGTTTATTTATTTTTGGGACAGAGACAGAGCATGAACGGGGGAGGGGCAGAGAGAGAGGGAGACACAGAATCGGAAACAGGCTCCAGGCTCTGAGCCATCAGCCCAGAGCCCGACGTGGGGCTCGAACTCACGGACCGCGAGATCGTGACCTGGCTGAAGTCGGACGCTTAACCGACTGCGCCACCCAGGCGCCCCGTCATTTCATTTCATTTTTATTTGAGAGAGAGAGAGAATCTTAAGCAGGCCAGATGCCGGGCTCCATCCCACGATCCTGGGATCATGACCTGAGACGTAACTGAGAGCCTGATACTCAACTGACTGAGCCACCCAGGCGCCCGAGGGTTTCTTTCCGATGCCGGTCAAGGGCAACACGAATAAAATCACAATCTCCTCCTTTTGGATTGTGAGAAAATGTGGTAGAGAGACTAGATGACATCCAGTCAGTTGTCCTTGTCTAGGTGGAGCCGTCCCTGAGAACAGCACTCCTCGCAGAGCCAGGGGGTGCTTTTTGTTCATTTCCCTTATACACCAAGTGTTGTCTAACAGCCATGGGCTTGGCACATAGTGAACATTCAGCAGAGGCTGTTCTCAGTGAATGGACAAATGGGTGGATCTGGTGGGCCTCTGTGGGCCAAAATATCTAGGAAGCCACTGTTTGGCTTAACACCTAGACATCATTTGTCAATTACTTGTCAATGATTCCATTTTTGCAAAGCCTTGTTGCCATTTGGGTTCAGTTGCCTGGGGACACATCTCCTCACTTCCCACCTTCTTATAATTAAAATGCACATCCTGTTAAGATTCTTTCAAAATGTTTTCCACTGCCAACTTCCATAACTTGCTGGCTTGGCTGACCTGATGCGACTCAACCTCAGTGGAATCTAAGAACATGTGTAGCTTTTAGAATTCAGGTGAAATGGAATGGGGAGCAGATTAAGTCCTCCTTGAGATACTAACCCTCAGAGGACCATTTTAACACGACTGTTTTAATGCTAATAGTCAGCCCCAGGTGGGAGGGGTTATAAGAATGACAGGAAAATCCTCAAGTTACCATCTTTCCTATTTGTCCGCCAAGTTCTCCCAAAACAATCCAAGGCAAAATATCTGGCCTTGGGTAACTAGCAATTTTTGTCAACAAATGCAATCTCTTCCACTCTCCCCACATTCACATGAACCCAAAAGACAATAGTTAGCATGTCAAGAGTCGACTGTTCTGTGCATATGCTTGTTTGTCTCCTGGGTTCATTCACTTTTGACCTTGTGCGCCAAGTAGTCACTTAGGTTAAACTGGTGACTCTATTTACATAATATAGAAGGTGTCTAGATTCTAGACCAATGCCAAAAAAACCTAGGTGATGTGAGGTTTTTAGTACCATAAGAAAATACTTTTTGTCAGTATTCACTGACATTCAAATCAAGGAGAATAGAGGAAATTAACTCAATAATTATAATTAAGAAAAATATTTTCTTTAAAAATATTGCTTTAATTCATTGTATATTCCCTGAGAAATTATTTGTTAATCCAAATGACCTGGAAAATTCCAAGCTTCCTGGGGCATCTGCGTGGCTCAGTCGGTTAAGCATCTGACTCTTGGTTTCGGCTCAGGTCACGATCTCAGGATAGTGGGATTGAGCCCCGTGTTGGGCTCCATGCTGAGTGTGGAGCCTGCTTGGGATTCTCTCTCTCCCTCTCTCTCTCTGCTCCTCCCCTTCTCGTTCTCTCTCCCTCTCTCTCTCTAAAAAATAAAATTTAAATTGAAAAAAGTTTTTAAAAAGAAAATTCCTAGCTTCCTACTTTTCATGTGTAGATACACATGTCCCTTGTTGTACTAATGGTAGGCCAAAATTTGGAAGAGGGGGAGAAGAACTCATAGCTGAATATCCAGAAACTAGGGAAACTAGTTTACAGCCAAGTTTATTTTTTTTCCTGTGGATATTCATAGGTAAGGTGGCTATATCAAGTTTTGTGAGGGAAATGGGATAGTGGCATATTTTTCTTCAAATGAATAAATGAACATAACATTTCAGAATTATGAAATTTTACATTTAAAATCTATTGTAGTCTTCTAGTTGGTATTCACCTGTCTAATTAATTACATTTTTGCAGTTTGGGATATTAATTCCATTTTGCCAAATATTACATGGCTGAATGCTACAATTTCATTATTAGACCACCTACCTGTTTCAGGTACTTGAAACAGGGACTGAATTAAGCAGTTGGACTCTAAGATTATGTCAAATATTTATCAGGCCTGAATTATTATTTTTTCCATTCTTCCTAAGTGAAAATCTCATACCAAACCCAGCACTGTCTTCTGATTAGAATCTCAGTCTCCCCTAACACCAACACTGTGTTGGTTCCAAAACTCTGTATAAGGTTCCAGGCCTCGTTTTCCCATTTGACTGTATCTCCCCACCTGGAAGATCGTGGAAAAATGTGGTCAGCACTGATGAAAGGACTTGGAGATTTTCACTCTCCGTAGACCGAACAATTGTTTGTTGGGAATTGTTCACTTGGATTCCTACGCTAGGATGGAATGTAACATGTTCCAGCTGACGCTATTCAAGGCAAGAAAATATATCATGATTAACTTGACAAATGACTCCAAACCCAGCACTGCTGCTTGGGAATTTTCCCTTCAAGTACATTGCTTAGGACAAGTTTATGCACCAAATAAAAAAGAAACTTGTTCCATTTGTCCCCAAGTAAAAGCAGTCTGAAGTTTCGCAAGATTTGTCTTTACCTTCTTCTTCCTTTTCTTTTGTAAGCCTGTAACCCCTATCTTTTTTTTTTTTTTAAAGAAAACCTTCAGATTAGCCATTTCATCCAAAAATGTTGTTTAAGCCAAGGGGAAGTGGGCTTGACTCTAAGCTAGTGACAAGTTTCCCTTATTGCTACTTTTCCTCCCTGTTCAAAAGCAGGCTTGAGGAAAAGAAAGCGACACCTTCTGTCACACGTGGGAAGACAGACCACTTGCCTCACACACAAAAAGGTAAGGTCAAGGCATTGTGTGTATCGTCTACGTATACACACACACACACACACACACACACACACACGCACGCACACACCCCACATATAAAATATGGTAGAGTATACATTGCATAACATTTCTACTTTTTTAAAAGTTTATTTAAGTAATCTCTACACCCAATGTGGGGCTCAAACTCATGGCCCCGAGACCAAGAGTCTCACACTGTTCTGACTGAGCCAGGCAGGTGCCCCTCATTTGCACTGTTCTTAAGTACGCAGTTCAGGGACATTAAGTACATTCACACTGATGTGCAGCCATCACCACCACCCATCTCCAGAACCTTCCCTCCTTACCAAACTGAAGCTCTGTACCCATTCAGTAATAATTGCCCATTCTCCTCTCCCTCCAGCTCCTGGTAACCACTATTCTACTTTCTGTCTCTATGAATTTCACTACTTAGGTACCTCCTATAAATGGAATTGTGCAATATTCGTTGTTATCTCTGGCATATTTCACTTAGCATAATGTTTTCTAGGTTCACCCCTATTGTAACATTTACCTGAATGTCATTCCTTTTTACGACTGAATAATGTCCCAATGTATGTGTATACCACATTTTGCTAGGCCACTCCTCTGTTGGTGGACAATAGGACACAGGTACAGGATGAACAGAACCTATGGATCAAACTCTCTGGGTCTCACAGGAACAACTTTCACGCGCCTCTTAGATACCGCAAGATGATGATTACTTTTTTGGCAAGCAATGTAATACTGCAAATGGCAAGGTCTCGTAATATAAAACCTGTGTTACAAGTGGAGTCATGAAAGAATATCGGGTAACAGTTGTCAAGGAGATGTCAGAGCCCTGAGTGCAAGGCCTGCTGGCCCACACTGGGAGGGTAGACACCTCACTGGGAGGTGAGTGGGGAGACTGTCTGCAGGCCACACCCCAGCATCAATCATGCTTTTAATGAGTAAGGATGGTTACCCAATATTTTGTCTGTGAAAAACAGACAAATTCAACTCAAAAGTAAAATACATACACACATATATGTGTATATATATGTACATATGTTTCTTCTCATAACAACAAAGAAACATAAGGAATTGGCTCACTCCCCCGGAGTCTTCTTTACAAAATTTTTTTAAAATTTATTTTGAAAGAGAGAGAGAGAGAGAGCATGCATGCATGTGAGTGGGGGGAGGGACAGAGTGAGAGACAGAGAGAGAGAATCTCAAGCAGGCTCTGTCCTGCTGGCATGTAGCCCAAACCCACAAACCATGAGATCATGACCTGAGCAGAAATCAAGAGTCAGAAGCTTAACCAACCGAGTCACCCAGGCACCCCTCCCCTGAGTCTTTTAAAATACGAGAAAACTCTTTTTCTTTAAGTGTCATTATCAGCATCCTAACAAAACACTATTTGTGTGTCTGTCTTTGGAATTTGCTGCATTTTTCTTCAAGCGTTCTTTCCTTTATTCCTCTGTAGGTGTACAGGTTGTGGCCTGGGCTTACTGGTGAGCCCTCTCTGCCCTCTACCCCTTCCCCTGTGGGAGTCTTTTCTAAACAACACAGGTAATGGCAGAGTTCAGGCTGTCCTGGCCTTCGGCACATTTAATGATAGTTTTGGTGAGAAGGAAACAAATATATTGGCTTCTAGTTCTCTTCTCTGTCTCCCTGGCTTCTGTAGAGATGGAGAAAAGAGCCTCCTTGAGCCCTCTTTCTGGCTCCTCTGAGATTCAGGGTTAACTGTTGGCCATAAAGCAAGGCAGGCCAATGTCAGCGCTAAGAGCCAGAAGGCTGAGAGCCCCTGGGAGACAGGGATTTTGACACCTGCTCCGCCCCTCACCTCCACCCTGATGAAGCACAGGTAAGGGGACGGAAGTGATCTTCCAGGACATTATCAAAAAATCCCTCACTTCTCTCTGGAGCAGGTGAAACCTTCCTTACTTTTGTGACTTTTCCCTTAGCCCTTAGAATTAGTTTCTCTAACTCCTACCTAACTTTGTACATATTCGTAGCTATGCAACAAACATACCTGTTGAGCTGTCAGTGCTGGGAATACTTTGCAGCTGTGTTTCCACCTGTGAACACCTGTGATCTCTGTAGCTTTCAGTAAGAATTCACAAATGGGTGAGCATTACACAACACAAAAAGTTTGTTTTTTAATATAAAGAAGCAACACACAATGTTAATCAGAGCAATATTTGTATGTCTAGGTATCCACATGTGTGGGTTCTAGGTAATGGCAGACCACCAACGGAAATCCTGCAACTAGGAAAGGTAACTTCCCAGGAGAAAGCTTGAAGTGTGGTATAATATTTTTGAGACCAAATTAGACCTTCAGATTCATTAGACCAAATCAGCTCACATAATGATCTACAACCAAATGTAAATATACACTTTAGGATGTTTCCTACTCACTCATGTGAATTTCATTACCGTGTAGTTTTTAATTCAGCATATATTGTGAGTCAAAGTTGTGAACTTTTCACATGGATACTCTACTTCAGATTCAAGTACCTTATACATAGAACCACAGAATCCTGGGGGTGAAAATGACTTAAAGTTATTTTGTTCAATGATCAGAAACTTGAGTCTCTCAGCAATAGTCTTCCAATATGATTATGTAGCCAAGACTTGAATGTCTCAAAAGACAGATGACTCCATATTTCCCAAACCATCCAGTCCATTTTGGAAGAGCTCTATCAGAAAACACTCCCCCTGGGGCACCTGGGTGGCTCACTTGGTGGGGCGGCCAACTTCAGCCCAGGTCATGATCCCACGCTTTGTGGGTTTGAGCCCTGCGTTGGGCTCTGTGCTGACAGCTTGGAGCCTGGAGCCTGCTTCAGATTCTGTGTCTTTCTCTCTGCCCCTCTCCCACTCACTCTCTGTTTTTCTCTGTCTCTCTCAAAAATAAATAAGCATTAAGAAAGAAAGAAAGAAAGAAAGAAAGAAAGAAAGAAAGAAAGAAAGAAAGAAAGAAAGAAAGAAAGAAAGAAAGAAAGAAAGAAAAAAGAAAGAAAGAAAGAAAGAAAGAAAGAAAGAAAGGAAGGACTCAACCCTTAGCTCCCATTTTTTTAAAGCTTACATCTGTTTTAATGGTCTTCCCCCTTAATCACTGGTGTCAACCTCTCTTGCCCCTGAGAGAACCTTCTTCTTGATAACCTTCAGAGTATTTGAGTATTGAGCTAGTATGTCCTCTTAAGTCTTCTGTCCACATGTATCCTGTTTCTTTGACTATTCCTAATGTGGGATGGTTTTGTGTCCCTATACAACCTGGTTGAATGTATCTTCTCTGATTTATCACATTTTTTTTTTGGCTTATAATCCTCCCAAGTGTGGTGTCAGACATAATCAGACACAGTGCCTTGGGTTTGGTAATTTTCCGTCAATAATTTGGCACTTTGATGGCTTTTTTTTCACTTATGATAGCTTCCCTTTCTTGACATGAACCCTCAGCACACACTCCAGTTTTCTGTGAAGGCTTACATTGGTCACTGGCAGTGAAAACCTCCAAGCATGCTTTCAGGGAACCGTTTAATGATGGGTCTGAGTAAGGCCATAAGGATCATTGCTCCTTTGCCAAGTTCAGTGGTTCCCAACTGGTGGCCCACACGCCACAGGTGGCCAATGATCAGGGGACTTCTATTAAAAGATTGCCAATCATGATACTGTTTCAGTGCTAGAACCTTGGTGCATTTGACATCTGCCTTCTCATTAGGTAAGTGTTATTTATTCCCCTCTGGAAGGCCTACAGCAAGTATATGTTCTGTGACAAGTGTAATGTGTTTATGAGCATACGCACAATAAATTATTGGAAATGCTGTGTTTTTAATATGCCCTTACTATATAAAGTTTGACTCCTGTCAGCCATGGGTCTTGTTAAAAATATTCAGGAGTTTGCCTACAGGGTGGTCTGCCAAAGCCTTCGCAGATATTCTAGTGGTCTCGCTACGGAACTGCTGAGGACCCAGGATTGTGGGAGGCTCCCGGAGGATGATGTGAGCCCGGGGAACATTTAAGGTGGCACTTCATTCATCTTTGGAGAGGCAGGTGTGAGGCTTGCTCATGTTTCTTGCAACATGTTCAAGGAGCCAAGACTATTACACAAGAATAATAAGAAACCAGTACAGGACACATAGAATTTCAATCCCCAACATGAGGGTTAAAGACTTGGATGTTTAGCACTTACTTTATCAAGGGGTCTCCACTGTTCAGGACATTTGCTTGTTAGTGCTCTCAATTCAGAGAGAAAATGGCCTTTACATTAGTTTTCTCACTCTGAGGGTTGATATTGTAATGGGTCGCCCATGTACAACAGATGTCACTTCTATCCGTCTGTCTGGAGCCCTCCTTTATGCTGGCCAGGAAGGATCCCCTGAACTCTAGACCTGACTTTTGACACCAGGGAATGGCCTGATCCCAAAACGCATGAGAGAATCCAGCACAAAATACACCTGGATGACACCCTCTTGAATGAGAAAGTCTATGAAAGCGCACTTAAGGTAATAGATTTATGAATGATGTCATAAATCAAGCCTTACACAAAGTTACCTAGAAAGTTTGCCTTGCTGCTTTATGGTAAGGGAAACAAGACTGAATAAAATACATGTGTGTACTCCTGCCAGGTGGCAAACATTGAAATATTCAGTATTTCATGCCTCGGCCATTGCAATAACCTCTTAGTAGTCTCTTTGCCTTGTCTCTAATTGCTTCCATTCTGCCCATCCTATGCCACACGGCCAGTTAACAGTGCCACTGTCCCTCCTCATTGCTGTACAAAAGTTTCTGGGGCATTCTAGACCTTCCAGAGACCAATTTCAACCTCTCACATCTTTCCTAAATAAACTTGCCCTTCAACCAAGCTGGTCTTATGTAGGTTTGCAAACACGTTGTCACATTCCTGTCTCCACACCCAAATGCATACGTGGAAGCTCTCTCCTCTCGGTCCAGGTTCTCCCTTTCTTTCAAAACCTAGCTGCTTTGCCAGATTTCTCAGCCTCTAGCGCTCGCTTCTCACTCATAAGGGGAGCGCCAATAATATTTAGTGTTTTGGGAAGTTGGGAGGCACTTGGCATGGATGCACTGCCTCATATCTGTTGGGAGATGGTTCTCCTTGGGTCTATGTCTCTAAACATCTTTCAAGCACAGACACTCCCCACCTTTGTTCTGGACTGTGTTTATAAGGATGTTTATATAGCAAATAACCTTGAAATAGAGAGGCAGTACTTCCCTCTGGAGAAAAAGGGCAGGCATGCTTACTGCCCATTATAAAAGACTCCAATTCCTTAAGCTCAGGGTTCCCCTCTTGTAATGCAACCCACTGCATGTGCAGCTATCACACGGCCCTTTGTGTCACCCTATGGAAACTAGGGCCTGGAGACCTTGCATAAGTAAAGGGTGATGCTCTGACTAAAGCCATTGATTTCTGACCCAGGAGTCTTGCATTCTGTGCCAGCACCCAGGACCATGTCCTGTTTCTCAAGAGGGAAGTGCTGCCTCTATATTTCAAGTCTGACTCAGATTCAACCCATACTCATTTTTTCTACCCTGTAAGGCCCTGGCTTTCTAGCAGTAGGGTCTTTTTTTGAACGCATGTGTGCAAAAGGGGGTAGGGAAGAAGGGGGGGATGCGTAGTGAATAAGATGGAAATACGTTCAAGAAGCAAGCTATTGCAGAGACTCTTAATTGGCTCTAAACGTTACCTGTCCCTTTTTTCCTTTGTAAAAAAAAATCCAATTTTTTTTTAGCTGAGAACATTATGGCTAAATAAAATAATACCCTTCTCAGCCTGCCTTCCAGCCAAATGTTAACAGATCACTGAGTTCTAGCCAATGAGATCTAAGTAGAAATAGAAAGGAGAGCACTCCCTTCTTCTTGTCCCTTTTTCCTTCCTACTGTCTGGATTGCAGATATAATTGGTGCAGTTCTAGCAGCCATGTCGGACCACGAAATGAATTTGGAAATAGAATCCATACATAGTGGAAGAGCAAGATAGGTGGAACATGAGCCCCTGATACCATGAAGCCGCTATACCATTTCTGAACAATCTATTGACCTCTTCACATGAGAGAAAAATAAATACCTATTTTCTTTAACCACTGTTAGTTTGGATTTTCTGGGAACTGAATCCTAACTAACACACAGATCCAAGTTTTACTGAGTGTGGAGTGTCATGTAAACCACATTTCCCAAGAACGGTGCAGTCCTCCATCTTTTTTGACACTCAAAATCACTGAAAAGTGACAGCTCTGATTAAACTACATACATGTGACCAAGCAGTCCAAAAGAAAACCCATTACAAACAATTGAATCAATTCTATTTTACAAAGAATTTAGTCTAACTTATTTGCGTTCATGGCGTGCCTTGGGCATATGTGCGTAAACATAATGAGGAATGGCTTGTCTCCAATATTTTCTGACAATTGAATGCAAAGATTTTATCACTTCAAAAATAGTTTAGAGTTACTCTGAAAATACTTCATAACACTGAGTGCCACCAGCAATGTCCAAGGTCAGGTTGGCCTAACTTCCCTCCTTGGCATCCTTCCTCTTACACCCTAGTCATATGTTCAGCCATGATTTAAATCCTGAGGGCCAATCTCAAGCTAAGGCAGGAGTTGCTCCAGTGTCATCCTCTCCACAGTCTGAGACCTCAGCTGTAAATGAGCATTGCTGCTCACGGACTGCTTTCTGTAAGTGTGTGAGCCCTAATAAACACTGTGCAAGTAGACAAGGGAGCATTGTGGGGGCAATGGTAAGAACACTAGGGTTCTAAGTGCTAATTCCAGCTGTTTCATTTACTAGTTCTAATACCTTCAGTAGAGTATGGATGTTCTGGTCTCAGATAGAGTAGAGTACTCAGTAGAGTAGAGTACTCAGATAGAGTATGGATGTTCTGGTCTCAGTGTCCTCACCTGATAGGAAAGGAATGATAACTAGGGTCTGACTGTCTCCCTGGGTATCCCTGAGGTTTCATGAAACAAGTCATGAGAAAGAGAGCTTTGTAAACTAGAAGCTTTGTAAACCCATCATGTCTCATGACATGAAGATAGGAACTCCCGACATTTATTTTTTTAATTTAAATTTTATTAACATACAGTGCAAATACTGGTTTCAGGAGTAGGATTCAGTGATTCATCCCTTACATACAACACCCATAGCTTATCACAAGTGCCCTCCTTAGTACCCATCACCCATCTAGCCCATCTCCCACCCATCTCGTCCCACCAACCCTCAGTTTGTTCTCTATCATTAAAAGTCTCTTGTGGTTTGTTTCTCTCTCTTCTCTTTTTTTCCCCTTTCCCGTACGTTTATCTGTTTTATTTCTTAAATTCCACATATAAGTGAAATAACATGGTGTTTGTCTTTCTCTGACTGACTTATTTCACTTAACATAATACATTCTAGCTCCATCCACGTCATTGCAAATGGCGAGATTTTATTCTTTTTGATATCTGAATAATATTCCCTTGTATATATATGCTACACCTTCTTTATCCATTCATCAGTTGATGGACATTTGGGCTCTTTCCATAGTCTGGTTATTGTTGATAATGCTGCTATGAACATCAGGGTGCATGTACCCCTTCGAATCTGTATTTTTATGTCCTTTAGGAATCCCTGACATTTAGAAATCTGATGAAAAAGGAAGGAAACCATATGGGATAAACTTATTGGACAAACATTAATTTTAGAGGGATGTCAGTCCTTATAATCAGTAACTTCTTGGATGTCTATCAATCCAAACCTATTAGGATCTTGCACGAGTTATCTCAGAGTAACAACAGCTGACTCATGAACTGCACAACTGAAAATCCACATATAACTTTGGACCACCCCAAAACCTAACTAATCTAACAGCTTATTGTTGACCAGAAGCCTTACCAATAACATAAACGATGGATAACACATACTTTTGTGTGTTTTATGTATATATTGTATTCTTACAAAAAAGAATTTATTCCTGTAATAGTTCTTACAATAATAAACATATTAACACTAGACATCAAAAATGAAAAGAAAACGTGAAAAAAGAAATGTGTGCTTATTTACAGGTATAATCATTCATACACTGATAATGAAGAAGCAGCAATATGATTACCTTAAAGTACCCTAGTGTAATCAATACAATTGCTTTGCTGTAGTCTCACTTATATGCTAATCAATGAACTGCTATAAAGTTTTTATGGTATACAGTATTAGAGTCCTATTCATAAGATAGTTTTGGTAACTTTGTTACACTAAAAAAAACCACTTACCTGTCCTAACAGGCTGATATGCAGTTTCTCTAATTATGAAAGAGAGGAGCATACTGTACGGTAATGAAATTCTTAGAAAGCATAGTTACAAGACTGAGAGAACTAACACATTATCAATTTTATATTAATATCACTCACCTTATGCCTATCAATTTCCATACAATTTCCATACAAGTGTTGCACACAACGTTCTACATGATGAATACTTAGGTGATACTGATGACATTAAAATGTCTCATGCAGTTCTTGCTATATAGTTACTAGATTTTCATGCAAATTTACTCATACACATACGCCACAGATGAGTCTGTTAACTATATGGCATGATGATTATTTGCTATCCATTAGGTGGAAATGGATCATCATAAAGGCCTTCGTCCTCATCATTTTCACATTGAAGAGGAGGAGGAAAGGTGGAGGAGAAGGTGGAGGGAGAGGAGGGGTTGGTCTTGCTGTTCTGGGGGCGGCACAGGCAGAAGATATGGAGGAGGTAGAGGGGAGGCAGGAGAGGCAGACATACTTGGTATAACTTTACAGAAATACCTCATAATTTCTGTCTGACTTTTTTGCCTTACATTTCTCTAAAAATGTCTTTATATGGTACCAATCCTTCTTCCACAATTTGCTTTAGTTTCTACGTCAGTGTCTGTATCAAAGAAAGGTCCATATTGTAAAAGAAGTCAAAAGCACTCTTGAATAATCAGAACACTTCTGCCAGACTGTCTGCTGTCAGTTTGCTGACTCTGCTTCTTCGATATCTTCTTCCTCATCATCTGGAACTGGTTCAGAAGCACCCATCTCCATCAGGTTGTCTTCTGTTAATTCCTCTGGTGTGGTGTCTATTAGCTTTTGAATTTCTCCAAGACCCATACCTCAAAAGCCTTCACACCCCACCTTTTTTGCTATATTCACAACCTTTTTCATGATTTCCTTGATCGACTCTCATAAATCCTGTGAAGTCATGCACAACATGTGGACATAGTTTACTTCAGCAGGAATTTATTGTTTCGGGCTTGATGAGTTTCATGACTTTTCCTATAAGAATGATGGCATCTTCAGTAGTGTAATCCTCCCAGACTTTCCTGATGTTCTCTCTGTTGGGGTCCTCTTCCATCGCATTGGCAATCCTTTACACAGAGTGTCATGTGTAATGAACCTTAAAGGTCCTTATAACTCCTTGATCCAGAGGCTGAATTAGGGACATTATGTTTGAGGGTAAGTAGACCAGTTCAATAGCTTCAGTGTCACACTCATGGGGCTTTGGGTGGCCAGGAGCATTTCTAGTATCAAAAGAACTTTAAAAGGTAGTCCCTTACTGGCAAGGTACTTCCTGACTTTATTGACAAAGTATCATTGGACCCAATCCAGAGAAATGGTTCTCGTTGTCCAGGCCTTCTTGTGTAACCATAAGAACAGGCAGCTGATGTTTACCTTTCCCTTCAAGACTCAGGGGTTAGCAGCTTTATACATAAGGGCAGTCAAATTATAAATCCAACATTGGCATAAAACAGTAGTTAGCCTATCCCTTCCAGCTTTAAAGCCTTAAATCCTGGTGCTCGCTTCCATTCCTTATTAATAAATGTCTTTAGTTGCATTTTCCCCCCAGAATAGTACACCTTGTGTTAAAAACTTGTTCAAGCAGATATTCTTTCTACTCAGTGATTTTCTTAATGGAGTCTAGGAACTCATCTGCTGCCTCTTGGTCAGCAGAAAATGCATCACCTGTTATCTTGATAATTTTTAAGCCAAACCTCTTTCTAAAATTATCAAACCATCCTTTTCTGGCATTAAATTCTTTAGGTTTAGATCCTTCACCTTCCTTTTGCTTTAAGTTGGCATATAATGACTTCACTTTTTCTCAAATCATATTCCAGTCTAGCGGTATGCCTTACTTATAGCAATCCTATTCCCATATAAAAGCTGAGCCCAATGTGGGGCTCGGTGTCACCAACCATGAGATCATGACCTGAGCCAAAATCAAGAGGCAGATGCTTCAATGACTGAGCCACCCAGGCGCCTCAAAAGATGCATTTTCAGTATGGGATAAAAAGGTATTTTGCAAAGAGTACAAGGGTTTCGTACCTGCTGGCACAGCTGCAGTGAAGGCGTCATGAATTTCCTTTTCTTTGTTTACAATAGTCCTTACACTAGATTCATTTATCTTGAAATGACGGGTGATCACAGCTGCAGACCTCGGTCTATGGTACATATCAAGCAATTCAACTTGTCCTTGTGACATAATGAGGACTTTCCTCTGTTTCTTGGGAGCACTTCCAGCATCACTAGTGGCACTTCGTAGGAGTCCCATGGTGTTATTTAAGGTTTACAGTATTGCACTAAACATGATGAAAAACACTCGAGAATCTCAAGGGATCACTTTTTCCTGCAATATGCAATTTACTGGAGCAACGGACTGCTCACGTGAAGACGATTAGCATCACGCAGTGTTTTAAGTGGATACTTGCAACCCTTGAGCTCACAGCAATAGCAATAGCAGGTGGCTACCAAATTATTATAATGATAAATACAGTATGTGCTATAGTTAATTTTATGTAGTTATGATTTGATACTGCATCGTTATGTTTGTTTACATTTCCCTAGACTGAAAATGGCACCATGAAAGGTCTATGCTTGTGTGCATAAGTTTTGATATATTTAACTTCTGTAATCAATTTGTGTACATTTTATGGTAGTAAATGATAAAATAGATTCGTATATGCATACATTTTATTCATTCACAATATATCTTACTTTTTCTTAATTATTTTGGTATTTATAGGCTATGTGAGTTGTGGGTTTGTTCAAACTGTCACACATCTCCAATATTTCCAATATTGGGAAAAAAAATTCACATGTAAGTGGACCTGCACAATACAAACCTGTGTTGTTCAAGGGCCAATTACATTTCCTTCTGACCTCTTGTCCAAAATGCGTAATGGAGGTGAGGAACTTATGCTAACTCACCAAACCAAATAAGGTTTGTTAATGAAAATAATTTCGATATTGGTCTTAAACAGCAGATTTTGCATGGTACCTTCAAAATGACCAAGGGACAGACGGTGGCATTTTAAATGTTGGCCACTGTAGCAATGCTACTATTTATTTACTATTGTAACAGGCCATGAGGGATACAGTTGAGGCTCATTTTTCAATTGGTGGTTTCTCAAACATCATGAAAACTTTCTGTCTTCTTGATGAAGTTCTTGGTCAGAACTTTAGTGAAGAACCCTGTAGCTATGAGACAGAATTGGAGGAGTAAAATTCAGGGAGGTCTGTGAATTGAGCTCACTTGTGGACCTGCTCACCCCTGGTAGATAGGTCTCAATTTGGATTCCAGCTTTGCTATTTAGCTCTTATGTGATCCTGCTCCCATAACAACTTTGGTTTCTTCATCTATAAAATGGTAATAATAAAACTTTCTTTATACTAGATGCTTGCTAATTTTCAACCCCATTCCTCCTAGTTACTCTAAAAAAAAATAGGATAACTGGAAGATAAGAGACTGTGGCTACATGCACTGGAATCTTGGGGAATCTGTACCTCACTTCTAGTGTCCGTAAAAGACTAAGAGATTAAAGCTGTCAGAGACATTTATTGGAGAAACAACTTCAAAAATTGTGTCAGGTGGCACTATATTGGATGACCTCAAACCAAAGAGGCCAAACTGTGAAATAGACAAAGTATGTTTTCAGTACTGCCACCCTTCTAATTTCAGGCCCTTTCTCTCTCTTGATAAGATGTTCTTGCTTGGACACCGAGTATCCCTTTGTTTCTCATGGATGCTCTGGGTCAAGCCTTCCCTTCTGGGGAAGCGCAGTGATGCAGGCTGGGTCTCAGTTCTCATCCCTCTTACCAACTATCCTCATCATAACTTTCTTATGCACAAAGCTACTCTAAATTAAGACTCTTCTCAAAGAAGATCCAATAAGGCGATTCACTCTGAGGTTAAATAGCTAAAATTTTTTCTTGGTTTCCCTTTGCAAGACAATTTGCAATTCCTCCTGTAGGAGACTTTAAGGCTAAAACACCATAAAGGAACCCTTTTACTATCCTTTCTAATCCCCATCCTGAACCCACTTGTAAAAAGATTTTTATTTGCCAAAGAGGCAAAGTAATGAGCAGTCAACTTGCTTGCTATCAGCATGAGATCACCAGTGTTGTACCCTGACCCAATCTAATTACGACTGCTGCCCAAAGCTAGGTTGTCTGAACAACCAGCAAGGTGGGGGCAGGGCAGTGAGATAGTTCCAGTGGCTTGTGGACACCTGTCATTAGGCTTCAGGGATGACCTTTTAGGAATTTGTAGCCTTAAAGAAAAAAAAAAGATTTTGAGCACAGGCTGTTGTGGAACCATTTTTAAGGCAAACAACTATGTAACTGTCCACTTAGTCTACCTACAGGGGATGCATATCTTATCCAAAAGCATTTCCTCTGCTGTTTCCTAAGACAGGCAACACTGTGAAAGGGGGAGAAAGTTATTTCAGCCTCTAAGATCTTTCTAGTTGAGAACATTCAATTTTCAAGTGGCAAAATAAAATCGCCAATAAAAGCTAATGAGGGGGCGCCTGGGTGGCTCGGTTGGTGAAGGGTCCAACTCTAGATTTCAGCTCAGGTCATGATCTCGCAGTTCATGAGATGGAGCCCCCTTTGGGTTCTGTGCTGATAGTTCGGAGCCTGCTTGGGATTCTCTCCCTCCCCCTCTCTCTCTGCCCCTCCCCGCTCCTGCTTGCTCTCTCTCTCTCTCTCTCTCTCTCTCAAAATAAATAAACATTTAAAAGCTAATGAGGAACACAGTCCACCTCAAAGTGATTTTCTCACAAGTCACAGTAAAGGAAAGAGGCCTTGCACTGGCCTGCCTGGCTAGCTTTGGCACGAGAGACAGTAAGCAGATCAGGCAGGAGGTATAATCAACACGAGGCCCCAAGGGAAAGATGTTCAAGCAAAGGAGACATTTGTGGAAGGCTGGAGCCAAGAGGCTGTAACCAGAGCAGCTAGGACTGCCGCAGACAGAGACACGATGATTCTGTGACAAGGGAGGCCTACAGACACAGACCAAAAAAAAAAAAAAAAACCAAAAAAAACCCAAAAACGTTCTCCACATACACTCTGCAGAAAGGCCTTATCATTTGTCACACTCGGGTATTTTCAGCCACACTTGCATCCAGGGATAACCACAGTGTCAACAGTGTCATCCTTGACTACAAAGGACAACAGTGACAAATCTCAGGGCCCTTGGAATTTGAAGATAGCATTGTTAACCACCATGAATGCCAGATTTTCTATTGTCAACAGAGCTTTTCAAGTTATTTATGCTGCAGTCACTTGTATTAGATCAGCCCCCTCTTTTAGCTGCTTCCCTGTGACATGTCAGGATGAAAGTGAGACTGTTGTCACCAGTAACATGTCCTACATTGCCTGAATGACCACTGAAATTGGAGTTCCCAGATGTAAGCTTGAGACCTCTCACTCTGTAACCTCTCCACTTCAGGCTGTCTCTGTGATTCCCTTGGGAGCTTATCAGTGGCATAAAATGGTATCTCATTCTTCATTCTGGAAACCTTGAAAAACTTCCAGAGGAATAAATCATTCTTTAAGGCTCCTTAAATGCCCGGTCCAAACCATGCCTGCAAGGATTTTTGAAGAACCTGCACAAGGAGGCTATTGTCTGCATATACAAATAAATGACACAACCCAATGGTTTAATGCTATCTGCCAAGTTAAACTATTTCAGAGCAGCTGTGCACATTTAAAATGATGCCTGGCACGACTGGTGATCCATAAATCAGCAGCAGCATACTTTCATCCAATTAAGAGAGTTAAATAAGAAAAAATCCACAAATTAAGATGTGTCTAAGACAGGCATGACACCATCATTCCTCTCTGTATGCAAAAATAAATAAAAATAAAAATAAGCCTTTATTTTTGCCACGCTAACTCCCGGGTTCCTTTTCCGGGGATGCAACTTTTCCAGCATGTCAAATCCTGGCATGAAATCTCGTTCTTAGGAGGTTCACTTCAGCCTCTTTAGTTTGTCTTTCTGTTAGCAGGGCAAATAGAAGTGATAACTCAACCTGAAAAGCAGTAATTCTTTAAAAGGAAGGGATGGGTAAGCCAGAACCCAAAGCTTTCCAGGGAAAATTATAACCATATTTTAAGTGTGGTGCCCTGTCTCTGTGCAGTCAGTCCCTTTGTTCTGGCTTGTTCATCTTTAGGACAAAGACATACAGCAGCAGGTCAGAAGACTGGGCCCTACAAATGTCTCTATCCTGCTTTGGTTGGCCTTGAGTGTATACCCTTGGCTAGAGAAGCCAGGTCAAATTAAAATGAAGAGAAGTTGCATAATTATAAAGTTGGGTCACTGGAGAATAGAGTGGCCAACCATCGTGTGTTGCCTGGGTCTGAATGGTTCCTGGGATGCATGGGTTTTAGTGCTAAAACTAGAAGAATCCTAGGAAACCTAGTAGCTGTCACCCTATTAGTCACCCCGATTGAAGAGCAAGTTTTAGGGTATCTAAGGATGAGATACCACCTCACACCTGGCTAAAACTAACAACACAAGAAACAACAAGTGTTGGTGAGGATGTGGAGAGAGGGGAACCCTCTTGCACTGTTGGCGGGAGTGCCAACTGGTATAGCCACCCTGGGAAACGGTACAGAGATTCCTCAAAGAGTTAAAATTAGAGCTACCTTCCAGTCCAGCAATTGTGCTACTAGGTATTTACCCAGAGGGTACAAAAATGTATATTCCAAGGGGGACATGTACACTGATGTTTATAGCAGCATTATCAACAACAGCCAAACTATGGAGAGATCCCAAACGTCCACTGACAGATGAATGGATAAAGAAGATGTGGTGTGTATGTATATGTGTGTGTATATATATATATATATATATATATATATGATGGAATATTACTCAGCCATAAAAAGGAATGAAATCTTGCCATTTGTGATGCCATGGATGGAGCTAGAGTGTATTATGCTAAGAGAAATAGGTCAGGCAGAGAAAGACAAATTAGCTATGACTTCACTCATATGTGTAAATTCAGAAACAAAACAGATGAACATATGGGAAGGTGGAAAGAAAAGAGAGAGGGAAATAGACCATAAGAGACTCTTTACAATAGAAAATAAACTGAGGGTTGATGGAGGGAGGCAGATGGGGGATGGTCTAAATGGGTGATGGGCATTAAAGAGGGCATTTGTTGTGTTGAGCACTGAGTGTTACAGGTAAGGATGAACTACTAAATTCTCCTTAAAGTACTATTATACTATATGTTAGCTAACTAGAATTTAAATAAAAATTTGAAAAAAAAGGAAGAAAAAAGTTTTAGGCTATTTAGAAAACCTCAATTATCCATTAGTCTAAACAAGCTCAATAACAAGTCATTATTAACAATCCAGGCCCCAGCCAGAACTATGTAGAACATCACAGATGCCCCAATTAATATCAATTCATTGAGCCTTTGTTTTGTGTTCAATATTGTACTATGTACAGAGTAGGGATAAAAAAGGAAAGTGCAATTAATTCTTCGCTCTCTCTTAAGTCACCTTCATAGAGTACAGCCAAGTAAACCTATGCCAGCCACGACAGGATCTCACATTACACGGATAGACTTGCTTTTATTTGGAGACGGAGGGGGCTCTCCTGGGTAACTCCTCTACATGCTGCTTTGCAGCCTTGCTTTATTGCTCTCAACACCTCTCCAGGTCAACATCAACCACCACGCACGCTGTTAGCTTGAGTTGGCAGAGGAGGGAGGTAGACAGAGTGCCATATCTTTATGAAGATAGAAGACTAATTTCCTCTGTGGCTGACTCTCTCTACACAGAATTCTTCAATAAAGGTTCCAAAAAAACATCGTTTGAATAAGCATATAGCCTTCTAAGGGAACTCCTAGAAGGAAATACACTCATTTGACTTTGTGTAGTTTATTCAAAAACTTCATCATCTTATAGTCAGACATATTAAATCCTTATACATAACGAATAAAAGGAAAACATAATGTTCTTTTGGCAGCTGCCATTATTACAATGCAAATGTATGATCTGTGGTTAGAATTGAAATCTTATGCTTCCTGATTATAAAGTCAATTTTTTTTCTTATGGAAAACTTAAGAAAATTCATGAAAATAGAAGAAAATTTGAGTTACTTAAATTATTATTGTTTTTTGTTGTATGTCATCCTATTCCTTTTCTGTGTGCACACATATATTTTTACTTAATTGGAATCACTGTATATCAATTTATACATTCTGATTTTCACTCCTTAACATTAAGTTTCCACTATTTTCATGTTTCATTAAGTATTCTTCTAAATCAGTGTTTGGTTCTGGGTCGCTTTACAGTCTTAAAAATTATTGAGTCCCCCAAAGAGGTTGTGTTCATGTTAGTTGATTCTACTGATATTAAACATATTGGGAATTAAAATGAAGAAATTAAAAATATATTATTTACTTTATGCTAACAATATTCCTTATGAAAAATAACTATTTTCCAAGAAAAGTAGAGAAGTATTGTTTTAACACTTTTGCAAATTTCCTTAGTGACTGATTTGATACAAGACAGCTGGATTCTCATATCTTCCTCTGCAATCAATTCATTAGGATATGTTGTTTTGTGAAATGTATGAAGGAAATCCATCTTTAAACAGATAACGTAGTTGGAAAAGGGAGGAATATTTATTTATTTAAAAAAATTGTTTAATGTTTATTTATTTCTGAGACAGAGAGAGACAGAGCATGAGTGGGGGAGGGGCAGAGAGAGAGGGAGACACAGAATCGGAAGCAGGCTCCAGGCTCTGAGCTGTCAGCACAGAGCCCGATGCGGGGCTTGAACTCACAAACGGTGAGATCATGACCTGAGCCGAAGTCGGTCGCTCAACCGACTGAGCCACCCAGGCGCCCCGGGAGGAATATTTCAATAGTCGTTTCAGTCAACTGTAACTGTTCTTTGACACTACACCACAACTGGACAAGTGTTAATTTCTTAAAGTTACTTACAGTGTGATATCTGAAACCATATCAATGAACTATGTGTTTCTGTTTCCTTAAAATTCATTAGTCCAGCCTGCACTTTGAATGGATCTCTTACCCATGCATGATTTCATAACTTAAGGCATAGATTATTTGGAAAATCATAGTTAATTGAGTTATATATATATTAAATGTTTATTTTTGAGAGACAGAGAGAGAGAGAGAGAGAGAATATGAGCAGGGAAGGGGCAGAGAGAGAAGGGAACAGTGGATCCAAAGCAGGCTCTGCACACTGACAGCAGTGAGCAGGGCTCAAACTCATGAACTGTGAGATGATGACCTGAGCTGAAGTTGGATGCTCAACCGACTGAGCCACCCAGGTGCCCCTAATTGAGTTATATTTCAAATAATAACATTAATTAATAAAACAACTAATCTCATCATGCCCTTAAGTATTGAGAAGCTATCAAATTTGTAGTGGCAAATACAAATTTTTCAAAATTCAAATTTCACTTTAAAACTTAAATTTTACGATTGGCAACATTCCTTCAAGTAACCAGCTCACTTGGTTCATTTAAAAAAAATATATATATATATATGTTGGGGTGCCTGGGTGGCGCAGTCGGTTAAGCGTCCGACTTCAGCCAGGTCACGATCTTGCGGTCCGTGAGTTCGAGCCCCGCGTCGGGCTCTGGGCTGATGGCTCAGAGCCTGGAGCCTGTTTCCGATTCTGTGTCTCCCTCTCTCTCTGCCCCTCGCCCGTTCATGCTCTGTCTCTCTCTTTCCCAAAAATAAATAAACGTTGAAAAAAAATTAAAAAAATATATATATATCTACTAGGGCACCTGGCTGGCTCAGTCAGTGGAGCATGCCACTCTTGATCTCTGGGTTGTGAGTTTGAGCCGTATGTTAAGTGTAGAGATTATTTTTAAAATAAAAATCTTTTGGGGTGCCTGGTGGCTCAGTCAGTTAAGCGTCTGATTTTGGCTCAGGTTGTGATCTTGTGGTTCGTGAATTCGAGTCCCACATCAGGCCCTGCACTGATGGTGCAGAGCTTGCTTGGGATTCTCTCCCCACACCGCTCTCTCTCTGCCCCTGTCCCACTTGTGTGTGCTCTCTCTCTCTCTCTCTCTCTCTCAAAATAAATAAATAAACTTTAAAAAAATTTTTTTAAATTTCTCATTAAAAAATGAGAAAACACTTAAAAAATCTTTAATAAATAAATAAAAATAAGCAAAGAAACAAAGGAATAAAAATAAAAATAAATATCTGCTAAAACTTAATCTGAATCTGAATAACCATAGTCTGTCAGTCATTCTTTCAAGTCAAAGGGCATTCACTGAAAAAAGAGGCTAGTGAAGCTCATAACACAAATGTCACAAGTGCTTATTCTCCAGACATCTTTCACACCTCAGTATCAGCAGACGTGTTTTATCTGTGTGCCCCATTTTGTTTCACAGAATATTAAAAACATATATACTCAGGGTTGAGAATATACTGAGGGTTGCAATTTTATGAAGGCAATAGTTTTTACTGATTTTTCAAGAACATTCTTTTTTGTCGTTGTTCCTGTGAGTTCATGACGTTGAAGAATATAGTGATTACTCACACAGTTAGACGACATGGCCTTGTTTCATGCTAAGGCACCAGCAGTTTTACCCACCATTGCTTTTGTGCCATTGGTGCAAACTCCAACCCTGGGAAAAAGGCAAATAATGTGCTACTATTGTAAAAATGGTTTTGACCTCACAGACTTCCTAAAATATAATGTTTATATTGGCTACAGGGTAATCATAAAGAAGGAAATAAATATTAGTATCCTCAGGTGCATAAAGGGGGAGCCATTACTTTTTACTTCTGTATTGTCTGAATTAAAAAAAAAAATCATGTATGACTTTTGTTGTTAATAAAATAGAAAAGTTAATGGGCCTAGAAGCATCTCCATTAAATCCTCCATTGATCCTCAACAAAATAATTCACAAACTGAATTAAATAATACAGTAAAAAGATCATATACCATAATCAAGTGGAACTTATTCCAGGGATGCAAGGATGGTTCAATATTTGCAAATCAATCAATGTGATACACCACATTAACAAAGTAAAGGCTAAAAATCATATTATCATCTCTATTGATGCAGAAAAAGCATTTGACATAATTCCACATCCATTTATGGTAAATTTCATAAATTTATTACAAATTTGATATCTACTTAAGATAAAATAATCTCAACAAAGTGAGTACAAAGGGGACATATCTCAGCATCATACGGTCCATATATGACAAGCCCATAGGTAACATCATATTCAATGGTAAAAAGCTGAAAACTTTTCCTCTACAATTAGGAACGAGACAAGGATGCCCACTCTTACCACTTTTATTCAATATACTATTGGGAATCCTAGGCAGGCAATCAGGCAAGAAAGATAAATAAAAAGCATCCAAATTGGAAAGGAAGAAATAAAACTGTTTGCAGATGACCTAATATTATATATATATATAACCCTAAAGACCACACACACACACACACACACGCATGCACACACACACACAGAACTAATAAACAAATGCAATAAAGTTGTATGATACAAAATTGATACATAAGAATCTGTTGCATTTCTATACACTAATAATGAACTACCAAAAAGAGAAATTAAGAAAACAATTCCAAACAATTTGCAACTGCACCAAAAGGAATAAAATATCTAGGAATATATTTAACCAAGGAGGTAAAAGACTTGTACACTGAAAACTATGAGACACTGATGAAACAAATTGAAGAAGGCACAGATAAATGGAAACATATTCCATGCTCATGGATTGAAAGAATTAATATTGTTAAAATGTTCATACCACCCAAAGCAATCTACAGATTCAATACAATCCCTGTTAAAATTTCATGGCATTTTTCACTGAAATAGAAAAACAATCCAAAGATTCATATGGAACCACAAAAGACCTTGAACAGCCAAAGTAGTCCTGAGAAAGAAGAACAAAGCCAGAGGTATCACACTTTCTGATTTGAAACTATATTACAAAGCCATTGTAGTACAAACAGTATGGCATTGGCACCAAAACAGACACACAGATCAATTGAACAGAAGGGAGCCCAGAAATAAACCCACACACATTATGGTCAATTAATTTATGACAAAGGAGGCAAGAATTTACAATGGGTAAAGGATAAATGATGTCAGGAAAACTGGACAGCCACATGCAAAAGAATGAAACTGGACCACTATCTTACATCACATCCAACAATGAACTCAAAATGGATTAAAGACTTGAATGTGAGACCGGAAACCACAAAACTGCTAGAAAAACACATAGGCAGTAAGCTCCTTGACATTGGCCTCGGTAATGATTTCTTGGACCTGGCACCGAGTGGGAGGGCAACAAAAGCAAAAATAAACAAATGGGATTGCATCAAGTTAAAAGCTTCTGCACAGCAAAGGAAACCATCAACAAAATGAAAAGGCTACCTATTGAATGTGAGAAAATATTTACAAATCATTTATCTGACAAGCAGTTAACATCCAAAACATATAAAGAACTCATACAACTCAATAGCAAAAACAAACAAACAAACAAACAAACAAAACAAACCAAAATCAAAACCCAAACAATTCGATTAAAAAAATGAGCAGAGGATCTGAACAGACATTTTCCCAAAGAAGACATACAGATGGCCAAGAGGTCCATGAAAAGGTCCTCAACACCACTAATAATCAGGGAAATGTGAATCAAAACCACCAGATATCACCTCCCACTGTTAGAATGGCTATTATTGAGAAATTGTAACAGGTGTCAATAAGGACGTGCACTATTGGTAGGAATGTAAACTGATGCAGCCACTATGGAAAACAGTATGGAGTTTCATCAAAAAACTAAAAATAGATCTATCATATGATCCAACAATTCCCTAAGAATACAGAGAAATATTCTTCAAATTTCCTATCCCATCTCTTCTATAGGACTCCTCTGAACACTAAGTTTGAAGTTAAGGTGGTGATTTTAGATTCTTCATAAATGTCATGAGGTGAAAACGACATGGGAAGTAGTCCTGGCAGTTTGAAGGAAAGAGAAAGATCTGCATCATCTGTCCCACCAAGGAGTCAGTGACGGGTTTGTCCTAACAGTGACCCTCAGACTATTAGAAGGTGCATCATCTGTACCACCAAGGAGTCAGCAATAGGTTTGTCCCATCAGTGATTCTCAGACTATTAGCAGGAAGTTCTGAGAGACACATCTGAGAAATGGTTGCTCCCAGAAAGTTATACACCTTCTTTTTAAGCCAAAAACAGGGTGAGAGTCACAATGGAAACATAACAAGGTGGCAGGGATCCCAGCAGGGCTAAGTACTAAATTTCAAAGCTGACAATGACTCAAAGGCTTGAGGAATTAAGCACACTTAAAAGATCCAAGCAAGCAAAGGCTTAGAATCCAGCTCTCAAGAAGTTTAATGTCAGGAATAATTCCTTCTGCCCCATAATGTTTAAACCTTTTTATTCACTTCGGCAAATATCTCTTGAGTAATTATTGGGTGCCAGAAAACATATTGTTTATGCTTTCTTTTTCCCTGTTAGACTATAGAGTTTTTGAGGACAGGACATATGCTATATTTATCTTTTTCAACATCTTCACACTTAGGACAGTGGTTTGCACACTTAACACAGTGGTGTTTTGAGTTAGTACTTAAAAAAATTTGTGGAGTGAATGATTGAAGGAATGAATGAATGAATGAATGAAGTCGGGTCTGATCCTAATGCAGTCAGCTTTTACACTTTCTTATGAATGAGAATAGTTTCAGACTCCAAATCAGAGGAAAGTGAGAGGCCTACAGGTGTTTCATGTTTACAGTTGGAATAAGGCCAGGAGGCTGGGATTACAGTGAGATTCTTGCACTAGGAAGTGTTAATGTGATATGTATTTAGCACATGGACTCTAAATATTTCACAGCTGAGAATAAAGTAGGATTGCCTGGATTAAAGCAGTGAAGGAGACATTGCTAAAAAGAAAGACAAAGTAAATGTTTGAGATGGAACCTTGTCTCAACACAATAAAATTTTCTGTTTGGAAGGCATTTTTAAAAATCTGCTTTCTGGGGCGCCTGGGTGGCGCAGTCGGTTAAGCGTCCGACTTCAGCCAGGTCACGATCTCGCGGTCCGTGAGTTCGAGCCCCGCGTCGGGCTCTGGGCTGATGGCTCAGAGCCTGGAGCCTGCTTCGGATTCTGTGTCTCCCTCTCTCTCTGCCCCTCCCCCGTTCATGCTCTGTCTCTCTCTGTCCCAAAAATAAATAAAAAAACGTTGAAAAAAAAATTAAAAAAAAAAAAAAAAAATCTGCTTTCTGGGGGCGCCTGAGTGGCGCAGTCGGTTAAGCGTCCGACTTCAGCCAGGTCATGGTCTCGCGGTCCGTGAGTTCGAGCCCCGCATCAGGCTCTGGGCTGATGGCTCAGAGCCTGGAGCCTGTTTCCGATTCTGTGTCTCCCTCTCTCTCTGCCCCTCCCCCGTTCATGCTCTGTCTCTCTCTGTCCCCCAAAAAATAAATAAACGTTGAAAAAAAAAATTTAAAAAAAAATCTGCTTTCTGGGGTAACACACATGTTTAGGTGATAAGCCATCTTATTTCTATTTTAAGTTCCATTTATCCTGCGAGATACAGCTCAGCTATCATCTCTTTCTTCCTCTAGGAAGTGACCTGTGATCATCTTTCTGACTCGCATGGAAAGCTTATACTGGATTAAACAGTGTCCCCTCAGAATTCATGTCCACCTGGAAGCTGCGAAGGTGACCTTATTTGGAAATAAGCTCTTTCAGACATAATCAAGTTAAGATGAGATCATACTGAATTGGGGTGGGCTCTGAATCCAATTTGACTGGCGTCGCTAGAAGGAGTAGATGTGGACCCAGACATGGGGGAGAAGGCCATGCAAAGACAGAGCCAGAGAGAGACTGCAGGGATGCGTCTATAAGCCACTGGGTGACAAGGACTAGCACCAGCCACCAGAAGCTGGAAGAATCAAGGAAGGATTCTGTCTGGGAGATTTCAGAGGGAATATGGCCCTCCCAACACCTTGATTTCACTCCTCTGGTCTCCAGACCTGTGAGAGAATAAATTTCTGTTGTTTTAAGCCACTCAGTTTGTGGTAATTTGTTTCAGTAGCCCTAGATAACTAACTCAGAACTCTTTTCCTTTTATATCCACCTGCAGACAAGGCCTCCACACCACTGTGGACGTATCATTTTGTGTATATGCTCCTCTCTGAGGTTATAATTTCTTGAACACAGAGAATGTCTTACTCATTTCTGTGTCCTTAGTACTCATATAATGTCTGGAAAAATAAATGCTATTAAAGTAAACTGATTGCGGGGAGTGCCTGGGTGGCTCAGTCAGTTAAAGAGTCTGACTTCAGCTCAGGTCATGATCTTATGGTTCATGAGTTCGAGCCCTGCTTCCGGCTCTGTGCTGACAGCTCAGAGCCTGGAGCCTGCTTCGGATTCCCTCTGTGTTTCCTTCTCTCTCTGCTCCTCCCCCATTCATGCTCTGTCTCTCTCTGTCTCTCAAAAATAAATAAAAGTTAAAAAAAAAAAGTAAACTGATTGGGATATGATTGGCAATTCTAAATGTCCACCAAATTCTCATTTCTGATGTCTACCAAAATTCAAACCTCCTACTAGCCCCTGTCAAAGCTTTAGAAAGGCCCTACCTTATCCTGCCACTTATTCCAAAGTGAGAAGTAGGAGAGAAGTAACAAAATGTTAAACTCAAATTTATTACCACTTAATAAAAGTCTTTAGTGATTTAAGATCCTTCAATAGACATAGATTTTGTAGAGGGCAAAAGTTAGAAAATGAATTCTTTATGGTAAACATGCTGAACACCACTGGCCCAACCCATAGAGTATTCACAAAAACACAAAACCTGTAGGGTTTACCAGTTGCCAGACAGGAAAAATTGGGAGAGAATATGAGGTTCATTCAAGCACATTCTAAAACATAAACCACCTAATTTTGACAGTAATATCACAATATTCTTTGCAGAAATACAGCTAACATCTCAGAAGAATTTCTCTGAGTCTTAACCTAGAGGTGAATTTCTCTGCATCTAATTCACTTGTTCATTAGTTGAATTAAGAGCCATAAAGGAAGTTATCCATATTAGAACCTAAAAGAAAAAATAAGTTTGGTGAAAACAGTGTCATGTGTCCTTGTTCAAAACAAGGAAATAATAAGTAACCATATCATTCGGTGTCAAAGGCCCTGGCAGGAGCATCTAATTGCTGGGGTGAGGGCCATATACCATGTTCTTCCTGTCAGGGAGAAGAGCCCTAACATTAGCTATAGTAGTAGGAGGTGAGGACCTGTCTCTATATATTTGCCCCAAATAGAAGACTTTTATGTGCTAGAGAATTTCCCATGTTTTATAGTAACATATATATCCAAAATTTTTTTTAACACACAAAAAGCTTTATTCTTTGACCATATAAATGGATATTCGTGACCAATGGGAAGTGTTTTTTCAATCAGTAATTTTTGGTACCCAACTTCCTTCTATGTCGTGACTCTGCTATTTTCAGTACATGGTTTTCAAGGGCCCTGCAGTTATTTGCATTTAATTTGGCTGAAGAGGAAAGAAAGAGCATCAAGAAGTGGTCATGAGACGCTCTCAGGGGGAGAGTCCCTGAAGTGTCCACATCACTTCTGCACACATCCCATTGGCTCAGGACCTAGACTCAGGGCCACGTCTGAGAGCAACAAGGGCCTTGGAAACCATGTGCGCTCAGGAAGAAGAAGAATCTGGTTTAGTGAATAACCAACAATCTATGTCTTACTGTTATTATTATCCACTATAACATTTCAAAAAAGTTTAAGTCTTAAATCAGAAGAAGCAAAATTATAATGATGCAGTCTTACAAGAAAAATTAAATTAAACAATGAAAGCTTTATTGAAAAATGTGAACTCTGACAAAAACAAGGTATGTAGACATTTAGAATCCATCAAAGATCTGGATGATATTTTCATAACTTTTCTTGTAGATGTTTGATTTTTTTATTTTTTTGAAGTTTATTTATTTTTGAGAGAGACAGAGACAGCATGAGCAGGGAAGGGCAGAGAGAGAAGGAGAGAGAGAATCCTAAGCAGTCTCTGCACGGTCAGCACAGGGCCCAGCGCGGGGCTCGGACTCACGAAATCACAAGATCATGACCCGAGCTGAAATCAAGAATTGGACGCTTAACCGACTGAGCCACCCAGATGCCCCTCTTGTAGACGTTTTATTAAGAAGCTCATGATTGGGATGCCTGGCTGGCTCAGTTGGAGTAGCATGATCTTGTGGTCATGAGTTGGAGCTCCATATTGGATGTAGAGATTACTTAAATAAATAAACTTAAAAAAAAACAAGTTTGTGATTAATCTGTTAGTCACCGACTAATCAATATATTTCTCAGATTCCAATATATATATATATATATATTGGATAGTACATAATTTATATGTGTGTATGTGTTCATGTGCACATGTGTATGTTTCTTTATCATCTCCAATCAAAGTTTAGAATCTAGGGAGTGATGTCAAAAGATGGCGACATAGGTTGTTCCTGACTTCACTCCTTCTCACAAGAAGAACTAATAACTATTCAAGAACAAGACAATACTGAGAGAATCCTAGCATATGGGGGTAAGGCTGAAGCACCTCCCTGTACCACAGAGACTAAGGCACAATGCATTCAATGGATAAGAGAAGTGGCTACACATTGACCAAACTGCCCTTCCCCTAGGCCAGTGCAGCCCCACATGAAGAGATCTCCCTTGAACCTTTAGTTCTCCCAGTGGGAAAAGGGAACCCAGGGGAAATAACCAGCCATGCCTAGTATTGTGGGTGACTTTGTAGGAGTTCTTACTCTGATCTCACACCACAGGAATTGCAGGGGTATCTGCAGGGCTCAACCACTGAAAATCTAACTCTGACAGAGATGGGTATGGGGCTTGAAATAAGCAGCACATGGATCCTGGCAGACCAAGTTCATACCTGCAGTTCCCAAGTAGTAATTCCAACCAGCAGTTTTGCTCATCTGCAGAACCATGTCAGGGGCACACTCTAACCAGGAAACTTGGTTCCCTATCCAAATAAGGCTGCAGGAAGGTCTCCACAATTGCCTGGATTACCTGGTTATGCTTACTAGATGGGACTGGGTATTACATTCAGTAATAGGTGGGACTATGAATGAGCTTCCCTTCCCTGGCAGGGTGGCAGGACAGCACCCAGGGCCTGTACACCTCATAATTTGGGGATCCAAATCAGGCCAGAGTGTGCACTTAATTCCCTGGTTAGGTAAGGCCACCAGTTTTGCTCTGCAGTCAGGGGAGGCCACTGGCTGTGCTTTCTGTTTAAGTGCCACTGTATGTGGGGCTATTGAATGGGTTATACAGCTTCCATATGCTCTGGTTACATTCCCTGGTAGGACAGGCTGACAGCTGTATTCAGCATACAAACAAACAAACAAACAAACAGAAATCCGAGAAAGTATCAGTAACCTGGAGGATAGGACATTCGAAATTACCCATAAGAACTAAATAGAAATTTTGAAAAGAGCGAAGAAAGCCTCTGAGAATTATAGGACACCAAGAAAAGAAACAATATTTGCCTTATGGGAATTCCTGAAGGAAAAGAGTAAGAGAAAGGGATGGAAAGTAGAAGTAAAAGAATGCTAGTTAACATCATAAAAACATAAAAAGGTAGTATAAATCTTACTGGTAATGATAAATGTATAGTCATAGTTAGAGTCTGCAATATGGTAATAGTGGTACATAATTTATTTATAACCATAGTTTAAAAGTTTAAAAATATAATACAAATAACCATAACTATAATAATCTGTTATTAGTTTCATATGATAAAAAATATGTAAATTGTAACAGCAATAACCTAAAATGTGAGGGAGAGGGGAAATAAAAGTGTAAAATTTACAAGTTCTACTGAAGTTACAAATGTAAACTTAAAGTAAGTTTAAGATATTTTATGTAAGTCTCATGGTAATCACAACAGAAAATCCTATAGTAATTACACAAAAGAACACAATAAAGAAGTCAAAGTATACTGATACCAAAAGACATCCAAACAAAACAAAAAGACAGCAGAATAAGAAACAAAGAACAGTGAATCTACAAAACAACCAGAAAACAGTGAACAAAATGACAACTGTTAAGTCCTTACCTATCAATAATTACTTTAAAAGTAAATGGATTAAATTATCCAATTAAAACAACAGAGTTGGTGAATGGATAAAAAAACAAGATCCAAAAAATATGCCGCATATAAGAGACTCACATTAGCTTTAAAGACACACATTAGGGGCGCCTGGGTGGCGCAGTCGGTTAAGCGTCTGACTTCAGCCAGGTCACGATCTCGCGGTCCATGAGTTCGAGCCCCGCGTCAGGCTCTGGGCTGATGGCTCGGAGCCTGGAGCCTGTTTCCGATTCTGTGTCTCCCTCTCTCTCTGCCCCTCCCCCGTTCGTGCTCTGTCTCTCTCTGTCCCAAAAACAAATAAACGTTGAAAAAAAAAAAGACACACATTAGGGGCGCCTGGGTGGCTCAGTCGGTTGAGCCTCTGACCTTGGCTCAGGTCATGATCTCATAGTTCATGGGTTCGAGCCCTGCATTGGGCTCTGCTGACAGCTTGGAGCCTGGAGACTGCTTTGGATTCTGTGTTTCCCTCTCTCTCTGACCCTCACTGACTTGTGCTCTGTCTTTCTCTCTCTCTCTTTCAACAATGAATAACATTAAAAAAATTTTAGAGACACACATTGAGAGTGAAGGGATGAAAAAAAAATTTCAAGCAAATGGTAACAATAACAACAACAACAACAACAACAGAAAACAGGGGTTGCTATATGTATAGCAGACAAAAAAGACTTCAAACTAAAAATGGTAGGGGCACCTGGGTGGCTCAGTTGGTTAAGCATCTGACTCTTGATTCCAGCTCAGGTCATGATCTCATGGTTCGTGGGATGGAACCCCACATTGGGTTCTGTGCTGACAGTGTGGTGTCTACTTGGGATTCTCTCTCTCCCTCCCTCTCTATCCCTCCCCTGATCATGTGCTCACTCCCTCTCTTTCAAAATAAATAAATCTTTAAAAAAACAATAATTGTATAAACTAAAAATAGTAAAAAAAAAAAAAAGACAAGGAAAGTCATTATATAATGATAAAATATTCAGTACATCAAGAAGATATAACATTTAAAATATTTATGCACCCAGCATTGGAGCACCTAAATATATAAAACAAAAGGAATATATATAAAACATATATATATATGTTTATAATATATAAAACATATATATATATAATAAAATATATAAAACAAATATATAACTGAGCTAAAAGGAGAAATAAGCAGTAATATGATTAGTTGTGGACTTTAATACCCTACTCTCAACAACAGATAAATCAGACAGAGAAATAATACAGAAACAGTATATTTGAAAAACACTATACACCAAATGAACCTAAAAGACATATCCAGAACATTTTATCCCAAACAACACAATACATATTTCTCTTAATAAGAGACTGGAAAATTTACAAATACATGGAAATTAAATACTCTCCTGATCAACCAATGGATCAACCAATTTCTTCAAAAAGAAATTAAAGGATAAATAGAAAGTTTCTTAAGACAAAGAAAATGAGAACACAACATACCAGAACTTACAGGATGCAGCAAAAGCAGTTCTAAGAAGGAAGTTCATAGTAATAAAACACATGCATTAAGAAGTAAGAAAGATTCCAAATAAATGATCTAACTCTATGCCTTAAGGAACTAGAAAAAGAATAAACTGAGCTGCAAGTTAGCAGAAGAAAGGAAATAATAAATATTAGAGCAGAAATAAATGAAATAGAAAATGGAAAAACAATAGAAAAGATTAACCAAATTAAGAGTTGTTTCCTTGAAAAGATAAACAAAACTGACAGACCCTTAGCTACACTAACCAAGGAAAAAGGACAATGGACCCAAACAACAAAATTATAAATGAAAAGGAGATATTACAACTGATACTACAGAAATTCAAAGGATCATAATAGGTTTTTATGAACAGCTGTAAGCCAAAAACCAAACAACCTAGAAGAAATGGAAAAATTCTTAGAAACATACAACTTACTAAGACTGAATCAGGAAGAAATAGAAAAACTGCATAGAGCAATTACTAGCAAGGACATTGAATCAGTAAATAAAATTTCCCCATCAAAGAAAAACCCCATCAGATGGCTTCACTGGTGAAATTTACCAAACATTTAAAGAAGAATTAACACAAATATTCCTCAAGCTCTTCCAAAAAATCAAAGAAGAGGGAATACTTCCAAACTCATTTTATGAGTCAGCATTATCCTGACACCAAAACCAGAAAAGAACACTACTAGAAAAGAAAACTATAGGCCAGTATCTTTGATAAATATAAAAAGATGCAAAAATTATCAATAAAATACTAGCCAACTGAATTCTGCAGCACATTAAAAGGATCATACACCATGATCAAGTGGGATTTATTCCTGGGATGCATTTGACAAAATTCACTATCTATTCATGACAAAAACTCTTAATAAACTAAGCATAGAAGAAACATATCTCAACAACATAGAGATCATATATGACAAGCCCACAGCTAACATCATACTCAATGGTGAAAGGTTGAAAGCTTTTCCTCTAAGATCAGGAACAAGATAAGGGTGCCCACTTTTTTTTTTAATAACGTTTTATTTATTTTTGAGACAGGGAGAGACAGAGCATGAACAGGGGAGGGTCAGAGAGAGGGAGACACAGAATCTGAAACAGGCTCCAGGCTCTGAGCTGTCAGCACAGAGCCCGACGCGGGGTTCAAACTCACCGACTGCGAGATCATGACCTGAGCCGAAGTCGGCTGCTTAACCGACTGAGCCACCCAGGCACCCCAAGGGTGCCCACTTTTACTACTCCTATTCAATACAGTACTAGAAGTCCTAGCCATGGTTATCAAGCAAGAAAAAGAAATAAAATGTATCAGAATTGGAAAAGAAGACATAAAACTGTCTCATTGCGCAGAAAAATCCTAAAAAGACTCAACAAAAAAACTTATTAGATCTAATCAATAAATTCAATAAAATGGCAGAATATGAAGTTAACATACAAAGGGGCACCTGTGTAGCTCAGTTGGTTAAGATCCAACTTCAGCTCAGGGTCACGATCTCGTGATTTGTGAATTTGAGCCCCACATCAGGTTCTCTGCTGTCAGTGTGGAGCCTGCTTCAGATCATCTGTCTCTCTCTCTTTCTGCCCCCCTCCCACTTGCACTCTCTCTCTCTCTCTCTCTGTCTCAAAAATAAAAATAAATAAAGAAACAAATGTCTAAAAAAAAGAAATTAACATACAAAAATCGGTAACATTTCTATAAACATAAACATAATCTATAACATTTCTATAAATTTTCTGAAAAAGAAATAAAGACATTTATCCCACTTATAAGTATGAAAAACAATAAAATACTTAGGAATAAATTTAATCAAGGAAGTCAAAGAGTTGTACTCTGAAAACTACAAGATATTGATGAAAGGCATAAAAGAAGATACAAAATAATGGTAATGTATCCCTGTTCATAGACTGGAAGAATAAATATTTTTAAAATGCCAATACTACTAAAAGCCATCCATCAATTCAATGTAATCCCTATCAAGATTCCAATGGCATTTTTTACAGAAATAGAAAAAAAACTTCTAAAATTTATATGGACCACAAACCCCCCAAAGAGCCAAAGAAATTCTGAAAAAGAACATAGCAGGGATACCATACTTCCTAGTTTCAAGCTACACTATAGTCATCAACACAGTATAGCACTGGCATAAAAACAGACAAATAGACCAATGGAACAGAATTGAGAGCTCAAAAATACACTCAATCATTTATGATCAACAAATATTTGGCAAGGGAGACAAGAATATTCAATGGAGAAAACACAAGCTCTATAATAAATAGTGCCGGGATAATAGGATATTCACATGTAAAAGAATGAAACTGAATCCATATTTTATACTACTCACAACATATTAACTCAAAATGGACTATAGACATAAATGTGAGATGTGAAATCATAAAACTTCTACAAGAAAACATAGGAATAAAGCTCCTTGACATAGGTGATGGTAATGATTTTTTTGGATATGACACCTATGGCACAAGCAGAAAAACCAAAAACAAGTTGGGACTACATCAAACTAAAAAGCTCTGCAAAGGAAAAAAAATATTTAACAAAGTAAATATACAACCTGCAGAATGGGAAAAAAATATCTGCAAACATCTGGTAAGAGGCTAATATCCAAAACATATAAAGAGACATACAACTCAATAGTAAAACAAAACCAAAAAAACCAAACCAAAACAAAACAAAAATAACCCAATTAAAAAATAGGCAAAAGGGGCGCCTGGGTGGCGCAGTCAGTTAAGCGTCCCACTTCAGTCAGGTCATGGTCTCGCGGTCCGTGAGTTCGAGCCCCGCGTCAGGCTCTGGGCTGATGGCTCAGAGCCTGGAGCCTGTTTCCGATTCTGTGTCTCCCTCTCTCTCTGCCCCTCCCCCGTTCATGCTCTGTCTCTCTCTGTCCCAAAAATAAATAAACGTTGAAAAAAAAAAAAATAGGCAAAGGACATGAACAGACATTTCTCCAAAGAAGATATATGAAAGGTCAACAGGTACATGAGAAGATGCTCAAAATCACTAGTCATTAGGGAAATGCAAATTAAAACTACAATGAGATACCACCTCATGCTTGGTAGAATGGCCATCATCAAATAGACAAGAGAGAACAAATCCTGGTGAGGATGTTGAGAAAAGGGAACCCTTGTGCACTATTGGGGGGATTGTAAATTGGTACAGGCACCGTGGAAAACAGTATGGTGAATCCTCAAAATATTAAAAATGGACATACCATATGACCTAGCAATTTTATTTCTGGAAATATATCCAAACAAAATGAAATCACTGACTCAAAATTCTATCTGTACTCCCACATTTTTACACACACACACACACACACACACAAACACACGGGAGGCATATTATTCAGCCATAAAAAAAAAAAAAAGAAGGAAATCCTACCATTTGCAACAACACGGATGGGCCTTGAGGGCATTATGCTAAGTGAAGTCGGACAGAAAGAGACAAATACTGTATAATCTCACTTTCACGTGGAATCTAAAGAAGAAAAAACAAAAAAACAAAAACAACAAACTCATAGAAAAAGATCGGATTTGTGGTTACCAGAGGTGGTCAAAAGGTACAAACCTCCAGGTAAAAAGCAATTAAGTATTAGGGATGTAATATATAACATGATAACTAGAGCTAACACTGCTGTGCGATACATAGGGGAGTTGTTAAAAGAATAAATCCTATGAGTTCTCATCACAAGGAGACAATTTTTTTCTTTTCTCCTTTTTATTGTATCTGTATAAAAGATGGGTCTATTGTGGTCATCACTTCACAATATATATAAATCAAACCATCATGCCTTGAACTTATACAGTGATATCCTGTATGTCAATTACTTGTCAATAAAATGAGTGAACAAAAAGTTTAGAATTTAGAGTAATGCATGTGTAGCACATGACAGACACTTAATGTGAGATTTGGCTATAAACCGCAGATTCCCTTATGAAAAGCTTGTCAACTTATAATCTGTACCCTCGTTACCTATTGTTGATCTAAGAATGGGTGGGTCTACACAACCATAATTTTGATCAAACCAATTGAACTTCTAATAGTATCCATACCGAAACCCCACAAAGTTTTAGTGTTTCTTGGAATCGTATAGCAGGCTATATGTATTAACTGAAGCAAAGTTAAATTCAGCAAAAAATTTGGAACTGTTCTTTCCTTAGGCTTGTTGGCACAGTCTGTTTTTTGTTTGTTTAATCTGTGTTCCACTCTGTCTTTTCCTGCAATTAAGATTAAGGTAGCCAGACAGGGATTATGTCTAAGTTGTTTATCTTTAGTGTGTAAAGGGACAGATTGTCATCAGCCTATTTAAAAGATATCATATCCTAACTCAAACAAAATAAGCCTTTGGTAATTCCTAGCTTCTGCTATAGCTTTTGTTTTTTCCTTTTCTTTTCAGCTAATGTATGACCCTAGCAAATTGTCATTCTAATTGTATGTTTGCTCAGTAAATTAAAAAATAGAGTTAATAAGGAAAGCAAATGAGTTAATAAGCCCTTTTGTTTTTCTTAACAAGGCATATCTTAAAATCTAAATGTTAAATTACAGAGTATTATTACAAAACCTCTCATTTGATGACATCTGTGGCTAAATGTTTAGGCCTTTTTGTACGTTATTGCATTAAATAGTGCTGGACAAAATAAGTTGGTGTATATTTTATTAAATATGCTATTGAGCAAATGAGGTTTAAAAACAAGGAAAGATATCCAAACTGTTGTTTTGACATTGACATAGTGTGTGTGTGTGTGTGTGTGTGTGTGTGTGTGTGTGTGTGTGGTGTTGTTTTGGGTGGCTTACAGCGTAAATTGTTCTAAGATTGCTCAATAACAGGGCTGCATGCTCTGAGAAGCTAGGGTAATGTTTGCTTCTTTTCTAAAGTAAGTCAGCAGAGAGCATATAGGAGAAAGAAGACGATGAACACAGTAGACGTTAACATAAAGACAGGTTGCCTTTTATGTCTTCCCGGACTCCACAGAGAAGAATCCCAACCTCATGACTGAGTCATGAATGTTTCTGGTTAATTTTTGTGTAAAAGAGGGAGAGGAGAAAGCCAGCCACAGGCTTGTGCTGCTGAATAACCTATGACAATCTTTAGAGATGTTTAAATGAGGAAAGCAATTAAAACCAACACACCTGGGAGGCTAGGCAGAAAACTGGAGAATAATAATTAATTAAAATCCATGCATCTAAGTCGTTATAGTATCTACATGAAGCCTGTGAAGGTGGTGGTTCGGTCAGGCATCAAGGTGTCTTGTAAGGCCTAGTAAATCACCAGATGCTCACATCTACTGGAAAACGAACACATCCACACACGGTCTATGTACAGAGGTGTGTGCACAGCTTCACATTTACTATCACACATATACAAATCGCTTTTACACATTTGTGGACAGGATATTTTGACACACACAGAAAAGGAATGCAGAGAGAACAAATGTTTTGCTTTGGTGTGGAAGTGAACTTTGATGGAACTTAGTAAAACACAGGCCATTTATTACTGTGATGAATGGCTCTCTGGGGAGTCATTTCCATGCCCTCCCAGCTGGAGTATAGGGCTGCAGTGACAGTGCCGGGTAAGAAAGGGACGGAACAATAAGTTCTGTGAGTTCAAGGAGCTGAGGTTGCCCTCCCTGAGTGGGTGGTATGAGCACCAGTTCAGCGCAGCACACGATGCAGAGGGGAGTGATGGATTCTCGCGGAGCGTGGAAATAACAAAGAGGGCAAAATGAGAGCAAATTATGAAAGTGCACTTGAATCACCCAACGGGCTGAGGATTTTTTGTGTCAACAGATTCCACTATTGAAAAGCCACAAGCCCGGTGAATTTCCTGATCAAATCCAGAACCTACTATTCCAAGGAACCCAACGATATTATCCAAACTGGACATCACCACAATTGTCCAGTTGGAGCAACTGGAAAACAAGTATCGTTCCCACCTCCTAAAACAAAGTATCTATTTGCTTGTTTGTTTGTTTGTTTGAATTTTTAAAACTTTCAAACAGGTAAATCTGGTTCATTTCAGTTGCTTCACTGTGAAACACAGGGGCAGGGACTCCTTCAGTCTCTCTGCCTTTTCCCTTTGCCCAACGTGTAAAGGTATCTGTTGTACTAAAGTTCAAATTTCACGTTATCTTTATTTTTCTTGATCTTAACATATTTGGTATCCTTTCCCCTGGCTTTGAGCAAGAAGTTCTTGACTTCCTCAATTTTGCCACGTAGGAGTAGGAGACACACAGGGAGAGTGTAAGGACCTGTAGGGCCAGAGGGATGCCCTTTATTACCTTTTCCACGAAAAGTTTTAAAAAAATACAGAGGTTCTTGAAGCAAGAAAACTGGCCCTAGCTAAAGTTAAATGAGACCTTTCCTTGCTGCTGACCATGGCGTGTTCTTTCATTTATTTCCCTTCCCATTTATTTGTTAAGTTCCTGGCAGTATTTGTAGACATATATGGATGTTTATTTAAGAAGCCAGGGTTGCACCTGGGTGGCTCAGTTGGTTAAGGATCTGACCTCAGCTCAGGTCATGATTTCAGGGCTTGTGAGTTTGAGCCCCGCATTGGGCTCTGTGCTGACAGCTCTGGAGCCTGGAGCCTGCTTTGGATTCTGGGTCTCTGTCTCTGTCTCTGTCTCTGTCTCTCTCTCTGCCCCTCTCCCACTCACACTCTGTCTTTCTTTCAAAAATAAGTAAACATTAAAAAAATGTAAAAAACCATATTTAAGAAGTCAGATGCCTGGTCACTATATCTTAGAATCCCACGAAGGTAACAACCTGGAAAAAGCTCTAAGCTCTGCACTGATCATAAAAGGGCCACTTATAACTTAGAATCTCAGCATCCTGACAGCAGGCATCCCCCTGGAGCTCCAACGAGCAGACAGAAATGGTGTCGTGGTGTGGAAACCTTCCAGGACTGCCTTGGTCCTGAGATTCCATGATTGGCTTTGACACTGGGTGGAGACGATCAAAAGCCCTTCAAAAATCAGCCTGGGAGGGAAGCCCCATTGCCTTTTGTTTCTTCCAACCCAGTGTTTCCCCGCTGCCCCCTGCTAGGATAGAGACTGTCAACACTTGTGCTCCTAGCTCAGACTTTTTTTAAAGTTTATTTATTTTGAGAGAGAGAGAGAGAGAGCGAGAGAGAGAGAGAGACAGCACAAGTAGGAGGAGGGGCACAGAGAGAGAGAGAGAGAGAGAGAGAGAATTCCAAGCAGGCTCTGCACTGTCAGCAGGGAGTCTGATCCAGGGCTCAATTTCACAAACTCATGAGATCATGACCTGAGCCGAAATCAAGAGCAGGGCATTAACTGGCTGAGCCACCCAGGTGCCCCTTAGCTCAGACTTCTAGTGGAGAAAAAAACAAAAACAAAACACTAAAACACTGAATTTTGAATCTAAGTTCTAAAAAAAAATTAGATAAATTTTTATTCTATATAATAATGGACCCTAATCCTTTCAATTATCAGAATTCCTTGATCACATAGTTTTCCAAAAATAACAGTTCCAGGGGCCCAACCCAGTAAAGTCAGAGTCCCTGGTCCTGGGGTCAAATTCAGTAATCTGTAATTTTAATGCTCTCCCAGATGACTCTAATGATTAGTCATATTTGAGACCCAGAGATTTAGTTATTTTTTAAAACCAATTGTTCTTAAGTAGTCTTTACACTCAGTGTGGAGCCCAAAGTGGGGCTTGAACTCACGACTCTGAGATCAAGACTTGAGTTAAGATCAAGAGTCCAAGGCTTAACCAACTGAGCCACCCAGGTGTCCCCAAACCAAATATTTTAAAATATATCCTTAGAGATTCCATCCGAACCTACTGCTTGCATTTTCAATATTCCAATTCCAATACTCTACTAAATCACGCTATCTCTTGCCACTGTCTTGGAATGGTGAATCTGTGGTTTATAATTATGGTAAATATGGCCCTGCAGAAAGGTTACATTTCATCACATTGTACTAAAATCACTGGGTAACTTAACAGATGAAAAAGGACTTCATACTTCTATTTTAATAACACCCTGGAATATATCCTATTATTTCACAAAGGGTGTTGTGAAATCTTCAAAATGAAACTTCTCTGAGTTCATGTGAATTTCCAAAGTCTGAAAAACACTGCTCTAGACTCAAGACAAGAATTCAAGGCTTTTCCTCCCCTTCTCTTCTACCCACTCTCCCAGCCTCCCTCCATCTCCAAAGGCACTCCTGTGGAAGAGCTCTCATGTGCATTCTTTTTTCCACTGAGGTCTAGTTAGGAAAATAGATACCACACTAGGTATTCGAACAGAGAGAATTTGATACGGGAAATTTGTTGCAGATGTTGGAGGGCTAAAAAAAAAACGCAAAAAGGAGGACCAAGATAACAGAGTTAGGTAGCAGGCAGCTTCTACTCTTAGGGAAGAGGTTGGAACTGCCAGAACTGGAAGTTGGGGGAGGCCACCAAGAGATGGGACCCAACACCCTTGGTAGTCAGGTGCTTTGAGGAGAGGCCTCATGGATCTGGAGCTCTGACTCCCAAGAGGGCCAATTCCTGGAGCCGCTGCCACCTCACATCAGACTGCAGTAAGGCTCCGGGAGCGTAGAGAGAAGCTGAAGATACAACTAGTTATTGCTGCCAAGTGAAAGGCCACTGATAGGGCAATGCCTAGAAACAGCAAACAGAAAGGAAGAAGGAAAAACCTTCTCCCTTCCACCTGCTGCCCTGTCTCTCACAAGGGCAACCCCAAAGGAAGCCAGGTGACGAAAGTGAAATATGGTGTCCAGAGTTTTGGCCCCTGTATCACAAAGCAGAGTAGAGAAGGGAAGGTTTGGAGCTGGGGGATAGTATTTGAATCAAGCACAGCATCAGACAGTCCTTTGAGTCAAGACAGTAGTGAAATTTGTTTTGGCAGGAATAAGGTTAAAAGCCGTTGTTTCCAGGACTATGCTTTTTTGATGGTCAAATAATTTTCGGAAAAGTGTAATCCACACTTGAAGTGTCACGATGCCCATTTGCATATTAAAGGAACTGAAAAGTCCTGCAGTAAAGAAATCTGCTTTATTTAAAAAAAATTTTTACTATTTATTTATTTATTTATTTATTTATTTATTTATTTTTAATTTTTTAAAGTTTATTTATTTATTTTGAGAGAGAGAGTGTGTGAGTAGGGGAGGGGCAGAGAGAGGGGGAGAGAGAGAATCCTAAGCAGGGTCCACACTGTCAGCATAGAGTCTGATGTAGGGCTCAAAGTGGGGCTCCATATGGGGCTCAAACTCGTGAACCTGAGATCAAGACCTGAGCTGAGATCAAGACCTGAGCTGAGATCAACAGTTGGATGCTCAACCGACTGGACCACCTAGGCATCCCTTTATTTTGTTTAATTAACTATTTCTAAAGTGTATTTAATGTGATTCCTTATTTTTTTTTTCAGATATAATATTCCTCAGAACATGCAAACAGTATCATAAATGTTTTAATAAAAGGCACCACTTAAGTCTAAACTGTTGTTTTAGGGGCACCTGGGTGGCTCAGTCGGTTGGGCGTCCGACTTCGGCCCAGGTCATGATCTCACAGTTCGTGGGTTCGAGCCCCGCGTCGGGCTTTGTGCTGACAGCTCAGAGCCTGGAGCCTGCTTCACATTCTGTGTCTCCCTCTCTCTCTGCCCCTTCCCTGCTCATGCTGTGTCTCTCTCTGTCTCAAAAATAAATAAACATTAAAAAAATTAAAAAATAAATAAACTTTTTTTTTTTAATGTTAGTTTAGTCTTATGTTAATTTCTAAAGTTGGGGACATATCTGAGTGAAATAGGAAAAAAAATAGAATTCTGTCTGTAAAGGATTTGACCTATTTCTTTTTCATGTTTCCTGATATCTGTAAAAGGAACATTCTCCTCTGCTCTTTTTTTTTTTTAACTTTTTTTAAATTTATTTTTGAGACAGAGAGAGACAGAGCATGAACAGGGGAGGGGCAGAGAGAGAGGGAGACACAGAATCTGAAACAGGCTCCAGGCTCTGAGCTGTCAGCACAGAGCCCGACGCGGGGCCTGAACTCACGGACCGCGAGATCGCGACCTGAGCCGAAGTCGGCCGCTTAACCGACTGAGCCACCCAGGCACCCCTCTCCTCTGCTCTTAACCATACTCTTAGGTACTCACTCAACTCCCAGAAAATCACTATGACTTGTAACAAAAATCATCAGCTTCAACAAAATCTGAAGGAAACAGGGAAGTGTTACATGAAACTGTATAAGTCATTCCAAGAGCCCTGGGATACTGGCTTCCCTTAAATATAAAATTATCCCATGGGGCAAAGGATGACTTTATCTTTATTCAAGTAGAGAAAAGGAAACTTGATTACCTTTAGGACGATGATTATTCTACCCCTTCCATGCCTGCCTCAGGCTGGAAGAGGCATCTGACTGTAATGCCTGACACAGACTGAGACTGAAGTACAGAATATAGCACAGTAATCTTGGGGGTGGGTCTGAGGCCACGATGTGGCAGATGCAGATGAGTGGGGAGAAAAATTTGTCTGCAAAGGTGGATGCTGAGAGAAAAGGAACAACCAGGATGGAGAGAGAGGGAGAAGAGAAAAGGGGGGAGGGAAGGAGAAGGAGGAGGAGGGGGAGGAGGGGGAGGAGGAGGAAGAGGAAGGGAGGGGAGGAAGAAAAGAAGGGAGTAGGGGAGGAAGGAGAGAGGGAGGGAGAGAGGAAGGAAGGAATTAAAAATAACTGCCTGATGATTTTCCAGATTCCTTGGGAATTAGCTCTAAATTTTCCCTATTTAACTAGAATGTTTCATTTTATAACACCACAATGTCCAACTAATTATAAGTGTCCCCATGAAGTTATGGTAATCTGGCTTTTACCTTTGAGTTGGATTTTGCTCATGAAGACAGCTGATTCCTGTCTGGAAATCTGGAAATTTCTTAAGCAAAAGCAGTGTGAATTAATTTTATCTATTCCATTCCTTATCCCAAAAACAGGTACCAGAAAGTTCCAAACAATTGATTGTGGGCGAAGGTAGCCATCACATGACTTGAGCACACTGCCTTTCATCATGATGTGCTACCTACAGACCTGATACAGTACTAACTTCGTATTAAGACATTAAGACCCAATTTTAGTTCTGAGGAACTTTTCTATCCTATTCATTTGGAAGCTGATCAGTTAAGACAGAAGACTCTGGTAGTTTTATCTCCAACAACAACATCACAAAGGACAGAAGTTCCTGAGCCAGAGACAGGAGAAACCAAGCCTACTGGTTAAATATGTATAGTTCTAGGGGTTAAAATTTGCTATGGGCGCCTGGCTGGCTCAGTTGGCAGAGCATGCAATTTTTGATCTCTTTTTTTTTTTTAACGTTTATTTATTTTTGAGACAGAGAGAGACAGAGCATGAACAGGGGAGGGGCAGAGAGAGAGGGAGACACAGAATCTGAAACAGGCTCCAGGCTCTGATCGGTCAGCACAGAGCCCAACGCAGGGCTCGAACTCACGGACCATGAGATCATGACCTGAGCCGAAGTCGGATGCTCCACTGACCGAACCACCCAGGCGCCCCCAATTCTTGATCTCTTAAGTTTGAGCCCCATGTTGAGTGTACCGGTTTACTTAAAAATAAAATCCTTAAAAGAAAAAAAAGAAAGAAAGAAAAGAAAAGAAACTCTCCCATTCACATCCTAGCAGACACAGTCTTCCTCTGAAATTAGGCTTCTTTCACTGGATCTGGCTTCACTACTAGTCAAAACAATGCTTCTTAATATTTCCCCAAACCTCAGTCCCCTTTGAAGGTGACCTACAAAGGGTTGCTTCCATTTGTATTCTCTTGCCTAAAGGAACAACACGTCCTCCACCTCCTAAATTCACTGGCTTTGTCTTGCTTCTTTTTTATTTGGTTCTTGCTCTCTCCACTCTTTTGGAATTAGCCTACATTCCAAACTTGACTTCAGCTGGAATACAAATTTAAACTTCCTTTTGCTCAATGGCCCACAGTTGAAGGCTAGCAGCTGGGCCTATCTCGTTTAGGTTTCCTCATGGAACGCCAGCAGAGGCAAAGGGAAAGTTCTGAAAATAACTCCAAGTATCCTCTTGCCCAAAAGCACAACTCTGGTCCTGGGTTGTTTTGTAAGTCAAACAACCTATGAAAGAGTGCACAAATTAACCCCTTAAAGGCCTGAAAAATTAATCTTAGTAAATATTTTAGTAGTGCTTGTTTCTTCTCTTTAACACTTTTAAATATGCTTATTTTATAATCTATTTCTGAAGTTCTTAGGGTCTAAGAACTTTGTTACTGCTAATGATTCTGGATTGTTTCTTCATGTATCTTGTAATTTAGGACTGTGAGTTCATGTTTGGGGATACTTTATTTACAGGAATCCTGTGCAGGGTTGAAAATACGTCTTTCTAGAGAAGACTTCTAATTACTTTTGTTGAGGGCACCAGTATTGTTATCAGCCTGAGAATGGTTTTTATACTATTTTGTTGGAGAATCTAGGCCTTCCAGAAAGTGTAAACTCAAACCTCAAATCTGACCTAGGGGAGACTGAGGTTTTCAGGTTTTTTCAGGTTCGTCCTTCCTTCCTTCCTTCCTTCCTTCCTTCCTTCCTTCCTTCTTCCCTCCCCTCCCCTCCCCTCCCCCCCTCCCCCCTCCCCTCCCCTTCCCTTCCCTTCCCTCCCCTCCCCTCCCCTCCCCTCCCCTCCCCTCCCCTCCCCTCCCCTTCCCTCCCCTCCCCTCCCCTCCCCTTCCCTTCCCTTCCCTTCCCTTCCCTTCCCTTCCCTTCCCTTCCCTTCCCTTCCCTTCCCTTCCCTTCCCCAGCAGATCAGGCTAAACAAAAGAATTTCCTTTAAACCTCCCTTTGGGAGAGGATAAACATTTTCAGTTCTCTTTCACAGATGTACAGTCAGTCAAGGGTTCTTTATTTGAGGGTCTTAGATACAAGTTTTTGCCCCTCCTGGACCTGAAATGTGTCTCCTGTACTTTCATAGCCATTAAAACACAAGCCCATTGTTAACTAGACTGGGAAAAAAATAAATCCAAAACAGTAAAAAGATCAGTTTCCAGAGTATTTTCTTTACTTTCTTATTAGCACTTAAAGTATATTTATTATATTTGTATCCATTATATCTGAACAATTTTTAATAAGAGAGTTTCCAGATTAGTCAACAATATTGCTAGAAATGGAACTCCTCTGTTATTATTTTTCAGGTATTTATACTTCTAACATTTCTGTTCTTGTTATCTGTCAAGATTTCTTTGTATAGAAGTCACTTCTGAAAATGGACTTGCTTGGTAACCACTTTTGATCTCTTATAGACTTACAATGAAAATATCTTCTTAGTGAAAAGAAGATTTGTGCAATTATCTTCTGGCCTGCATCCACAGACACAATCAATATGGGGAGTGCAGCACCACTTGTTGTATGCCTCTCACAAACATTGTTCAAAAGTTTTCTGGTACTCTCCAAAACAAAACAGATAGTATGAGTGCTTCCTTATAAGAAAGCTTCTTTGGAATCAGCTTTGAGAAAGGGAAAGAGAAAGAAAGAAAGAAAAGAAAGAAAGAAAGAAAGAAAGAAAGAAAGAAAGAAAGGGAAAAGGGAGAGAAGGAGGAAAGGAAGGAAAGAAGGAAGGGAGGGAGGGCAGGAGGAAGAAAGATGGATTCCTATCCTTTAAGAAATCTAGGCTCTTCCTAAGAAAATCAGGATTTAGAACCTAAATCTAATATTTAAAATTCTCTCCGTTTTCATTTTCTTTGGCTTGACTTAAATAGAAATCTTTGAGTGGGAAAATTATAAGACTATGCTTTTATAACACTAAAATTCACTTTCAACTTGGTCAATTTAATCAAACTCAACCATCCATTAAAATATATATATTATCGAGGGGCGCCTGGGTGGCGCAGTCGGTTAAGCGTCCGACTTCAGCCAGGTCACGATCTCGCGGTCCGGGAGTTCGAGCCCCATGTCAGGCTCTGGGCTGATGGCTCAGAGCCTGGAGCCTGGTTCCGATTCTGTGTCTCCCTCTCTCTCTGCACCTCCCCCGTTCATGCTCTGTCTCTCTCTGTCCCAAAAATAAATAAACGTTGAAAAAAAAATTTTTTTTTTTAATAAAATATATATATTATCGAGAAAAGAGTTATACTGAAAAATTGCCTAGGGTGATGCAAATCTCATATGCTGGATAGAATATTCATAAGGCCCTATGATTTTTGAAAACTATCAATGCAATTTTTGTCATAATTTTACAAATCTTCTTAGGAATGGTATTACTTAGCCTTTCTTGGGCATCTATTTTACTGATTGCCAATACAGAGAGTATTTGGATATAACCTAAATTCTTCCTTCTGCAAATCAAACATATTTCCTCTTGTTCTATTCTTAATGGAGACCAGATTCTTAAATAATAACCCTTCATCTTCTTGAAGACCCACCCTCTCAGCCATGCATTCCACTGCATTGTCTTAGTTACCCAACACCATGGAGGATATCCTGAAGGGAAAAGTTCAAGATCAAACAAGATGTCTCTCTTCATGAAATTGCAAATACGATTTTCCCCTTTCTAGTTTTATTAACAGAGAGAATTCCTCTTCAAATAACACTCTGAAACCAAACGTGCCACAGAAAATGTATCACTTTTAAACTCCATAGAGGCTTGAAAATGTTACTCTAGTAAACATTTTCTAAATAATACTATTTGTAGAATAATTACAGTCTGAGTTTTTCTGTCATTAGTATCAAGTGGCTGATTCTCTAATGATTCTGTTTGCTCTAAGAACACAATGATTCAGACTGTTTCTGGCATGTATTATTTTGTTCAAAGGTAAACTTTGATTCTGTGTCTCTCTTTAACTCTGTTTTCAAAGTAGCACCCTGTGTTAATCAATTCAAAATCAATCAACCTGGATAATTAAATTCTATGCCCTTCATTCACATCTATCCTATATCCCTGTTCTCTCTCACTTCTACCCCAAACACATACAAAAATATAAAGCCTTTTATTCTCAATAATTGTTCTTATGTCTGACATCTTTGGTATATTTATACTTTTTCCCCATATAGACCCTCTCTATATGTGTCTATTAATCCCATTGCATCAGACCCTCAGATCACTCCTCTGTTCTGTGGGATAAAACACAGCTTGTTGGTTATTGTAGAATCAGAAAGTAGTACTTTATTAACATAATAATTTTATGATTTTGAGATTTTTTTTTTATTTCCCTTAAAGTTTTTGTTGTTGCTGCTGTTGTTGGAAAGTTCCTTTTTTTTTTTTTCTTTAGCTAAAGAAGTAAAGACATGCAATTCTTACTTCTGCTTTTCTCAAATTGGGACCAAAGTTACAAGAAAAAAAAAAAAAAAAAGCAGGGCTGTGTGAGCTGTTAGCAGACAGGTAGATATATGTAGAACTGTAGTGCTAGGGCTCACCAGTTGGTTGGCTCCTTTCTTGGCATAGGTGGCCATCTGTTCATAGTTTCTGCTGGAGGAGCTGTTAAAAGTTGGGAAACTCTTCTTTCCTCTCAGAGCTTTGTCTGTTTTTTAACCACCTGCTCTCTGGGTCTCTTACTGTCTCCCTCCCAACTCGAACTGGGATTCTCTCCCAGGAAAACTAATCAAATATTTCCTTCCATTCCCCACAGTTAATCTCAATCAGTCAGGGAAGGACAGTCTCCCACCATCCCAAGATCACCACTGGAGGCCCAGTTCTGCTGTGCAAATTAGGCCAATTGACTTCCTAAGTCTCATTTTCTCACTGTAAAACGCAAGTTTGTTCATTCATCCAACAAATATTTACTAGGTGTCCACTATGTGCCCGGTAATATTTTAATATTCCCAGGGCAGGGTGCTGGGTTGGCTCAGTCCTTTAAGGGTCTGACTTCAGCCCAGGTCATGATCTCATGGTTTGTGGGTTGGAGCCCTCAGTGGGTTCTGCACTGACAGCGTTGAGCTTGCTTGGAATTCTTTCTCTCCCTCTTTCTCTGTCCCTCCCCCCACCTCAAAAATAAATAAAAATACTTAAAAAAAATATTCCCAGGGCAAGGTTCATGTTCTCATGGAGATTAAGTTCTAGTTTGGGGTAGGAGGAAAAGACAAACAATAAGCAAAATATCTGTATAATTTAATGGATGAAATCCCTCTCTTCACAAATGCATCAATGTGCCTTTCTCTTTTTCATTTCTTGGTATCCCGTTAGGCAGAGCCATTTATCTACCAACGAGTAGGGGAGGGGATAGAGTAATGTAGCAGGAATGCAAAATGATTTAAAGAGTATTTAGTTGCTGAAATCCAAATAGGGTCTCTGAATCAAGAGCAGGATAATTTATGAAAGCCAGGTTTTTTTTGTACAAACTGAATCAAGAAGACTGACTGACTAGGGGCACCTGGGTGGCTCAGTCGATTAAGGGTTGCTTGATTTCAGCTGAGGCCATGATCTCATGGTCTGTGAGTTCGAGCCCTGTGTGGGGCTCTGTGCTGACAGCATGTAGCCTGCTTGGGAATCTCTCTCTCCCTCTCTCTGTCCCTTCCCCATTCACACATGTGTGCACGGTTTCTCAAAATAAATAAATAAACTTAGAAAAAAAAAAGAAGAAGGCTGACTGACTAGATACAGTTTTATGTACGCGTGGAGTAACAAGGAGGATATGAGGTGGAGGAAGTTGAAAGTCCAAGAAGGGGGAAAGGGGAGAAGGGGAAGGCAGACGCCAGTGTCTTTGTTCTCTGCACTCATTTCCTTGAGCAGAACTTCAAACACCTGGAAGGGTGTGGGGAGAAGCCGGGTTTGTGGTTCACTTCCACAGATGCAGCACGGGAAGGCTCCCAGATAGGGTTGCCATATAAACTGCAGAAAGTCCAATTAAATTTGAATTTCAAATAAACAATGAATAATTTTTTTTTTACATTTATTCATTTTTGAGAGACAGAGAGAGAGACAGAGCACATGCCAGGGAGGGGCAGAGAGATAGGGAGACACAGAATCCGAAGCAGGCTCCAGGCTCGGAGCTGTCAGCACAGAGCCCCGACGCGGGGCTCGACCTCACAAACCGCGAGATCATGACCTGAGCCGGAGTCAGACGCCCAACCGACTGAGCCACCCAGGCGCCCCACAGTGAATAATTTTTTAATGTAAGTAACCTCCTACCCCAGCAATATTTGGGACATACTTCCACTAAATTTTTTTCCCCTCATTTATTTGAAATGCAAATTTAACTGGGCTTTCTGTATTTTTATTTGCTAATTCTTTTTTTTTTTAATTTTTTTTTCAACGTTTATTTATTTTTGGGACAGAGAGAGACAGAGCATGAACGGGGGAGGGGCAGAGAGAGAGGGAGACACAGAATCGGAAACAGGCTCCAGGCTCTGAGCCATCAGCCCAGAGCCCGATGCGGGGCTCGAACTCACGGACCGTGAGATCGTGACCTGGCTGAAGTCGGATGCCTAACCGACTGCGCCACCCAGGCGCCCCGTTATTTGCTAATTCTGAAGAACCTTCAGCTTGGGGGTCCCAGTACCTGATGGCTTGGCAGTGATGCCGTAGAAGTGGCAGCAAGGGTGAAGAATAAATTCTTCATTAATTAATTAATTGGGACTCAATCAGTTGTGCCTTCTGTGTACTGTCACATCTAAGCAGAGGTTGGTTGTAACCATCATACCATATGAAACTACCAGTGGGCGTAAATCATATTTAAAAAATTTAACGTGAGAATTAATGCCCTCTCTAAATGCATATGTGCTTTATTATTCCAGTCTCACAAAGCACATGAAAACCACAGCTGTTGATAATGCTTTTGATTTGCCAGATCCTGTAACAGTCCACTTACTTTGCCTTGAACATGGCATTTGTACCACATTAAAGTTTGGCAAGCTTAATCTTTGCTAACCACTGGCAAATGTGAACATGCTATAAAATACAAAAATATATTTCAGCCAAAGCCATTATCAGGTATATATTTGTTTGGATTTGACTAAGAACCTCTAATTTGTTCATGTGTACTTGGCATCTTTATGTTCTTTGTGGTGATTATGCTTGCAATGAATATATTACATGCTTGCTGGTCAACTAAAGCTCTAAATGTGGTAGAGGAGGAAAGGAGAGGGGTGAGGTGGAAAGAAGTCCTATTTCACTTCTGTTGGAGTGAGAATGATCCTCCATAAACGCTTGGAGAAAACTCTTCCAATGGCCACTTGCCCATCCTCCCACCTGACCTGCCCGACACTAAACATATTTTCGAGTAGTTTGTGTATTCTCTTTCATATCATCACATAAGAGAATCTACCCTTGCACGTAATTGGCCACAAGCCTCAGAATAAAAGTATGTTATCTGGCTGTTAACCAACACAAAGCTCAAGAAAACCACCATCTCTGATATTCCAACACAATGGCGTTCTTCAGTCTGGAAATCCACACGACCCATAGAGACAGAATAGGTGTAGATGGTATATAATCTTGAGATTATTGTTCTGTTTTGTTTATCCACTCATTTAGACAAAGACAGCCAGAATAACATCGTACTTCCTTCCCAAGGATATCACAGAAAATTTTTCATGAAACCCCCATTTATTCACTTTCCCAAAATTTTAATCACCTCTTTTACTATGTCATCTCGTATTTACCTCATGACATGTTGTAAAACAGGAAAGGTGAGAACTATGTAATTATTATTTTCATCGTACAGAATAAAAGGTAAAATTTCATAGCAGGACCACTTAATTTAGCTCTCTATCCATGCCTACCTTTCAGTATCTCAGTGAACCACATTGTATGCATACTTTTCAGTGCCCAGGAAATGGACATATGCAATGAATAAAGAACTCTGAATGTAAGTGCACCCATATCCTGGGTTTAAATTGGATTTCGTTCCATCAAGGAAATAAAACAAGCCAAACCAAAACAAAGAAGCAGATCCTTTTCCTAAAAGTCATTTACTCATTCATATATTCAGTAATTATTTGAGTCTGTACTAAATTCTAAGTGCTATCTTTGACACTGTTTACTTCAGAGAGTGAGATAATATGTAAAAGTACGTATCACAAGGCCTGATGTGTGGGAGGTAACCAATAACATGAATTTTCCTTCCTTCTCAAATTTTTATCCTTGAACTAATCAATCAAAACCAATATGCAATCTAAAGAAAGTGATTTGCTTCCAATCCAGTGTCATTTCTTTAATCCCTCCCTCTACGTAGTTATATACCGTTAGGGATGAGCTATTAAGCTAGGGAGAATAAAAAACACTAGGCAGAATCATGGCTTGTGACTCTTGGCTTGCCATTTTGTGTTGTAAAAGAGGAAAAGTCAGTCAAATGTTCTAGTATTAGTACGCTTTATCTGTGAACACACGCACACACACACACACACACACACACACACACACACACTTTGGGGAGCCTGTGTTCTTAATCTAAGCAATAGCTTTGTGATTCAAATTAAGCACTTATTATCTTCTCTGGTTGTTTGAATGTAACTTTTATTCACATAAAAGTTATATAAATAATTTATATAAGTAAACATAACCCTCAAGCCAACACTTTCTGTCCCATCTTGCACCCTATTTTCTATTTCTATTTGCTCTCACTCCTACCCCCACCTGAATGCTTGGCTCCCAAGACTAGGTCATCTATGGAGGAGAAACCAATCGGAGGAATCATCAGCTTTTACCTTTCAGTGGTTTTCATGACCTATGCTAATTGCCACCACCATACTGACTATGTGGCAATACACACGAATCCCTGAGACATCCAGAGTCAACAGATCCTTGTATAAACACAGACTTAGAAGTAGTTCCAGGTCCAAGATATTTAAAGAACTCATCTCTGACCTCTACTGGTCATCTTATTAAAATACAACATCTACCCTTCTTTCAGAAGCACTTTCACATTTTTCATTCACTCATTTACCAAATACTTTTTAGCACTTATGATGTACCAGGCACTGTTTAAGGAGTTACAGTAAACAAAAAAAAAGACCAAAAAAAACCCCCACTTCCTTATTAAAATTCAGCTGGGGAGACATTTAAATGATATGTATTATACATAATTTAATTGTAGAGCATTTTGGAAGGTAACGAGTGCTTTCAAAAAAAGAAAAGATAAGTCAAGATAAAGGGAATCCAAAGCATTGAGGCAGAGCCAGAGAAGCAGGTTGCAGAATTAAATTGGACGCTCAGAGTAAGTGTCAGAGAGTAGAAGTAAGCAGACTTGAAGGAGGTAAGAACCTCAGCAACTTAAGATCTAACACATAAGTTCTCAAATTAGTTAAATGAAACATCACCCCAGGAACAGCGTTCCTTTTCACAGAGTTTCCGAGATTTTGGAGTCACTCAGACTTGTGTTTAAACCCTGCATCAGTCAGCTTTGACCACAGCAACCGAATTCTCAGCGGCTTACAAAACAAATATTTATTTTTTGCTCACGTTTTATGAGGGCTACAGGTTAACTGTGGGTCAGCTTTGACTCTGATGAGCCAGCTCATCTGGCTTCAGCTCAGCTATATGTGTCATCTCGTTCCAGGACCCACACTTGAAGAAACAGTCTCTAAGGCTTGTTGTTTTCATGAAGGAGGTCAGGCTGAAGAGTACCTAATCAAACCACAAAAGTCAAAGCTTCTGCTCACGTGTAGCACATATTGAGTTCATTCGCATTCCATTGAGCAAAGAAAGTTGAACTGGACAAGCCCAAAGTCAATGGGGGCAGGGTAGTATATATCTGGCCTGTGCATAGAAGTATGGCAAGGGCAAAGAGGGAATGAATAAAATTGTGAACAAATAATACAACATAATTTTAATGAGCTCCTCAACATCTCTGACTCGTACCTTGTCCATCTGTGAAACAGAAATAAGGACAGACTACCTATAAAGAACCAATGAGATATTTATAAATGTATTTATCATAATAACTGGATTATAATAAAGGATCGGTTATTATTATTTTTTTTTTTTGTCTTCTTCCAAAGGTAGCATCATTACTCTGTCTCAATTCCTTTGGAGGCTGAAGAGGCCATGAGGATGTGTTAGAAAATTGAGGAGCATGAGATTCAAGAAATACGAATTCAGTTCTTCCTCTAAATCCTGAATGAATTACTAATCTATAAAATGAGGCAGCTGTCTAAATGATCTTTAAATTTTCTTTCCAGTCTCAAGATCTGCAAATATGAACCTTGTACAGGAGGCTCTTGTTTTTCGCTACAACCACAGCTTAGTTTTAGCACAAGGTGGCGCTAGACAACAACTTAATGAAAGAATATAAAGGCTTTTTTGTGAAGACTGGAGAGTTCTAGACTATTACTATTTTCTTCTTACAGACTATTATAAAACAGAACTCTTGTATCTGATAGTTCCCCCAGAAAGCATCATTTTGAGGAAATTGCATCCAAAAACAAAATGAACACTCTAGTTCTAGTACCTTGTAATTTAGGAGAGGACCCCAGGAACCTAGTGACTTAATTGAGCAATTTCTAGGGTTCAACATTAGAATTTGGGATCTTCTTTCTTTTTTAGCAGAAGGATCAGATAATTGGAGCTGTGATCTAGGATGATACATCTAGTATCCCAGTTATGGGAGAAAGGAGTGTCTGGTAAGGGGGAGAATTGTTTAGGGGACTCTTAATAACAGACCAGAATCCACATACAAGGGTCCAAAACAGAGTAGTAGGTGTGAGCATAGACATGTTAAGAGGCTGCAATAATAGGATCTTTAGAACTTGGCAACTATTTCGATAAAGAAGCTTCAAGTAGGATAAGTAATTCTGAGAGGTGACTCTTAGAAAACTAGGTAAATGTTAGGCCCACGGACAGAAAGTGTCAGAATGACTTTGAGTTGTCAGTATTGTTATTATTCCTGTACCTCTCATATAAACTGAGAAGAAACCATGAGTGTTTCTGCCCTCTTAGGTACTGAGGTTACCCTCTGGTGCACAAACGCTGGTCCTAAAAGGGCCAGACTTGCCTGCTAGACTTGCCTGCTATTAGAGAATATTGAAATACTCCAACATGATAATTGGCCTTTTCTCAAAAAATCTTTTTTTACACATTTTATTGGTGGTTATTTAAAACCTTGAGGCATTTCTCTATTGATAATGGGGAAGACTATAGGATACCTGGGTGGCTCAGTCAGTTAAGCGTCTGACTTCAGCTTAGGTTACAATCTCACCACCATTGAGTTCGAGCCTGGCATTGGGCTCTGTGCTGACAGGTCAGAGCCTGGAGCCTGCTTCAGATTCTGTGTCTCCCTCTCTCTCTCTCTACCCCTCTTCTGCTCACGGTCTGTCTCTTTTTCTAAATATAAATAAATGTTAATAAAATCTAAAAAAAAAAAAAAAGATAATGCGGAAGACTATACCTATCAGGCAGGGGGTATATGGAAAAATCTCTGTATCTTTCACTCAATTCTGCTGTGAACCTAAACCTGCTCTAAAAAATGAAATCTATTTTTTTAAAACCCTAGAGGATTCTGGAAAGACAGTGGGGCAGGAAGCACTAAGAATCTGTCTCCTCCACTAGGCAACAATTTCATTGGTGGAACTAGTCTTATGTAACTATTTTTGGAACTCTGGACAGTTTACTGAAGGCTTGCAATGTTGGGGGCAAGACTTGGAACATTTATTGTGGTCTCAGTTGGGGGGTCTTAGCACAGTAGCAGCTACCCATTCCCCACCTCCAGCCATGAGGCAGGCAGCTGTGCACATGCTCCTAAAGCAGCTTGCACACAGCTTGCAGGAGCTAGGGTAGGCAAAAAGGACCCAATCTTCCAAATATCAGAGATCTGTGCTCTGATCACTGGTTGCTGCTTCTGATCACAGAGGTGCAGACAAAGAGGCAGGCAGCCATTGTTGTTGCACCTCCCTCCGTTAAGCAAATCTCTCCCCATCTGGGTGAAATGACATCCAGGAGATTTAAAAGGCTAGCACCTTTTCTGTACCCCTTTCATTTTCTTTTTCCCCTTCCTAGTAGTCAGACATTAAAGACCAGAACATTAAAATACAGCTGTATACATAGGGAAAATCAGAAAGTAACCAGGCACCCAGGGTAAGGCTTAGCGAAGATCTAAGACTTTAAGTTTATACTTTGACACAGAGACTGCCTATACAATCAAAAACAAAAACAACAATAAAAACAACAACAGCAACAAAAATAAAAACAGCAAACCCTGGGAAAGGGGGAGAATCTGATTTCCAGAGTTACCACATTATTAGAGTCAAATGTTGTTTCAACAACAACAAAAAATCATAAGGCATACAAAGAAAGAGGCAATTATGGCTTATTTAAAGCAAAAAGACTAGATCAACAGAAACTGACCCTGAAAAAAAATCTGATAGCATAAATACCAGACAAAAACTTTAAAAAAGCTATCTTAAAGATGTTCAGAGAACTGAAGGAAGATGTGGAGAAAGTAAACAATGTATGAACTAAATGGAAATATCAATAAGGAAATAAGGAAACTTAAAAAAAAAAAGCAGAAAGAAATTCTAGAGATGAAAAGTACAACAAATGAAATAAAAAATTCACTGGAGGAATTCAAAGGCAGATTTGAACAGGTAGAAGAAAGAGAGTGAATTTGAACAAAAGACAATGGAAATTATTGAGTCTGAGGAACAGAAAGGAAAAAGATTGAAGAAAAGTGAACAGAACCTATGGAGCCCGTGGGACACTATCAAGTAAATGAATATACACATGGTGGGAATCTCAGAAGAAAAGAGACAGGGCAGAAAGAATATTTGAAGAAAATAATGGTTGAAAACTTCCCAAACTTGATGGAAGATGGGACTATAAACATCAGAGTATCAGTGAATTCCAAGATAAACTCAAAGAGATTCACAACAACATACATTATCATCAGACAGACATTCCAAGATATACAAAAGCTGAGGGAATTTGTTACCACTGGACCTGCTCTGGAAGAAGTGATTAAGGGAGTCCTGCAAGGCGAAATGGAAGAACACTTGAAGCCATAACAATAACTCAAGGGTACAGAGAAATAAAGACCTCAGTAAAGGTAAATGCATGGTAATTAAAAAGCTAATATCACTGTAATAATGGTTTGTAATTGTACTTTTTGTTTTCTACGTGATTTAAGAAACTAATACGGTTAAAGAAGAAAAATTATTAGTCTAAAAGTTAGTATTATTATAATAACTGTGGTTTGTAGCTCCAAAGCTTGCTTTTCACTTTTTTTTTTTTTTTTTTTTTTTTTTTTTTGAGTGAGAGAGAGAGAGAGAGAGCATGCAAGCAGGAGGGGGCAGGGGGGAGAGAGACAGAATCTTCAGCAGGCTCCATGCTAAGCACAGAGCCTGGTGTGGGGCTCAATCTCAATACTGTGAGATCATGACCTGAGCTGAAATCAAGAGTCAGACACTTAACCAACTGAGCCACCCAGGCACCCCCATCTTTTTACATTTTTTAAGAGACTAATGCATTTAAAAAAGTATTAGTTTATATTTTGGGGCATACAATATACAAAGATATAATTTTTAAGACCTCATGAGCTGAAAGTGTGGGATGGAGCTATATAGCAGGGCAGAGTTTTTATACATTATTTAAGTTAGGCTGGTATAAATTCACATTATAGTGTTACAGTTTTAGGACATTAACCATGTCCTTTGTTACCACATAGAAAATAGCTAAAGTATATTAAGAAAAGGAAATGAGAAAAGAATTTAAACATCTTACTACAAAAAATAAACTAAACATGAAAGAAGACAGTAATGTCAGAAATGAGGGATAACAAATCTATAAGGCATTTAGAAAACAAATAGCATAATGACAGAAGTAAACCTCCCAATCAGTAGTTACTTTAAATGTAAATAGACTGAACTCTCCAATCAAAAGACAGAGATTGGCAGAATCCAATTCAACAATCTAACTATATGTTGCCTACAAAAGACTTGCTTTAGATCTATATACAAATAGATTAAAAGTGAAGGATGAAAAAAAGATATTCTATGCAAATAGTAACTAACATTGAGCACAAGTGGATGCACTATTTAGACAAAATAGACTTTAAATTGAAAACGTTTACAAGAAGTCAAAGAAGTGCATTATAGATTAATAAAAGTTTCAGTATAACAAGAAGATATAAACATTTGTGTACCTAATGACAGACCATCAAAATATATAAAGTAAAAACTGACAAAATTGAAGGGAAAATAGGACAGTTCTACAATACTGGTTGGAGATTTTAACATACCTTACCATAATAACAAACAGATCAACTAGACAGATGATAAGTAAGGAAATAAACACTTAACACAATAGACCAACTATATCTAACAGACACACTGAACACTTTTACCCAACAACAGCATACCATATTCTTCTCAAGTGCAAATGGGATATTTCACAGGATAGATCATATCTTAGGCCACAAATTAAGTCTTGATAGATTTTAAAAGGTAGATATCAATCAAAGTATCCTCTCTAACCACAACAGATAAAAGTTAGAAATCAATAACAGAAGGAAAACTGGAAAATTCACAAAACTGTAGAAATTAAATGATATACTTTTAAACAACCAATCAGTCAAAGAAGTTACAAGGAAAATTTGAAAATCCTTAGAAACTGATGAAAACAAAAACAAAACATGCCATAACATACGGCATGCAGAGAAAGTGGTGCTAATGGGGAAATCTGTAGCTATAAATAGTTACATTAAAAACAAAAAAGACCTCAAATCAACAACCTAACTTTATAACTTAAGGAACTAGAAAAAGAAGAAAAAACTAAATTGAAAGCTAGCAGAAGCAAGAAAATAATAAAGATTAGAGCAGGGAGAAACAAATAGAGAAAATCAATAAAACCAAAAGTTGGTTCTTCAAAAAGATCAACAAAATTGACAAACTTCTAGTTACTTGGACTAAGAAAAAAAGAAAGAAGAATCAAATTACTGAAGTCAGAAGTGAAAATGGAGACATTACTACTGATTCCACAGAAATAAAAGGATATGAGAGTACTATGAACAATTATATGCCAATATATTGGATAACCTAGATGAAATGGACAATTTCCTAGAAACGCAAAACCAACCAAGACTAAGTCACAAAGAAATAGAAAACGTGAATAGACCTATAACTAGCAAAGAGATTGAATTATCAATAAAAGAATCTCCTGACAAACACAAGTCCTGGATTCAATTGCGTTACTGGTAAACTCTACCATTTAAAGAACTAATACCAATCTGTCTTAAAGTTTTTCAAAAAACTGAAGACAAGGAAACACTTTTTAACTCATTCTATAAAGCCAGAATTATCCTCATACCAAAATCAGACAAAGACACGAAAAGAAAATTACAAACTAATATCCCTTGTGAACACTGATGCAAAAAATCCTCAATAAAACACTAGCAAATCGAATTCACCAGTTTACTAACAGGATTATGCATCATGACTAAGGGGATTTATTCCTGGAATGCAAGGATTATTTAACATACAAAAAAACAATCAGTGTAATACATTACATTAACAAAATAAAGGGGGCAACATGATCATCTCAATTGAGGCAAAAAAAGTACCTGACAAAAATTTAACACCCTTTCATGGTAAAAACACCAGAAACAAAGCAAAGCAAAACAAAACAAAACAACTAGAAATAGAAAGAAAATACCTCACCACATTAAAAACCATATATGAAAAACCCAAGGCAAACATTATACTCAATGATGAAAGACTGAAAGCTTTTCCTCTAAGATCAAGAAAAAGGCAGGGATACCTGGTTTCACCACCTCTACTCTACATAATACTTAAAGTTCTAGTCAGAGATTAGGCAAGAAAAATAAATAAAAAGCATCCAAATAGGAAGAGAAGTAAAATTACCTCTGACATGATCTTATATGTAGAAAACTAACGTTTACACACACACACACACACACACACACACACACACACACACACACAAAGAAAAAAACTATTAGAATGCATAAACTCAGCAAAATAGCAGGATACAAAGACAACACACTAAAATTAGTTGCAGTTCTATACACTAGCAGTGAATAACCAAACAGGATATTACAAAACAACTGTCCTTATAATAGCATGAAAAGGAATAAAATACTTTGGAATTAACTTAAACAAGGAAGGGGAAGTCCTGTACAATGAAAAATATAAAATATTGTTGAAAGAAACTAAAGAAGACAACTAAATAGAAACACATTCCATATTCATGGATTGGAAGACCTAATATTGTTAAAATATCAATACTACCCAAAGCAATCTACAGATTAAATGTGATTCCTATCAAAATCTCAATGACATTTTTTTTTTTGCAGAAATAGAAAAACCCATTCTAAAATTCAGATAGAACCTCAAGAGACCTCAAATAGCCAAAACAATCTTGAAAAAGAAGAACAAAACTGGAGGACTCACACTTCCTGAATTCAAAACTTATGGCAAAGCTACAGTAATCAAAACAGAATGGTACTATCAGGAAGACAGACATATATGCCAATGGAATAGAATAAAGAAGCCAGAAAAAAACCTTGCGCATGTGGTCAATTAATTTTTGATAAGGGTGCCAAGACCATTCAATGGAAAAAGACAGACTTTTCAACAAATGGTGCTGGGAAAACTGAATAACCACATGCAAAAGAATGAAGTTGGATCACTACCTAACACTAAATATAAAAATTAACTCAAAATGGATTAAAGACCTAAATGGAAGACCTAAAACAATACAACTCTGTGAAGAAAACAGTTAAAAGCTTCACAGTATTAGATTTGGCAATGATTTCTTAAAAGTGATACCATACTGGGCTTCATGAAACCTAAACAGTTTTGTGCATCAAAAGACACCATCAACAGAGTAAAAAGGCAACTCACAGAATGGGAGAAAATATTTGCAAATCATATATCTGATTATATCTGCATTAATGTCCAGAACGTATAGAGAACTCCTAAAACTCAACAACATAGAAAACAACCCAATCAAAAATTGGCAGAGGACTTGAATAGACATTTCTCCAAAGATATACAAATGGGCAATAAGCACATGAAAAGATATTCAACATCACTAATCATTAGGGAAATGCAAATCAAAACTACAGTGAAATACCACCTCATACCCATTAAGGTGACTATGATGGAAGAAAAAAAACTGTTGGTGAGGATGTAGAGAAATTGAAACCTCTGTGCTCTGTTGGTGGGAATATGAGATGGGACAGCCACTCTGGTAAACAGTATAGTTTCCTCAAAAAATTAAGTGTAGAATTATCATACGATCCAACGATTCTACTTTCAGGTATATACCTAAGAGAATTGAAAGCAGGGTCTCAAAGAAATATTTTATACCCATGTTCACAGCAGCATTACTCACAATAGATAAAACAAAGAGTCCATCGACAAATGAATGGACAAGCAAAACGTGATCCACATATACATGGAATATTATTCAGCTTTAAAAAAATGAAGGAAATTTTGGGCGCCTGCATGGTTCAGTTGGTTAAGCATCTGGCTCTTGTTTCAGCTCAGGTCGTGACCTCACAGTTTGTGAGATTGAGCCCCACGTCAGGTTCTACATTGCCTGCTTGAGATTCTCTCTCTCCTTCTCTCTCCCTGCCCCTCTCCCACTTGTGTTCTCTCTCTCTCTCAAAAATAAATAAATAAACATTTTAAAAAATGAAGGAAATTCTACAATATGCTACAACATGCATGAACCTTGAAGATATTATGCTAAAATAAGACAGTCACAAAAAGGCAAATAGTGTATGATTTGACTTATATGAGGTTCTTAGATTGGCCAAATTCATAGAAATAGAAAGTACAATCATGGTTGCCAAGGAGTGGGGGGAAACCTCCCACAGTTACTGTTTAATGGGTATAAAGTTTCAGTTTTAGAAGATGAAAAAAGTTATGAAGATGGATGGTGGAGATGGTTGCACTTTAAGAATATATTTAATATCGCTGAACTGTACCCTTAAAAATGGTTAAGGTGCGGGGCGCCTGGGTGGCGCAGTCGGTTAAGTGTCCGACTTCAGCCAGGTCACGATCTCGCGGTCCCGGAGTTCGAGCCCCGCGTCGGGCTCTGGGCTGATGGCTCAGAGCCTGGAGCCTGTTTCCGATTCTGTGTCTCCCTCTCTCTCTGCCCCTCCCCCGTTCATGCTCTGTCTCTCTCTGTCCCAAAAATAAATAAACGTTCAAAAAAAAAATTAAAAAAAAAAAAAAGGTTAAGGTGGTAAATTGTATGTTATATGTACTTTAATACACCAAAAACAAAATGGAAAAAAAAATGGGGCAGTAAAATCCAACAAAGAAGAAAGAACAAACTCTGTGGCAATCCTCTAGCTTCTTGTATGTTAATATGGCAGCATGGTATAGAAAAGAGCAGTGGTTTGGGGGTCAGAGAGACTGGGTTTAAATCCTAAAGTCCAGGACTACAGTACTATCACTTCCATTCTGTGTAATATTGGCTAGAAGAGAACATGTCCCTTTAGGCTTCTAAGGTACTCTATTTAATCTTCAACAAGTTGCTCAATCTCTCTGAGTCTCAATCCCATTCATAACATAGGAGAAATAGTATCAATCTCAGAGATTTGTCAATAAAGGTATTGTGGCTACAGAGGCAATAATCAGTAAATGTCCATTCTCTTTTCCTTTAAAGACAAAGCTGTTAGGATCTTCTTATGTGAATTCTGTCAGACGAATTCAATATCAGTACAGAGACATATAATGGCCTTCGTAATCTGTAGCCACTTTGTATAAGAAGTGCTGAGCTCTCGTGATACAAGATACCAAAAAATTAAATCTATTGAGTTGGCCTAGAGCTCGAGACTTAAAATATTCACTGGTCCACAGTAAATAAAGAGGAAGAAGGAGTTACACAATGCATCTGTGTTCTAATTACTCAATCTCTACCCAACTGAAACTTTGCTTCATAAGGGACTAGCCATAGCCCCTGAGAGCAATAAACATCCTGAATTGCAAACCCCATTTTGTCACCTCACAGAACTCTTTAAATCTCAGTTTCAGTGAATGTATCTCTTACCCTATTTATGAAATGAATATTTTGAGAGAATTTTTACAATAGTCGTCATTATTAGTCCTTCAGCCGACTCTCCAATAGGGAAGAGAAAGAAATTAATGTGCAACGTTAATATTTCTATTTTCCACTGAAAGGGAAGACAGTCTGCTCTTTTCAAGGGGTACAGGACAATTTCTGGGATGTAAGACTAACAGATATTTTCCAGAGTTGGGTCATTGCTGCTTCCATCTCATTTTGGAGACAGGCAAAAGTTATTCCTCACCAAAAGACCAATGGACAAATGCCCTACAGCAAACAAGTGTGCAGTAACCACCAAGGGGGTGCACAGGGTCAACCATCTACTGCCTAAGAGAGAGACAACCAAGCAAGAGTACTTGAAGGGTTGGTGCTCCAGCTTTATAAGAGTCAGAGATGACAGTGTCGGGCAAGTCATAGAAGCATATATTCTCTTTGATAGAAAGAAATGGGCAAAGCTCCACACTCTCCCACGGCTACTGTGAGCACAGCTGACAGAAAGAAGTACCCTTCTAGTGCTGCGCTTTTGGATGAGAACACTCTACGTTCTCTTCATTTGACCCAATTACCTTCCCTTTCAAATTACTTTGTCCCTTGTATTTGATCACATGAGGGGGTCCGGGTAGGAACAGTGTTTGATAGTGTAGTCTTTCCTTTCCCACCCCTTGTTGAAAGACCTTCAGTACATGATCATGCAGCCTCACCATGGCCCACCCTCTTGAGATGAAGAGAACAGCAAGGCCCACAAGAAGCTGTAAGTTTGCTACTTGGTGAAACTATATAGTTACAGTGTATTCAGTGAAACTACATGGTCACAGATAATGTGACTTGTTTCCTAAGGTTCAGGGCTGTGAGACACTAGAATGCATTACAGAGAACATAATTTAGAATTACCCTCCGCTGATTTTAAAGAAGTAAGGAGATAACTTTTGGGGATGGTTTGTGTTGAATAGAGAGAGAGGCACAGATGTTCAGGAAGGCGGCTTAAGGCTTCATGAGTGAAGCCTACGTGATGGCAATATGGGGGAGTGGTCACAGTGTTCTGGGGTCTCATACTCAGCTCTGCAGGTCCAAAGAGTGGATTTTGTCTGCAGTTCTAGGAAATTAGGTTGCAGAACTTACTTATGCTAACCAAACCCTCAAAAGATTGACATATCAAATAAAACACAAATTTATTTCTTTGTAACAGGTATATAACACATCTCTCCAGTGACCTCCAAACTTGTTGCCTCAATCCTGCCCATTATTAAGGGCAGAGAGACCAAATTCATAATCAGAATGTTACTTGTTGAACACACATTTCTAAACTAGCTGGATATCCAACAAATGAGTTGGATAAACTTAAGGAGTGTTTCGTCTGGGTATTAGAAAAGCCTTCTGAGGGGAATGTGCTTTCCAGGTGATCTGAACACTGGCAGCCTCCAGGAAAAGTGTCTCTCTCTCCTGGAAAATGTGAAATGATGGGCAACAAATTCTCACTGCCTAGTCTCCCCTTTTCTAAATAAATGCAGATGATCTATCTACCACCCCTCTACCCACATCAATCCCAGTTTTCCTCAAATGGAGCACAAGCCAATTCCCACTGCTTTGTTTTCTGTTCAGCTATTTTCCTGAACCTGTATCTGGCTCATCTTGACTCTCCCGTCTTTTCAGTCTTCCATTACCAGCTCTTAGGGAGGGTCACTGATGGTCTGTCTCTTCAATTATGTGTTGGTTCTTATTACTTCCTCTGACAGAATGATTTTCAGGTTTTGGGGGCACTTTGATGTACATGTGACAAGCTCCTACAGCCTGCCTGGAGGCAGGAAGATGCCTCCCATAGGCTTGTTCAGCACCATTTATTGTGTTCATCTGTGGAATGTGTTTGTAATGTGTTTTGTTTATTTTGCCTGCGCACATTCCTGCCTTCCTAGAGGAAGAGATGAATAAACCACCCTGCCTTTTCCCCCAAGAAAGTAATTTTTTCACCTTAGGTGGGCCATCTGTTTCTCCTAACACAGCTCTGCTTTGACTTGAATTGAATACATCTTGTCCCAGGCATTTTGCCAGCTGTACGCTCCAGGAAATGGAGCAACTAAAAGTGGTTTCCTTGTGATGTCACAGGTTGGTTTTTTTTTTTTTTTTTTGAAATGCAACTTATGGAATTAACTTAAAGGAAATTGTGCATCGCTGTTCATAGGAGTGGTTCAGAGTGGCAGGAATCCCAAAGTAACAGCCGAACTGTTTATGAATTTCCTAAGAATTAATCCTGTTGAGGCATGAGGGTACATCTGGCAGTGGGCCTAATAAATGGAGGGGAAGAGTGAGTATTTGCTTTGGAGCCAAAACAGACCCCTAAGCTAAGGGTTCCCAACCTTGGATGCAGATCCAATTGACCTATGGAGTTTTCGGTCTTCGTGCCTTGGTCTCACACAACTGGCTGCTTCTGATGCACAGCCATGTTGAGAACAATTCTCCTAAACTACTGAGAATCAAAGATCTCTTCTTAAGCTCTCAAGCTATTGGGGGAAAATTTACCCAGGACAAAAAGAGTGTCAAAATCCATAGGCTGCACAACAAATGATTAACAACCTACAGAGTAAGACAAAAAGCATTTGTAAATCATATATTTGCTAAGGGGTTAATATCTAAAATATATAAAGAACTCATACAACTCGATAGCAAAACAAAACAAACAAACAAAAGGTAAATAATCCCATTTAAAAAAATGGGCAAAGTTCTATTTTTAGTTCCATAAAAATAGGACTACCATATGATCCAGCCATTCCATTTCTGGGCATATATGGCAAGGGAATGAAAACAGAATGGCAAAGAGATATCTGCATCCCCATATTTATAGCAGCAGTATTTACAATAGTCAAGACATAGAACAATGTCATTAAGCACATTGTGGTAATTGGGGTAAATTTTTTTAATTGGGGTAATTTTTAAATATTTTTACTTATATACTGATTTATTGAGTTAAATTAAGTTTATTTATAAGACTTACAGTTGTTAAATATGTTACATATCATCCTTAGATTGGGCAATGTGGACTTGGGGCAAGAGTGATTCAACTGGTCCAATGGCTTCATTGGACCCTTGCCCCAATCCCAGGTTGGTTTGACTTGGGTAAATATGGATTTCACTTGATTTAGAAATAAAATGTTATTTTCAATTTGTTTTAGAGGATTGGGCCTACTGAACCTAGTCAAGATTTCCCAGTCATTACTAGTCTCATACTTCCTGAATTTTTAGAAGGATCTATTCTGCAGCCGCAAGGTGTAAGCTATGCAAAAGAGAAAAAAGAAAAAGAAAAAAAAAAAAGAAAAAGTCTATTTAAATTTTCAGTAAATTTGCTAGTGACGGCCAGAAGTTCATTCATTCAACAAATAGCTGAACAAATTACTGAAAACCTACATGGTGCCAAACAAAGTTCTAGGCACTGAGGATACTTAACACAGTAAGATGAAAATCCTTACTCGTGGAGCCAACAAGTGATTGCAGGTGGTGATCATTATTCAAAGGCAAAGGATAGATGGAGTCAAGGAGAAAGTTGTGAATATGATTTCAGCACCCTCTCCCTGTGCACTCTGCTCTCCTTGAGTTAGAGTTACTAGAATATTGTCATTGACACCACAGAACTGTTAAGCAATTATATGAGTGGGTGCCATTTCCTGCACCTTTGTCATGATTTAGTAGAGAAAATTCTACCATTCGAGCAGCATTTTCCAACAAGTGTTCCTTGGAATCTAGTCCCTTGAGGTGCCTAGTTTAGGGGAAAAAATGTTTGGTGGTTAATTAAATTTGGCAAACACTTCATCTTTTGGAGATTTGCAATAAACCAATAAAATATAATCTGTATGACCTCCACCAGTTTGGATTCCAAATTTGGGCATCTTCTTTTTTTTTTTTTCCCATGGAATTTTTTTTTCCAATATATGAAATTTATTGTCAAACTGTTTTCCATACAACACCCAGTGCTCATCCCAAAAGGTGCCCTCCTCAATACCCATCACCCACTCTCCCCTCCCTCCCACCCCCCATCAACCCTCAGTTTGTTCTCAGTTTTTAAGAGTCTCTTATGCTTTGGCTCTCTCCCACCCTAACCTCTTTTTTTTTTCCTTCCCCTCCCCCATGGGTTTCTGTTAAGTTTCTCAGGATCCACATAAGAGTGAAAACATATGGTATCTGTCTTTCTCTGTATGGCTTATTTCACTTAGCATCACATTCTCCAGTTCCATCCAGTTTCATTCTTTCTCATTGCCATGTAGTACTCCATTGTGTATATAAACCACAATTTCTTTATCCATTCATCAGTTGATGGACATTTAGGCTCTTTCCATAATTTGGCTATTGTTGAAAGTGCTGCTATAAACATTGGGGTACAAGTGCCCCTATGCATCAATACTCCTGTATCCCTTGGGTAAACTCCTATCAGTGCTATTGCTGGGTCATAGGGTAGGTCTATTTTTAATTTTTTGAGGAACCTCCACACTGTTTTCCAGAGAGGCTGCACCAATTTGCATTCCCACCAACAGTGCAAGAGGGTTCCCGGGCATCTTTTTTTTCTAATTACTTGCTTAAACCCCCATTCCTCCAGATTGTAGGTAATTCGGTATCTCTCGCTCTCAAGGACTCACTATTCTTCAACTTGTCCAGGAACCCTGAGAAGTTACTTAGTCCAAAGGGAACAGTATTGTTTCAACGTTCCGTGTGGAAAGAACTAATCAGTCCACTTAAAGTTCTGATTTTAATCACTCCTATGTGGTGTTATTGTTGAAAACCGGTTCCTAAGTTTCTAATGAGCCCCTGGCTTCTATAAGGGTGTCCTTTAAGCTGAAGAACCCTGTAGAGGCAGCAGGGTAGCACTGAGGACGTGGGTTTGCGAGATGACAGCTTATTGGCTTTATACTCATATAATCAGCCACTGTTCTCTAGACCCGACAGCTTTGCCAAAGTGGCCAGGTATAATTGGGTTTCTAACCACAGCTACACACTGTATCTAAACATGCTGTCCCTAAATACACTGTCCCTACAAACCTCTAGGCCCTGGTGTTGAGCCTAAGTCACTATGCCAGACTCCCTCTTTCTTCTTGAAGAAACTTCAATGTGTTCTATTGCCATGAGATCTCTGTTAGGGCTTTCTCAGCCCTTCAGAAAGCTCTAATCTCCAAAAGGTAGGGGATAGGGTTTTGATCCCTTTCTTTCTGGAGGATCTTTGGCCCTAGGTAAGTTTAATTTGGCATATCACGGGGAAAGTGGAAAGAACAATCTTTGTAAATTTCCTTTCCCCAGAGACATGTATATCAACTCACTTCATGTTGGCATAATTAAGATTATTCAGGGAACTATAAAGAAGATCCAGGGAGTACATGTCTTGTTCTATCTTGCCACTTCTCCAGATAAACAAACAAAGTTTCAAATCACTATGAATGTTTCTGGAAAGTTGGAACACTTAAAAATTATTGATTATAGTTTGTCCTTATTTGAGAGGTAGCTAAAACATGGGAGTATATAGAGAGTATCATTTATAAAGTTTCATGGGAATAAAGGATAGAAAAAGATTCTAGGATATGGAGGCACAAAGGATCTGAAGGGCCCCCTGTTACATGGGGGAGAGAAAGAGAAGGATTTTCCTTGTTTTATTTTTTGTAATTAAAAGGCGCCAAGTGCCTGTGTGGCTCAGTCAGTTAAGCATGCGGCTCTTGATTTCAGCTCAGTTCATGATCTCAGGGTCGTGGGATCGAGCCTCATGTTGTGCTCTGCACTGGGCATGGACCTTGCTTAAGATTCTCTCTCTCTCTTTCCCTCTGCCCCTCTCCCCCGCTCATGCTCTCTCTCTAAAATAATAGTAATAATAATAATAATAATAATAATAGTAGTAGTAGTAGTAATGGGGGCTAGTGTATCTACAGAAGCCCCCAAGCAATGCATCATAAGGTATGTTCTGCTTCAGAATCAGAATCTGATTCCCAGAAATTCTCTTCTGAATTTCTTCCACTGAGCTAAAGCCCTAAAATCCTCCAGGCTTCTTGGTAAACCAGTCCTCATCTCTCAGTGAGTCAAGTTCCTAACAGAAAAATCTCAGAACCTTTGGTCAGGGAATGCCAGTATTTGCCAACATGGCTTTAGACTCACTAATTTTCTGATACTAAAAAGATCATAATTCCTATGGAGAGGAGAAATATATTGAACCAATATATTCCTTTTTTAATGTTTATTTATTTTTGAGAGGGAGAAAGAGAGAGAGAGAGGGAGAGAGAGAGAGAGAGGGAGAAAACACAAGCAGGGGAGGGGCAGAGAGAGGGAGACACAGAATCTGAAGCAGGCTCCAGGCTCTGAGCTGTCAGCACAGAGCCTGACGTGGGGCTCAAACTCACAAACTGTGAGATCATGACCTGAGCCGAAGTTGGAAGCGTAATGGACTGAGCCACCCAGGTGCCCCAAACCAGTATATTCTTAACCCCTCATTCTCACTAGTACTTGATCTTTTCCAGTTTTTCAAATATTTTACGTCAATTAACTTAAGGCATAAAATAAAATACAACATTCAATGTTAAAGCTTTCTTGATGCCAGGATATTTTATACTTCAGCTTGGCTGGACCAGTCAGCACAAGTCGCTTGGATACTGTGGGAAAATATAGTGAAAATTCTATAAGGTGGTAACAATGTGGGGCAATTTTTTGTTAATTCATCCCCAAAGAAGGAACTCTCTTTGAATACTAGTATTAAAGACAAAGACTAACTTGCAGTTTGATAAAAGACAGTGTTATAGAAAGACTTTTTTTCTTTTCTTCTTTCTTTCTTTTCTTTCTTTCTTTTCTTTCTTTCTTTCTTTCTTTCTTTCTTTCTTTCTTTCTTTCTTTCTTTCTTTCTTTCCTTCTTTCCTTCCTTCCTTCCTTCCTTCCTTCCTTCCTTCCTTCCTTCCTTCCTTTTAGAATTGTTACCATGTTTTAGACTTTCAGTGAATATATTTGCCTCCCACTCTAATATATAGCCATATCTTATGGGATAACGAGTTATGTTTTAATAGGATTATACTATAGGTAACACATTCATGCGTTTAGAGATGAAATATCTAGGGAGAATATTTCCATTGCTTGTTATTGCTTGGCATTTCATGTGTCCTATCTGATATGTATTCACATAAAGGAAGCTGGTTTTAGTTATCTAATATAGTGCTGTATTTATTACTTCAACTTACAAATCCTTGTATTTGGATTTCCAAACATGTAATTTTTAACATGTTTTATTAGTGAGGGAGCAATAAAGGAACAATTTTGCAGCTAATTTAACACCTATAAATGTCCCTGTTTGTGATATGAAAGAAATGGCCTTGTCAGACCACAGGTCTGCTCATATTTCAAAAAACATTAAATGTAAATATTTCTAAAGTGCCCTATATTTAAAGTTCCCTTTATTCCATAAAATATTAATGGGTTTATTGTTTATACTTTATAAAAGATGGTACCTGATTCTGAACAGATTTATTATGTGAAACTGTTCATTATTTTTAAAATAGCTATATGTGAGAAGCCATATAAAAGCTAGATGATTACAAACCAACAATTACAAACTGAAAAATAAATGTTAAAAAGATATTAACTTGTTTCAAAATTTATGTCCAAACAAAACCTGCACACAAATGTATATAGCATCTTTATTCATGATTGCAAAAACTATAAGCAACTAAGATGTCCTTTAACAAGCAAAAAGATAAATGAACTGTGGCATAGCTATATAATGGAATATGATTCAGTGATAAAAAACAATACACCATCAAACCATAAAAATATGAATATGACTTTTAAATACACATTGCTAAGTGAGAGAATCCAGTTTATAGAGGCTACATAATATATGGTTCCAATGATATGACAGCCCGGAGAAGGTGAAACTATAGAAATAGTGAAAAGATCAATGGTTGCCAGGAGTTCCAGGCAGGGGAAGACCAAGTAAATGAGGCACAGGAGATATTTTAGGGCAGTGAGACTACTCTATATCATAATGTAATAGAGAATACATGATGCTATGCATTCATCAAAACCCATAAACCTTACAACACAAAATGCATGCCGACTGAGAAAACACTTGCTGAGGGTGTATACCAAAAGGACACAGGATACAGCCAAAAGAGCTCCCAGTGGCCAAAGCTAGAGCTATTAGAACAACAAAAAACTTTAAAAGTAATATTGGATTATAATCCGAAGTATAAAGAGCCATGAGTTCATACCGATACAAATAAATAAAGATAAATCTCATGTGCAGAAGAATCCCAAAAAATGTACGTACTCTGTCCTCAAGAAGATGGAATATAACTCCCCCACTCCTTCAGTGTAGACTGAGCATAGTGACTTCCTTCCAAAGAGTGCAGTATGGAGAGAGAGAGAAAAAGAACAACTTCACAGTGCAGAAACCTGGCAAACACTACCTCAGCCAGCTGACTAAGGCTACTATCAACACTGATAAGTCACATTCATAGTATGTACCTTTCATATGATGTGATGAAAACAGCGCTTTAACTCTATGGTCTTCTTCCCTGAAACATACAACCCAAGTTTAATAATATGATAAATACTAGACAAATCTCAATTGAGGGACATCTATAAAACCAACCAATACTAGGGTACTTTGGCTGGCTGTTGGAAAGCATGTGACCTTTAATCTCAGGGTCATGAATTCAAGCCCCACACTGGGTGTAGAGATTACTTAAAAAAAAAATGTTTTTTTGTCAAGATCCTCAGAAACAAGGAAAGTCTAAGTAGCTGTCACAGCCAAGAGAAGCCTAAGGAGATGTCATGTAATGTGGTGTCCTGGAGAAGATTCTAGAAAAGGATATTAGGGACAAACTTAAAAAAAAAAAGAATAAAGTATGGATTTTAGTTAGTAGTAATGTATCAATATTGATTAACTGTAACAAATGCACCACAATAATCTGAGATGTGAAATAATAGAGAATACTAGGTATAAAAACTATTCTAAAATTTTAAGTTTATTAAAATAAAATTGAGAATCATACAATTATAGAAAGTGGGAAATAGAAGGAACCATAAAAATTACCAATTAAACCCTTTAATTTACAAGGGGGAAAACTGACGATGTATAGTAGAACTTAATAGCCTGCACTTTGGAGAAGTCCTTGAGACAACAGTGGTGGCTAGCTGCTGAACTTCGTTCTCAGGGACAGTATAACATTAGTCATAGTATGTGACAGATGATAAGTAACTACTGAATGGTGAATAATTTCCAAAAACCTACCCTCTACCCAAGTGTTGTGTCCATTCAATTTATTTATTTAAAAAAATTTTTTTGATGTTTATTTATGTGTGTGAGACAGAGAGAGTGCGAGTGGGGGAGGGAAGAGAGAGAAGGAGACACAGAATCTGAAGCAGGCTCCAGGCTCTGAGCTGTCAGCACAGAGCCTGACATGAGGCTTGAACTTATGGACCACGAGATCATGACCTGGGCCAAAGTCAGATGCTCAACCTACTAAGCCACCCAGGCGCCCCTTTTCAATTTATTTATTAACCCATTCATTCATTTAACAAATATTTACTGAGTGTCTGGTATCATAATTTTTACTCCTAGAACTATAATTACTTAGAAACTCTATCCAAAGGAATGACATTTTGGCCATTTTCCATATCTGACTTTGTTGAAAACTCTGTTTAGCTGTTTTAAGTTTCTAAGTATCCAAGGAAGAATTGTTGCAAGCCAAGTATTAACATTAAATAGACGGAGGAGACACCTTAAGAGAACGATGGCTCTTAGGAGTCTTACGAGAGCATATATGTGGTCCATTTACACTCAAGTCATGGGCTACGACCTTTTTGAACGGCATTCAGATCTCCGATCTCTCATTCTACTCCTTTCACTATTTATGAAAGCAATAAGTTAAGAGCCTAGTTTTGTCTTGCTCTCCAGTTTCTGCTCCACTTCTCACCAGCTGTGAGCGTGATCTTGGCCAACTTACTTCATCTTTTTAAGGTTCAGTTCCCTCATCTGAAAAATTACCTCATAAAAGAATGTTGCTTAGGTTAAAGAAACCAACATTGCTAGAGTGTTTAACACACTTGGCAATGACATTATTATTCCTAATATCATTACTATTATTGTTATCATTACCAACCTACCAGATGCTTGTAGCGGTGAAATAACTGTGGGAGGCTTAGGGCAATAACTCAGGGTCTACAAGAGAACACACGCTGGCACACTTAATCGTTCGTTTTTTCTAGGTATAATAAGTGGGTTGTTTCTAACAAACCACAGAATTGTTGTTGGGATTTGGGCTATGATTCTATTTACTGTCAGCCCAGTGCCTCTTTTAGACTGCTAGGAAACTAAAGGGGTTATTTTCAAGTTCCTTTCCTTCTCGACCTCTTTTCCTGCCAACGTTTTTTTTTGTTTGTTTTTTTTTTTATGTTAATATTATCATTCGTTCTAAATATTCCATGGCTCCTTAAAAGTGGATAGTTTTTCCTGATACACTTCTCCCCTGATGTTCATCTTTAAATCATACTTAATATTATATTTAAAGATCACATCATTCAAGGTGCTCATATGTTATCATATTTTTATCATATTTAAAGATCACATTACTCAAAACCTCTGTGTATAAACGCTGAGCAAAAGCCCAGCCCACCCAGCGGGGGTGGTGCCCCCCTCTCCATGCCCAGGTAAAAGAGGTCTTGTGTTGGCTATTCTGACTAAGAGTTTCTGAGCAAGAAGTCTCCGCCTCCAATTCCCATTCTAGCCACGGCTGCCTGTGTGGGAATCCTAGCAGCTGCCAAGTACATCAGCCCTTTGAAATTGCACCCCCATAGGAATGCCTCTTGGAAGCAGTGCTGTTCCTGTAGTTGTAATGGCATCAGCTCAACACTTTACTCAACAGCTCCTTGGTACTTCTGCTGCCTCCTCCGGGGCCTCACTTGAGACTACTCAGTGGGGTCTGTTCTCATAAGTTCCACGTCAGTGGCAGAAAGCTACGTCTAAGTAATAGAGGTTATCTTGTTCAACCCAGCTGCAAAAACCATTCTAAGCACAAACGGTCCAACTTCAGAGGACAACTTAAGGGAAACTTTAAATAGTTTTAATAAAAAAGAATACTCTTTTAACAAGTTCAAAAAAGTTAATAAAACAGGTTAATTGTTTCTTTTTAACTGATTGAAGACTTTAAAGGGATTTGAGAAAGTAATTTTATCTGTGGCTCATTAGTACTGCAACAGACAGACTGCAAATTAGTTTACAATGAGCATGATTATTCTGAAACTCCTTTTGTCAAGGATACTCACATAAAACAGGTCCTGTTTCCCTCTTGGGAGGAAACTGTGAAGGTTAAAACCAGATGCTGCTTTTCCCCACACTGCCACCCTCAGTGACTCCAGAAGGATGTAAGCCTGAGGGAGATGAGAGAAAGGGGTCAATTATGGAACAGTGGAGCAGCAGATTCTAAATCAGGCATATGCATGAGCTCCCAGAGATCCCAGAAATCAGAGGAAGCGCTTATGTGGGTTTCCAGTTTTTCATAAGCTTTAGATATCTGATGCCTAAAATTATTTATATCCAAGACATCTCCCGAAACTCCAAATGATGGGAAGGATTTTGTCGTTGTTGTTACTGTTTGTTTGTTTATAAAATGCTAATCAGCTTGCTTTTTAAATTTAATACCAATACTTTTAACAAAATTGCTTAAGTTCTATATCAAACTTTTCTCTACTCATAAGTTGACTATGTCACTAATTTGTGGGGCTTTTCTATTTGTAACAAATCTGATTGGACATTAGGTTGATAAGATATACCTATATAAATCACACACACACATACACATACACACACATATACTAACTATCACATAAAAATATAGCAGGGAGTATTTTCTAGAAAATGGGCAGTATATTTAAATGTCCTCACCTACCACACATAAGAGGTTTACTTTGGGAGACTCCAGAGACTGTCTCGAAGAGAGAGATGGCCTCCAGAGCAACATAAACCAGGGTTTGATGAGGTCTAAGTAACCGGCTGTCAGGAGAGAAAACAAAACAAACAAGATGTCTTAAGTCTCCATATATAAGAAGACAAACAGTGGCTTCAGATTTGAATCCCAAAGTAAAAGTCAATTAAATGCAAGGAAACAAAATGAGCAGTGCAATAAAAGACATTTAAAAAAAGAATCAACACACAGGAAAATAACCGTAAAATAAAGAGGAAAAGAGAGAATTCATCTACAAGAAAATCAGTTTGTTATTGGCACCATACTTCTGGTCTAGATTGATTGACATGGGGTAACAAGATGGATAGCTCACAAGATGGAGTGAAGGCTGTATAGTTTCCATGTTCCTCTTCCAATGCACATATGTCTATACTTTTAAGTCATACACATAAACTAACCCTATCTGTGGCATTTTTTTAGCCAGTATCATAGGAAACACATTTATAAATATACAAAGAATATATGTAGTTAATTGCACATATGCCTCTCATCTCTTTTCTTGAATTCCATACCTTTTGCTCCAGCTTCAATAAAACGGAGACCAGAGATTTGATCTCTCTTAGGACTGACAGCTGCTTCTGGTCTTGTTGCTTTTCTCTACACTTTGCTCTACAAACCTCCATATCAGGGTATGCATGTATGGCTTCCCTCAAACAGCTGTCAACAGGGGCCTTTCACTTACCTCCATTCTTCTTGACATGCCTTTCTTTGACTTCCATGATAATACTCTCCTGATTTTTCCACTGCTTCTTGTTCTCTAGTCATCCCTTAAATGCCAGTGGTCCCTAAGATTCTGATTCTGATTCTGATTAGCCCTATTTTCTTCTTACTCTATAATCCATTCTGAGAAGCACAATAGTGAAGGGCATGGACACTAGAACTACATGGCAAGGGACTTGCCATTTTCTGGCTCTGCGTGAGATATGGGGCAGGTTACTTAAAATCTCTGATGTTTCCGCATTTATAAAATGGGACTAATAATAGTATCTACTTCATGGGCTCATAAGGAGAGTAAATGAGTTTCAGACATGTGAAGTGCCTGGCACACAGAAAATACTTGGTAACTTTTAAGGGGTAAAGCCATGACTTCAACTATCATTTAGTTGAATAACTTGATTAGTTATTTAGTCAATATTTTGTGATTAATCGGTAAACTCTAATTGGCCCATACTTTTTTCTGAGCTCCAAGTCCATTTAACCAAGGGCTTACTAACCATTCCTAACTGCATCTAGGACTCCTCAAATTCAACATTCATAAACTAAGTCATTCTTGAAGTAGCAGAAAAAGAAATTAAGAAAACAATCCCATTTAAACTACACCCAAAATAGTAAGATATCTAGGAACAAAACTAACTAAAGATGTGAAAGATCTGTACTCTGATAACTATAAAACATTGATGAAAGAAACTGAAGATGACACAAAGAAATGGAAAGCTATTCCATTGCTCATGGACTGGAAGAACAAATATTGCTAAAATGTCTATACTACCCAAAGCAATCTACACACTTAATGCAAACTCTACCAAAATTCTAACAGCATTTTTCACAGAACTAGAGCAAAAAAATCCTAAAATTTATGTGTAACCACAAAAGACCCTGAATAGCCAAAGCAATTTTGAAAAGGAAAAGCAAAGCTGGAGGTATCACGATTCCGGACTTCACATTATATTACAAAGCTGTAGTGATCAAAACAGCATGGTATTGGCACAAAAATAGTATTGGCACAAAATCCTTAGATCAGTGAAACAGAGTAGAAAACCCAGAAATAAACCCACAATCATATGGTCAATTAATCTTCAACAAAGCAGGAAAGAATATCCAATGGGAAAAAACGACAGTCTCTTCCACAAATGGTGGGAAACTGGTCAGCTACATGCAAAATAATGAAACTGAACCATTTTCTTACACCATACACAAAAACAAATTCAGAATGGATTAAAGACCTAAATTAAGACTTGAAACCATAAAAATCCTAGAAGAGAACACAGGCAGTGATTTTTCTGACATTGGCTGTAGAAGCATTTTTCTAGATATATCTATTAAGCCAAGGGAAATAAAAGCAAAAATAAACTATTGAGACTACATCAAAATAAAATGCCCCTGCACAGTGAAGGAAACAATCAACAAAACTAAATGGCAACCTACAGAGTAGGAGAAGATATTTGCAAATGACATATCCCAATAAAGGGTTAGTATCTAAAATATATAAAGAACTTATACAACTCAACACTCAAAAAACAAATAATACAATTTAAAAATGGGCAGAAGACATGAACAGATATTCCTCCAAGAAGACCTCTAGATGGCTAAATGACAAAGGAAAAGATGCTCAACATCACTCATCATCAGGGAAATGTAAATCAAAACTATCAAAACTACAGTGAGATATCACTTTATACCTGTCAGAATGGTTAAAATAAAAAACAGAAGAAATAACAAGTTCTGCAAGCATGTGGAGAAAAAGGAACCCTCTTGAACTGTTGGTGGGAATGCAAACTGGTGCAGTCACTGTGGAAAACAGTATGGAGTTTCCTTAAAAAGTTAAAAATAGAACCACCCTATGATCCAGTAATTGCGCTACTGGGTATTTACCTTCAAAATACAAAAATGCTAATTTAAAGGGATATATACACCCCCATCTTTATAGCAGCATTATTTACAAGGGCCAAAATATGGAAGCAGCCCAAGGGTCCATTGATTGATGAATGAATAAAGAAGATGTGGTACACACATACACACACACACACAGGAATATTATTTAGCCATAAAAAAGAATGAAATCTGGCTATTTGCAACAACATGGATGGAGCTAGAGAGTATAATGCTAAGTGAAATAAGTTAGTCAGAGAAAGACAAATACTATATGATTTCACTCACATGTGGAATTTAAGAAATGAAACAAATGACCAAAAGAAAAAAGAGAGAGAAAGAGAGAGAGATATAAACCAAGAAACAGATTCTTAACTAGAGAACAAAGTGATGGTTATCAGAGGGGAGGTGGATGGGAGGATGGGGGAAATAGGTGATGGGGATTAAGGAGTGCACTCGTTGTGAGAAGCACCAGGCGATGTATGGAAGTGTTGAATCATTGTGTACCTGAAACTAATTTAACACTGTATGTTAACTATACTGGAATTAAAATAAAATAAAAAAATAAAAACATGTCTAACTCAATGGAAAAAAATACACTAACTCGTTTCTATCTCCCCCTCTGCTCCAGCCCAAACTGCTCTTCTCTTTGTATTCTTTTTCCAAGATAAGTAATGCATTATTCATCCAAGGCTCCAAGTCTTTGAGAGTTAATAAAGTCTCCCTTTTCTCTCAACTACCTCTACCCTAAACATAAAAACCTCATTGGTTACCAAATATTTTCAGTTCTGCTTCCTAACTATCTTCTCTTTTGGGTTACTGCAAGAGCCCCTCTTCTGTTTCTAGCTTCCTTCCTCCCACATCATCCTTATTCCACACTGCAGTCAGGGGCTATCATTTTTAATACTTTTCATCATCTTTCCGTTCACTTTCAGGACAAAATACAAAATGTTCAGTGTAGCATATGAGGTACTTCATCAACTTGCCTCTTTCTAGTCCTCTAATCTTTTCCCCTGCCATCCCTACTTCCAGCTACACTGAACTACTTGTAACCCCCAAAGTTGTTACCCTCTCCTTCACCGTCATGCCTTCCTTTGTACAACCCAGAATGCCCTTCCCTCCATTCTAGATTATCCCTATTATAATTTTTCCGACTCCTGCAACACTAGTCCAAACTGAGTTTTAAAAATTAACCAACAATTAAAGGAGAGTTAACAGATGCTACAATTCCAGTGCAGTTTGCTCAAAAGACAGACTGAAATTCCCTTTGTGCCTTTATTTGAGGTACAGGTTTCTTTTTTAGTCATTTTCTTTTTTACTTTCCATTGACTGGTAATGACTCCTTGGTGAGGACTTGGAGAGTTGGAATACATCTTCAACCAAAATGTTGTAAGATATCTAGATGGTATCTAGAAAAAACATGAAGAAATTATGAAAGACAAAGAGGTGCTCAGCTATTTGCGTAAATCACATTAGCCATTTTTCCCCTTCCTTCTCCTCTCTCTCTCCCCACTCTCCCCACTATTCCCATCTCTCTTTCTTTTTTTTTTTTTTAATTTTTTTTCAACGTTTATTTATTTTTGGGACAGAGAGAGACAGAGCATGAACGGGGGAGGGGCAGAGAGAGAGGGAGACACAGAATCGGAAACTGGCTCCAGGCTCTGAGCCATCAGCCCAGAGCCTGACGCGGGGCTCGAACTCCCGGACCGGGAGATCGTGACCTGGCTGAAGTCGGAGGCTTAACCGACTGCGCCACCCAGGCGCCCCTCCCATCTCTCTTTCAGTCTCTCTCTCTCTCTCTCTCTCTCTCTCTCTCTCTCTCACACACACACACACACACACACACATACTTCTCTTAAATTTAAAATTATTCTGTGTTCTTTTTAAATTCTTCAGGTTTTATATTTTATTACTCCAAGAGTCTGCCTCCCTGAGGTTATTGTTCAGACTAGTTATTTCCCTCTGTAAAGAAGCTGTTCAGTTCATCCTTGCCTGGTTTGGAAGAATCCAAAGGAGGCAGTTCTTGCAGCCCTGTCTCACTTCCACTCCCCTCCTCCCCCAGTCCTGGCTGGAGCAGTGAGTCTGTCAATCCCAGGCAAGAGACAAGGCAGACAAAGGTTTATTTGTAAAGGACCTCCTTCTAGCACCTCCTTTTTCCTCCTTTTGCCCAAACTCACCCGGTGAATTGGAGCATTTAAGAACATTCTTCTGCCAAGAAGACCAAAAGGAACGAAGAAGAAAGGGTATGTATTTTTTTCCTTAAAAATCATTTTGTAGCACATATTCTCTCCAAATTACTGCTATAGATTAAAGCAGAAATGTATTTATGTGTTGAGTCAAAAGAGAAATGCAGAGAGAAAGACTTTCTCTAAGGAGATGGATGTATTTTGACAAAGGTGATACCTCCTGGGATAAAAGGAAATAATCAGATTAAAAAGAACTAGAAAATGCTTATTCCTTAACTGGGAGAGTCGCTTCATCATAGGTTTAAAAAGAGACAGCTCCCTCACTGTTATTCCTGATTAATGCCCGTGTCCACTCTGAATCTGATCCCATGTAACAAGACCTTGTTATTCCGCCTCTTCAGAACTATGCGAGAATGATGGAGTATATAAGTTTAGTCTTTTAATGCAGCAGCTATTTCTACGTGAAGTTAACTGCAATGTCTAAGAAAGTAAATGTTTTTGCTTTTAAAAAATCTTGATTCCTAAAAAGGCACTGGCATAAATGTGTGATACAAAGAGCGACTTCACTGAATTCATCCTTGGTGTTCCCACCATGGAACACACTACAGTGTCTGTACTACTAAGATAAAGGGAACACTTTTTCCTTCTTGGGCTTATAAAAACTCCTCTTTAAAATTCCTTAACTTAGTTTATGCAAGCTGTAAAAAGCTCTCCCAAATGTGGGTCCTTTTCTCCAGCGATGGTGATCTATTGTGGCCAGGAAAATAAGTAGAGTGGTGCAAGACTGAATATTAATATCCTCTTATAGCGTTCTCCCAGAGGCCTGAAGGAAGATCATTTTCAGGGAGGATGTGAACTTCATTTTTCCACTGATGAAGGTCTCTTGGGTGCTTAAGCTGATCATGTCTGTTTTAATGATGTTTGAAGGGCTTATCCACTTACTAATATCACCTCTTCTCTAATACACACTTTAAGAAGTTCCATTCCAGAGCTCATTCCACCACAATCCTCTTCTGACACAGTTAATGAGAAAGAAAGATTTTTTTTTTTTTAAATAACAGTGTTTTTTCCATCATCAAAGAAAGATGAATGGGAAACATCACAGGCTAGATGGCAATTTTCATCTCTTCCAACTGTAATCTTTGTTACTTTAAATGTCAAATTCTGGGCTGGAATTGTCGTTTGCTTTTACAGCCTTTGCTTCTCTCTTGCTGTGTTTTGAAAGAAATCTGAAAATGGACTGCCCTTTCTGTCTAATTCATCAACTGTGTTTCATTCCACTGCTCTTAATACCAGTTCCCAGAATTGACATCAGTATGAGTATTGCACCATAAATCTCTGAACACTTAAACTGCATAGCCCTGTTAGTTTGGGCCATTACATGGGATAAGTTTTCTTTTTAAGTCTTCATTTAACTTAACCATTCAAAAGCCTTCTGGTGCCAAATACCCCCACACAATCAGAATTTGCAATTCCCTATCTATATGATTCTCGCAATGATTTGTTGCTTAATTAGGAATATCTTGCCCATGATTCTATATCCTCTGCCTTGATCACTTAAAAATTGTGCCACTATTGGGATATGAATAGTGTCATATAGTTTTAGCAACAATATTAGTTACATAAATTTGAATCCAAAAAAATCAACAGATAGCTATCTAAGGATATCTTGCTTATTCCTTTAAATATTCAATTTTTAGCTTTATTTTCTTTTGTAATGTGGATGTACTCCAAGAGGAATTTTAAGTGCATGTACTTCAACTGAAATAGAAAAAAAATAGAGCAGTTTGCTTCAAATTTGCCAAAGTCATTTCACTCTTGTTGGCACATGAAAATATATGGTTTTGATGGATTGCCAAGGATTAAGGTTGGTGTCTTCTAATGAAAAAAATAATCAATGTATCACAGGAACATACTGGGTCAAACATTTTTCCACTTGCTAAATAAAAGTTAAAGCTATTTATCTGCACTCAAGTAAAAGAAGAAGAGAAACTTTCAGTTCAAACATGTAATTTATAAAGTGCTTAAAAAAAAAAAACAACTACCAGTAAGTGCTTGCCAGGTGTGGAACTTTCCATCATAGTATGTGACTGAGAGACTGTGACAGAAACACTATTTTGTGCTCTGGCATGGACATAGTCAGAAGAAGTTCATGGTATGGCAACATACCCACTTACTTTTCCAGCAATTTATTTGTTCATTCTTTCAGTGAATGTTTTTGGAACATTTACTGTGAGCCCAGTATTAAAGCAGGCACTCTGAGAGATGCAAAAGATGTAGTAGTTATAGCCCTCGCCTTCATGATGCTGGCATCTCCTCTTCCAGTCCTCTGAATGTTGGCTTGCTCCAGGTTTCAGTCTTTTGCCTCTTCTCTTCTTAATCTATACTCACTACCCTGCCAGTCCCATAGCTATAAATATGATCAATAAACATTCTGATCACTCTCAAATTTTTATTCCTAGCCCTAACCTTCAGACACATACTCAACTGCCTACTCAACCTCTTCACTTGGATGTCTAGTAGGCATCTCAAACTTAACTTGTCTGAAAATTTGCTCTTAAATTTCCCCCAGATTGACCCCACCCAATTCTGCCTCAGTTCAACAAATGTTAATACCACTCAGGTCAAAAACCTAACAGATATCCTTGATTTTTTCCCTCTTGCCCCATATCTTCCATCAACTTTCACCAATAGCCTTTTTCTTCTTCCAATTTTATCTCACCACAACACATCTTCACAGAGCAATCAAGGATTATCTAAGACATTATCAGATCATGTGACTATTCTATCAAAGTCTTCCAGAGGTGGGGCACCTGGGTGGCTCAGTCAGTTAAGTGTCTGACTCTTGAATTTGGCTCAGGTCATGATCTCACAGTTCATGGGATTGGACCCTGCATCCATGCTGACAGCATGGAGCCTGCTTGGGATTCTCTCTCTCTCCCTCTCTCTCTGCCGATCCCCTGCTCATGTGCGCTCTCTCTCTCTCTCTCAAAACAAATAAAACTTAAAAAAAAATCTTCCAATGGTTTCCTAATATAGTCAATAAAATCCAAGCTCTTCATCATGTTCTATAAGGCCCTTTATGATGTTTCCATCTCTTCCTTCCTGGTTCTAGGTAAATACACAGAGTGACCAATTTACTCAATGGCCAAATGCCTTTCAGTGAATTTCCCATTTCCAACTGAAGCCATATTCTCTATCATTAATGGGCATTATTTAGTAAAATTCACAGTTCTTAAAAGAATGGATTACACATGACTGCTATAGGCACATAGAACAAGGGAGCTACTAGAGTGATATGGGCTGGATCAGGAAAGTCTTCTTAAAAGAGATGAGTTTAAGGTTTGTACTTAATAGATGGTTTGGTCAGAAATTAAAAGAAAGGGAAGAGGTGAGAGGGAACAACAAGGCAAATACACATATAGAATTGAAGAGATAACTGGTCTGACTTTCTATTCACTGAGCAGTGGTGAATGGTAGATGTGGAGGGAAAGTGGAAGGAAAGCATTAGGATTAATCCCAAGAAGTTCACCACCTTTTAGATACCATGGAACCACTGCAGGATCTTCCTTAGGATAAAAAAAAAAAAAAGTGTTTTCAGAGACTAATTCATGTATTACTACATATATGGACCACATATTATTGTATTAGTCACTGGGTATGTGATGGTGAACAAAACAGACTGCTTTCATGGAGTTTCTGTCTTATGGAAATGATAGACATAAAATGAGTAAGCTCATAAGTATATAATTTAAATTGTGATAAATATTATTAGGAAAGCGAAGAGGGCACTGTGACAGAATCAAATTGAAACTACTTTAGATTGGATGGTCAGAGAAAGCCTTTAAAGAAATGATATTTCAATGGAGACCTGAAAGTCAAGAATAAGCCAGGCAAGTAAAGAGCATTCCTTGCAGAGAGGCAGCATGGATAAAAATCCTAATGGAGGAAGAAGGATTTCTATTTAATTATAAGGAAATACTCTCTATATTTATTGCAATATTTTTAAGTGGGTCAGATGAGCTATTTTCTAACAAACTATAAATTATCAAAATTAACTCAAGAGAAGGAAACTATGTGATATTTAGGACATATTTATATTAGAAATTATTTATTACTTATCTGAAATTCAAATTCAACTGATTATCCTGTATTTTACCTGACAACTTTATATTTTAACAGTATTAAATATCATCTGAGTGGCAATATCATGTATCTGATCAGAGACACAGGCATGTAAAAGAGTTCAAGGAATGGGAATGGTGGTATATGGATTTTGAATTAATCTGCTTTTATGCAGCAGGGTGTAGTGGAGATACTCTGAGGAACATATCTCAGTTAATACCAATCTTTGTGATGAGTTTGCCCTCAGCTTTTTACTCACTTATCCTTTTCACCTTTTCTCATTATCTTATGACCCTGTACTTCTTTCTCAAACTTCTTCACTGGTTTATAAGATCTTTCTCTGACTTTTCTTCTATCCAGTCCACAAATGTTAGTTTCCCAGTGTTCTGTCCCTGGTCATCTCAATTTCTCCTTCTTAATACCTTCATTTATGCATACCAAAAAGAAAGACACCAAAATGCTAACAACACTTACCTCAACATGGACACTAGTTGAATTTTATTCTACCTTTTCTTCTCTTTATTTTCCACATTTTACACTGAGTATTATTACTTTTTTACTAAGTATTTAAAAAAATATTTGCAATCAGGTTTCTGGCTATAATTAGAACTATCTAATGGAAAGAACGCTTAAGCAGTTAACAGTCATGAAACGAACTCAGGAACAAACTACACCTACATGCATGAAATATATAAAGGGTAATCAGAACCCAAGTTTAATAAATGCACAACTTTTTCCAAAAGCCACAAGGATTAGACAAAATTAAGCTAGATCACTGAAAATAAGAACATGATTGCATAGTAAACAAAACAAAACAAACCCTAGGGAGACCAAAGCTATATGAAAAATGCTATTGACTAATAAAATAGAAAATTCTTCAAACACAATTGGCAAAAAAGTTACAAAGAATTTATAACTCTCCCTCCACCTCTCTCCCTACACGTAATTTTTTGATAGAGAGTAATTTGGTAGGAAAGGCTAGAAAAAAGGGAAGTGATCTTTGTTGTTATTGTTGAATCTTCTAATAAAAGTACACACACATATAAATATATATACATATATTTTAATTTTTTTTTTCAACGTTTATTTATTTTTGGGACAGAGAGAGATAGAGCATGAATGGGGGAGGGGCAGAGAGAGAGGGAGACACAGAATCGGAAACAGGCTCCAGGCTCTGAGCCAGCAGCCCAGAGCCTGACGCGGGGCTCGAACTCATGGACCGTGAGATCGTGACCTGGCTGAAGTCGGACGCTTAACCGACTGCGCCACCCAGGCGCCCCTATAAATATATATTTTAAGTCAGGTATGAGCTGATTGGAATAAATGATAGTTTTGATAAAAAAGAAAAATAAAACAGAAACAGAGAAGTGCATTTTAAAGTCAGACAAAACCCTGCCTTCCTGGAGCTTACATTCAAGTTCTGGTAGATATAATATTTTTAACAATTTAGAAGTTCACAAATTCCACAAAAAAGTAGAGCAATTAAGGCAGATTGAGAATATGTGAGGGGAGATACAGTTTTAAACAGAATAGATTTTACTGAGGAGCAGAGTGAACAAAAACTTGAAGAGAGTGAGTAGTTAGACATGCCATTAATTTGTTGGAAGAGCTTTACTTTTTTTTTAATTAATTTATTTATTTTGAGAAACATAACATGCAAGCAGGGAACAGGAGAGAGAGAGAGAGAGAGAGAGAGAGAGAGAATCCTAAGTAGGCTCCATGCTGTCAGTGCAGAGTCAGATGTGGGGCTCAATCTCACAAATCATGAGATCACAACCTGAGCTGAAACCAAGAGTCGATGCTTAACCAACTGAGACACCCAGATGCCCCTGAAAGAGCTTTTAAAGCAGAGGAATTAACCAGTGCAAAGGCCCTAAGGCAATAAGGTGTCTAGCAATTTGAGGATTAGCTAGAACAGGAACACCAAGGGGGAAGAGTAGATAATTTCAGAAAGATACCAGAGCCAGATTGCATATGGAGTCCATTGCAATAACTTTAGCTTTAATTGAAGGAATTGGAGTCATTGGAAGAGGATAGGTTTAGTTAATATTTTCTGAATTCTTCTGTACTGCTGGTACTTAGGACAGTGCCTGGCATAAAGGAAGCACCCAAAAAATGTCTGTTACATTGAACCAAATTAAACCAGCTTGCTCCTGTTTTCCTCTCTCTTACATAATTACTTAATTACTGTATCAGTGAGTCCTACATGAGTGCTATTCTTTGACTCCCTCGCTTTCCCAATATTGGCTTCTCTTCTCCTGGATACCCTTGCAGCTTGGACTTTGGTGTGGGCAGAGGAATTCTTTTGTTTGTTTATTTTTATTTTTGAGAGAGAGCACATGCACACTTACATGTGCAGGGGATAGGCAGAGACAGAGGGAGACAGAGGATCCAAAGTAGGCTCTGTGCTGACAGCAGAGAGCCTGATGTAGAGCTTGAACTTACTAAATGTGAGATCATGACCTGAGTTGGGGCTGGATCCTTAACTGACTGAGCCACCCAGTTGCCCCCAAAATAATTGTTAGTGATCCTTTATTTTTGTATATATTTTTTTGATCTTTTTATTTATTTTTGAGACAGAGAGAGACAGAGCATGAGCAGGGGAGGGGCAGAGAGAGAGGGAGACATAGAATCTGAAGCAGGCTCCAGGCTCTGAGTTGTTGGCACAGAGCCCGACGCGGGGCTCGAACTCACGAGCTGTGAGATCATGACCTGAGCTGAAGTCGGACGCCCAACCAACTGAGCCACCCAGGTGCCCCGATCCTTTCTAACTTTTTAAAAATTTATTTATTTTGAGAGAGAGAGAGAGAAAAGTGAAGGAGGGGAAGAGAGAAAGGGAGAGAGAGAGAGAGAAACACAAATAGGCCCTGCACTGTCAGCGTGGAGCCAGACGTGGGGGTTGAACTCACAAATCGTAAGATCATGACCTGAGCCAAAGTCAGACATTAAACCAACTGGGCCACCCAGGCGCCCCTTGGGTAGAGGATTTCTAAGTCACCTGAAGCAGTATATTAAGATTTGAGCCTGAAGATAAAAGAATGATTCCAGGCTACTTTTCAGCATCCTAAATAATCTAGAACAAAATATACAAGCATCATTCCAGAAGTAGGAAGAGCAACCTGAATGGCTCCTTGTGCAAACCATAATGGGTCTTATTTGTTGTAATTTGGGACCCAATAGCTACTTACCCTATCCAACAGATGAGAGTCAGAGCAACCATTAATTCAAATTGGGAAAGGTTGTAGAAGGGAGAAACAACGTTCTGAGAATTTGGCTTAAGGATTAAAATTATCAAAATACCATATAGCTCATTTTTAGAATCTGTAAGATTTGGGTATGTGTCTTTCATATGCCTCCTGAAATAGCTGCAAATAGTATTTAAGAGTAATATGGAAAGCTTTGCTTCTACCCAAGATAGAGTAACAAGAACCAGATTTACTCACTTTTCTGATACAACAACAACAAAAACAACCCCAGAAAAAACATATGAAACAACCTCTGTCAAAATACTGGATTTAAAGCAGGGAAGGACATCTTCCTATAAGAGATGGGAAACAAATAAGGTATAATTTCCCCCAGTCTATTCCCTTAAAGGAATTTCCAGGCTGAAAAAATAAAAGGAGAGGGAACACAGAATCCAACAGACTACCTGAATTGAGAAATGGATCAGAGAGTCAGAGAGACCAAAGCAGTCACAATTTACAGAAAGAGTACTGGAGAGAAGAAAGATACATAGAGAATGCTGGATGTCTGCAAAGGGCCCCACTGAAGAGTTCAGAACACTGATATGTGTGTGCAAATGAGGAAACTATCCATGGTCAGGGGGAAAAATCGGAAAGAATTAGACAACAGAGTTTATGACACTCACAAAAAGCCAGGCATACTTGCAGACAGATTGAAAAAACTTGTAACTCATTGACCATTGGATAGGATACTCAGGAAGAAATGGCTTCAATAGTGAGGAATAATTAACCTTTGACTGAGTCAGAACCACCTAACAAATCATAAAAGCAAGCCCTGAGAGAATTAAACTGTTTCCAAGGAACTTAGTTATATCCCATAACAAAGCACAAGAATATTTGTAAGAATACAAAAATATCCAGTACCCAACAAGGCAAAATTTAAACTGTCTGACATCCAATCAAAGATTACCAGCTATGGGAATGCAAGCTGGTGCAGCCACTCTGGAAAACAGTATGGAAGTTCCTCAGAAAACAAAAACAAAAACAAAAACAAACAAACAAACAAAAAAACAACTACCCTATGACCCAGCAATCGCACTACTAGGCATTTATCCATGGGATACAGGTGTGCTGTTTCGAAGGGACACATGCACCCCCATGTTTATAGCAGCACTATCAACAATAGCCAAGGTATGGAAAGAGCCCAAATGTCCATCGATGGATGAATGGATAAAGAAGATGTGGTATATATATACAATGGAGTATTACTCAGCAATCAAAAAGAATGAAATCTTACCATTTGCAACTAGCATGGATGGATGCTAAAATAAGTTCTTTTGAGAGAAAGAAAATAATATAGGTCAGAAACTCAGATCTACATAAAGAAAGGAAGAGCATGAAATAAAGAATAAGTAAACATAAAAGAAAAACTTATTCTTCTTGTTCTTTTTAAAAAAAATTTTTTTTTCAACGTTTATTTATTTTTGGGACAGAGAGAGACAGAGCTTGAACGGGGGAGGGGCAGAGAGAGAGGGAGACACAGAATCGGAAACAGGCTCCAGGCTCCGAGCCATCAGCCCAGAGCCTGACGCGGGGCTCGAACTCCCGGACCGCGAGATCGTGACCTGGCTGAAGTCGGATGCTTAACCGACTGCGCCACCCAGGCGCCCCATTCTTCTTGTTCTTAATTGATCAAACAGGTAACAGTGTATTCAAAATAATAGCAATAATGTATTCAATTATGCATGTTTATGTATATATCATATATACTTATTATGCTTATATGTAAGTGAAACAAATGACAGTTATGATACAAGGAATGAAGAAAGGAACTAAGATAATTTGTTATTATAGAGTACTCACACTGCTCATGAAGTGGTATAGTCTTTTTTAAAAGGGGACATAGATTAGTTGCAAATGTATATTTCAATCTTCAGGGCAACCACTCAAAAAAAAGTAAAATAAGAAAGGTATAAATGATAAGCTAAGACAGGAGAGAAAATGGAATCATTTTGTGGTTTTAATTAACCACAAAAGGAGGCAGAAAAAAAGTCAAAGAGAAAATAGGAACATTTAACAAGGGCAACAAATAGAAAACAAAAACAAATATGGTAGATATATGCCCAAATATATCAATAATCACTTTGGATGTCAATGGTCTAAATGTATCAATTAAAAGACAGATCATCAGAGTGGATTAAAAAACATGACCCAATGTTAAATTTTGTATATAATGCTTTATAATTTAAAAGCATTTTTAAATTATTTTTTTCCATTGAGATAAGTGTACTCTTTAATCCACATTTTCTATTTCACCCATCTCTCCACCTACCTCCTTTCTTATAACTATCAGTTTGTTTACTGTAGTTGGGAGTCTGTTTCTTGGTTTCTCTCTCTCTTTTTTTCCTTTGCTCATTTGTTTTTTTTCTTAAATTCTAAATATGAGTGAGATCATATGGGGTTTGTCTTTCTCTGACTGACTTATTTCACTTGGCATTATTCTCTCTAGCTCTGTTCATGTTGTTGAAGATGGCAAGATTTCATTCTTTTTTATGGCTGAATAATATCCCATTGTATATGTATATACATATTTACCATTTTTTGTGCTTTGTTATTTATACTTGAAAACTATACATTCAGGATAATTTTATTTTAATATTCCCCATTTTATGAACATTTCCTCAAGTTCATGAAATGTTTAGATTCAATTATTCTAAATTCAAATTGTTATCTTCCACTTCTCCGAGCTGAATTTTGGTTAAGAAAAATAAAATGATTGCTCATATCTATATCTTTTTTCCCATTTTAATTATTTATGTTTATACCTGTGCCATTCTAACATCTTTAAATACAATCCTCTTCTGGGTCAAATCATAAAAGGATCTCTGAAGGCAGCAATGATGTTTGAATAAAAGCATGATCAGATTACAATTGTTTTTATTTGTTTTAGTGATAAAATTCAAGTCATACTGAAAAATTCAGTAATATTTAAGAGGGAGGTTGGTTTTGTTTCATCTTTGCTTTTGATTAGTTGGTTGGTTTAACAAATAAATTAAAAATCATGTAGAAGCTCTTGCTCTAAAGTAGGATTGATGGTATCACAAATTTAAAAATAGATTACCCAACAAAATTCTCATCATTCGTCATGCTGGTTGACTATTGTTGACTGGTAGATTTTATGGATCATCCACATTAAGGTTTGTTCTTCTTAAGTACCTTTCCTATTGGTATAGGTATTAGTTTATGCTATAGACTATGCTATAGTCTATGCTATGCTATAGTCTATGCTATGCTATAGTCTATGCTATGCTATAGTCTATGCTATAGTCTATGCTATAGACTAATACCTATACCATAGGTATAGACTATGCTATAGACTAAATTGTGTCCCCCTCCAAATTCGTATGTTGACGTTCTAACTTCCAATGTAACTGTATTTAGAGATAAGGTCTTTTAGGAGGTAATTAAGATTAAATGAGGTCTTAAGGGCAGGGTCTTAATCTGATAGGACTGAAGAAAAGGAAGAAACACCAGACACTTCTTTCTCTCTCCACGTATGCACAGGAGAAAAGCAATGTGAAGACACGTTGAGAAAGAGGCCAGCTGGTAGCCAATGAGAGAGGACAAATCTGCTGGGATCTTTGACTTCCAGCTTCCAGAACAGTGAGAACTAAATTTCTGTTGTTTAAGCCAGAAACTGTGGCTTATCCAAAGCCATTTGGATATTATATCCAAACTGTGGTATCTTGTTGTGGTAGTTATTATAAGTTTTAGTAAAGAATTGAGAATGATGTTATAAAGAAGAAAAAACAAACAAACAAACAAACATGACCCAACTGTATGTTTTCTATAAGATACCTACTTCAAGTATAAAGACACATAAAAGGGTGCCTGGCTGGCTCAGTTGGAGAAACATGTGACTCTTGGTCTTGGGGTAGTGAGTTCAAGTCCCATGTTGAGTGTAGAGATTACTCAAAATCTTAAAAAAAATAAAGACATAGGGGCGCCTGGGTGGCGCAGTCGGTTGGGCGTCCGACTTCAGCCAGGTCACGATCTCGCGGTCCGTGAGTTCGAGCCCCGCGTCGGGCTCTGGGCTGATGGCTCAGAGCCTGGAGCCTGCTTCCGATTCTGTGTCTCCCTCTCTCTCTCTGCCCCTCCCCCGTTCATGCTCTGTCTCTCTCTGTCCCAAAAATAAATAAACGTTGAAAAAAAATTAAAAAAAAAAAAATAAAGACATATATAGATAAAAAGTAAATGGATGGAGAAAAATACACCATACTAACACTAACTGAAGAAAGCAGGAGTAGCTATATTTATTTGAGACAGAGTAGATACCAAAAGACGGTTATCAGGAATAAAGTAGGATATTACATAATAATAAAGGGGTGAATGCTCTGGTAAGACATAGCAATTCTTAATGGGTATGTGCTTAACAAAAGAGCATCAAACTTCACTAGGTAAAAACTGATAGGATTGTGAGGATAAAGAGATGAATCTACTATTTATCATATATTTAAATATCCCACAGAAATGGATAGATCCAGCAGGCAGAAAATCACTAAGGACACAACAGAACTCAACACCACCACCAATGGACTGAATATAATTGACATCTATAGACTACTTCACCCAATAATAGCAAAATAGACATTCTTCTCACAATCACATGGGACATTCACCAAGACAGAGATCATAAAAGAGCCCAGAGATCTGGGCCATAAAACACAACTTAATAAATGGAAAAGAACACAAATTGTACAGTGTCTTCTCTCAGATCATAATGGAATTAAACTAAAAATCAGTAACAGAAAGAGAACTGGAAAATGCCAAAATAGGTGGAGATTAACATAATTCTAAATAACATATTGGTGTTAAAAAGAAATTGCAAGAGAAATTTTAGAATATTTTGAACTAAAAGAAAGAGAAAACAAGTGAAATAAGTCAGAGAAACATAAAATGCCATGACTTCACTTATATGTGGAATCTAACAAACAAAAACAAAAATAAAAACAAAAAAGAGAAACAAGATTCATAAATATAGAGAACTAGTGGTTGTCCAAGGAGAGGGGTTGGAGAATAGGCAAAATAGGTGGAAGAGATTAAGAGGTACCCATTCTCAGTTATTTTTTTTAATTTATTTTTTTAACTTTCCACATTTTTTTAATTTTATTTTTTATTTTTTTAAATTTACATCCAAATTAGTTAGCATATAGAGCAACAATGATTTCAGGAGTAGATTCCTTAGTGCCCCTTACCCATTTAGCCCATCCCCACTTCCCACAACCCCTCCAGTAACCCTTAGTTTGTTCTCCATATTTATAAGTCTCTTCTGTTTTGTCTCCCTCCCTGTTTTTATATTATTTTTGTTTCCTTCCTTGTGTTCATCTGTTTTGTCTCTCAAAGTCCTCATATGAGTGAATTCATAGATTTTTGTCTTTCTCTGACTAATTTCACTTAGCATAGTACCCTCCAGTTCCATCCACGTAGTTGCAAATGGCAAGATTTCATCCTTTTTGATTGCCAAGTAATACTCCATTGTGTGTATAAACATATATACATATATATAATAAACATATATCTATATCTATATCTATATCTATCTATCTATCTATCTATATATATATCACATCTTCTTTATCCATTCATCCATCGATGGACATTTGGGCTCTTTCCATACTTTGGCTATTGTTGATAGTGCCGCTATAAACATGGGGGTGCAGGTGTCCTTTCAAAACAGCACACCTGTATCCCGTGGATAAATGCCTAGTAGTGCAATTGCTGGATTGTAGGGTAGTTCTATTTTTAGTTTTTTGAGGAACTTCCATACTGTTTTCCAGAGTGGCTGCACCAGCTTGCATTCCCACCAACAATGCAAAAGAGATCCTCTTTCTCTGCATCCTCGCCAACATCTGTTGTTGCCTGAGTTGTTCATGTTAGCCATTCTGACAGGGGTAAGGTGGTATCTCATTGTGGCTTTGATTTGTATTTCCCTGATGATGAGTGATGTTGAGCATTTTCTCATGTGTCAGATGGCCATCTGGGTGTCTTCTTTGGAGAAGTGTCTATTCATGTCTTTTGCCCATTTCTTCACTGGATTATGTTTTTTGGGTATTGAGTTTGAGAAGTTCTTTATAGTTTTGGATACTAACCCTTTATCTGATATGTCATTTGCAAATATCTTCTCCCATTCTGTTGGTTGCCTTTTAGTTTTGCTGATTGTTTCCTTCGCTGTGCAGAAGCTTTTTATTTTGATGAGGTCCCAGTAGTTCATTTTTGCTTTTGTTTCCCTTGCCTCCTGAGACGTGTTGAGTAAGAAGTTGCTGCGGCCAAGATCAAAGAGGTTTTTGCCTGCTTTCTCCTCAAGGATTTTGATGGCTTCATGTCTTACATTGAAGTTTTTCATCCATTTTGAGTTTATTTTTGTGTATGGTGTAAGAAAGTGGTCCAGGTTCATTCTTCTGCATGTCACTGTCCAGTTTTCCCAGCACCACTTGCTGAAGAGACTGTCTTTATTCCATTGGATATTCTTTCCTGCTTTGTCAAAGATTAGTTGGCTATACGTTTGTGGGTCCATTTCTAGGTTCTCTATTCTGTTCCATTGATCAGAGTGTCTGTTCTTGTGCCAGTACCATACTGTCTTGATGGTTACAGCTTTGTAGTATAGTTTGAAGTCTGGGATTATGATGCCTCCTGCTTTGGTTTTCTTTTTCAAGATTGCTTTGGCTATTCAGGGTCTTTTCTGGTTCCATATAAATTTTAGGGTTATTTGTTCTACCTCTGTGAACCCATTCTCAGTTATAAAATAAATAAGTCACAGGGATAAAAATTACAGTATAGGGAATATAGTCAACAATATGGTAATAACTTTGTATAATGACAGATAGTAACTACATTTATCATGGTGAGCATTTCATAATGTACATAACTGCTGAAACACTATGTTATAAACTTGAAACATAATATATTGACTATACTTCAATAAAAAAATAAAAGGAGGAAATTAGGAGAAGTGGAAAAATTTAAACAATGACTTATGATATTTGATATCAAACAATTGGATGATATGAAGAAATTATTAAATATTTTTGGTGATAAAGAATATTGTGTTATGTTTTCAAAAAGTCCTTACCTTTAGTGAAATATACTGAAATATTTTTAGATAAGATGAGATGCCTAGAATTTGCTTCAAAGTACCCAAAACTGAGGGAGAAAAAAAGTGGAGGTATAGGTGGAAGTAAGAGAGGCGATGGGGTGACAATAATTGAAGTTAGCAGATAAGTATATGGAGGTTCATTAAATTGTTATCTCTACTTTTGTATATACTTGAAGTTTTTCACAATAAAAAGAAAATAAAAATCAATACTTTAATAACAAACAATTAGAGCAGAAATCAATGAAATTAAAAACAGGAAATCAATAGAGAAAATCAATGAAACCAAAAGTCCGTTCTTTAAAAAGATTTAAAAAATCAACAAGCCTCTAGCCAAGCAAACTAAGAAAAGAAAGAGTACACAAACTACTAACATCAGAAATGAAAGAAGGAACATCACTACAGATCCCATGGAAATTGAAAGGATAATAAAGCAATACTATGAACAACTCTATGCCCATAAATCTGTTAAGCTAGATGAGTGAACCAACTTCTTACAAGGCACAGTTCACACAGATATAGACAATCTGAATAGACATATATCTATGAGATAAATTAATAATAATTAATATCAATAATTATTTAATTATTAATAATTAATAATTAATAATCTCTGCACACAGAAAGCATCAGACTCAAATGATTTCCCTGGTAAATTTTATGAAACATTTGAGGAAGAAATTATACCAATCCTCTACAATCTCTTTCAAAGGATAGAAGCAGAGGGAATATTTTCTAACTCATTCTATAATGCCAAGACCAGAAAAAGACATTACAGGAGAAGAAAGCTATACCAATATTTCTCATGAACACGGATGCAAAAATATTAGCAAATTGAATCCAAACAAGAAAGCTATACCAATATTTCTCATGAACATGGATGCAAAAATATTAGCAAATTGAATCCAAACAAGAATAAAAAGAATGATATGGTACAATCAAGTGTGATTGATGTATGCAAGGCTGGCTCAACATTTGAAAATCAATTAATGTAATCCATCATATCAGTTGGCTAAAAAAGAAAAATCACATTATCGTATCAGTAGATGCAGAAAAATCATTTCAGGAAACCTAATACCCATTCATAATAAAATCTCTCAGTAAACGAGAAATAGAGGGGAACTTTCTCAATTTGAGAAAGACTATCTACAAAAAACCTACAGCTAACATCCTTAATGGTGAGAAACTCAAATCTTTCCTAAGATCAGGAACAAAGCAAGAACATGCCCTCACCACTCTATCATACTGAAAGTCCTTGCTAATGTAATAAGGCAAGTAAAGGAAATAAAAGGTATATAAAGTAGGAAAGAAGACATAATACTATCTTTGCAGATGACATGATTATCTATGCAGAAAATCCAAAAGAATCAACAACAACAACAACAAAAATTTCCAGCACTTGTAAGTAATTAAAGCAAAGTTGTAGGATATAAAATTAATATTCAAGCATTAATTGCCTTCCAACATACTAACAATGAATAAGTGGAATTTTAAACTAAAAACACAATACCATTTATATTAGTGCCCCCAAGATAAACTACTTAGGTATAAATCTAACAAAACATATACAAGATCTACATGAGAAAAACTGTAAAACTCTGTTGAATAAAATCAAAGCATTAAATGGAGAGATATTCCATATTCATGGATAGAAAGATGCAATATAGTCAAGATGTTAATTCTTCCCATCTTGTTCTACAGATTCAATGCAATCCCAATCAAAATCCCCAAAAGTCATTTTGTGGATACTGACAAAATGATTCTAAAGTTTATATGGAGAGGCAAAAGACCCAGAATAGTCAACACAATATTGAAGGAGAAGAACAAAGCTGGAGAACTGATGCTACTTGATTTTAAGATTTACTATAAAACCGCAGTAATCAGAACAGTGTGATACTGATAAAAAAAAAAAAATAGACAAATAGATTAATGGAACAGAGTAGAGCTCAGAAAAGGAATCCCAAAAGTATAGTCAACAGATCCTTGACAAAGGAACAAAGGCAATACAATGGGCAAAGAGAGTGTCTTCCCAAACGGTGCTGGAACAACTGCACATCCACATGCAAAAAAATGAATCTACAGACTCTACATCCTTCGCAAAACTTAACTCAAAATGGATTATAGACCTAAAAGGAAAATTCACATCTATAAACCTCCAAGAAGATTAACACAGGAAAAAAACCTACATGACCCTGGATATGGTGATGTCTTTTTAGAGACAACATCAAAGATATGATTCACAAAAGAAATAATTAATAAATTAAACTATATATCAGTTAAAATTTCTCTGTGAAAGAAAATGTCAAGAGAATTAGACAACAAGCCACAGGCTAGGAGAGAATATTTGTAAAAGACACATCTGATAAAGGACTGCTATCTAGCATGTACAAAAATTTATTAAAACTCAACAATAGGAAAACAACCAATGATTAAATAATAGGCCAAATGGGGTGCCTGGGTGGCTCAGTTGGTTGAGTGTCATACTTTTGATTTCAGCTCAGGTCATGATCCTGGCTCAGGTCATGATCCTAGGGTCATGGGAACAAGCCCCACATTGGGCTCTGTGCTGAGTGTGGAGCCTGGTTAAGATTCTCTCCCTCCCTCTCTCTCTCTCCTTCTGCCCCTCTCCCTTGCTTGTGTGCTCTCTCTCAAAAAAAAAAAAAAAAAAAAAAAAAAAAGAAAAGGTCAAGGACCTTAACAGACACCTCACCAAAGAAGATATACAGATGGTAAATGTATGATGTATGTATGAAAAGATGCTCCACATCATATGTCATCAAGGAAATACAAATTAAAACAACAATAAGATACCCCTACACACCTATTAGAATGTTCAAAATCCAGAACACTGACAACACCAAATACTCGTGAGGGTATGGAACAACAGGAATTCTCAAATGTTGCTGGTGGCTATGCAAAATGGTACAGTCACTTTGGAATACAGTTTAGCAGTTTCTTGTAAAACTAAACATATTCTTATCATATAACCTGCAATTGTGCACTTTGGTATTTATCCACAGGAGTTGAACTGGCCCATAGATATTTACAGCAGTTTTATTCATAATTGCCAAAAACCGGAAATAACCAATGTCCTTGAGTAGGTAAATGGATAAACTGTGGTACATCCAGACAATAGAATATCATTTAGTACTAAAAGAAATGAGCTGTCATGAAATGAAAAGATATAGAGGAAACTTAAATGCATTTTACTAAGTGAAAGAAGCCAATCTGTAAAGGCTACATATGGTATGATTGCAACTATATGACATTCTGGAAAAGGTAAAACTATAAAGACAATAAAAAACACCAATAGCTGCCATGGGTTAAGGAGGGAGAGATGTATACGTATATCACAGAAGACTTTTAGGGCTGTGAAAATACTCTGTATGATATTATAATGATAGAGAAATGTCATTATACATTTGTCCAAACCATAGAATGTACAACACCAAGCATGAACCTTAAGTTAAAGTATGGATTTGGGGAGATTGTGATGTGCCAGGTAGGTTCATCATTGGTTTAAGAAAAAAAGTAACATTCTGGGGGCACCTGGATGGCTTAGTTGGTTAAGTGTACGACTTTGGCTCAGGTCATGATCTCACGGTTCGTGAGTTTGAGCCCTGCATGGGGCTCTGTGCTGACAGCTCAGAGCCTGGAGCCTGCTTCAGATTCTGTCTTCCTCACTTTCTCTGCCCTTCCCCAACTCATGCTTTGTCTGTCTCTCAAAAATAAATAAACATTTAAAAACAAATGAAAAAAATAAGTACCATTCTGGTGAGTGAAGTTGATATCTGGGAGACTATGCATGTGTGAGGGCAGAGAGTATATGGGAAATCTGTACCTTCCTTTCAATTTTATTATAAACCAAAAACTACTCTAAAATTGTCCTTCTGTAAAATCCATAATCTTACCTAAATTAATTCACCTTTGAGATGTATCTAATCATTGAAAACTTCATACAAAATTTCCTTTCAACAACATTGTTTTCCTTCAAAGTACGATGTACATATATATCTTCCTCTCTTTTTTTAATGTTTGTGTATTTATTTTGAAAGAGACTCAATTTATTTATTTTGAGAGAGAGTCTGTGCTGTCAGCACAGAACCCAACACAGGGCTCAATTCCCTGAGCCACGAGATCATGACCTGAGCCAAAATTAAGAGTCCAACGCTTAAATGACTGAGCCATCCAGGTTCCCCTCTTCCCCAATTTTTAATACTTCATGGTAGGAGGGGCGCCTGGGTGGCGCAGTCGGTTAAGCGTGCGACTTCAGCCAGGTCACGATCTCGCGGTCCGGGAGTTCGAGCCCCGCGTCAGGCTCTGGGCTGATGGCTCAGAGCCTGGAGCCTGTTTCCGATTCTGTGTCTCCCTCTCTCTCTGCCCCTCCCCCGTTCGTGCTCTGTCTCTCTCTGTCCCAAAAATAAATAAACTTTGAATACTTCATGGTAGGAAAGATACTTTGGCATCAAGATTAAATCTGAATGGCTGTGGATTCTGATCTGATTCCTCCACTATTTTGCTAGTTTCCTTTACTACAATAGCCTCACCTTTTTATGTCTAACATGAAAAGCCAGAGAAGCCTGATTAAATAGATGAGGACTATTCCACAGTTGTATGCAAATACCGTATTTAAAGAATTTAAAGAATTATCTCCTGGAAGAGGAATTACACTTGTTTGGTATGACCCCAAGAACTCAAACTGGGACTGGTTTGGTAGGAGCTACAGAAAAATACTTTACAGTAAGGGAAATGTTAGAACTGCACCAGTGGAGTTTATGTTGACTTAGTCAATAATGAGCTCCCCAGCATGGTAGGTGTTCAAGAACAGGCTAAATGTTTATTAGGGGGAATTCAAGCCTCTGTTTTCAACCAAGGTGAAGATGAAGTAATCTATGTGGGATAAAACTTCACAATATTACTAAAAATTTGCAACAAAAATGAGCCCCCAAATAATTCTGCTGGATTTAAAAAACTTAATTGGCAATAAATATATGTGTAGACTATCATTTGTCAATTTCAGAATAGATAGGTTTTTTATTCCTGCAGGCTGGAACCCAACTTCTTGGACAATGTTGTTGTTAGAATATGCAAATCAAGAACCAGTAAACTCGATGATGATATTTGTCCTAGAAATTCACTTGAGTTTAACCAACTTACAGAGCAGTTTCTCTCTGCTGAATGTACCAAAACAAAAAATTACTTTGAATACTTAAAATTGCGGATTCTGGCTCTTACTATCACCTCTCCCAGTCCCCAGCATTTCTTATTTAATGTTTCTTTGTGGAACCCAGGCATTTGATTTTAAACAATTATTCTATGGGATTTTTATTGTCAGTAGTCATAAAATTACACTGAGAAACACAAAGAAAAGAGTAGAAAAGATCAACTACCAATCTTTCTATCCAAGTGTTTATGAGAATGCTACAGAACTTCATGTTCAGATGAATTCCATCTTTAAAAGAAACAAATACTGACACATTTTGCTTTTTTTCTATCTCAGGGCAAAGAGCCAAAATGAAATTGATAGTTCTTGCTGTCACTGTTGGCCTAACTTTGCTGCTAGGAGTCCAAGCCATGCCTGCAAATCGCCTTTCTTGCTACAGAAAGATACTCAAAGATCGCAACTGTCACAACCTTCCAGAGGGAGTAGCTGACCTGACAAAGATGGATGTAAATGTCCAGGATCATTTCTGGGATGGGAAGGGATGTGAGATGATCTGTTACTGCAACTTCAGCGAATTGCTCTGCTGCCCAAAGTAAGGAAATGTAATTGCAAAATATATAGCTATGAAATGTATGCACAACAACTTTTTTTACGACAAACTTTATAATGTGTTTGCTGAAACTAATCACCCTTCTTTAGTAAAATCCTAATTAAATCTCAGGTTTTTTCTAGAATCATCACCATTGTATACGGAACTGAATGTTTTCATTTAAAAAAACAGAGTTTGGCAGATTTTAATAAAACTAAATGAAATCCAGAAAATAACACTCCAATACATTAAATTCTAAATTCCCTGACTTTACCACACACACACACACACAAAAATGCCAGCAAAGGTCAACTTCAAGGTTGATATCTTAAATCAATGTGAACTAATAAAAGGCTTTAGATAAAAGATCCTACTGAACAAGACCAATTAATTGGGCAGAAAAGTGGTAATGGTCAAAGAAAAAGTTTCTAGCTCTATATATAAGTTAACTAGAAATGAACTAAATAAAAACTAGCTACTGATTTGGAAAGTAGGCACATTTTAAGCATAATACAATGGTAGATAACTTTTTTTTGGTTCTTGTTCTTAAAATCGTCTTCCTCTTGGTTACTAAAGAGTCTCAAATCTATGATCTTGGCTATTTCATACTGAAATTAGCTCTTTCAAATTACTTACAACATATATCATCATATTTTCATTTTTCTAAAAAAAACCTGTGACGTAGAAAGGGCAGATATAATCATCCTATCAAGAAAAGGTGCAGAGAGGTAAAATGACCAGCACTATCCCACACAACTGGTTAATACCAGTACTGACATTAAAATCCAGGTCTTCTGATTTGGAACAGATATTTTTTTTTTTAACAAGGCAGTTGGTTCTTAATGTGTGGTTCCCAGAACAGCAGCTTCAATGTCACCTAGTTCTTGTTAAAAATGCATATCTATCCTTGAGCCTTAGACCAGACCTACTGAATCAGGAATGCTGGAGATAAGGCATAGCAATTATGACTTAACAAGCCCTGTAGGTGATTCTGCTAAAAGTTTGAGAATCACTCGTACTAAATATCAAGAACTTGAGTTAACTGATGCATTAAAATGACTTAATTTTTCCCAGACTACACAAATGAAATGCCATTTAATATTGAAATACCATTTTCGCTTTTTTGTAATTGTAAGACTTGAAGCCAATTAACTGAAATGTATTTGTATTTATTTTATGATATAATTTTGTCATCATCTGTGTTAATGGATGAGAACAGAAGTCTGGACATACAAAAGTACTTTCTATCTGATTTTAGTTACCTTTTCCCCAGTCGCAACAGATTTACTTACTTTGCTAAGTTTATTTCCTTTTTCCTTCCACTGTCAACACAAATTTTAATTTGCCATCCTGTTTTCTTTTCATTTTTATTGAAATATAATTGACATATAGCACTGTAGAAGTTTAAGGTGTACTTGATAGACATCTTGATAGACATCTATTACATAATGATTATCATAATAAGTTTAGTTAACATCCATCACCTCAAGAAAAAATTTTTTCTCTTGTGATGAGAACTTTTAGGGTTTATTCTCTTAGCAACTTTCGAATATATGACACAGCACAGTAAACTATACTTATGTTGTAGTTTACAGATGAAATATATTTCTAATGAGCCATTGTAATACAATTTTATATTATCCCATGCATTTTTATACTTTACCTTTTGTGACCTTTTCAACAACAGTAGGATTGAATAGTTTAACATTTGTCCTTTCCCTATAAAGCCTAGAAATTTGTTTTTTGACTTTTCTAAGAATTTTTTAACCTTATATTTCTTATATGTAGATTTAAACTTCATGGCCCATCCGCACTCATATCAGAAAAATAGTATTTTTGGTATGATCATAAAGTTTTGAAATCATTTAATTTTTCCTTTTCTTTACAGGTAAAGGATAGCATAATATAAATGGCAAATGGGAGGAAAGTAGGAGAATTCATTACCTTCTTGGTCTTTGTTGCTTCTGTGGCAAGTCCTCCCACTCATTCGCTTTGTAGTTTATTCCCTAAAAAGAATAGTTATATCTGAAATCCTGGAAATCATTGTCCATTTTTAATCCAGAAAAGATTAATAGATATCTCAGTTTTCAGCTGAATTTAACTCGTGTCCTACTCTCTTTCAGAGATATCTTCTTTGGACCAAAGATCTCTTTTGTGATTCCTTGCAACAATCACTGAGAATCTTCATGTATTCCAGAGAACATCATCTTTCATTTCCCACATACTGCACTATATCAACATAACTGCATTTCAAGTTTCTATCCAGTGCAATAAAGCACAGATTCTATACATTCTTACTTGTCTAAAACAGTAAACTTGAGTTAAATAAGTAGTAATAAAAAATAATTCAATTTGAATTTTCTCTGTGGAGATTGTTGGTACTGGTTAAAAATTTTGGTTAGAGTGGCATCTGGGTGGCTTAGTTGGTTAAGCATCTGACTCTTGATCTCATTTCAGGTCTAGTAATCTCAGGGTTGTAAGTTTGGGCTCTGTGCTGGGTGTGAAGCCTACTTAAAAACAAACAAACAAGCAAACAAACAAAGAAAAGGAAAGAAAAGAAAAATTTTGCCTAGAAAATTTTCATTTGTGAGGTGTTCAGTAGGCTCAGTAGAAAAATTTTTGAATAGTTCAATAGCCATAATCCTGGCTCAAAGGTGAAGAACTTTTAGTTCTTAGTTGATAGTTACTGACCATGTAAACTTAATGGAAAGAATCAGATATAAACTGAAGTTCTCAGAAAGGAATCTACAAGTTTTCTAGTAAGAGGGTAAAAGGACTGGGGCACTTGGCTGGTTTGGTTGGTAGACCAGGGTCCTGAGTTCCAGCCCCATGTTGGGCATAGAGTTTACTTTAAAAACAACAACAACAAAAAAAGACAAAGCGAGCCAGTATTTAAGTACATATTATTATGTATGCCAAATATTTCAAGTCCATTTTCACTTCACTCTCCCAAAAAACAACAAAACCTTCACGGTAAGTATTCTTAAACCCATTTTTCAGATGCTAACTTAAGATAATTGCTAAAAATCAAGGCAGAATTTGAACAGAGTTCTAATTCCAAAGCCCATACGCTGCACACTCACACGTATAGCTCTATTCTCAAAATTACGATGTTTATCCCTGATGTATCAATTTTTCTTGAGAATAACATATATTAAAAGAAATTTGTAATGGATTAAAGTCACATGAATGTTAAAGGTAAATCTTCAAAGATATTTTCTGATAGAGGCAGCTTCAGACTATGCCCCATATCTCAGGAGGTATGCATTGACTAGTGGCCATCAGTGATAATTTCAGAAAGTCCTTCATTCCATAAAAATGTGTTAAATGTTTGCTAAGCACCAGCTATTATTTAGATTTGGGGATATAGTAATAAATAAGATGGACCTTTCCTCTTGGAACTTGTATTCTAACAAAGTTTAGTAACTACAAAAAAAAAATACTTATTTATAAATGGGAAGCCTGCCAAAGAGGGGAAGTTTAGAGGGTAATACAAAGTATTGTTATGGGGAAAACTTTAGTACCATACCATGCAGTAGACCTATCATTTTGTGAATAAAAGTGACATTATTTAATTGAAATATGTACTTGGAGGTCCCTGATCTGTTTCTGAGGACCACACCCAGAACAGTATCTGTTCTCTATTTAGTATCCAATAAGTGTTACTGGACTGGACCAAACAATTTTGAAGTAGTCAGAATTCAGTTCCCCTTAAAATCTACACAAAAATCAGTCAGTGTTTTAATGGTATGACCTCCTACAAAAATGCATGAAGAAGTAGAATTGTTTAAAAAAACAACAACAATTCATTAGGGCTTTTTTCATTGAATTAATTGGTATTAAAATCAGACTAAGTAATATAAGTGTTAGATCCTTTCTGAAACAGTGCAGAGAATAAGTACATAAGAAAATCATCAGTAAACCTGTTTCATTTTCTACTTGGTATAGACCCTCTTTGAGGGAGGAAAAAAGCGTTAAAGATTCAGTATCTCTATTTATAAATGATACATCAGCGTGAGGGCATCAGTAAGACAACAATGGCTCTTGAAGAAGTGTTTCCTTATTACTGCAAATGAAATGTGGTGAGAAAAATAGTATTTGAAAAAAAGCTAAATATTTAGTGGAATTTTATAGATTATTATGAGTATTCATCATATATTCCCCTTTCTGAAAATAACTTCTGTAATATGAAATTAAATTACAGTCTTTTAGAAATGAATGCATAACAGAAGCACACATTCTTCTTTATATTACCAAATAAATATAAAAACATGAATGTTCATACAACTTACCTTATGCAGTTTTTCCCAACTAGGTCAATGTATTTTTCAAAGCAAACATTTCATTCAATCACATTAATAAACAGATGCCTTATTTTGTCAATAGCTTTTAGCTACAAGAAAAGACAATAAAGCTTTTATTAAAAATTTACTATTTTTCTTAACACTGTCTTACAAATGAATGAGGTAGGTATGGTCATGATCCCTGTTTTAAATTTTTTTTTTTTAATGTTTATTTATTTTTGAGACAGAGAGACAGAGCATGAACGGGGAGGGGCAGAGAGAGAGGGAGACACAGAACCGGAAGCAGGCTCCAGGCTCTGAGCCATCAGCCCAGAGCCTGACGTGGGGCTCGAACTCATGGACCGCGAGATCGTGACCTGAGCTGAAGTCGGCGCTTAACCGACTGAGCCACCCAGGTGCCCCAATGATCCCTGTTTTATAGGCAAAGCACCAAGGTTTAGAGAGATTAAATAGTTTGAATTGTTGTATTATCAGTTACATTATCAGAGAAGTAGTGCCAGGTTCTGAATAGGGCTAGTCTTACTCTAGCATCTAGAATCTTAACCACTACATTATTTAATAGCATCATCTATTTCCTTTGTAGGAAAACAAACCTTTACTGATATGGGACACAGGATTGTACACTTCAGCTAGCTCATATAAACTAAATGCCTCCTGATTTAACAATTTCTGTATTTTTTATCTTTGATATTTTATATACTTTTCCATATGAATCTGAGCACAGAGTTGACAGTAATACTCACTAATAGCTCATCTCTTCTTGATATAATTTCCCCTTTCCTCATCATAATCCATAGGAATGCCTTGAATATTTTTGTTTTCTGGGATTAAGTACTAATCCTAAAAGATTATTTGAGTATTGGAACCCAGGATTGAGTATGGAGAACCCAAACAATGAGCAACAACCACTGGAGGAAGGGAAGGACAAATTACGAACATTCAACAGATCACCTTGAAATTTTAACTTCCGTATAGGTGCTCACAGGTACACAGGACTTCCTTCCAAAAGAAATCATTTTTGTGGGTCGACTGGGTGGTTCAGTTGGTTAAGTCCCTGACTCTTGATTTCGCTGGTTAAGTCCCTGACTCTTGATTTCGCTCAGGTCATGATCTCATGGTTTAGTGAGTCTGAGCCCCACATGGGACTCTGCGTGCTGACAGCATGGAGCCTGCTTGGGATTCTCCCCCTCTCTGTCCCTCCCCCACTCATGCTCTGTCTCTCAAAATAGATAAACTTAAAAAAAAATCATTTCTGCAAAATATGGCAGGTGCTTTTAAAATGTAAATGATCCTGAGGTGCCTGAGTAGCTCAGTTGGTTCAGCGTCCAACTTTGGCTCAGGTCATGATCTCACAATTTGTGAGTTGGAGCCCCATATTGGACTCTGTGCTGACAGCTCAGAGCCAGGAGCCTGCTTTGGATTGATTCTGTGTCTCCCCGCCCCCCGGCCGGCTTGCACATGCACACTCTCCCTCTTAAAAATAAACATTAAAAAATAATAAAATAAAATGGAAACGATCCCATCAGTAAAGCATTACAGGCTTTAAAGTAATTCTCCCAAAAAAGAAAAAATAATCAAATTCATATATTTCTAAATCATTTTGCAGTAAGAGCCTAAGCCCAAACTTTACTCTCAAAGATTTGAAGAGAAATTGATATTAGAAAATTATAGTAAATTGACACTGATTTAGCTTCTCCAATTTACTTCTATAGAATGATACCATGATGGGCTCAACTTTGCAGAGTGGTGTATCTAGAGAGAAATATAAGGCATATATGTAGCCCCTATATTCCAAGAATTTTACAAATAAAAACCCATATCAACATTACCCTGATACCAAAGTCAGGCATGGACAATCTGAGGAAACTCCAGACCAATATCCCTTATGAATATAGATGCAAAACTCTTCAAAAAAAAATATTAAGAAGCCAAACTGAAAAGCACATTAGAAGGATTATATACCATGACCAAGTAAAATTTATCCCAGGAATGCAAGGGTGGTTCAATATAAGAAAACGATTTGAGGGGCATCTGGGTGGCTGAGTCAGTTGAGTGTCTGACTTTGGCTCAAGTCATGATCTCCTAGTTGGTGAGTTCGAGCCCTGTGTCTGGCCCTAGGCTGATAATGTGAGCCTGCTTGGGATTCTCTCTTTCTCTCTCTGCTCCTCCCCCATTCTTTCTCAAAATAAATACATTTAAAAAAAAATTTTTATTTACTTTTGAGAGAGAGAGACAGAGCAAGAGTAGGGGAGGGACAGAGAGGGAGACATGGAATCTGAAGCAGGCTCTAGGCTCTGAGTTGTTAGCAGAGCCTGACATGGGACTTGAACTCACAAACCCGTGAGATCATGACCTGAGCTGAAGTCAGATGCTTAAGTGACTGAGCCACCCAGGTGCCCAAAATAAATAAATTAAAAAAAAAAAAGAAAGAAAGAAAATCATTTGATGTAATACATCACATTAATAGACTAAAGGGGGGAAAACACATGATCATCTCAAGAGTTATAGAAAAAGTATTTTACAAAATTCAACACCATTTCAAGATAAAAATACCCAGAAAACTACAAATAGAGAGGAATTTCCTTAACATGATAAAAAGCATTTATGAAACACTTAGAGATAACATCATAGTCAATGGTAAAAGACTGAAACATCTCTGAAGAACAGAACAAGGATGCCTGCTTTCCCCACTGCTAGTCAACACTGTACTGGAAATCCTAGCTAGAGCATTTTGGCAAAAAAAAAAAAAAAAAAAAAAATAATAATAATAATAATAATTAAATAAATGATATCCAAATTGGAAAGGAAGAAATAAAACTATCTCTGTTCACAGTTAACATGAGTCTGTATATAGAAAACCTCCTAGAATATACACAAATACCACTAGAGGTAATAAATGAAATTCAGCAGTTGTGGGGGTCAACACACAAAAATCAGTTGTGTTTCTTTACACCAGTAATAAACAATACACAAAAAGAAATCAAGAAAATAATTCTATTTACAGTAGCATCAAAAAGAATAAAATACCAGAAATAAATTTAATCAAGATGGTGTGGGGCATGGAAACTGGAAACTATAAACATTGCTGAAAGAAATTTTTAAAAACCAAAATAAATGGAAAGACATCCCATGTTCATGGACTGATACACTTAACATTGTTAATACGGCAATCTTAAAGTGATCTAGAGATTTAATACAGCCTTCATCAAAATTCTAAAGGCCTTTTGGCAAGAAATGGAAAAAACCAATATGGAACTACAAAGGATCTCAGATAGCCTAAATGATATTGAAAAAGGAAAACGGGTAGGAGAACTCACACTTCCTGACTTCAAAACTTACTGCAAGGCTGCAACAGTCAAAAGATTCTAGTACTGGCATAAGAATAGATATATGAACCAATATAATAGAATTGAGAATACATAAATAAACCCAAACATCTAGGGCAAATTGATTTTTGACAAGGGTGCCAAAACCATTCAGTGAAAAATAGTCTTCAATAAATGGTGCTGAGACAAATGGATAACCACATTCAAAACAATTAAGTTGAACCTCTACCTCACTCCATGTACAAAAATTGACTCAAAACAGGCCAATGACCTGAATTTAAGTCCTGAAGTTATAAGCTTCATAACCTCAGATTTGGCAATGAATTCTTAGATCTGATACCAAAAGAGTAACAAAAGAAAAAAATAAATTAGATTACATAAAAACTAAAACCTTTTGTGCATCAAAGAACATTATCAAGAATATGAAAAGGCAATCCACAGAATGGGAGAAAATATTTGCAACTTGTATATCAAATATGAACTTAATATCCATATACAGAAAAACTCCTGCAACAAGAAGACAATCAATCCAATTAAAAAAATAAGCAAAGGATTTAAATAGATATTCTCTAAAGAAGATAATACAAGTGGACAACATGCATGTGAAAAGATATTCAGTATCAATGGTCATTAAGGAAATGCAAATTAAAACTACAATGAGATACCATTTAACACCCAGTAGGATGAATTTAATTAAAAAAATAAAAAAGGAAATACACTATTGGCAATTTGGAGACATAGAAACTCTTGCACATTGCTGTGGGAATGTAAAATGGTATAGCTACTATGGAAATCTGGAGGCTCCTCAAAAAGTTAAATCTAGAATTACCATATGATTCAACAATTCTACTCCTAGGTATATACCTAAAAGAAATGAAAACATGTTCAAAAAGAAACATGTACAGAAATGTTCATCGCAGCATTATTAATAGCCAAAGGTAGAAACCCAAATGTACATCTACGGATGAATAAACAAATTGTGATACACATACATACATACAAACACATCACATACCACACAATTGAATATTATTCAGCTATTAAAAGGAACAAAGTACTGATGAATATACCGCAACTTGGACGAACCTTGAACGTACATGCTATGTGAAAAAACCCAAAAGGACATATATGAATCCCTTTATAGGATATATTCATAATGGGCAAATTCATAGAGCCAGAAAGCAGATTAGAGGTTAGCAGGGGATGAAGAGGAGGAAATGGAAGTGATTGATTACTTATGAGTGTTTTTATGGGGTGATGAAAAATTTTGAAATTAGAACTGGTGGTTATACAACATTGTGAATACACTAAATACTACCAAATTTTATATTTAAAATGGGATACTACCATATAAATTTTACCTCAATTAAAAAAAAAACTTCACGGGGTGCCTGGGTGGCGCAGTCGGTTAAGCGTCCGACTTCAGCCAGGTCACGATCTCGCGGTTCGTGAGTTCGAGCCCCGCGTCAGGCTCTGGGCTGATGGCTCGGAGCCTGGAGCCTGTTTCCGATTCTGCGTCTCCCTCTCTCTCTGCCCCTCCCCCCTTCATGCTCTGTCTCTCTCTGTCCCAAAAATAAAAAAAAAAAACAAAAAAACGTTGAAAAAAAAAATTAAAAAAAAAAAAAAACTTCACGTAGAAATAATATATAGAGCTTGTTTTTGTAAAGAAATATATTTCAGGTACTAATTTTTAGCCTTTTCCTAAATTGTTCAATAAAAGATAGTTCTACCAAATAACTGACTTATTTCTTGAATACCTGCTACTCATTATGTTTTTTTCCTTTTATCCCAATTTTGGATTCTTCTGATGCTCTAACACTAGAAGTAACCTATGCCCTTACAGAGATATGCGATTTTTTTTTTTTTGGTTAAGATATAAACACAGAAAAAGATTTCTAGTGAATTAAGTTTTAAAACCTAATAGCAAATAATTACAAATTTTATATAAAACTGCAGAATCTTGAGTTCCTCAGCTTTGATGAAGTTCTCAATTTTTCATGCTTTAAATTGCTCTCACAAGGATTTAATTTCATTGGATAACTAACATCCAGAACTCTTTTCACTTTTTATCCAACTACATTTTATACAAATAATTAACTATATGAAATTAACACTGCCTAGTCAAATGTTACATCATAAACAGATAATGTAAGCAAATGATTTCAAGCTTCTTTCACAAGAACGGAGTGTTTTTATAGGAAAAAGTAACCCTACAGTCAAGTTTTATTAAAAAATTAACTTTTGGGGCACCTGGGTGTCTCAGTCAGTTAAGTGTCTGACTTTGGCTCAGGTCATGATTTCACGGTTCGTGGGTTCAAACCCTGCATCAGGCTCTGTGCTGACAGGTTGGAGCCTAGAGCCTGTTTCAGATTCTCTCTCTCTCTCTGCCCCTCCCCCACTCATGCTTGGTCTCTCTCAAAAATAAACATTAAAAAAATTAACTTTTTATACATTATAGATTTAGATAAAAATATGTGGAAGTTATTACTTTCTTCAAATAAACCATCCTCTTCTAGTTATGTGGTTCACTTTCAGATAGCTAAAACTTCTCACAAAGATTTCTGGAATGCCAGAAATGACAGGATTCTGTTAATACCAATTATCACAGTCTCTGCCCATTAATAATGTACAGTTGACCCTTGAACAACATGGATCTGAACTGTGCAAGTCCACATATATACAGATTCTTTACAGCACAGTACTGAAAACGTATTTTTTCTTCCTTATGGTTTTAATAACATTTTCTTTCCTCTAGCTTACTTTATTATAAGCATACGGTATATAATATATGTAACATACAGAATATATGTTAATTAACTGTTTATGTTATCAAAGAGGCTCCCAGCCAACAGTAGGCTATTAGTATTTAAATTTGGGGAAAGTCCCAAGTTGTATACGGATTTTCAACCATGCAGTCAGTGGTTGCCACCCCAGTCCCTGCATTGTTAAAGGGTCAACTGTAAATCTTTAAATAGTTACAGCAAGAACAAAGAATAGTTGCTTTATTTTTCACCATATTTTGTAGCTGCCAATACATTCCGTACATTTAAAAATACATGGACGAAGCTTCTAATAAACCAGTACTTTAGATTCAGCTACATCAGTGGTTCTTCACCATGGGTAATTTTGCTTCCTAGGGCATGTTTGGCAACATTTAGGGATAGCTTTGGTTGTCACACCTTTGGAGTGCCACTGGCACTAGTGTGGCCTGCATGATGCTGCTAAAACTGTAACACATAGGACATCTCCCACAATAAAGAATAAAGGCCCAAATGTCAACCTTGAGAAACCCTGAGCTACATTAATGTTCTGATCCATTCGTTTCCAGCCTAAAATCTGCACCATAATCAAGGACATTAACTGAAGCTATTGTTTTGTTTTGGTGTCATAAACTATAAATTTGATTTATAATTATAAGAATTTTAACAGAAAACGGGCCGAGAATGAAATGTAAAGGAAAATAGGATATAAATCAAATCAGAGCTACATATGGACCAGACTTTAAAGATCTTGTTTGATTTCTAGATCTCTCCAACTTATGAGTTTTAATTTGCAATGTAAACAATATAGGGCATGAATGAAAATTAATGGGCCCTGCAGAACTTCTATGTTTATTCCATATAAAGATCTTTTCTCTAAGACAAAATTTAAAGAAACAAAATTAATTCTATGTTATTTCAACTTTCAGCATTGTGTTAATCTTTTCTGACACATTAAGTCTTCTCTGGAAGGAGGTAGGTATATAAATTAAACTGTTCTTCCTAATACTTTATCAAGTAGTAGTAGTAATAATAATAACAATAATGGAAATAAGAAAGAAGCTGCACCTCAATGGAAGTCTATTTTTCAAACCTGTTAGCACTAAAAAGCACTTTAAAAAATAATGCTAATTAGGACATCCTTGATTCCAAATCAGATCATCCCAGAGAAAGCAAATGTACTACATTTGTTATTTCTCCTTCAGCTTAAAAAAAAAAAAGTGGTAACAAAATGATCCTTACATTAAACTCTCAATTAAAAGTAGTACCTAATCAGTTTAATATAAAAATCAAGTTTCACAAAATGAATACACTGAAGCAACTATAATAGTAATCACCTTTATTTAAAATATTTTTTAATCTAGGAAAGCTCATTTTACATGAGTTTCCAACTAATTATTAGAGTCAGAAACAAAGAAAATAAAACCAGAGAAAATCCTCTGTAAAAAAATACACAAGGAACATTTCTACATGTGAAAAAACAGTAAACAGTCTTAACATCTGAACATCCAAGTCTTAGTCTCAATTCCATCTCTCCTAGTGAACACCACTATCAACCTTGAGATCTGATTTGTTCTTGTCATTCTTCACTGAGTAGATGAAATATGTTAAGGTGTCTTTTTCATTCACTGGAATAGACCTAAAGTGGCAACCAACTATCTATAAAAAAAAAAAAAAAAAATTGAAATTAAATTATAGATATTAACAGATTTCATACTAGGCAAAAAAAAAAAAAAACAAAACACTTTAATTCAAAGAAAATGTGCTATGTGATAAGAGTTATCTCTTTTTAAAAATAAACTGTTTAACAAAATACCAGCAAGATGAAAAGCACATCAGAATAAGATGTTATGAGTAAGAGATAGTGTGATTTCAAAGGACCCTCCAACCCACTCAGTTACATACATTAATTTAGGATGTATTTAAATTTTATAATTAGAATCTACATTAGTAAGTAAATATTTTTCAACTTTAGGTACCAATGAAATAAACAGAATGTAGATCCTACTCACAGAAAAAGGATAAATATATAGTTGAAAAAGTTTTGGTACTGGCAGTACTCTTTAAAGTTCCTTGAAAGTTTTTCTGAATAGGTATTATTGATGGAAAATGAGAGGGGAAAGAGGAACTTTCACTGAAGAATATTTATCTGCCCTCTGGCCTTTTCATTATGCTAATCTAACATGTGCACTGCAACTACCAATAGAAGTACAATAGATTAAACTAGGGTGTTGATATGCTTATCTAGATTGTAGAAAATAAAACTTCTTAATGAAAAAGTTATTCATATGATAAGATTTAAGGAGGACAGTCATCTGACTCTGGGATCACTTACCACTTATCTGCATTTCTGACTAAGTAAACTATAACACTCATGGCTGTTTGGATTGTTTCTCATTTCTAAAGAAGAAAATAGCTCTGGAAATAATATAACTTTTTAAAGATCAGATTAGCAAATATTTGAGTTGTGACTTAGACATTAAAAAAAAAAAATACAGCTGACCCTTGTATAACACAGATTTGAGCTGCAAGGGTCCATTTACATGCTTTTTTTTCCCCAATAAATACAGTACTTTCTCTTCCACATGATTTTAATAATATTTTCTTTTCTTTAGCTTACTTTATTCTAACACAATAAAAATATATATAATACATAAGACATACAGAATATGATAATTGGACAGTTTATGTTTTCAGGAAGGGTTCCAGTCAACAGTAGGCTATTAGTAGCTAAGTTTTTGGACAATCAAAAGTTATATGCAGATTTCTAACTGTGCTCCCAACCCCTGAGTCATTCAAGGGTCAACCATACATTAAATATAACATATAAAATAATTAGTTCTCTGGTTCTCATTTGTCTCAACACAAAAGTAACTTCCACTTGATCAGTATCAGTATATATGGATACAGTTTCATCACAATAGATAATATCTGTGTTTCTGTTGTATCAAATTTAAAGAAAAACTTAATTTTTGTGGCAAGATGGAAAGAGGAAATTCTGGCTAAAAAGTCAATATATTAGATCTCAACAATGTTAAAAAGCATTCTGCCAAAGAATTATACTTTCTGTATCTTTTACCTTATTCAATGTGCATGTTTTAGAAAACGTTGCCTTACTAAACCCCCAAGCTAAAAAATATGATAAAACTGATTTATATGTTTACATTTCTATTCTGTCTAGTAGACTAAGCATTTTTATGTAAAATGATTAAAGTATAAATATATAAATCTATAGACACCTTAATTGGATTCACAGATTTCTTGGTTCTATTAATTCCTAAGAACACACACATTTCAAAATTTACCAAAGGACTAGAAGTTAGTTCTATGACAAAGCAAAAACTACGTAAAATGTTGGACAAGAGTCTTTGCATCTTCTAGATGTGACGAAAGCATAGACACCTCAAATAAAACAAACATCAATAAGGCCAAATTCTGAAATAGTTAAGTCAACAAGTCAAATCAACAAATAGGAATACTATTTATGGGTTTATCTGTAGATCTAATCCATCAGAAACTTCAAAAAATAAATTCTAATGACGACATCAAAGCTTATCAATTTCTTTTATTATGCCTCAATTAGGTGTTCAATAAATGTTTACTAAGTAGAATTTTAAAACCAACAGATTTCTAGAATGAGAATTTAAAAATTATCACCCAATATTTCTGAGAGGCAGTATTAGAAGATGCTTAGAAAACTACATACAATCCAGTAAGTAGTTGTAACATACAGAAATTTAAGAGGCAGACAGACATTTCTAAGAAACTAGATTCTTCCACAATAGATCTTTTATTAACTGATCCAACTAAAATGCATTGGTATATATTCTACATTAACAATTTCATTAGCCTTTAATGCCTCTTTTTTGTATGAACAGGCTCATTTAAAGTGTAAATAGTTTAAAACTCATAAATACCTCAACAAGTTGTGCTTTATTAAGTCCTGGTCTGGTTGATAGTTTGAAGTGTCTTTTGTATCTCCGAAGTGTATTTACTTGTAACTGATATAAATCAACCTGGAAAAATTAAACATATATGAATTAGTTCATACAATTTTCAAAATAGTTATCTTTGATACATACAAAAACATTTCAATTTTGGCACAATAAAAATGTAATTCCATTATTAAACAACAAAAATTACATTACTTAAGTCCATTCCATTATCCCTTTTATATAATCAAAACTATAAACGTATTAAACACTTTAATCTTTTGAAGATAAATATTGAAAACTGGGAGCAAAAAAAAAGTTAGAAGGCAACAGAGCTATAAGCATCGTCAACTGAAAACACAAGTTAAATTGTGTAACTGCTTGTTAACTGGCTATATTTAATTTTACTTTCATTTTCAGATTTTTTGCTTTAAGTATTTTTAAAAGGCGTTCGTATCTTTTAATACAAGTTACAGAATGGAATAGTTAGGATTTACATTTAACATACAGAAACTTATCTACCTCTGGAGTATCAATATCTTGAACAGGTGAATCTCCTCCATCATCATCACTCCCTTTCCTCTTTCTTCTGTTTCGAACACTCTGAATTAAGTTTTTATGATAATCACAAATGTAAAGATGCCTTGCCTGAAACAAAAGTTTCACAGACTATTTATGATTATGCAACCTATGTATTAGTAAAACACACTGGGCACAGTGAATTATTAAAAATAAAAACAGTCAAAACAGGCCACTGTTAAGACAACAGCATGTTTCTATGCTTAAGTCCTGCATCCAGTTAAAACATACCATGTCCAGCAGTTCAGTTAAGAAGATTGGGGGGTGGGGTGGGTGGGGAGTGGTGTAAGTAGAGGAGAGAAGGGAGACAGAGAAGCAGAATGAGAAATTTCAACTCTCTGGATTTTGTCATTAAATTGCAGGGAGGCTGAACTAGATTTACTAGGTCATGCTGTTTTTTTTTTATCAAGGGGAAAGATGACGTTGCCCACAAATTGCTATTTCACAGTATTTACTCAAAGAGTGTATTTTAATAGCATGATGTATGCTTTCGATTCTTTCTCAACACCCAAATTATCATATAGGTACAAAACTATCCATTTTTACAAATGAGCTATTGATTTCATACCCTACTTACATTTAAAGTTGAATTATAAACTTGAATATTTAATGAGTGCACTTATCTGTAATATGTTTTCCCAACCAAAGGAATGTGAAATTCAAGTTTACTTGAAAAGTTGCTCATGAGCATGACCAAGAACTACCTGTTTAACAGGCAGAAAGTATCACAAATAAACTTTGCAAAAGCTTCAATTAAATGTAGTCTTGAGAGCTGCATGGTAACACGTGAAATACTGAGCTTCATATACTAAGTTAAACTCCTTTAAAAAACCAAATCATTAAGGCCTAAAGCTTTTAAATTAACTTTTAAACTAAGTCCAAGTTAAAAATATGCAGAATGTGTACTAGATTCTGGCATCTTGAGATTCATTTACTGCCAGCCAGAACTCCTAAAAGTGGCGACGCTTGTTTCTAAAAACCTTATAGAGGGTCAAAAACAACCACCACCACCACCACCACCACCACCACCACCAGACGTGCGAAGAAAGGACGGAAAAAAAATCCCGATGGCTGCCAAACGGATGGCAAAACAGCAAAGGCTACGTGTTCCCCACGTTCCCAGCAGCTGCGCTAGATGCTGACATCGTTCACAATCCCCGCTCCCTGCAAGGCGCGGGGTGAGCTCAGCTTCCCTCACACGGTACTCGGACGAACGGGGAAAGGGGTCTTTCTTGCTGAGGTTATCAGGTCCTCGGTCGTGGCAGGACTCCACTTTCCCTACACAAGGGGAGCTGCTCCCTGGGGCCAAACGCCAGCGAGGGCAGCAAAACAAAGAAGGCGCCTCCATTCCAGAAGGAGCCTGCCGGGTTGCAAGAAAACTACTCCGGGCCCTCCGAGCGGCGGTCCCTTTGTTTCGTTTCCCGATCTCAGGGAAGGAGGAAGGGGAAAGACTGCGAACAGAATCGACTCGTGGAGCGCGCGGGGGGTGGGAGTGGAGCGCGCGGGGGGGGGGGGGGAGTGGAGCGCGCGGGGGGGGGGTGGGGAGGGGCGCGGGCAGGAGGGGTGGGGGAGGAGCGGAATCACGGAATGCGAGTGTGTCGGTGGGGGTGGAGGTCAGAGTTGCAGCGACTTTGTTGTTTGCTTCATACCACAGACCACACAACGGGTTCCCACTGCAGCCAGGTCTAGGGGGACCCCGGAACCCTCCGCCCAACAACCGCCGTCTGCACCGCTCCCGGAGCCCCAAGGGGGTGGGCAGGGCAAGGCCGTCCCGTCCCGCCGTCACTTACGCTCTTATCCAGCTCGATCTTCACCTTCTTCTGGGAGATGCTCTTCTGGATCCTCTTGCTGAAGCTGGCGTTGCCTGCCGCACGGCCGCACCGCTCACCTTCCTCCCGCAGACAGCACAGCTGTCCGGGCCCGGGCCCTGCCGCTCCCGGGGGCCCAGCCGCCGAGACGGCCCCGGCACCCGGCACCTCAGCCCCGGCGCCGGCCCCTGCCCCGTTCCCTGCCGAAGCGGCGGCGGCGGCGGCGGCAGCGACCACGGCGGCCACGGCGGCTGCCGCGTCCCCGCCGCGGCTCATCTCCTCGGGCGTGAAGCCGTTCATGTCTCCGCGCTCTGGGACGCCGGCGCTGACAGAAATCCCCGCTCGCCTCGCCGCTCCCCGCCTCTCTCCGGAGACTCTGGGGTCTCCGCGGGGTCTCTCAGGCACCTGACCCGGCGGCGACAATTCCTCCGGCGGCACGGCCAAACACCAAGCGCCCTAGCCTGCTGGGATCTGCTGGCGTCGGGACAGTGGACAGTGCTTTGGGTTAAGAACCAGAGTCAGGCGGCGCCAAGAGTTAGGACCCCACTCACTGTCACATGGAGACGCTTCAGCAGTTGGACCCGAGCGCCTCCGCCTCCCTCCGGCCCCTCGTCTTGCGCAAGCGCGACGCGCCCTCTCCTGTCCCGCCCCTTCCACTCTGTCGCAGGGCACCACGGGAATCGTAGTTCTCGGCGGGAGAGTCAACCTGAGTTCTTCCCTGACTCGGCGCCTCAGGGATTGGGAGAACTACTAATCCTAGCATGCATCGCGTAGAGACGGGCTGGGCTGCGGCTGCTTCTTTTTTTAAAGCATGGGGAAAACAGGGGGCGTGTATTTGAGGGTTGTGATGTTTTCTCGCTTCTTGTCCCTCCCGCGAGGTTGGATTGTGTTTAGCTACCGGGATTTTGCAGAGTTGGCATTCTAGAGGAAGAGGTCACTCAGCTCCAGAGACGAAGCGCAAAATGCCGGGGGCTGGGGCTAAGAGGGGAGGAGAGTGAAGGTGTGGAGTAAAAAAGTTTTGGGGCTTTTCATATCTGTGGGAAAAGGTTTGGTGTGGCCATGCTTTTGTGGGAAACCCAAACCAAGGAAAATTCATGCAAGCTGGCCCTCTTCGGGTCCTGGAGGTCCTACCGCTAACCCGGCTGCTGGATAACAGTTCCGTTCATTGACGCGTCAGATTGTTTAGGGGCGCCTGCTTAAGCGAAAACGCCCATCTCGACCTCGACCGTGACATGGCTTCTTGCCAAGTGCCTCAGTTTAAGGCCCTTTTTAAATCCTTGCACATTCCTGCAAGGAATACGTTTCATTCTTGGGGGCACACAAAGTCGGCCGCTTCCTGAGGTGGAGCTGCTGACGAGTTGGTTAATAACAGGGCTTCTTTCCGCCTCCACTTCCAACCTTTGCAGTTTCTCCTCTAATGGGGCGGAGTCCAGTCTCTTTAAAAGAGGATATGGAACCCGCATCAATACCGAGTTAGCATGAGTGCTCTTCAGAAACCCCGGCGTTCGCTCTGCGGAGCGAGAGGGGAGAAAGAAACCGCATTTTCTTGGGTATCCGCCAGCGCCTGTGGGCTAGACCGTCTAGGCGTGCGGGTATGTGTGTGCGTGAGTGTAGGTACGTGTATGTGTGCGCCTTTGCGTGTATGTGCGTGCGTGCCTGTGAGCGCGTGCTTGAGCAGGGCAGGGTAGAAGAATGAGAGCGGCGGATACGAAAGCTGCACTTTTGCTGGTTACAGCGCGTCATTATTTTTATCAGATGTATCCTGTTCAGCAATCCCATTGTCAAAAAATACGAAGCAGTAAGTTCTTTTGAAAGTTCTTTTAGATTTACTGAGTGAATTTAGTGATAAATCATATTTTTAAAAATGTAAATGTCAGCTGCCCTGAAATTCAAAGTCATCTATTCCATTTTTGCTTTTCCTTTCTAGAATATGGTAAAGGAAAAAAAGGGGGGGGGCATTAAAATATTACAGATATTGAATGGGCAAAAGAAAGATGCTGAATGGTATTTTGTGTAATCTTTTTAAGCTGCACTAACAGGGTATCTGCTAGCCATATGTGGCTATTGAGCACTTGAAATGTGGTTATTTCTACTGAAAAGCTGAATTGTTAATTTAATTTTAACTAATTTAAATTTTAAAAACGGATTTCAGTTATTGGAAAACCTTTAAGTGTGTTTGGAACAACTTGGGTATATGGATATATTTTTTCAACTTAAATTTTGTGAAATCTGAATTTAGAATCCAAGTTGAGATGTGATGTGTGAACTACTAGCAGCATTTCAAAGACTGAGTACCAGAAATTTTTTTGTAAGTATATTGAAAAGCTCATTAATAATTTTTATATTATTACATGTTGAAATGATATTTTGAACATACTGGTTTAAATGAGATATAACATTAAAATAAATTTTACTGGTTGCTCTGGTTTGAAATGTGGCTACGAGGATATTTAAATGTTTATATATACGTCATACATATTTGTATTAGATAATGTTGCCTTCATCTATTAAACATAGAATACTAGTATCTATTGTTCGTGGATATATTTTCTTAAGTGGTTAAAAATGAGAACATATGAACAGGATGGATACATTCCAACTTCAGGGTGGGGTTCATCTCTCAGGAGAGAGGCCATGGATACTATCTGGGAATGGTTTAAAGGTGGGGTCTGTTATATTTGTAAGTTTTTATTTATTAAAAGTCTGAAACAAATGTGTTAGGATGCTGGATTTCTACATTTTTGTTTTTTAAATAATTCATAATATTGTTTGGTCCTTGCCCTTAGAAGTTTATAATCTGTCTCCTGCAAAATATGACCACGTTAATTCATGCATATGTGTATGGTTTAACAATGTATCAGTTTCATATGAATTTTACTGAAGTAATGATTTGTGGCTAGGCTTCCTTTACACACAATACAGTTTTAAAAAGACCCAGTTAAACACTCCTTTATTGCATACTAGGATCTTTTCTAGGCCCTGGGATAAAAAAAAAATAATTGAAACAGGGCCTTAGCCATTTTAGAGTTCGTTGTCTAGTAGAGTAGACATGCTGCCAAAGACTGAATGTTTATGTCCCCCCAAAATTCATACGTTGAAACCTAATCCTCAGTGTGATGGTGTTCAGAGGAAGCATCTTGGGGAGGTGATTAGGCCAGGAAGTCGAGCCTTCATGGATGGGATTAGTGCCCTCCTGAAAGAGGCTCCTGAGAGCTCCCTCATTCGTTTTGCCCTCTGAAGACACGAGTGACAAGATAGCATATATGAACTAGAAAGCCAACTCACCAGACACGGACCTGCCAGCACCTTGGTTTTGAACTTCCCAGTTTCTAGAACTATGAGAAATACATTTCTGTTGTTTATAAGCCACCCAGTCTATGGTGTAATTTTTATAGCAGCCCAAACAGACTAAAACATATGCCTCAATAAAATGAGAAAAAAGTACAAATTTAGTGCACAGGAGGCAATAATTCATCTCTGGCAAGTAGAAAGCATTCTTGGAGTAGGTGAACTGTCAATTCTCAATGCCTGATTTAAAATATATCTACAAGTGACTCTATTGTTCAAAGAAATTTTCGTAACAACCATAGTTCATTGTTTATTTCTACAAATCTTCATATTCAAGGCAGGTAAGAATTCCTTCCTTTAAGTATTCACAGCATAGGTTGGAATCAGGTTTTGGGGAGCTTCAAACTTCTATAATTTGAGGGGTCTTCTGTTATTTATTTATTTATTTATTTATTTAAAAATTTTTAACGTTTATTTTTGAGACAGAGACAGAGTATGAGCAGGGGAGGGGCAGGGAGAGAGAGGGAAACACAGAATCCGAAGCAGGCTCCAGGCTCTGAGCTATCAGCACAGAGCCCCACATGGGGCTCGAACCCACAAGCTGTGAGATCATGACCTGAGCTGAAGTCAGAGGCTCAATGGACTGAACCACCCAGGTGCCCCAATAATTCTATTTTATTACACTGTTTTACACCATGATTTCTTTTACTTAATTAAAATAAAGCAAGCATACAAAAATGCATAAAACATAAATGTCCAGTTTAAGTAGTTATGGAAAAATAAACATCTATATAACTGCTACCCGCATCCAGAAAAAAGAACTTTGTGGAATTTTTGGTTGACATTGCATTGAATCTGCACATTAACCTAGGAGAGAATAGACATCTTTACAGTACTGAGCCTTCTAATCCATGAACATGATATAGTTTTCAATTCATTCAGATCTTCTGTAATGTCTCTTAATAAAATTTTGTCATTTTGCACAAGTTTTGTATATCTTTTATTAGACTTACCCATATGTACTTGATATTTCTGATGCTATTTTAAGTGGCATCTTTTTAATATTCCATTTTCTTTGCCAATGTATAGAAATTAAGCTGCTTTCCCCCCCAAAATAATGTCTGGATTCAGCAAACTTTCCTATTCATGAAATTTCCTACTCATAATAATTTACCTATATATTCATTTAGATTATCAGTGCACTCAATCACATAATTTGCAAATATTGAGTATTGTTCCTTCATTTCTAATTTATTTGCTTTTCCTTCTTACTCTGCTACTGGCTAGGACTCCAGACCAGTATTAGAAAAGAAGTGGTGTTAGTAGGCATCCTTGTCCTGCTCTGTCTCAAAAGAAAGATTTTCTGTGTTTTGCTACTATATGTGTGTATATGTATAGTGTTTGAGACAGATAATTTTGTCTTTTTCTAAATGTTTATACTGTTTACTTGCTCATAATATTCTCTTATGTTTTTAATGTACACAAGATTTGTACTGCTGTTTCTCCTTTCATTCTGGATATACTTTCTCTCTCTTTTGAAACAGACCTCACTAGAGTGTTTTATCAATTTCTTTAGGCCTTTTAAAGGCCCAATTTTAGTTTTCTTCGTAGTTTCTATTTTTTTTCCTTTCTTTATTATTTTCTTCTACTTTGTTTATTTTGCTGTTCTTTTACCAACTTCTTTACAAATATGTGAATTAGAAGCTATATCATTTCCCTATGAATACTCCTTTGCCTATATCCCACAAGTATTGATATGTATTATCATCGAGCTCAAAACGTTATTTAAATCCATCATGGTTATTTTGTTTTTAATGTTTATTTATTTTGAGAGAAAGCACGGGCATGAGTGGGGTAGGGACAGAGAGAGAGGGAGAGAGAGAATCCCAAGCAGGCTTGAACCCACAAACAGTGAGATCATGACCTGAACTGCAATCAAGGGTCAGACACTTAACTGACTGAGCCACCCAGTCTCCTGATGCATAATTATTTAGATGTACATTTCTTAATTTCCAAACATATGCAGATAATCTGCTACCCTTACTGATTTCTAACATATTTGCATTGTCATTATAGAAATATGTATGACTTAAATCCCTTAAAATTTATTCCAGTTGGCTTTTTAACCAAGAATATGGTTGATTTTTTAAAAACATTCTGTGTTTAAAAACACTTTATATTCTCCTATTAGGTTAGTATTCTATTTATGTCCATTGGTCCTAGTAATTGTGCTATTCACTTTAATGTATCCCTAGAAACTTTTTTTTTTTCAACGTTTATTTATTTTTAAGACAGAGAGAGACAGCATGAACGGGGGAGGGGCAGAGAGAGAGGGAGACACAGAATCGGAAGCAGGCTCCAGGCTCTGAGCCATCAGCCCAGAGCCTGACGCGGGGCTTGAACTCAAGCACCGCGAGATCGTGACCTGGCTGAAGTCGGACGCTTAACCGACTGCGCCACCCAGGCGCCCCGATATCCCCATTTTTGGACTATGCTTCTTGGGGTCCTATCATAGAGTGGGAGTTTTCACTAGGGTTATTGCATATTGGACTCTAACCCTAGATCCGTGTGACTGCCAAGTGCTTGGTTTTTCCTCTCACCTCCTTAAGTTGCTTGGTTATAAATAGTAATATTTATGTCAAAACAACATTCACTGATACTTTTTAGAGTGTAACATTTTGGTCAGCATATCACTGCTGTTTCCACTGTGATTTTCTTCTTACCAGAGCATGAAGCATACAGAAAGCAACGTAGTTCCCAGGTAATGCTGGAGCTTGCTCTGGGTACAAAAATATATGTGGCTGACTACTACCAAGATGGAATGGTATTAATCATCAAAAAGGGACTGAACATAGCTTTAAATCCCCAGGATCAGAAAAGAATTCTTGGAACATCCCTTCATCCATAATCCAATGAGATCTCAAATGTTCCTGTACACTGTTTAGTTGCATGGGTTCAGGAAAAATAGTTTACTAAAATTCTTTTTTTTTTTTTTTTTTTTTTTTTAGCCACAGAATAAAGTGCTACTTCTGTCTGAGATTCTTCCATTAAAATTTTTTCTACACTGTATGCCTCAAATTTCTCATCAAGACTAATTCGTTGCATTATTTCTATACATAGTCTTAAAGTCATAGCAGATGTGAACATCTAAATAATTGGCTCTAATTTGGCTACTGACAACTGTAACATTCTTGTTCATTACTGAGGTCAATAATCATAGTACTTTCAGAGAATTTCTTCAAATCTTTTGAAAACATGGGACAAAAATTTATTATACTAGCTTGCTTTAAGAACACAGGGCCTGCTTAGTTCTGAACTTTTTCATTCATTCTTCTTTGACCAACCCAGAGCAGAAAGGAGAGTAGAAATAAATTCACAGACACTGAATTTTCAGCAAACAGCTGGAGAAAACCCCAAACTCCAAAATTCCATGAATGCTACAAAAGGCAAGTGAGACTAGAAGCACTAGGCAGCAAGCCCATGAAGGAAGTCAAGAGAACATTTTGAGAAAGAACTGAGATTGAGCAGAATCCAAACACTGACGAGGGAGAGACAGAGGATAGAAAGTGCCTATCAGAGATAGGAGATCTTAGAAAGCACCAGTAAAGTACTTTTCTAAAAGCAATAATATCTTTGAAGGCAAATTGTCTCCCTGTGGCCTGTGAATAAATCAAGAAGTCAAGGACTCTGTGTGGAACCCCTTCAGAAGTGGATTAGGTAATGAGAAGCAGAGTAAGGGTGGCTTCATAGAGGTGCCATATTTTAAAGAAATAGTCTTTTGCCATAGCGACAGTAGAGAACCCATGAAAGATGATTTCCATAAAGCTACCCTGGCCTGCCTTTCTACTCTTGATTATAGTCCAGGAAAATTCAAGTCATTCAAATAGGATTATGAAAGTCACCTGCATAATATCCACTCAAAAATACAGTGAGAAAACTGTGAGGTAGAGTAGCCAATTTTCCTACAGAAGATGAAAATTTACCAGAATATTGTTATAAATGAAATTTATAATTCTATATCCCAACGTGAATTTGAAAAACTTACTGAAAGATTCATCCTGTGACGTAAAAATCACAAAGAAGTCATAAAGATAAGACTCAGGTAGCAGGGAGCTAGAAAACAGGTTATTAATGTCTACTTTTTATATGAATCTAATCAGAGAATTATTTTGACATTTTAGGAATACACAGTAAAGAATTAACTTTACTCAGAAAAGAGGTCTGGTCTTTACCCTCATGTTCTAGGAGGTGATCTCCAAGGAGAGTGGCTTTGTTTACCTGGAGCTTTGGGCCAGACTGGACAGTTTAACAATGTGATTTATGATGGGGGCTTTGGGGCACATGGAATCCTCTCTACCTCTGGAGGGGTTGAATGCTAAAAATCTGCCACAAGGGCAGTCAACCACACCTCGTAGTTGAGCCCCAATACAAACTATGGAAACCAGAGCTCAGATAAACTTCCCTGGTTGGCAGTATTTCCTATGTATTGTTGCACAGCATTTCTGGGAAAGTAACACTGTCCACAACTGACAAGGACAGGACAACGACAAGGACAGGACAACTGGAAACTCCACGTATGGAACTTTGCTGAACTCTGCCCTGTGCACCAATTCCCTTGGCTGATTTTATCTGTATCCTTTTGTTGCAACCATAACTGTGAGTGTAACAGCTTTCAGTGAGTTCTCTGAGCCCTTTGAGTAAATTATCAAACCTAAGGGTGATCCTGGGAGCCTTGAACTATGAAGTTGGTGTCAGAGTAAGGTTGTCTCATATAGACTTCTTCCCTAACTTTGCAGGGAATTTTTGAAGTTTTTGCCACAAAGCATATAATTAGATTTTGTAAGTCATGCCTAGTGATAGGGTATATTTTGTACTTATATGGAACAGACCCTGATGACTGTACGTGTGGACTATTTGTGTGCTTCTGTGAATTTTTGTAATACCAATAGTTCTTGCTACATTTACTTTAATCCTATCTTATCTTTGATATAGATAATAGGTTTGGTCCATTAAAAGGCCTGTTTAAAAAAAAAAAAATGAGGGCAGGGGCGGCTGGGTGGCTGTCGGTTATCCATTCATTCATGATTCCGCTGTTCCTGAGTTCGATCCTAGCATTGGGCTATCTGCTATCAGCAGGAGCCTGCTTGGATCCTCTGTCCCCTTTTCTCTGCCCCACCCCCTCATGCTCATGCACATGTGCACATGCATGCCCTCTCTCAAAAATAATTTTTAAAAAACGAGGGCAAATTAATGATACTATTCTGATAAGGAAAAAGAAAAAATATGTCTATTTTTGCCATTGGTGTGTAAGATTAACAATTCAGTCTAGCTAGAGAAAGTGTCACTCCTATACCTAGCAACAGTGACTTCAGGATATAGGGACATAATGAGCAATTAACATTCTTTACGAGTTTCCTTTTCTTCTGTGTTCTGTCACTTTAGCCAATTTTGTTACCTTCAATTCCCTTGAAGACCTTCCACCTGCTTGGCAAAAATCAACCTTGTATCAGTCCAATTTTAGTTGACTGCCACTTCCTCCAGAGTGTTTCACTGCAGGTTCTTCTACCCATCCCTAGTTAATATCCAGTTGTCAATACTTTTTCTGCCCTCTTGTTTTAACCCAAAAACCAGCCTGCCATTTAACAAAGAAAATTGATGCTAACCATCAGAAATTCCCTAGTTGTCTTGTGCCTACCAACAAAACAATCTGCATTCTGACAAATCTCACAGACTTCTTTGTTTTATTTTGTTTTGTTTATTTTATTACCTCTCCTCTCCCACAGTTTTTTGTTCTATTAATTATATTTCCCTTTTTCTTTCAGTCTCTTTTTACAAGCTGCAAGTTTCTCCCATGTTAAAACAAAGACCCCATACAAGCTAATACCCCTCCTTACCTCTAGGAGGCCCTCTAGATATTTAACTAAGCTCTTGGATTTCTTTAATAGTCAAGCTCCTTAAAAGAGTAGTCTTTGCCTCCCATTACTTCCCATGCTTAAAACTCCTCTTCCCTTTCCCCATCCCCATTATTTGCTGTGATCTACAAGATGGTCTGAGCCCTTTATAAATTGGCCCCTGCCTGCCTCTGTAGCCTCTTTGATACCACTTCTCACATTACATTCTATACTTCTGCATTACCCAGCCACCCTGAGCAAACCATACTGCTTAAAGCATGTGCGCTTTTCACCTGCTATTTCCTTTTTGTGGCAATTGCCATCCCTTCCTATTACACTATCCCACCCTATTCATCCTTCAGACCCTACTGTGGGATCATCTTATCTCTGAAACCATCCTTTTAGAAGTTTGAGGGAACCAAGAAAACAATACTAGGACTCCTCACCTTGAAAGCCAGCTGGGACTTCTATTGCCTTGGATTGATTCTACAAATCAATTTGGATTCTTAAACAATATGTAAAATTTAACTTCTTATTATACATTACATATTATATTTGTTTCTAGTTTACTTTTTTTTTTTAATGTTAAACTAATCTTGTTTAAACTAATGATGTTACCCTTTTTCTGTGTTGTCAATATTTTGTCTAGGATTGCTGCATGTATATTCATGAGACACTGGCCTGTAATTTACTTTCCTTGTAAAGCCCTTACCAGGTATTATCATCAATACAGTTGCCAGTTTTAGCAAATAAAATATGGAAATACTCAGTTAAATTTGAATTTCAAATAAACAAAATGTTAGAGTATGTGGGTATCCTGTGCAATATATTACACTGGAACATCATTCATTGTTTATCTGAAATTCAGATTAACTGGACAACCCTAGTTACCACTGTTTTGTTTACTTCACAACACAAGTTCACAGTGTTTCCTCTTTTTGTATTCTTTGGAAGAATTTGTGAACTTCTTAAATGCTTGATAGACTTTACCGGTAAACCAATATGTGCCTTGAGTTTTCTTCATGGGAAGGGTAATTAGGGACTAAAGTTATTAATAGATCAAAACCATTCAGATATTCTATTTCTTCACCTGTCAGTTTTGTTAAGACGTGTTTTCAAAGAATTTGTCCATTTAATATACATTTTCAAGTTGATTGAACATGATGTTTATCTTTTAATGTGTAGGATCTTTATATTCTCTTGATATGTTGATTCTTCTGTGAAATGTTCTTTTTATTTCTAGTAATATTGACACAAATTTGACAGATTCAGAATGTTTCCATTACAGGGAACTTTCATCTTGTCCTTTATGGCCACACCCCCTTGACCCCTGACAACCACTAAGCTGTTCTCCATTTCTATAATTTTGTCATCTCAAAACAAAATATAAAAAAATCCATGGAAGTATACAGTATGTGACATTTTGGAATCGTTTCTCTTCATTCGATACAATACTCTGGAGATTCAACCAGGTTGTTGCCCATATCAATAATTTGTTCCCTTTTTGTGCTGAGTAGTATGGTATGGATGTAGCACAGTTTATTTAACCATTCACCTGATGAGGGACGTCTGGATTCTTTATAGTTTGGGGATACTATGAATAAAGCTGCTATAAATGTTCATGTACAGGTTTTTGTGTGAACACAAGTCGTTTTTCTGGGCTAACCTCCCAGGTGTGCAATTGCTAAGCTGTCTGTATTTTCGTATTCAGGTGCTTAAAACTGCAGCTGTTTTCAGAGTGGCTGTACCATTTTACACTGTCAGCAGCATCGTATGAGCGATCCAGCTTCTGTGTATTCTTGTCGGCACTGGGTGTTGTCAGTTTTTATTTTAGCCATTCTGATAGGTGTGTAGTGATCTTTCGTTGCGGCCTTAATTTGCATTTCCGTAATGGTTAGTCATGTTGAACATCTTTCCGTTTGCTTATTCACCATCTATATACCTGCTTTGATGAGTTCCTGTTTGTCTCTTTTGTTCATTTTCTAATTGGATTTTTCAAAAAGCTGTTGGGGTTTGAGAGTTCTTTATGTGCTACAGATATTAGTCCTTTGTCAGATACGTGGTTTGCAAGTATTTTCTCCCATTGTGTCACTTGCCTTCTCATCCTGTCTTAATGTTCTCCACAGAGCAAATTTTTTTAGTTTTCATGAGGCCCAGTGTATCAGGTTGTCCTTTCACAGATTGTGCTTTTGGTGTTAAGAACTCTTAGCTCTGGATCACAAAGATTTTCTCCTGTGTGTTTTTTTTTCACCTAAAAGTTGTATGGTTTCACATGTTACATTTAATTATATTATCCAAAATGAATGAATTTGTGCCTAAGTGCATAAGGTGTGACACTTAGGCTAAGGTTCATTCTTTTTTTTTTTTTTTTTTTAATTATTTACTTTGAGAGAGAGAGAGAACCAGTGGGAAAGGGCAGAGAGAGCAGGGAGTAGGGGGCAAGACAGAGGATCCAAAGTGGGCTCCGGGCTGACAGCAGTGAGCCTGATGTGGGGCTTGAACTCATGAACCATGAGATCATGACGTGAGCTGAAGTTAGGTGCTTAACCAACTGAGCCACCCAGGCACCCCTCCCTTTCTTTTTTTAAATCTATGGGTGTCTCTTATCAGTTGTGCAAAATTCTTGGCTTTTGTGTCTTCAAATATACCTTTCCCCCATTTTCTGTCTTTGCCTTCTGAGACTGGAGTTACAGGAATGTTAGAGTTTTCCACGATGTCACATTTATCTCTCATGCTCTTTTCTGTATTTTACACTTTTCCTTGTTTCTCTCTGTGCTTTTGACCGGTTATTTTCTTCTTACCTATCTTCCTTTACTCATACTGACACTGTTTACCTTTTTTTTTTTTTTTTATGCTCATTATTCAGAGTGCCAGGATGGCTCAGTCAGTTAAGCATCCAATTCTTGATTTTGGCTCAGGTTATGATCTCACGGTTTGTGGGACTGAACCCTATGTTTGGCTCCACATTCAGAGTGGTTGGGATTCTCCCTCTCTCTCTCTCTCTCTCTCTCTCTGCCTCCCTCCCTGCTTGCATGCTCTTTCTCTCTCTCTCAATAAATAAATAGGCTTGGAAAAAAAAAAAAGAACTTGTGGCCATTAAAAAAAATAAATGCTTATTATTCTTTCTGATATTCCTACTTTATTTTAGGATTATTTTCCTTATAGTACCTACTTCAGAAGTCTCTCTTTAGAGCTAGTCTGTTGATCTCACAATTTTCCTTAATCTTAAAATATTTTTGCCTTTATCTTTAAAGTTTTGCTGGTTGCACACAGTTCTAGGATGGATCATTCTCTCAGCATTTGACAGGTATTTCACTGTCTTCTGGCTTCCATTGTTGCTATTGAGAAGTCTGCTATCAGTCTATTTTCCTTTGTAGGTGAGCTTTCTTTCCTCTTGCCTTTTTCAAAATCATTTATCTTTGATATTATGCAGTATCTGTGTTGTGGATTTCCTTTTATTAAACTACTTGAGTTACTTTATGCTTCCTAATTTTGAATTCATGTTATTTCTTATTTTAATGTTTTCTAATATTTATTTTTTTGAGAGAGAGAGCTGGGGAGGGGCAGAGAGAGAGGGAGACAAAGAATCTGAAGCAGGCTCCAGACTCTGAGCTGTTATGACCATACAGAGCCCATTGCGGGGGCTTGGACCCACAGACCGCAAGATCATGACCTGATTCAAAGTCGGACGCTTAACCAACTGAGACACCCAGGCGCCCTGTTATTTATTTATTTATTTGTTTGTTTGTTTGTTTATTTATTTAATTTATTTTATTTTAGAGAGAGAGCATGAGCTGAGGATAGGTGCAGAAGGCGAGAGAGAGAATCTTAAGCAGGCTCCATGCTCAGCACAGAGCCCAACATGGGGCTTGATCTCACAACCCTGGGATTGTGAACTGAGCTTAAATCAAGAGTCGGATGCTCAACCAATTGAGCCACCCAGGCAGCCCTGTCATTATTTAAAAATCCAGCTACAAAATTAAAATAATACCATTTCTTGCTCTCCTCTAGTCTTTTTTTCCTAGGACTCACCATTTTGGAATATTGATAAACATTGTTCTATTTTCAAACTTCCTCAGCTTCATTATTTATATTTTTATATCATTCTTCTGTGCTTCATTCTAGGTAATTTCAATAATATCTTCCAGTTTAATTTTGTTTTCAGCTATAATTGGTTTAGCCCATTCATTGAGGTTTCAACAATTATGTTCTTTATGTTTGAAGGATCCATTTGGTTATTTTTCAGATCTTTCTTATCATTCCTGATAGACACCTGTTGTTTCCTCATCTTTATAACTTCACCCTTTTTCTTACTAAAAAAAGTATTCTTACTATCCTGAATCTAATGATTGTAATATCTGAATTACTTGGGTGTTCAGTGCTGGCTTTCTTCTTCATGTGCTTGGTCATCTCTGATTTTGTAGTTATATTTATTTGATCAATCTGTGATTTTTCTCTTAAGGTTAATTTGGGCTATTTTCCATAGTGAGGATTTTCAACGTTTATTTATTTTTGGGACAGAGAGAGACAGAGCATGAACGGGGGAGGGGCAGAGAGAGAGGGAGACACAGAATCGGAAACAGGCTCCAGGCTCTGAGCCATCAGCCCAGAGCCTGACGCGGGGCTCGAACTCACAGACCGCGAGATCGTGACCTAGCTGAAGTCAGACGCTTAACCGACCGCCACCCAGGCGCCCCATAGTGAGGATTTTCATATGTTTCTGCCAAGAGAAAAAGTGTGCTGCCGACATACTACCATTATAGTTTCTTTATTCAATGTCCCCACTTCATTATCCCTCGTTTTGTAAACTGCTGCTTTGGGCATTTGTTCCCATGGTCCTCAGATTTACTTACCACTTAAAGGTAGCAATTCTGAGTTTAGCTCATGGTTGGTGCCTCTCCCTGGCCCTTATTTTGCTGGCAGGAGGAAATTCCTTAGATACTTCCTTCATTTTTTTGCCAAACTAATGCGTTAAAAAGAATAATTTACCAAGAACTAATTTTTGGAGGAATGTAAAAATACCCAAGTATCTAGTTTATCATAATACAGAAAGCTGCAATCACATGTTCTTCTTTTACATGAAAGATGCAAATAATCCAGTTTGGGATCTGGGGATTGCTTTCAAGTAACATCACTACTAATAATTGATTCATTCGTTTAATTCAAATTTACAAGCACTTATGTGCCAAATGCTGTTAAAGGAGGAGAAAGAACCATGTCTCTGCCCTCTTGGGATCTAGTTGACAGCATATGTACTAATAATGAACTAACTAATGAACTAATAAGCAAACAAATACATATAGTATTATAGGAGGTGATTAATGTCATAAGTGTTATGAGAGAAAGTTGGGCAGTGATGTTTATATTTAAGCTTAAACCTGAAGGGAGGGAGCCAGCCATGATGAGAAAGACGGTAAGGGCATTCTAGACAGAGGGACAGCTTGTGCAAGGGCCTTGAGGCAAAAAATGTTTTGAAGTGCTTGAGGAACTGAAAGATTATCTACAGAGTTACACCATAGTGAGAGGGAGGGTGATTGGAGATGAAGTTGAAGAGATGGGAAGAAGGCAGATCACAGGTAATGATAAGGTGTTAGATTCTGTTTTATGTAAATGGTAGGCCATTGAAAGGTTTTATGCTGGGAAGTGATTGATCTGATTTGTTTTGAGAAGATCATTCTTACTATTCTGTGGTGGATACACTGTGACGACCAAGAGTTCCTGGAACTGGGAGACTAGTTCAGAGTCTGTTGCCATATTCTAGGTCGGAAATGACTGTGGCTTGAACTTGAACTTGTGTGGTGATAGCAGAGATGGAAATAAGTAGAGAGATTCAGAGAATATATTCTGGAGGGAGAACAGAGAATGTGTTTTTTTAAAAATATAGCTGATGATGCAAAGTGGCTGTGTAGGAGGAGATCACACCTAGGTAGTTATGCTACATTAACTCATATCTGAAAGGCCATCATCTCATGACAACCTTCTCAGTGATATAGCCCTCCTGAGCTTCTTTAGATGTAAGTTTTAAAATGTCAGAGTGACTATTGAAGGGGAGAGCATAGGTAGAGGGCTGTGAGGAATACTGTGATCTTTCCTCAGAGGGGAATCCAGGAGGATTAAAACTAGAATGGCCAAACACTTAGTGCTCCTCTGGGTTTTCTGGTGAATTTATCGTAAATAAGTTACTCCAGAAATAAGATGACTTGTCTTGCTTGGGGTTGCAATGCAAAAGGGGAAAAATGTTGTTTAAAGAGTTATGAAACACTGGCTAGGTGTAACCGTTAATATTTAACAGGATTGATAGGAGTTTATTTTTCTGATGTAATAAGGCTGAGGGAAGATTGCTACTGGTGTTACTTCAGCGGTTCAACAATGGCCGGGTTGGCATCTATGATTTTCTTGCCTTTCCCTCATGCTACTCAGAGTAGCATTCTCATGGTTTAGCATTCTCATGATTGGCTTGAACCAGCCATGTCAATACCCTATTTGTAATCAAGATATGTTTTAAAGGAAGAAGGTTATTGGGTAGGCAGTTAAAAAGTTCTGTACAAGGGGAAGTGATTGATCTGATTTAAGAAGAGTGATAGAAGGAATAGAACAAGACCATGCTGCTTAAAATTCTTGAAACAGATAAAAAATTCTTTCAGAAGTTTACAAATTATTTATTGATGGCAATGACAGCTAAAAATAATCCCAGCTTTGTAAACCTACGAAATATGTTCAGGTACTCATTAAATTGACAAATTCACTCAGTAAATCTATAAGCCTAGAACATCTAGATAGCAGTGTGCCAGGTCCTATGGATATAAAACAAGATACACATTCCCCGTCCAAGAAACTTCTAAACAATAATCTATCATACTTTCTTTATAAAACTCTGTCATTTATTTGTTTTTGAAATCGTAACAACTGTGTGCAAAAGAAACTTTTATCTGATGAAGAAATTAATAGTAGGCCTTGTAGATTCTTGCCCATACCTCTCTGGCTTTTACCACTTCAGTGTTCTCAGGCAGATTTGTAGCTGCCAGTTTCTGGATCTCTTTTCTCCCAAGCATGGAAGGCAGCCCTGTACCTGTGTAGTCAGGGCAATTTGCAAATGCCTGACAATTATTAACTTCCCATCTCAGCAGCCCTCACCAAATGATACCCCAGCCCTCTTGCCCCCCCAGGTGGGATAACTTTGAGGTGTGTGTTTCATACCATTTTCCTGCAGTTTTCCCATGGGATTATGCTTCAGTCATTACCAGTGTGGTTGCTGGCTTGATAAGGTACCCTCTATTTATTGCCTTCCCTTCTTTGTCTTACTTTCCCACCTCCTGCTGCTGTTTCCTGAATCCTCCAGATAAACTACCTGCACCCAAATCCTTGTCTCAGGCTTATCGTGGGCATTTCCACCAGGTTGTTTTCTCCATACCCACGCCTCAGCTAAAATGCTTAGTTCAGCGGGTGGACACATGATTCAAGCCAGTTGGAATCCTTCTCAGGGAATTTTGTTCAATCTGAAACAGGGAGAAAGGAGCTCTTTACCCTCTTTTTTTTTCTTCTCCCCATCGTATTTTCAGGACAATGCCTGGTATAAAGTAGGATCTTGCTAAATATTCGTTGAATATTTAATAAATACAATTCCTATAGTTTCTTTGCTGCCAGCTGCATTTATGACCAGACATTAATTTTAAAATGTATGAAATACTCTTCTGGTAGATCACAGTGTTATGGCATAGTATTGCAGTTGAGAGCATGGACTCCGGAGCCAGAATACGTGAGATTTAAGCTCTGCCAATTGCCAGTGGTTCAACTATGCTGGTGTGTCTGTTGTCTTTCAGCTCTTGCTACCCTCTCCTCTGTAGTGTAAGGGTACTGGAGTCCTAAAAATCATTTCCCAGATTCACTTGCCAGTTGGGTCTCCAGTTCCATTCTGCTAACGGGAGATTAAAAGGCAAGAAGAGGATGGAGGCATTTTTTTCCTTTCTTTGGGCTCCAGAAGCTTCAGCAACACTGTGCTCCTCTACTCTGGCCCAGGATGCGGGGGTGGGGGTGTGTGTGCATCTGAAGGCTGCTAGCTTCTCGGGAAGCAGGTAGAAATAGTAGTCCTAATAATGCAATAGCTAAGTTTCAAATGCCTTAGAAGCACAGTATGTGTAGGTTTTGGATACTACTGTTTTCTTAGTTCCTCCAGTGGTAGGATGCTGGCTCTGCTTGCAGTTCCCTTTGGATAATAATACCTTCCTCCCTGTTACTCTTCCAGACTTTCCGTAAAGATTCTCTCAATAATAGAGGTAATAACATTACCTCTGAAATACCAAAATTGGTTTTTCTTTTCCTGACTGGATACTGATTGATCATGTGACCTCAGGCAAGTAACTTTTTGCCTCAATGACTTCCTCTAAAAAAATGAAGATAGATAATAGTGTATTTATCTCATTGGCATTATTAGGATTAGATGAGTTAATGTTTTTAGAGTACTTAGAACAGTGCCTGGCATAAAGCAGACACTATGTTAAATAAATGGTATTGTGTATCATATGCTATTGTTAAATACAGATGGTGTTAGCCATTAAGTTTATAAAATCTGATGTCCCTCTCTACACACCTGTCACTTTGTGCCCCCTGCCCCATGATCCTCCCTTGTTATTACTACTTATCACTATCACTTCCCTACCTGTGACCTCTGTGCCCTATCTTCTTTGCTCATCTCTTCTCTCATAAATCAGCACGTATGGAGGCACCTGGGTAGCTCAGTCGGTTAAGGGTCTGACTTCAGCTCAGGTCATGATCTCTCAGTTCATGGCTTTGAGCCCCGCATCTGTGCTGACAGCTCAGAGACTGGAGCCTGCTTCAGGTTCTGTGTCTCACTCTCTGCCCCACCCCTGCTCACACTGTCTGTCTGTCTGTCTGTCTCTGTCTCGAAAATAAATATTTTAAAAAATTTAATAAATCACGTATGTTTTTCAGTGTCTTTTTCTCTCATTTGCTTTAGATATGACATAGACATCTTGAGGTCCCATAGGTTTAAATTTTTTATGAGGTTATTGTATTTTAAGATGTGCAGTGCTGAGAGCGGTATGCAGGGCAGGAAGTGGCCCTGGCAGTGGAACACTAGCACTAGAACCTGAAGATGAATCCTGAATCTTCAGAGTGGGATGTCAGAAATGCTTGAGAAATAGATTCTTTTAGTTAAATCTTGTCCACATTAAGACTGTTTTACATTTGTATGGAATCATTCCATTGGCTACTGTTTTGGGATTTTGAGAATAGCCTTGTTTTTTATTTCATACTCAAAAGGGAGAGCAGACTCAGATTTTAGGGTTACCTTTACTCCATTCCCAAGATCCTTGAGACCAAATCCCCCCTGAAAACAAAATTTAAAAATGTGGGAATGAGATAGGCCTAGACGTTACTGGACAGACAAAATACTGCTGTATCTTTAGAAGGGTTGGATCATTGTCCAGAGAACTGGTTACAGAAATTCCTAGAATGGTTGTTGAAGTTGTCCACAAAAAGCTCACTTCGATTTTTACTGTGCTGTAAACTTTCAGTTTGTCTTACTAGGCACAGAGTTTGTACAGGTATCCCCCACTTTATGAAAGTTTGTTACACCATTTCACTTTTAGGAAAGACCTACATGAGTACCTATTTTCACTGACCAAAAGAAACCCTAAGGGGATTTTCACTTTACAAAAAAAGCAATTACTATCCCATAAGCCTTTCATAAAAGTAAAGTGGTGTAACTTGAATTTTTGGAAAGTAGGGGATACTCTTCCCTGTATACTATTTCAGCTTATGGAAGGTTTCATAGGAACGTTTTACTATTGGATAATAGGGGAAACCCGTATTTTTTTTTTTATTATTAATTAGTCCAATCTTCAACTATGCATAAGTGCATTTTTCAGTCTAATTAGAATTCTAGCTTTAAATTTAGATGGATATTTATAAAACTACATCTGAAAACCTGTTGCTTTGTAATAGATTATTAAATACGATCGAACTACAAAGCACAGTAACAAAATTATTTTTATTTTTTTGGTAACAAAATTATTTAGAGGACAAAATTATGCCACACTTATATTAATATGAAATTTTAGTCATTACCAAACTCAAAACTATCATTGGCTATATATAAGATCAGTATAGTATTAATATACCACAAATTAACTGGAAACACCTACAAAAAAGTAGATAATTTGAAAAGAAATCTACAAGAGAATTATTTTCCTATTGTATGAAAGCCATAGATATTCAGGCAAATATGGGCCAAAGTAACAATGCTATTATAATTCAAGAGCTGCTGACACTCTTAACTACTATTTCCTAAAATAGAAAAGTAGTATTCACTTCCTCTCAAGTGATCCCTACATTTTCATATTGTCTTCTGCAGCTCTCATTGTTAAAGTCTAAAGTTGTTACCATTTTGATATAGTGCTCTGCTAATGGAAAAACAAGTCACTGACTTAAAAAAAAACATTCTATTGAGGTAAAATGTACATACATTTTACCCAGTATAGTGTACAGCTTAATGAATTTTTTTTTGTTAATATATATAGTTGTGCAACCATCATTGTAACCCAGTTTTAGAATATTTCTATCACCTAAATAAGTTCCATCATGCTTCTATACAGTCAGCCCCTGCTCCCACCTCTAGCCCTAGGGCAACACTCTTCTGCTTTGAGTATATATATTTACCTTTTCTTTTTTTTAAAGATTTTGAGTGAGTGTGTGTGTGTGTGTGTGTGTGTGTGTGTGAGAGAGAGAGAGAGAGAGAGAGAGAGAGAGAGAGAGAGAGAGAATATGAGCGGGGGAGGGGCAGAGTGAAAGGAGAGAGAATCCTAAGCAGGCTCCTCGATGTCAGCACAGAGCCCAATGAGGGGCTCAAACCCATGAACCGTGAGATCATGACCTGAGCCGAAATCAAGAGTTGGACACTTAACCGACTGAGCTACTCAGGTGCCCCTGTATTTGCCTTTTCTAGAAATTTCATGTAGATGGAATCATACAGTATGCTGGCTTTTGTGTCTGGCTTCTTTCACTTAGCATGTGTTTAAGGTTCATCCATGTTATAGCTTGTATTAGTGTTTCTATTTCTCGTTTCTATTAGTGAATTGTATTCTAGTGTATGGATATACCACATTTTTGTTTACTTACTCCCCAGTTAGTGCACATTTGGATTGTTTCCAGTTTTGGGCTATTACAAATAAAGCTGCTGTAAATATTCACATACAAGTTTTTTTGTGGACATAGGTGTTTATTTCTTTTAGGTAGATGCCTAGAAGTGGAACTGCTGGGTAAATACATGTTTAAATTTTTAGAAGCTGCCAAACTATTTTATATGCTGACTGTACTATTTTACATTACATACATAATATATGAATGTTCCAAATTTTCCACATCTTCACTAACATTGCTATTTTCTGTCTTTTTAAATTACAACCATCATAGTGGGTCTGAAGTGGTAATCTTATTGTGGTTTTCATTTGCATTTTCCTAATGATTAATGATGTTAAACATATTTCAGTATGCTTAATAGCCATTCATCATTGGCTTTTTTAGCATAGACTAATTTAAGACCTGGTAGCCTATGTACAGAAGGGTGAGTTTTTGCATGTACACACACACACACACACACACACACACACACACACACACACACACATCTATGGAACTAGCCTCCCAAGGTATAGCTCGCTGGGCATATGGTTTTATACATATTAACTTTTATCACTTTTTGAATAATGAAAGACCCTTATCCCTCTTACCGTTTGCGCTATTGTTATATATTCTACTTACACAGATTATAAAAAACCACCAAGACATTATTATTATTGTGATTTTAAACAAGTAATAGTCTTTTAAAATTTATATAATTACCCTTGCTTGTGTTCTTTTTTTTTCCCTGAGGATATAGGATTATTTTCCTCAGTCAGAACTACTGGCAGTGACTTCTTTCAGCTTTGTTTGTCCAAAAACTTTATTTTGCCTTAATCTTGAAAGCTTTCCCCTAGATATAAAACAAGGTTGGCAGGTTTTTTTTTCTTTAGCAATTTAAAGATGTAACTCAGTGGTCCTCTGGATTTCATAGTTCTATCGAAGAGTCAGCATCCAGATTTATGGCTTTTTAAAATTTACTCTTTTTTCTGGCTCTTTTAAGATTTTGTTTGTCTTTAGTTTTCAAATTTTATTTATTTATTTATTTATTTATTTATTTGAGAGAGAGATAGAGAGAGAGGGAGAGAATCTCAAGCAGGCTAGTGTGAACCCTGACAAGGAGCTTGATTCCACAGCCCTGGGAGTTGGACTCAACCGAGCTACGCAAGGGCCTGTTTTCAAATTTATTATGATGTGTGCCAGATGATATCTTATACTAAGAGGCTTTGACCTTTCCTCTGTTAGGCAGAATCAACCCCTCTAATAGGTAGAAGGATAAGGAGTTATCTTAATCCAGTGAAGGAATAAGCTGTATGTATCCAGGGTACGCTGTAAAGTTTTAGTAAGACCCAGTTCACCTCTGGCTCATTCCTGTTCTTCAGATATCGTTTCACGGCTTTTGATTGAGGGCTTGGTGGTCTGAGAGACCTGAGAGACTATGGAAGATTTCTGCTTTTTGATGGCTTTGAGTTTGTCTCTCTACCTTCCCACCTACACAGTTTCAAAAAATGGCAAATATCTCAGGAGGAGATGAGTCTTGTGTTTGTGACAGAACCTCTCCCTCTAGCCAGACTTTTATCCAGTAAGCACCATAAAACCTTGGGAGATTTCACTTTGTTTTTAGAATCCTCTGGCAAAATTTTCTAGCCTTCCATACCACCTCAGAATTTAGCCCATGTAGGTAGAAAATAGGTCATTATGTATACTTAGGGGTCCTCTAGTTTCCAACTGTGTTAACCCCACACAGCTCCAAAAGCTTGCTGGGCTCTCTTTCCCTTAGTAAAAGCCCTTCAACCTGGGATGAGTCCGATTGATCCTCAGTTCCACACTGAAAATCTACAAATTGTTCTCAAAAATCATCAGTACACCTAAAAAGAGCTCTTCTGTGTCTGGAATTTCAGTTTGAATTATTTTCTGATTGCTTCGATAGATCTACAATGTACTTAAAAACATGATTTTTGCAGTTTGTCCTTTTTCCTGATTGTGGCAGTGGAGGCTTTTAGAAAATAAATTACTTTATGGCAGACATCTAGTTCATATTGATTCATAAAAATAGTCAATAGTGTTTTTTTGAAGAAAAACAGAATAACTTTGTTTTCTTACCATTTTTTATTGAAAATGCTGGCAGTAGAATGAAAGACTTAACCTGCATTTCCCTTTCTTCAAAAACATACTGTTGAACTACATCACTAAACTGAATCTCTGGAGTCAGTATACAGTTAGGCCTCAGAACCAGTGGTCTCCCCACAAGTGGATGTGCCTGCTTGATAATACTCTAATATGCTTATCCTTCCCCTCTCTTTTAAAAACAACCTAAAAATATTAAATTTCAATATAAGACTAATCTTTAAGACACTAATGTGTGTGCAGGGTAGTGGTTTTCAGTTTTTTTACATTAACTTGGCAACTTGAGGGAATAAGAATTATTTTATATGCAACTAACCTTATGGTAGAGAATATTTAATTTTAGCTAACTGTAGGAGTTAATTAAGAAATAAAAAATAATTATTGAGTTTATTATTTACTGCTTAGTGTGTGGTGGGGAGGGAATTTATTAAAAAAAAAAAGAAAAAGTATATAATATTCTCTTTTATCAGGATTTCCCAATCTGGTTTGATGACTAGATTATAAAAAGTCCAAATTTTTAGGATAACTGAATGAAAAAATGATGGGAATTTCAATAGCACAACTTAGTGCATTGCTACACAATCCTGCTAGATTGACATTTTAGATGAATTCCAGTTTATCTACAGAAATAGCTATTTTATATATATATATTTATTTATTTATATCTCTCTCTCTATATATACATACATTAGAAGGAACCTACATTGGAAACAACTTCAATCCTCACTCACAATTAGCTTATTGCTAAATATATAAGTTGTTACAATTGTAAGAAGCTGAACTCAGGTAAAGTTTGGCAAATAAAGTTATATATTCGCATTGTCTGGGGGGAAAGAAAAACACCTGGTTAAATAATTTTACCAGGAGAATAAAGTGCCTAAGTAATATTGTGTAATCTAAAGTTTGGTTTATATAATTTATTACATTTGAACAGCTATAAACTCTTCATCAAATACTGTTTTGAAATAATTAGGCTCACTACTAATTGGTACTCATAACCTAAGGATTTCCTAGAACTTGAGTTCTTTATCTTTTAAAATTTTAATTATAATCTCTTGACCACCTAACAATTGCAAAAGTTCAAGTATTTCTTCCCACATTATGAACACGTATTCACAGAATTATAGAATCATACAACCTAAGAGCTGAATGGTACCTTAGAGATTATCCCCAAAACCTCATTTTATAGTTTGTCAATCAAAAGCCTAGAAATGTTCAGGCTTTTGCTGGATCACAAGCCCTTGCTGGATTTTAATTTATGCATTCTTTATGAAAAACATAAACACTTTCCTTTTCATCATCTTTTAGGAAGATACATCATACTAATAATAAAAAATTTAGAAAATTATTTTTTAAATACATGAAATTGATGTGTTCCTAAAAAGAAATGCCTTTAAATTTAAGTTTTAGAAAACAATCTTCTTTTCCCATTTAGAACCATAACAAGAGTAGAAACAAGAGAAAGACCTTTAGTATTACCTATTTATAGGACATTTTAGTTTTCTGATGAAGTCAAAACAGTATACCAGGTAATTTGTAATAGTGAACCAAACCTCGAGTATTTAACTCATCTTTACAGAACTGGGACTAGATTTTGTGTGTGTGTGCTACCAGATTCTGTGTATAGGTTTTATTTAAAAAGGAAAAGAAAAGAAAAGAAAGAAAGAAAGAAAGAAAGAAAGAAAGAAAGAAAGAAAGAAAAAAAAAAAGAAAAGGGTGCTTCTGTAACCAACAATTGTGTAGATCTCACTTAAATTTTATTTATCACTTTCCAGTGCTTTTTGATGTTACTTCTAGGCCAGGAAGTACAGCCTAAGAATAAAGTCTTAGCATCCAAATTAAAAGTAAATTGAATATGGAAATGTTTTCCTGTTCTCCACTGTGAGGGAGTAAAGAATGGAAATTGGTGTGAGCAGGGTTGGTTCCTTCTCAGGGTTGAGGAAGATTCCAGGCCTCTCTCCTTACCTTGTAAATGGCTAACTTCTCCCTGTGTCTTTTCACATTGTCTAACCTCTATGCCTTTCTCTGGGTCCAAATTCCCTTATTTATAAGAACACCACTCATTGGATTAGGGGCCTGTTCACCTCCATATATAAGATATACTTCATCTTAACTGATTACATCTGCAACGACCCTATTTTCAAATAAGGTCACAGCCAGAACTGTGCTATAAAAAGCACATAAAAATCCAAATTAACAAATCATACTACATTATTCAAAGAGCAATAAACATTACACTTTAAAAATTTATTTATAAATTCAGTGGCATTAGTACACTCACCACGTTAGCAACCAGTATCCATTTCCAAGGAAAATACATTTTAAAAAATTTAGTTTTTAATAGTAAATCTAGGTAAAGAGCTGCTAGTTGTGAGTTATTATTGACTACGGTTGCTGTATATAAAACCAAACAGACACAGTCTAACAAATGCCAGTGAATTTACGGAGAAAACAAGAGAATATTTAAAATGCGTTGAAACCCAACAGTGCAACACGTGGGCCAATAGGAAAAAACAGACCTCAAAACTAAATGCGACACAGAAGTAGCATACTAAGATGTCAGTGAAAGTCCTGCTACTTTGGGGAAAGCAGCCTGTGATGCTAGTAAGCAGTAAGGTAGCTTTGGTGCGCCCTAACTGAAACGAAGATTCTCAACCTGGGGCTGGAAGAGTGTGTAAAACGCTGCAAAATGCGCCTGGCGAATATAAGCAGTTGGTGGGTGCGGAGCCATCCATTGCTTTTATGGGCGTCTCGACAGATCTTTGATTTTAAACAATTTTTACATTTTCATATAAGAGGCACAAGACCGTGAATACCGAGGTGACACCTAGGCTAGGCAGAAGGGGCGGGCCAACGCCAGGAATCCGGTTTCTCTGCGCAGCGCTCCCGAAAGGCACAGCCGGGGCCAGCCAGGCGGGCCCAGCCGGGAGTCCAGACCCGGAGGGAGGGGGGCGGAGCCAGGGGAGGTAACTCCCACCTCCGCCCCTTCGGGACCCCAGGGCGCCCTTGTTTACCTCCGGGTGAGGGGCACCCGAGACAAAGGGGGGAGGGAGGGACCTGCCGAGGGAAACTCTACCGGCGGAAAACGCCTCACTCAAAAGTCGTTTCGTAACACCTTACAAGAGGGGGAACAGCCACCCTCCCGCGACCCCCGCGCCCACCCCCAGGTTCCCCCCTACCTCCGGTCTCGGGTTCTACCCTAGCCTCAGCGAAAACGGGAGGAGCTAGGCAATCGGCTCGCTCCTCAGCTTCTATTTGTTATTTTTTGGACCCTGCGGGGGTCACACGGCCCAGCGACTACAGCTCAGGAGACAACGCTGCAGGGCCTAATTGGGGCTGAGGAGACAGGACCTGGTCAGTGGTCGGAGAAGGGGTAGGGCAGGCTGCTCCTGTTACCTTAGCGCCTGGAAACCTTGCCGCCGCCGCAGACCCCTTGAGGACAACCCTGTTTCCTGACTTAGTATTTTTAAATCTGGCGGGGCTTTCCCTTTCAGGCCAACCACTCCCCCCGTTTGCCGCCCCAGCCAGTCAGAGTCAGGCCCGCCATTTTTCAAACCCTTTTCCCGCCGCCAATCAGGATCGAGCAGTACATTCCTCTCCTGACCGGTTCTAACGGGTCTGGGAGTTAACGACCTGGGCGACCCACCGAACCTGCTAGGCTGGGGCTAGAGGGACGGGCCTGGCGAGACATTGACCAATCGGAGGCCTCTGTGGCGTGGGGGCGGGGCCTGCGAGGGTTTGAATAATCACCAGAACCAATCAGAGAGGCGGGGGTGTGGTCTGTGGCCCGGCTCGTCAAGTTACCGTGGCGCGGAGAACTCTGCAAAACAAGAGGCTGAGGATTGCGTTAGCGATAAACCAGTTCACGCCGGAGCCCTGGGAAGGAAGCGTCTCTGTTGGATCCGGCCCCTCCGCGGGACTCTGAGGAAAAGCTACCACCAGGCAAGAAGCCCCTTCAGCCCCACCGTGTTGGTGGGCCTGTCCTTCCCCCTTTCCTCATACCCTTCTAGCTGGGCCGGGTGCTGTGGCTCTCGGGGGTTCGACTCGGCGAGCGGAATCTGGGGTGCGGGCCAGTGAGGGCCAGGGACTGTGGAGGGCGGGCGGTCGGGGCCGGCGGGAGGGCGGGAAGCTCATCCGGGCCCGGTTTCAGTCGTTTTTTGTTTTTTTTTTTGTTTGTTTTTGAATGTCGGTCGCGAGGCGACAACTCTTTGAGTGGGGCCGGCGACGTGGAAGCCGGGGGAACGTTTGTGTCAGGAAGGGTGTTTCGCCGGCGCCCCCGGCGTTCCCTTCCTCAGCCGGGGCCCGGGCGGCGGCGTTTCGGGCCTTCGGGAGAGACGCGGTGCCCGCGCGCGAGGAGCCCGGCCGCGGCGGCCCCGGTCGGTGCCGGGAGGAGGGCGTGTGCGCGGAGGCGGCCGCCCGGGGCGGGCTGGCGGGGGAGCCGGGCGCCGGCCGCCTTCCTCGCGAGAGGGGGCGGGCGCGCTTTTGGGCGGGAAGCCGAGCCCCGCCGGCGTCCGCCCACCGCTCGTCTTGTCCCCGCTAGGTAGACGCCGTCTGTCACCATGGGCAAAGGAGACCCCAACAAGCCGCGGGGCAAGATGTCCTCGTACGCCTTCTTCGTGCAGACCTGCCGGGAAGAGCACAAGAAGAAACACCCAGACTCTTCGGTCAATTTCGCCGAATTCTCCAAGAAATGTTCCGAGAGATGGAAGGTGAGACCGGAATTCGGACAGAGCTAAGGGCTTTTCAGGTGTGTTGTTTTCTTGGCTAGGACCTTAACCAGGTAGGTCACTTGTCACCTTCAACTTTCCTATGGGGGGGGGGGGTGACCCGCCCAGATACTTTATTTAGAGTTTTGGGCAGATGGTTTTAGGTTTTTGTTGGCTTCTAAGACTGCTAAAAGTAGAAGGCTGCTAACCAAGGAAAATGTGGCCCTTAAAGGATGATCTCGAACTTTTTTTGGGATGTATGTAGCTTACGGTTTTGCCGTACTTTGACTGCTCCTTTCATGCCCATAGACCATGTCTGCGAAGGAAAAGTCGAAATTTGAAGATATGGCAAAAAGTGACAAAGCTCGCTATGACAGGGAGATGAAAAATTATGTTCCTCCCAAAGGTGACAAGAAAGGAAAGAAGAAAGACCCCAATGCCCCTAAAAGGCCTCCGTAAGTTCATTTTAAAATCAGTCAGATTGCCCCTTTAATTTTCCATTCAGTATATATTCACTGTTGCTTCCTTTCAGGTCTGCATTCTTCCTGTTTTGTTCTGAACATCGCCCAAAGATCAAAAGTGAACACCCTGGTTTATCCATTGGGGATACTGCAAAAAAATTGGGTGAAATGTGGTCTGAACAGTCAGCCAAAGATAAACAACCGTATGAACAGAAGGCGGCTAAGCTAAAGGAGAAGTATGAAAAGGTACGTTCCTAACCTTTTTAAAGCCAAGGTTAAGGTAGGATATTTTCCAAATAAGGATTTTAGAAATGGGTATGAACTACAGAGTTGGGAAGTTTAGTTAATCTTGTATTTATGGTTGTCAGCTGCCTATGGAGAAGGTCTAGTGGAAAATAACACACTTAACATAAGCTAATTGAAACTTTCTTTTAACTGAAACCGGTGTTGATAGCGTTGGTAGATTCCTGTATATGGACTCGTGTGTAGTTCTAGGTCTCTTAGTTTTAAGAAACGGAGGAACAGATATGTTGTTTTATGTAGATGTGTCTGAGATGTGAGGTTTTAAATGGATCTTGGTAGTGAAAGTTCTGACATGTTGTATATATAACCCCATCATTTTAAATCATTAGCCTTCTAAAGCCTAGAGGGAACAAATGCTCTCAACTGAGGTAGACTTTGAATACCTTTTTAGACAGGGTTATTGGTCAATAATCTTCAATTGTTTATAACTTTGTGGTTTTCACAGTTGAGTAATGACACCGGATGCTGATTTTATTTTTTTTGACAATATTTCAGGATATTGCTGCATATCGCGCCAAGGGCAAAAGTGAAGCTGGAAAGAAGGGCCCTGGTAGGCCTACAGGTTCAAAGAAGAAGAATGAACCAGAGGATGAGGAGGAAGAGGAGGAGGAGGAGGAAGATGAAGATGATGAGGAAGAGGAGGAAGATGAAGAATAAATGGCTATCCTGTAATGATATGTGTGGAGTGTGCGTGTGTGCTCAGGCAATTGTTTTGCTAAGAATGTGAATTCAAGTGCAGCTCAATATTAGCTTCAGTATAAAAACTGTACAGATTTTTGTATAGCTGATAAGATTCTTTGTAGAGAAAATACTTTTTTAAGAATGCAGGTTGTAGCTTTTTGAGGGGCTACTACATACAGTTAGATTTTAAAGCTTCTGATGTTGAATGTTTCTAAATATTTAATGGTTTTCTTAATTTCTTGACTTGTGTATTGTAGCACAGCAAACTTGTAGGAATTAGTATCAATAGTAAATTTGGGTTTTTTAGAATTTTGCGTTTTGTTTTTTAAAAAAAATTTTGTAATAAAATTATGTATATTATTTCTGTTGTCTTTGTCTTAATGTGCTATGTTTTCTCTTTAAAAATACTAATGGTCTGGAACTGTTGACTTTTTCTCGTATTTCTGCCTAATAGTTCTTAAACACATTGATTTAGTTGATTTAGTAAAATATTTGGTTTAAAAGAAAGTTAAACATGCCCCTATTCTGATTTACAAAGTGTTTTTTTTTAAAAACTGGAATTTAATGAACTTCTAAAATTGGTGTGGTGTTACAAAATGAGTTTTGTTCTTGACACTGCTATTCATTTATTAGCTAACTTGTCCCTTGGGTTTTTTGTTTTTTTTTTTAACTGACTATCTTTAGGGAAACTTTAAAATGAGGCAGAGGAGCTGGTATATAGTGAGTCCATACCTAAAAACATAAACTTTTAAAAACCCTCATTAGTAACAGGTTAAGTTTTCTGTTATGAACTAGTTCAAAGCAAAGTCTTCAAAATTAGTGTGGTCTTAAGCTTTAGAATTTTGGGTGACCTAACAAAGCTTTCAAGGTGGTTATTGTGATCTGCCATGACTAAATTTCCTCAGGATTTGTATTTACTAGGAAGAGCAGTTATTTGAGAAATGCTCATTTGAGGGAACAATTGCTTCTATTTGAATTTAGATAGCTATTTTGAATAGTTAATCAGAGACTTCTGATGAAAGTTGACCTGTTGGCCAAGTGATCACAGAACAAATCTAATTGTTAAATAGTTAAATCTGACAATCCTGGTTACCTGTCAAGCTTAAAATAGCCAAAATTCAATTACCAATACTCCACAGCATTTTAATATTAAGGGAAAGCATTAAAACTATTCAAAACCTATCTAAAGAGATGTTAAATAGTTGCTTCTAAAACTGAAATAGGGTAAAAGTCTGTTTTCTTAATGATTTCTAAGTCTGTAAGTTAGACCCATTAAGCAGATAATATCAGATTTCTTATCTTTTTGGGGGTTTTTCTGACTGCTTCAGTTCTGTACTTTATAGTATAAAAACACCTCATGTGTCTTAAGCTGTGAACAACTCATTCTTGTAATTAAGAACTGCTCCACAGTAGGTTCAGGATTTGGGGTGAGTAATGTTTGGTATTTTCTAAGTGTGGATCAAAATTTCAAATACATCTGTAAAATTACATCAGTAAATTTTCAAGACTAGGTGACTTCAAGGAGTGGTTATGTTGGAAAGCATTGAAATAGTGTTTAAGAAGTAAGTTCCATCCCAGACCTGCTGGTACTTGGAAGTGTTTATGAAAACTCCACCCCCTTCCTTTTTTTAATGAAAAAAAAAAAAAATAGATTGTGTCTTGATAGAAAATGTAAAAGAGCTATGTTAATGGATAACTTACACCCTTACTTGATTCCCAACTACCTGGTTCTCCCAAGAGGCAACCACAATAATGCAATAATTTATCCTTCAAGAGACTTAAGCAGAAAGAGTCCTGCATATATATGTGTGTAAATGCTACACAAATGGAAGCTTTATGTATTGTTCTGTCCCTTATTCTTACCATTTTAGAGAGTCTATCAATACAGTATAACACTGTATTGATAACACAGTATAACAGTATAATATAGCTGCCACTTTTGATAGCTGCATGGTATCCCCTTGGATAGAGTATAATTTAATCTGTTATCTAGATTATATCTATATCTATTATATCTATATAATCTAGGTATTATAATAATACCTAAAAGTATTTTAAAGAACAATGTTGTGAATATTTTTATATGATTTCAAGAAATACACATTTTAAGATTTGCCGAGTATAATAGCCAAAACCTGTACAGTTGACCCTTGGAACAGTATGGGGGTGATGGGCACCAACCCCTGCCCCTAATGCAGTAAAAAATCTGCATACAACTTTTGACTCCCCAAAAACTTTACTTCTAGCTATTGACCAAAACCTGTACTGGTAATATAGTTGATTAACATACTTTGTTATATGTATTTTGTATTGTATTCTTGAAGCAAGCTAGAGAAAAAAATGTTTCTTAATCATAAGAAAACCATAAAGTATATTTACAGTGTTGTACTGTAAAAAATCCACGTGTAAGTGGACATGCACAGTTCAAACCTAAGTTGTTCAAGGGTCATCTGTACTTGGTATTTGCTAGGAACTGCTCTTATGTTCTGTTAACTTACTAAAGCCTGCCAAAATTGCCCTCTATAGAGATTGTACTAATACGCCACAGCAATGAATGTTTTAGAGTGTCTGTTTCCTCACCTCAGCAACATAACAGCAATTTTTTTTTTTTTTTTTACTTGTTTTGAGAGACTGTGAGCAGGAAAGGGGCAGAGAGAGAGGGAGAGAGAATTCCCAGCAGGCTCTGAACTGTCAGCACAGAGCCTGATGTGGGGCTCGAACTCATGAAATTATGAGGTCAAGACCCGAGCCGAAACTGAGTCAGACGCTTAACCGACTGAGCCACCCAGGTACCCCAGTTATCAAACTTTTTAATCTTAACTATTCTGATATTCTGATATATAAAAAATGGTTTCTCCTATTATGAATTCGAGCATAGTTTTACATTTAGGAGCCATTTATGTCCTTTGGTCTTCTAACTGGTCTTCGTATTAGTGATTTGTGAAGATTAAGGGAAGTGACCCTTTTGGGACCTGCATTGTAAATATTTGTCATTTGTGTTTTGACTTTATGTTTTCTTTCCGCAAGGATCTATTTTTATGTAGGCAATTTTACTCTAGTGGTGTGGGGAGGCCTTTCCCACTCAAAGATTATAGAAAATTATCTGCCTTAAAAAAATTATTAATTAAATCTTTGATCCTTCTGGGATATATTTTGGCTAAGGACTTAAGTGGCTCAAATTTCTTTCTTTCCAGATGGCAGCTACTACTTTTGGTCTTTTTATTTGTAAAAGGTGGGTTAGAAGATCCTGAGGTTTCTCACATATCAATGCAATCAGTTGCAAACTTGCTCCATAGATGACAGCATGCCTTTTTGTAATTATTTTAACTGCATTATTTACTAAGTAGTAAATCATAAGCTTGCCTTAATACTAGTACAAATACAGTATTATCTTAAACCTGACTATTACCACATATGTCACTAAAAATACTTTACAAAGCAGCAATGATTTTATTTTTTGGGGAATAGCAAGAAGAAAGATAAAGGAGCTGTTAGGTCCCTGCATAAGATCCAATCCTTTTAAAATAAAACATCTCTCTAGAAATAACCCATTTTTGGATTCGTTTTCATAAGATAACTATTGGAGACGATGGCGTTTTCAGAGAAAGAATATTGGCAAGAAATGCAAAGATGTATAGAGCATACACAGGGAAAAGGGCTGGATGTGGTGAAGTGATGAGCATACAAGAAAGTAAGCTCAAAAAGGCAATTTTTTTGTTTTTGTGTAATGCTCGATACCCTGTGCCAGAAACATAGTAGGTCTTCTATAAATATTTATAAACAAAATGCCCAAGAAGAGGCAGCTACTGTTTAACTTAGTCCTGTTGTTGGATGGAAATATGAATGTAAGATTCCCAAATACCCTAAAATTTCAAGTGGAAACAGAAATCTAGATTTTTTTTTTTTAAAGTGAAATGTGAATCCTAAATGTTGGCAATGAATTCAACAGGGTCAAAGAAAACATCTACAGGTAAGATTCTACCAAAGGGTTAACAGTTTGCCACTTCTGTAAATTAAATAGGTAAATGTAAGATTATTACTAATATTGAGTTAGGCCTCTTGATAAAAGTTTATGTATGCCTTCCAGCTGAGCATTGTTTTTGTAGTTGTATAAGAAACCCTTCTCACCCTGATAGGAAACTCCTGTAGCTTCTTACCGTGTAGTAAAGGTACCTATAGACATTGTTTCTGAGGTCTTAGTGGAATTCCATTTTGTTCCTGGGCCTCTCTGTTCTTTTGGACTTACAGTGCGGACTCCCTCAGTGAGCCTCCTCCTAGGAATTAAATAGTGGGCGCAGGAGCAAAATTGTCCATTAAAAGAAAAGAAAAATAACTTTTAAGCAACATGTAGCATCAAACTTGAGAACTGGAAATGACCTTTATATCAAATGATCCAGTCTCCTTCCTCAAGAAGACATGGAAATCAACTAGGATAATATCCTAGGGCATCAGGTAAGACAATAAAACACTAATCCACTTATATTTGTTATGTTATCCTTTGATTCTTAACATTTTCCCAATGAAGATGAAATGGCTTATGTAAAGGACAAATTAAAATACAGGAGGCACCTAGCTGGCTCGGTTTGGTTGGGCATGTGATGCTTGATCTTTGGGTAGTGAGTTTGAGCCCGTGTTGGGCATACAGATTACTAAAGAAAAAATACAGACAAAGGGAAAAACAGGGTTATGAGGAAGAGGAGCTTACCCTTGGGACTCAGAGTTTGAGTAGGTCTCTGTTTCTTACTGGTTTGATAGCATCAGACAAGTCATGTAACCTTTCAATTTCCTTATCTATAAAATAAGAAATTTTGAGGATTAAATGAGGTAATACATTTAAGACACTTAGCTTGGTGGCAAGACATAGTAAATAATAAATATTAGCTAAAAGCATACATAACAGTATGTAGGTATGGGTTAATATAGTTGCTATGGTTAATAGTATCAGGTTCAGTTCTGAGATTTTTCAAATCACTTTATTTTGTTTTTTTCATCATGATAAATGTACTCCCTATGTACTTCCCATCCCCTATTTCACCCATCCCCTATTTCACCCATCCCCTAACCCACCTCTCCTCTGTTAACCATCAGTTTGTTGTGTGTTTCTTGGTTTCTCTCATTTCTTTTTTTTTTTTTTTTTTTCAACGTTTATTTATTTTTGGGACAGAGAGAGAGCATGAACGGGGGAGGGGCAGAGAGAGAGGGAGACACAGAATCGGAAACAAGCTCCAGGCTCTGAGTCATCAGCCCAGAGCCTGACGCGGGGCTAGAACTCACGGACCGTGAGATCGTGACCTGGCTGAAGTCGGACGCTTAACCGACTGCGCCACCCAGGCGCCCCTCTCTCATTTCTTTTCCTTTGCTTGTTTCTTAAATTCCATATGAGTGAGATCACATGGTATTTGTCTCTGACTTATTTTGCTTAGCATTATACTCTCTAGCTCTATCCATGTTGTTGCAAATGGCAAGGTTTCATTATTTTTTATGGCTGGGTAATATTCCATTATGTAAGTGCCACATCTTTATCCAATTGTCTACAAAAGGCCACTTGGGCTACTTCTGTATCTTTGCTGTTGTCAATGCTGCAATAAATATGGGAGTGCATCTATCCATTTGAATTAGTGTTTTTGTATTTTTCTGGGTAAATACCTAGTAATACAATTCCGGACCATAGGGTAGTTCTATTTTAAATTTTTTCAGGAACCCAGTTCTGAGATTTTTGACACTCAAGGTAGAGAGAAAAACGTTATGTGGAAAACAAATTCCTCCCATGTGGTTCTGGAGGTACTGATACTGGAGTTATGTCCTTGCCTTTATGTCCTTATGTCCTTGACTTCCAATACTAAATTTGAGCTTGGACAAGTTATTTCATCTATCACATATAGATGTGTGACTTCCTGTTTCAGTTGCTTTTGATTTTACAAAAGTGTTTGCTGATGTCTTGGGAATTGCCTTTTTCACTTAACATTATCTTACTGACTTGTTTATAGTTACTTCATTCAGATTCATTGCTGTGTAATGTTGATGGGTATTTAGGTGTTCTTGGAGGTTTTGCTATTGTAAATGGCAGTGCTTTAAAAATTCCTGTACCAGTCTCCTGGTATTCAAGTGCACTCCCTCCCCTCCAGTAACCTGCCCTGTAAATTCCAGCTGTCCCAGCAGCCCAACTCTATTATTTGCCTCTTCAGCTCAGCAATACCACCACTGTTTGCGCTCCACTTTCCTGTACCTTGATCACAAAAGTTCTCCAAGGCAGACAGACATGATAAACCTAGTATTCACCTTGCATGTTTCCTTTCCCTTGAGTATCATACTCTACTTTGCCTATTAACCAATTCCTCAAAACATGTCATGGCCGGAAATGGAAGTCTTTTCAGCTGTATTTTCTACTCAAAATTTTAGTTTTTTTTTTTTCTATGTTTAAGCATTAATACAGTTGGGAATTTATTTGGCCATGTGAAAAGTCCAAGAGAAATTTCATTCATTAAAAAAATTTTTTTTAATGTTTATTTATAAGAGAGACAGAGTGCAAGTGGGGGAGGGGCAGAGAGAGGGTGACGCAGAATCCAAAGCAGGGTCCAGGCTCTGAGCTGTCAGCAAGAGCCCAATGCATGGCTTGAACCTACGAACCGTGAGATCATAACCTAATCTGAAGTTGGACACACAACCAACTGAGCCATCTAGGTGCCCTGAGAAATTTCATTTAAAGACTACATTATCCTAAACATGCTTCAAGACACACTTAGTTCTGAGGGTTAAATTAGACCACTGAAAATTACATTTTACGCATGGAGGTGAGGTCAGGATCATTTTTTCCGGTATTGAGAAACCATTTTACCCCCAATTTAAGAAGCAGCTTAACTTGTGAGCTTCATTTCTTCATTTGTAAAGTGTGTGTAAATGTTAGCTCCTATATGAAACACAGGTACACACAAATAGCCTTTATGTAGGGTTTTCAGTGTAGCTGTCTTCTGATTAAAAACAAATTTTAAGACTTTGAAGCCAGATAATAGCTAATGTTTATATTACCTTGACTGTATGCCAGCAACTGTCCAAACCACTTTATGTATGTTCATACAATCCTAATAAAATTCCTTGAAATAGGCACTGTTATTTTCCCCCATTTGCAAATGGGGAAATTGAGGCATAGATAATTTTCCAAGGTCATATGAGTAATTTGTAGTTGGGCAGAGATTCAAAACAGACTGGTTATCATACGATATTCATTCGGATGAGCAGGTTGTAATATCGTTCTATTATGAAAATAAGGAACCTCCCCATACCACCCCAGCTCAGATGTGAGGTCAAATATGGGCATTTCAAAATCTTAAAAATGAGAATTGCAAGGCAATTATTGGATTTAGTTTAGACTCAGTCCTTCCTTTAACCTCAATTCCAGGAATAGCGGTCCACAAAATCATTCTCTGACTTCTGTCCATTTTCCTGCAACCAATTCTGATGAACGATATGCATTTTCATAGTGCTTGGTACTTTTTAAATCTGCTTTCACATGGATTAATTTTCACATACCCAGATGACTGGCCTACTAGGTATCTGGCTCAGGTCAAATATCTGTCATGTTTTCCATTGAATTATAAGTGGATTTTTTCGATTACATTCTGTCCAGAAATGAAATATATTCCAAGATCCCCATGAGACTGTTTCTGAAAAAATAAATGAACTCCCATTAACTCCAGTCTGGTCCAATGTGACTTTTTAAAATTTCTATGCTATAGCAGCTGAGAATTAGAGGACGTGACAATAGCCAAGTCAATTGAAAGTTTCCCAAATGAACTCTACGACTTATTGGAATGTGAGCAGCCACATCCTCTTTTGAGATGTCGCCTGTTGTGCCAAAAGGTCCTATGGCCTTTTTTTTGGTAGGCTTCACTTCTGTCTATACTCATTTATCGGTCACGTTGCAAAGAGTTTTGACTTAAAGAAATTTTTACTTTCAATAGGCCATCAGATAACAGAAAACACTGCCAAGAAAGATAGATGTTGCTGGGGTTTTTTATAATTGGATAAGTGATTTTTGTTTTAATTTTTAAAATATTTTTTATTTATTTTTGAGAGCGAGAGCAACAGCACAAGTGGGAGAGGGGCAGAGAGAAAGGGGGACACAGAATCCGAAGCAGGCTCCAGGCTCTGAGCTGTCAGCACAGAGCCCGATGTGGGGCTTGAACCCACAAATCGCGAGATCATGACCTGAGCCAAAGTTGGACGCTTAACTGACTGAACCACCCAGGCACCCTGGGTAAGTGACTTTAAAAAAAAACAAAAACACTGCTATACATAGGCAACCAGAGGCGAAAATAAACCTTTGTTTCTTTCCTACAGATAGGTAAGCTCCGTGTATTCTAAGCACATTCTAAGCAGAATTATAACCAACATTCAAGCACAGTCAACATATAACTATGGTATATATTTTAGCTATTATGTTAGTGTATCTGGTAAACAATAAAATAATTATTTCAAACATGCAGTGTTTGGATTTAGAAATTATTACAAATACCGAAAAAAACCCATGGATTAAAATACAGTATTTTATTTTTTTCTCACCTAAAAAACAAGCAACCCAGAATTAAGATATACATAAACTTCTCAAATTTATCCCTAATAAAATTTGAATATTTATACAATTTCTACAGAAACATACAGTGTATCAAAATCTGCATAAATCAAATTTATAAAATGTGTAGAAATGCATAGTGATATTATCAACTTACAAAGCAAGGATATGGGAATTATTTCCAAAGCAGCCTACAGTAGAAAATAGTCCTATGGCAGCAGCTTCTGATGTTTTTCATGTTTGGTACAGTTTCTGATTTCAATATATAGAATCATTTTCATAGAGTATTAACGAATTGCACAAAGTACCCATTTAAAATTTACATGCACAGTTTATGTGCCACCTTTCTTAGGCCTATGCATAGTTAGCAAGGTTATAATCTATTCAACAAGGAAAATGGAGCCTATTTGCAGAGATACAAGTAATTGAAGTACCAATTGTCTTAGTTTCCTTTTTATAGTTGATTTATTTTGCAATTATATAAGCATATATAAATGTATTCCTTTTTAAACATCCCTAGAGATGAATGGAAGTTAAAATGGTTGATCACAGATCAGTAGCAAAATACAAATTGACAATTCAAAATTATAAATAAAATTCCGTTCAGGATGTTTAAATCTGACTCTCTAAATTTAAGAGCTAAGCTTGGAAGAAAGAAATCTGTAGGCTTTTCTTCTTTCCTTTTTTAAGCTGTAATTAAAAATAGTTCCCTCTGGCAGTAGTTTGTGAAATTCCTTTCATTGTAATGATATCATGATTACAGGATCAAAAATGCTTAATTTACTTGCCATTCCCCACTTCATCCTTTTTCTTTCTTTCTTTTTTTTTTTTAAACTCAGTGTAGCATTTTAATCTTTTGGGTAACAAAAGACTATTTAGAAATTAAAACTGAATTGACCACTTGCACTGTTTGGTTTTCCTATAGTAAGTCCTATCTTAATAAATGTTTAAATCCAAACAAGTCGTCTTTTTCACTGGAGAAATACTAATAGGAATATGCTTCCTAAAAAAAATTAAGAAACACTAGAGAACCAAAACCTAACCTAACAGAAGTTCATACTTGTTAATGAACTGTATTTTTAAATAGATTTTAATTTAAAAAATGTGTAGGGAATTTCATTTGGATGAAGATATACATGAAACATCCATTCACTCTTGGCTTCATAGGTTGCACAGCTTAGGTTAATGCACAGGAGTTTTTGTAAGGCTTAATCTAAAAAGGGCTTGGAAACTCTTACCTTGGTCAGAATGAAACTCTGATGTGTTTACAGTGGTGTTTGGTTATTTTTGTTACCCCCATATTTCAAGATTTCAAAACTGAGAATTACTTCTAGTTTTCTATAGTGACAGGTATTGGGGAAAAGTAAATCCCAGATGTCAGTGGACAATTTTTCTCTAGTTGGTAGACCCTCTTGACTGATCTTGGGAATCAGTATCAACAGAGAGCATTGGGAATGCCAGCATGTAAGGAAGTTAATGCCATACAATCTTCAACCCTATGAAATAGCCTTGGGATGTTCCATACTGTCTTTTCTTTCTCAAGCCGCACAACATTCAATTTCAGAGCAAATGGTAGCATGTAAATTCATTTCTGAGTAATAAAAGTATTCCTCATACAGATGACAATTCCATCAATACCATCCTAAAAATTTCATCAAAAGCTCTTGAAATATATACTGAGAAATGAAAGAGGCACTAAATGTGTTGAAATTCACCTTTCAAAAAAGCAGCATGACTGTGAAGGAAGGCCACCTTGGCTAAGAACCTGTGGCAGTGCTTCATAAAGATGTAAAATTAAATAAAGACACAACAGGTTGATAATCACCAAGTTATATATGAAAGTCTGGTTACTCCAACCTTTTTTCAAGTGTGTTAAAGAAAAAAAAAAATCAAACTGCCTTTCAGACCCCTGAGTGTAATCCCAAAGAAGACAACAATGCTTTTAACTCTGTTCTAATTAAAACAGAGCTAAATGCACAAATTACCAACATCATCTTAAAACAAAACAAAAAAAGATGTAAACATCTACAAAGTTTAAGGTAAAAGCAGTTTTGTAAACAGTAACTGCAGATGATAATGTTATTGTAAAATCACAGTTTATCAACATCCTTCAAACTGATCAGGAGGTTCTGGGTTTGGAGCTGTACAGAGTTAATAATAGTTGCAGCAGGTTTCAGGCGGTTTTCAGTCCTGTATAAATTTATGTGTCAGTAGGTAGGTTATTGGTTTCTTTTATTCTTTCTAAACACTATGGATGTTATTCATTTCCCACTTTTGAGTCATTTTACTGGAGTCACAATTGGAGATGAACACTTGATGTAGGATGTCTGAGCGATCTAAGCACTTTCCTGAAGGAATGTGAGTAAATCTGTGCAGGTTCTGGAAAACAAAGGAGAAAGGAGTTTTAAATGTGCACTTTTTTTGATATCACTGACATTAGAAGAAGTCATTACCTGGCTTTCACAAGGAGATGGTTCTAGAAAATTGGACAGGCTTAAGCTAAACATACCTCAGACTTTGGAGTTTTCCTGATTGTCAGTCTTCTAAGTCCTTTTACTGTTAAGTCATAATGTACTGCTGGTACCATAAATTCAATGGTATACAAACTTCTTCAGTTCCCATCCTGGCTAATGACAAAACTATCCTTCGTGTCCTCAGGACAGAGGCCTTTCATGCTACACTTCCCTTCATTCATTCTGTTTGTAGCAGCAATTGAGGACTGATAGTTGCAAAGTCTCTGATCTATCTCCTTTCCCACACCCACTGCATATGCCTTAGTTTAGCCCTCATCATCTATTGTGCATTTCTTCAATATAACTCAGGGCTTCGCATACTGTAGTCCTCAGACTAAGACTGGGCCCGTAAGGTCAAAACTATTTTCATAATAACACAAAGACCCTATTTGCCTTTTTCACTGCACTAACATTGACACTGATGATGCAAAAGCAATGGCAGGCATAAGTGCCGGGGCCTTAGCATAAATCAAGCAGTGACATAAGTGTTGCAGTAGTCTCCTTATTCATGGCCATACATCCAAAGCTAAAAAAGAAAAGCTAGTTTTACTTCAGGATGTCTAATGATGAAACAGTAAAACGACTAAGTTTTATCCAATCTTGACCCTTGAGTATACTTTTAAAAATATTCTGAGCTGAAATGGAAAATAGGCATAAAGCATATAGTGAAGGCATAGGCATATGCATATAGGCATGGGCATATAGTGAAGTGCAATGGTTATCCTGAAGGAAAAGGGAAACACGTGGGCACTTGTTTGACCTGAGTGTCCAACTAGCTGCTTTTTTCATGTAATGTCATTTTGACCTGAAAGGAAAACTCTAGACAAACTGTGATTATTCAAACTTGGGACTGGGTAGACATATTCTGGACAATGAAGTAAGCCTGTCACTTAAAAAACAACACATCTGACAGTATTTGCTGCCACTGATAGAATTGGAGGTTTAAGCAAAAATTAGAGTTGTGGCAAACGTGTACCCACCACCATGAACTTGACAGCTTTCCCATGAAATCAGTGGTTATATCTGTGATTTTTTTTTGATACTGTATGATGAAATGTGTCAACATATGGAAGACCTACATAATTTGGTGAATCAATATTTTCCAAACAAGCAGTGCATGCGTGATATTACAAAAGCAGACATGGGTAAAATAGATTTTAATGTAATATAGGGCAAAATGTTCACTGACATGGTTTCAGAGTCTATACTGCAAATGATTTTTAAGAAACTACCACTTATCTAGTTGTGGGGTGGCATCAAAGAACAGCTACAATGACCTGAAAAGCCTACTAAATGAACCCTCTCTTCTCCAGCTGCATGTTTGGGTCTGATTTTCCTCATATATACTTCAACTAAAACGATATATCACATCAAATTGAAGGTAGAAACAATATGAGAATTCAGCTGTCTTCTATTAAGCCAGACATTTAAAGGGATTTGAAAAACTATAAATGCCATTCTTCTCACTTTGTTGAAAAACTGTAATTTGTCATTCAAATTGTTTATATGAATATGTAGTAGGGTTATTATTACTTTTACATGAATGAAAACATACATACAAATACAACAAAAATACATACTTACACAATTTGTCAGGTTTAATTTGCAATCCAGAAAATATTGTTAGCTATAACCTAGATAAATAAAATCTGCGTGTGTGTGGGGGTCTCACTAATTTTCAAGAGTGTGGAGGGAATCTAGAGATCGGAAAGCTTGAGAACTGCTGACTGAGCTGATCTGCTTATCAGTCCATACTTTGCACAATGTTTCTAGAATTATTTTCCTAAAAGTATCCACTGTTTCCTATCACTGTGTTCCTCAAATAATGTCATTCACTTTCCAAAACTTACAAAGTGAAGTTGAATGTTCTTTCATGTGGACTCCAATTTAGGGATACCAAACTAAACATGATCCCTAGAGTTTTCTACAGTTTTACTCCATGCCTTTGTTCACCCAGTCTTCTTATTTATCCTCCATGAAAAGCCTTTTTATATCTCAAGACCTGGAACAATAATACTTCCTATATGAAACTTGTCAGAAATAATTCCTCCTATTAATCTCTTCTTTGTTAACCTAAAATATATACATTCCATTTTTTATCCATTAAACTACTTTTGGATGGTAGCTTCTGGTCTGCTAGAGCCTTCTTTTACTATTTTGCTAATACCATTTTACTAATACCCTATCATTTATTGCTATTATTCATCTTTGTGGAAACAAATGCTCTGTTCTTCGCGATTTATGTTCATGTTCTCCTTCCTAACTTGTTATAAGAAAAAAAATCAGCAACTGACATATACTTACCACTTCGTGGTAATTATCTGGGAATGATGATAACTGGGAATATTAAGCTGGGTCATAATACGGTCACTACATAGCAAATAAGGGCTTGCCTAACAGACATGGTACGATAACAACTACTAAATGAGCAAATGAAGTTGAGAGTTGCCAGATTCTTTTGGTTTGGGGCAGCTTTCCCAACTTTGTGTTTCTCAATCAATTGATGTAGTCAAGTCTAGACTCTGAAAATTATACATCAATCCATTAATATGTTGGAATCTTCAACTTGGCAAAGAGCTTTGAATATTCACAGGTGAAAGAGCAAAACTGCTCCTGCAGTGTCAAGTGAATAACTAAACATGACCTTTAAGCAAGCAATAGGCAATATTTATCCAGTTGTGTTTAGCAAATAACGCTAATAAAGAGAGGTCACGGAGGCCCAGATTTCCAAGTGTTATTTGTTTGTCTCTATCTCCACCTGCTGGACAACATGAAACATAAATGCAATATTTTAAAAGATTTTATATACATATAATTTCAATTACATATGTAATTTTTAAATAATTTTACTTTAATGAATGACTCCTTTAGATTTAACAAATAAGATTTCGATATTAGAACAATGGTGATTACTGCCTCACAGAACAGATTTTTTTCCCGTGTTACTGAAATTAGCACTGGGTCTTCATAGTCATTCTGTGACCTCATTACAGGACGTTATACCAGAGAATGAAAGTGATGCTTCATTGTGGAACAAGGAGTCACTCAATGCTCAGGAAAACAAATGACTAACTAGAGGGAAATGCAAGTCAACCTGAATGCAGGTTTTAAGATTTATACATCTAAATTTTGTATGGTAGATGTTATTAAAATGAAATCACAAATAATATCATTTCAGGAGTTGAAACGCACAATACCTTGAAGTACTGCCATTCCTTAAATTCATTTAGATTACAGTGTGTGATCATAATTTTTGATCCATCAGGCCCCTTTGTCAAACACTGGTCATATTGCATAAGTTGGTTAGCTTCGTTGATTCGAAAAAGCTATTAAAAAAAAAAAAAAAAGAAAGTAACAGAGGCACTTTCTCTTCTAACATACATTATTTTATTTTAAAGATTTTACTGTTAAGTAATCTCTACAACCAACGTGGGGCTCAAACTCCCAACCCTGAGACCAAGCCTCTCATGCTGCACTGACTGAGCCAGCCAGGTGCCCCAGATATACATTATTTAAAAGAAAAGAAAAGGGAAGGGGAGGGAGGGGAGGGGAGGGAAGGGAAGGGAAGGGAAGGAAAGGAAAGGAAAGAAAGAGAAAGAAAGAAAGAAAGAAAGAAAGAAAGAAAGAAAGAAAGAAAGAAAGAAGAAAGAAACATAACTCAAAATTAAATTCAGTGACTATCTTAATTTTCTATAATTTTTCTGTATGTTCAGAATTTTAAGTCCAGAGAGAAGAACTAAATTCATTTTGATATTAACGAAGACTCCTATTAACACCTAAAGGATTATGTTCTTTAGCCTCTTGGATATAGAATGGGTCATTAACACATATTTATTATGTACCAACAATGTAAGCAGATGAAAAAGTAGAAACAGAGCTGATGACATTTCACAGTCTAAGTCAGAGACAAGAACAATACCCATATAAGGAAATAAAATATATTAGTGAAATATACTTACTGGCAGTAACATCCTAGCTTATAAGGGGGAAATGTGGAATACTGAACAATATTTGCAAATAAAATTGTTCAGAGAGTTGGCTTACATGATTCTATACTCACACAGGAATATATTCTAATCTCTTACATCAGACATAAATTCTAGGTTCAGATTGGTTCTGTGAAAACCAATAATGCTGTCATCCTCCTCATCTAAATAAATGTTTTAGCACTGTCAATTTTTTTTTATAGAATGTTTTACTTTACCCAAACAAAATTATCAAATTAAAAAGCAAACTAAGCCCCGTGATCAGTAAGACATTCTGCTCCAATGCAGCAGACCTATAAAAACATAGAAATATGGTTATTTACCTGATTCCCTCCCATCCGGTGGCAGGGTCCTAGTTCAACAAAGCCTCCATTTGTTTTCCCCATGCTATCAATGCAGTAAACAGTTTCAAGGCCTCTGATCTACAAAAATGAACAAAGAGCCAAAGAGCAGGCAACAGGTTAGCTGTAATGCACTCTAGCTTCAGAGTAAGAGGGTTTCATGCTAAATACTGCTGTTCACGGTGGAAATCTGGGTGTGTATAATGCCAGGTTTTGACGGTACTATCAGTCTTTGAATAGTTTACAGCATACCAGTCATCTCTGAAATCGTTTATGATCTTGAAGTCAACACTGGAATGGGCTCATCCCAACTATGGGCACTGGTCTATAGATTTTGATAAAATACCACAGAGGAAAGAAAATTAAAAAGATATCATTAAATACAATTCCAGATTCCTGCTGATTCATGTGGATGAGAAGCAAATAGAGTACAGTTACCTATTACCTCAGTGGTAATAGACACTGGCCCAGAATTGAATATGTAAGGGAACTCTTCCAAATGGCTCTGTGACAATTTTGGCAGCTGTCTCCAAGGGACCTAGGGAGCAAAGATTATGGCAAATGGGCCAGGCAGTGAGACTTTTCCCTGACAATGAATAATGTAGGTGAGAAGCAAACACAGGGGATCATCTTTGGGACGCACATTTTGTGTAAAAATCACCTTTTTTCCTTTCTTGGAAATACTATATATTCGTATCTCAATTATAAATTACTATAGTATTTGGATAAAATGTTAAAAAAAATGTTTATTCTTTCAGCAAATATTGACTGAGCACCTATGATGATGAGTGCTTTAGCAGATACAAGGAGAATCAAGTCATGGTCCAGGACCCTCATGTCCGTGAGAGACTGAGTCTAAGTGTCAATCAGGATGGAGGGTTGGGCATGTGAAAAAAGGAGGCTCTTGCCCTGCCTGGAGGAACTCTAAAGACTGCCTCAAGGGGACATGCGGTCTAAACGGGTAGGGGTTTACCTTGCAAAATGGAAGGAATGCTGAGAAGTGAGGTGTAAGGTACAGGGGCCAGGATGGGGATAGGGGTTACAGTGAAGCTATATTTGGGGGTGAACTTCTAAAGGGAGAACAGAAAATTTCATCTATCCATTCACTCATGTCTTTATCTGTTCATCAAATATTAAGTGACTACTGTGTCAGGCATGTGGCAGGCTCTGATACACCAGTGAGCAAAAGAGTTAAAAGGTCCTCGCCCCAGCGAACTTACATTCTAGGTAGGGAAAGAGACTATAAGCAAAAAACATAAACACGTTTGGAAGCAAACGTGTTTTCTTTTCCCATGGGGGAAAAGAAAAAGAAGAACAAGTTAAAGGTGGTGGCTAAGGCTGTTTGGGGGACGGCAGGCAGATTCTCATTGAGAAGGTAACACAGGTTGCTAAAATATGCTATGATAGAACATAGAGATGGAAATAAAGAGTATGGGGAGGTACGTATTAAATCAAGATGTGCACGGCGTAAGTGTCGATTTCTTTTATTCCCAAACTCTAAACGTCAGGATTCTTTAGGGATGCATCCCATCTTCTTTCATCCATCTCTGTTTTCTCCCTAGGTGAGTTCATTCAGTTGCATGAGACAATCTACCCGCTGATGGCTCCAAATGTACATTGCCTCTTTTCTGGGCTTCAATATCACGTAGTCTGTTATCTACTTGACAGCCGCACCTGGATGTCCAGTAGGCACTTCCCACAATCAGAAAGCCAATAAAGAACTTGTTATTCCCCCACGCTTCCCCCTCATCCCCTCCATCAGCATCCCAATCTCAGCACCGAATCAGCTACTCAAATAAAAAAACACAACTAGTCATCTTGGCCCTTATCCTTCACATACCCGTCTGTCAGCGATCTGCCTCCAGATGAATTATGTACCTTGCATTTGTCGGCTTGTCTCTGTTCCATTTTTGACATCCTCGTCTCAGCCACCACCGTCATTTCTTACCAGAACTACTCTACTAGTTTCCTAATTGGCATCCTTGTTTCTACTCTAAATCCTCACAACAGGGTGATTAAAAAGCAAGGCATCAGTCAACTTATGTTACCTGCTTAAAACCCTCCCACGGCTTCCCATACCTATAGGATAAAGGCCTCCCTCCTCATTAATCTCTTTTCTGATTATCATAAAGGCAAAGCATTTCCTGACTCAGAGCCTTCAACCTCACCATTTTCTTTACTTGCAACACTCCCTCCTGGCTCTCTGGTTGATCACTCAGATTTCAGATTAAATGTCACCTCTTCAAAGGTGGCTTCCTTAATCTGTCCCTAAATTCTCTTGACCGTCACCTGTTTATTTCCTTTGAGGGCCTTACCACTATCTGCCATTATCTTCTTTGTTTCCCTTTTGTTGTCTTTTTCCCCCCAAGGGGAAAGACCTGATGAAAGGGACCTGCTTGTCTTATGTCTACAAGAATGACTGGTACATAGTAGGCCCTTGACCACTATTTGTTGAATGCTTAATTACACAATGATACATAAATTTGAAAGTTCATGGCATGTTTAATATACCCATGAGGCGGCAGCATAAGGCTCATGGGTGGGGGTACATGAGAAATGAAATTACAAAGGCAAGTCTGAAGAAACAAAGAAATGACAATGGCAACCAATGCCTGACCTTATTTTCAGTTACCATCAATCCATTCACTCATTTGACAAGCATTATTTGAGTGTCTATTGTGTATGGGGAGGTCTCTGTGTTAATCCATTGGGACACAATGGTGAACCAGGTCCTGGGTCGAGAGACTGGCTGAGAGATAGGCAATTTTGAATGTTATGAGAACCCATGGAAAGATCCAGAACTCAGTTTTTCTGACAGAGTGGGGAAGGATAAGAGAGGCTTTTCAGAACTGGTGCTCTCTAGATTGCGAGCAATAGGGTAAGTTGGAATTGGTCAGGAAAAGGAGTCAGAGTGAGGGGCAGGGAAGTGGCAGAGGCTGCAGGGAGTGGACAGTGGAGAGCCAGAAGTCCAAAAGCTGAGAGCAGGGGACACAGTGGTCAGGTGGTCAGGGGAGGTGTTAACAGTCTGGTAGAAAGGTGGGGGAGGACAATTTTTAGAGAAGCTTTTCTCCAAGGATTTTTCTCTTTCACTCACACATTTCCATCTTTCTCTGCCTTCTCCCAAACTCAGTCTCCAAACATACATAGTTTTTGAGATCTGAATACCAGCTGGTACTTACTTCTCCCCATTCAACATTTTTGGGTGGCAAAGGGTAGTGTGAAGTTATGTCATAAGCTATTTCTTCCATGAACCATTTGAAACTTTTGCAGTTGTGATCCTCTCGAAATTTTTTCAGCTCAGATATATCCCCATATGGTAATGCCTTTGATTCAGGACGACTGGCATAGAAGTAGTCTTTATATTCATCCCACCACACCTCTACAACTCGAACATAATTCTGTGAAAAAGAAAAGATGATGAGAAAGGAAAAGATCTGCAATGCTGTAAGCAGCCCATCTTAGACACATGAAATATGACCAATGTATAATAAACTCATTTCAATAGGACCTGATATTTAATAAAACAAACGCAAGTGAGTTAACGACTCTAATATGTCAATTGCTAAGGGTAGAATGTAATGCATGTTCAACTAAGAAGTGATGGACACAGAATCTGACGTCACTGAGCTGTAAGATCGCATATTCTAAGATCATATATTCTATCCTGCTTTTATTTTTTCAACTTTTTTTTTTTTTTTTTTTTTTTTTTGGGACAGAGACAGAGCATGAACAGGGGAGGGGCAGAGAGAGAGGGAGACACAGAATCGGAAATAGGCTCCAGGCTCTGAGCCATCAGCCCAGAGCCTGACGCGGGGCTCGAACTCACGGACCGCGAGATCGTGACCTGGCTGAAGTCGGACGCTCAACCGACTGCGCCACCCAGGCGCCCCTCTATCCTGCTTTTAGAGGAAGAAGGTGAAGCCCAGAGAGGGTTTAGGGGAGGCTGGCGGAAAATGGGTGCTCCTTTGCCCACAACAATCTCTGTCATTTAGAACCACACTACCAGCATGTGTAGGGAAAAGGCTCATTTCAGGAACCAGCATGAAAAAAAATAGCTCTGTTGAATAAAACACATTTTGTTTGCAAGTGGCTTTTTTGGTCACATTATGACTGTACTAGAACCATTTTGCTATAACCCAGAATTGATAGGATACTTTCACCAGTTGATGCACTTTAAGGGAAAGCAACGAAAGAACAATAAAATAAGTTAATATTGTGATAACTGACAAAGATCTATCTGCTAAGGCTTAACTGAACAAATGCCTGTAGGCATGAATGTTGTAACAGATTGAGTACATTCTCAATCTAGTCCCTTGGTCTTGTACGTTATTCATCAGCATATCTTCTCTGTAAAAGGCCAGAGAGTAAGTATCTTTGGCACTGCAGGCCATACAGCTTCTGTAGCAACTACTCAGCCCTGTTGTACTGAGAAAGTAGCTGGAGACAATACGCACACAAAAGGATGCGGTGGTGCTCCAATATCAATCACTTTATTTACCGAAAAGGGCTGGATTTGGCCTAAAGCCCATAGTTGCTGACCCCTGTGTTACATCAGGAGTAGAAAATACCTTGCGTTCAGACTAAAATTCTCCTAGGCTGTAACTACCAAAAGGCGAACATGCTCCCACAGGCATGCTGTTGCAAAAGCCCATGGGTTCAAAAAAGTTTTAAACGTGTAATATTATTGCTGAATATGTTTTAAAAAATTTTTTTATTCATTTTTGAGAGAGAAATAGCGCGAGTGGGGGAGGGGCAAAGGCGGGGGGGGGGTGTTGCGGAGAGAGAATCGTAAGCAGGCTCTGCATTGTCAGCGCAGAGCCCAACACAGGGCTGGAACTCATGATACCATGGGATCATACCTGAGCCAAAACCAAGAGTCGGATGTTTAATCAAGCAAGCCACCCAGGTGCCCCCATTGCTAAATATTTTTAATTTTTGCAAATTCATCCAGAATTAGACACAGCCCGTGTCTAATGAACACGAAGCTAAATACTAATGAACACGAAGAATGAGACGTGCATACATAAGGTTATAGCAACACAAAGAAGGAGCATTTATTTGTTTGGGATGGAGAAGTCCAGAGGGCCACCACGGAAGGGCACTGGACAGCTGTGTCTTGAAGGAGTGGTTAATTATGTGTGAATGGTAGTCAGGGCAAAGACGAACCCAAATGAAGTATGGCAAATCATGTAGTAGTCCTAAAAGTAGTCCTAAAAGTAGTTTACCACATTTGTAGTCCTAAAAGTAGTTTACCACAACTTACCTTGTCGTGTTTTGCGAACATTAAGGAGTTAATCTAGCAAAGCATTTAGATTCGTGACTGGTACATAGTAAGTTGTCAAAAAGTGTTAGCTATTATTATTATTCTTTTCTAAAATTCTTTGAATTTTATCTTTTGGCTGACAGTCATCAAAAGGTTTTAAGCAGGTACAGGTATGAGATTTAATGATCAGGGGAACCACACTGGTGGTGAGTGGAAGACAGATTAAAGGGGATTGAGCCTGATGGTGGAGAGCCAAACAGGAGACAATTCAATTATCTATATGGGAGAGATCTGAGGACCTGCACTAAGTGTAGGAAGGAATGGATTTCGGAGATAATGTATGAGGTAGACTCTTCAGGGCTTGGTTCAGTGGGAGGGAAGGGAGGACTACCCCAACATGCCCCGTAAGTTTCATTCACGGGCAGACAGAGAATATAGGAAAGGGAATTGCTTTTGAGAAAAAGTTTAAAAGTTCAGCTTTGACCCCATTGAGTTTGAAATGTCTGAGGGTCATCTGAGAACATAGTTCTGAGAGGCAACTATTAAAGTCTGAGGCTCAGAGAAGACACACGAGCTGAATAAGTCGACATAAACCATTATTAGCACACTGTGGTTGAAGTGGATGATGTTAAAGCTGGAGGAAAAAAAAGCACCTGGCACACTCTAGCACTCACTAAGTGTAGACTGAATGTTACATTTATCAGATAGTTTTTATGATATGTATAGTTCATTTTTACAGTGGATAAATATTTCCCTCACATCTCTCTTCCTTGTAGCACAGGCCTTCATGAGTCAATGTGATCTTTCATTCTTTGTGATTATGGGTCCAAATCCAAGGGCAAGTTCTTTCCTGTAATGCCAGTCAGGCCTGGTGTTAATATGGTGCCCTTTGCTTTAGCATGGACATTTTAATCTCATCTCCTATTCTGGCTGGGGCTCCCTTTGGCCATTTCTATGATAATTTGCCTGGTTAAAAAGCTTTGTTCATTCTTTAAGCCTTGTCATCTCTGCTTCGATTATCTATTTCCCTTTAAGGAACTATCCCAAGTTGCATCTGTAGCCAATAATAAACTTCCTTCTGACTTCCTTTTGACTTGGTTAGGGGCTCCAGAAAATGAATGGAATCAGAGTCCTATGCTCTTAGAATTTATGGAAACAGAACCATTAAAAAATCTTCAAAGTTGTTTGGTCGAGAATAAAGGACTTCATCTCCTAGCCTCTGTGTGAAGCTTTTCTGGTTTGCCCCTGGTTTGAGGGACAAAAGATATTAATCTTCTGCAAGCACTGTTCAAAAATTTGATTTTGTTTACTATACAAACTTCTAACATGATTATTTTTTTTAAACAAAACAAAAATTATATTTTATTCAAGTGTGAATAATAGAAGCTGATATTTTCATTTCAACTACTTTCCTACAGAGTGGTAGTCCTTTTTGAATTTATTTGAGATGTCTTTGTGGAGAGCATACATCTTAATCTGAGTGGGATACAATGAATTATCTTAAAAAATAATAAGATCCCTGACAAACATAGATACAAAGAGCCTCAACAAAATATCAGCAAGCTGAATTCAACAATACATTGAAACGATCATACATGATGATTAAGTGGGATTTATTCTGGGGACGCAAGCATTCACAAATCAATCAATGTGATACACCACATTAACAAAAAGAAGGATAAAAATCATATAATCACTTCAATGAATGCAGAAAAAGCATTTGATAAGATTCAACATCCATTTATGATAAAAATTCTCAAGTGGGTATGTATAGAGGGAACATATTTCAACATAATGGAGACCCTATATGACAAGCCCATAAGTTAACATCATACTCAATGGTGAAAAGCCAAAAACTTTCCCTCTAAGATCTGAGACAAGGATGCCCACACTTGCCTCTTTTAATCAATTTAGCATTGGAAGTCTTAGCCATGGCAATCAGACAAGAAAGACAAAAAGCATCCAAATTGGAAAAGAAGTACCACTCATTATTTGCAGATGGCATGACACATTACATAGAAAACCATAAAAACTCTATTAAAAAGCTATTAGAAGAAATAAATGAATTTAGTAAAGATGCAGGATACAAAATTAATATACATAAGTCTGTTGCATTTCCATAAGAAATTAAGGAAACGATCCCATCTATAATTGCATCAAAAAAAAATCTAGAAATAAATTTAAGGAGGCGAAAGACCCATACTCCAAAAACTATAAGACACTGATGATTTTACCATATATTAACTAACTAGAATTTAAATAAAAACTTGAAATAAAAAAAAGACAAAAAAGACACCGATGAATGAAACTGACGGCAACACAAATAAATGTAAAGATATACCACACTCACGGATTAGAAAAATCACTATTATTAAAATGTCCACACTACCCAAAGCAATTTACGGATTAAGTGCAATCTCTATCAAAATACCAATAGTGTTTCTCATAGAATGAGAACAAATAATCCTAAAATTTGCATGGAACTACCAAAGACCCTAAATAACCAAAGCAATCTTGAGAAAGAGGAACAAACCGGGAGGTATCATGCTCCCTGACTGCAAACTACACTACAAAGTTACAATCAAAACAGTATGGGACTAGCACAAAAACAGATATAGACACCAATGGAACAGAATAGCGAGTCCAGAAATAAGCCTATGCTTATATGGTCCAAATTAATCTTTGACAAAGAAGGAAAAGGGGAAAAGACAGTTTTCTCAATGAATGTTGGGAAAACTGACAGCTACCCGTAAAAGAATGAAACTGGGCCACTTTCTTACACCACACACAAACTCAAAATGACTAAAGACTTAAATGTAAGGCCTGAAACCGTGACATTTCTAAGAAAACACAGGGCTAAGCTCTTGGACAATATTATTTTTGGATCTGTCTCCTCAGGCAGGTGCGACAAAAGAAAAATAGACAAATGGACTACATCAAACTAAAAAGGCTTTGTATAGTGAAGGAAACCATCAATAAAATGAAAAAGCATCCTACTGAATGGGAGGATATTTATTTGCGAACGATCCACTCAAACAGGGGTATAGCCAAAATATATAAAGAACTCACACAACTCAATATCAAAAAACAAACAGTCCAATTAAAAAATGGTCAGATGACCTGAACAGACATTTCTCCAAAGAAGACATACAGGTGGCCAACAGACATATGAGAAGATATTTAACATAACTAATCATCAGGGAAACAAAACCACAATGAGATATCACCTCACACCTGTCAGAATGGCTCTTGTCAAGAAGACAAGAAATATCGAGTGTTGGTGAAGATATGAAGAAAAGGGAACCCTCATGTGGCTGTTTTCGAGAATGCAAACTGGTGTAGTCGCTGTGGAAAACAGTACAGAGATTCCTCAAAAAATTAAAAATAGAACCACTCTACAGCCTAGCAGTTCTACTTCTGAGTATTTACCCCCAAAACACAAAAACACTAATTCAAAAAGATATATGTGCCCCTATGTTCACTGCAGTATTATTTACAATACAATTTACAATTACAACAACCAAGATATGGAAACAACCTAAGTATCCATTGATAAAATTGATAAAGAAGATGTGGGGTATATAGATATATTCTCTCTCTCCCCTCTCCCACACACAGGATGGAATATTACTCAGCCACAAAAAAGAATGAAATCTTGCTGTTTGTGAGACCATGGCTGGACCTAGATGGACAACATGGCTGGTGTTGTACTAAGTGAAATAAGTAAGGCAGAGAAAGACAAATGCCATATGATTTCACTCCTCTGTGGATTCTAAAAGACAAAGGAACAAACCAAGCAAAACAGAAAAACAGATTCATAGATACAGAGAACAAACTGATGATTACCAGAGGTGGAGGGCAGATGGGTGAAATAAGGGAAGGGGAAGCCTGTGTGTACAGCACAGGGAATGTAGTTAATAATATTGTATTATTACAATATTATTGTAACAGATGGTAGCTGTTACAGATGGTGACAGATGGTGGTAGCTAGACTTACTGTGGTGATCATTTCATAATATATATAATGCATAATGTATAATGTATATAAATGTTGAATGCCTGTGTATACCGGTAACTTATATAATATAAAATAATATATATAATATGTCAACCATACTTCAAATAAAGACAAAACAAAACACAAACAATAAGGTGTTTCATGAATAAGTTCAGCTTAAATTAAAAGGGGGAACTGGCATGAGTGCTTAAACGATTTATCCCATTCAGGGAGCTGACATTTAAGTGACCACCCCAGCATGTGGTACATAAATGTGCCACGTGTGGTACAAAGTTCCCTAGGCTTCTCTCCTTTTACCCAAAGACTCACCTTCAGAGTTGGAGAAGACCCAACATAAATGGGCGGAGGATTCCCTTGCCAGCCCTCAAGACGGTAGATGTGTCCAACGCGCGAACAAGGGACAAACAGTAATTTGCCACCACACTGCCATATCTATCAGGGGAAAAAAACAAACAAACACGTGCAAGTTGTTTCAAATGATAAAATATAGTTGCAAATTTGTCTTATCAAGGTAAATATAAAATCTAAATTAGATACAGTGTCCATGGGGAATTCATAAACTAAATAAGTCCTAAAATGATTTGCTTGTTTTTCAAACTCTTATAATAACGAAGAAGGCAATCGGGAATGCAGTCACGTTCAGCCACTAAGGGCCTCTTGTGTACCTGCAGCTTTAAACACCCTTTCCCCAGCATAACCTTTCAAAGTCACGCAGATTCTTGACTCCTGATATTATTCACTGTTTCCACTGCTAATGTATTTCCCACCTGGGTGATTAGTATAATAACCTCCAAACTGGCTTCTTCACCTCCAGCTTCTCTCTACTCAATGCTATCCTTATTTATAGTAAGAGATTATTCTAGCTAAAGGGCAGCTTTGGGTCATGTTATTCCCTTGCTTAATATCTTCAATAGGTTGCCACTGCTTATCAAGTTCAGTAAAAATCTCTTGGCTCAGCATTAAAGGCTCTCTTCCATACAGTCCTAACAAACTTGTCCACTTTATCTTCTTGGATGTCTTTCTCCATGCTGTCTGATTCTGCTAAACTGCTCCTGTTTCCTGAGTATAATCTTCATGTGCCCACTTTTGTACCTTTCCCCATTCTATTTGCTCTGAGGTCTCTCTCCTCTCCTTTTATCTCTGCTTATCAATACCATGCCCACCTTTCTAGTTTGCCTCAAATGCTACCTCCAGTACAATGCTGTTTCATTTTGAAAAATTTTTATGTTTATTTTTTTTGAGAGAGAGAGAGAGAGAGAGAGAGCAAGCTGGGCAGGGGCAGAGAGAGAAGGAGAGAGAAATCCCACGCAGGCTCCGTGCTGCCAATGCAGAGCCTGTCATGGGGCTTGAACTCATAAACCATGAGATCATGACCTGAGCTGAAACCAAGAGTTGGACACTTAACCGACTGAGCCACCCAGGTGCTCCCACAACGCTGTTTCTTAATCATACCAATCGAATGCTCTTTACCTTCTCATCATTTATGAATTTGAGTACAATTCTAATCTCTTATGAACTCTAAGTTCTTTGAGAGCAACGACTGAGTTGTTCTTCAGTCTCTGGACATTTAAGACAAGATACAATAAATATCTGTTTAACCCAAACTGTGATACAGTTCTCTTTCTTTTGGGAAATGGGGGTGGGGATGGGTCGGAGCATGGAAGGTATCATTGTTCAAGGGCTGCCTCAGCAACAGAGCGGGTGCTGCAGGGAGGCAGCTCCAGGGTCAGTCTGAGGATGCAAAGTCATGGTTGGGATCTGTTTCTTTCCTGAATCATCGTGTCCCATAGAGATAAAGGGTAACTGTGTCAGTGGATGGTCAAATGTGGCTCCCATACAGTGCAGGTTCTCCAAAGGGCTTTTATAACAAACAAAGACTTTAATGCACAGAAAGCCTGGGGGGTGAGGTGGGGAGTGGGAGGAGGAGGTATTTTCATTTTTGAAGTTTGCTGGCCTCAATGTTGAGATGAGCCATATAAATATGCAACAAGTCTGGATTTTGCCTTTTGCCTCATTCCCCCCCAAAGGCATGCATTTTTGTTAGTCATTCTTTATAATTCGGAGAAATGCATTAAACAGATCTTTTCCCAGAAAAACCAGCCTTATCTGAAAGTCACCAAACTCAGTAATAACTACGTAGAAAACTGCATTTGTTTAAAGAAAATGTTACCTTGTATGAGATCTCAAAGTTTTCACCACCCCAAATCTGGAGACCTGGATCATACAGACCCAGTTCAAAGAAGAACTCTCGTTCAATGGCAAATAATCCACCAGCCATGGCAGGGGACCTAAGAAAAGAAACAGTGCAATAACTAATAAAGATAAATCCCAGAATCCCTTCACTAATAGACAACAAGCCTTTTTGGAACATAGTCTAAATAATGCACAGAAGAGACAAAACTGATGGCCAAACATTAAGAAATTACAAAGCCTTCACAAAACAATCGGCTTATAATTCTTTAATGAATTTACAATTTGTCTGAAATCCAATTGATAGTTCACTACAAATTAGGGCGTTGCATCATCTTGCCATTAGAGGGTGCCTTAGTTCCTTTGTTGGTTTGAAAATTAAGCCTTGAGACTCAAGTTAGCTAAGAGAATTTTCTTTCACTCCTCAAAATCCCGAGCCATACAACCATGGCCTGCTAACTGCTCCTACAATGATTTATGAGTCATTCTAGGATGAGTGAAACCATAGACCATGGAAGTAGTCTGTCATTTTTTAATTTTATAGCTCAGGGGCATGCCAAATAAGGGTGTAAATCATTGTGGAACAGCCACAGTTCATTCAGAGTTTGCAAATGTAGCAAAGAAACGACACCAGGGAATTAGACATTAGCTATTTACTGTGTCAGGAGGCAGGAATGCAAAACGGTGATCTGCGGAGCTTCCTGAATGGAATCTTGAATTGGGCACTTTCTAGGGACGAGCCATTCTCATCACTAGAGCAAGTGATAAGGGGAATCATTTTCATCCTGTTCCCCACCCCCAATTAATTACTATGTATCATGACTCTTAAGTAGACTCTCCGTCAGAGTACTTTCTTCCTCGCCACACCTAATATTTAATGTCACTAAATCCTACCGATTCTACCTTGAACATCTATCTTGAGCCTGTGTTCTACTTGCCAACATCACTGCTGCTTCCATCCTAGACCAAGCTACCACTGCTGGGACTGCTACGGGAACACCCCGACAAGACATTTAAGACAAGGGACAATAAATATCTTTTTTGTCTTTTCTTCTATGCTGCCCCCATCCCAATCTAATCATACAGCAGGCAGAGTGGACTCAAGCTGGGCCCAGGTGATGCCAGACTCTCCCGACTCCTGAGTGGGCTTCCTCGTCCTGAGTTCTTCTTCACTGCTCTGCTCACATCTCCAACAAAACCAACTCTCTTCTATCTCAGGGGTTCACCTCTGCTGTTCGCTCTCCTGAAACGTTCTTCCTCTTTCTGCACAGGGCTGACGCCTCACCTTTCAAGCCTCAGCCTGCAGGGGGGCCTTTGCCAGGGAGGCTGTTCTGGCTCCTCCCGGCTGGATGAGGTTCTCCTTCCCGGAAGCTCCATGCACCCTGGGAGTTTTCTTCACGTGACTTACTGCAGGTGCTGTTCCTGAGTTATTTGTGTAGTTATCTGTTTAATTTCCGTCTCACTCATTACATTTTAGGTGCCACGAGAGAACGTGCTTTTTAAAAGTTTATCCCCGGAAAACAATGTCTGGCACATAGTAAGCACTCATTAAATATTTGTTGAGTGGATAAATAATAAATCAAGTAATACTTTCAATATGCATGGAAATCACATCAAGTGAAAGTCATTCTCTTATGCCTTGTCTTCTTAAGACATGCTGCCTAACCTGGTAATAAGCAGCACCGACATGTTCTTGGTTACTTCCTTGTCACATTTATTTAACTGTCGTTTACAATTATTATAACTATGCTTTTTTGATCTTTAAACATATCCCCACTTATCTCCGTATATCTTTTCAAATGCATCTTAACATGAAAACCACTTTTTAAAAAAATGTCTCTATTAGCTAAACCCAGGGAATGAGCAGAAATGTAAATATAATCACTACCCTTTATTTTTTACACCCAGAAGTATTTGTTAAATCAAGTGGGTAAGCAGTAAATTCCCGAGTTGTTTCAAAAAAGAACTTGAAAGAGAAATTTGGGAAGTGTCAAAGATTAAAATTCTATAATTTCCTTATGTTTGCCATCTCAGTATCTTGTATCACGCATGCCCAGATCCCAGCAGCATTTGCATGACATTAGAAACACCTTCCCAAAAGAGTTCTAGCATCATCAGTAGTATAACAAGGAGAGAGAGACCAAAAGCAGAACCATAAGATCAGAAACACAAAATTAGACACACTTAGAAGCCTCTGCTAACACCTGACCAAACATTTCATTTGGAGTCACTCTGAAGGACCGTAAAATGTTTCGGTTTAGAGACCAAATGAAGACAGCAGCAGAACTGTTCTATTTTATCCCGTAAGAAGGGACAAAAGCTGATTCTAGAATAAAGTTTCCTTTTAATCAAGTGCTCTTCTGAGAAGGAAGTGATAAAGGATTTCGTGTAATATTTTCCAAAGTCATGTATTTTTTTTTTTTTATTCATCAGATTTAACCGGTACAAAATTAGTATTTACGAGTTAGCATACAAAACACAAAGAAGAAAAAAAAAACCCAAAGAAACCTCTTGCTATTTCTCTTTCATTGTTAACACTACAGCCAAGGGATCAAAGTGGACATAAAACCAGGATTGTAAGTAATTTATGCATTTTAAATTTACAGAATGAAATTATGGTCAAAAGAGTAAAACTCGATGTCTAGTCTACTAGGAAAGGAGGGCTAAGGTTTTTTTCACTCGTACTCGCAACTAATGCCATATAACCTCCCCCTGCCATCCCCCCAAAAGTGGAGCTTGCATTTAGAGAAAAAAACAATTACAAAGTAGTAAAGGTGAATTCAAACTTCAGAACTAATGTTAGGGGAAAAACTGTTACAGAATCTGAGACAGCACCTACAGTGTTAGTAACAAATTCTTTAGCTTGGCAAAAGGTTAATAGGTTAGCAGCAACTGGAGAAAAGAAAAACATGTAAGTGATTTAGTGATTACCGATATGGTTCAGTTTTTGTCTTTCTCATTCTCTTCTCTCGAGGGGTCAGAGGCACCCGTTTCCAGAGCATACTCCAATCCCATGCTCCTCGGGCATACCCATCTTCGTCACCACCCCCTTGGGGTACAATTTCATATGTGTTGCCATTTATGACATCTATAATCGGCACAGTGCAAATGGTTCTGTATTGTGTTGATGATGGCAGCAAAGATGGAATGGGAGGTATGTATGGACCCACATATTTATACAAGTACATGGGGAAGGAAAAAAAAAAAAGTACTTAGATAGACATTCCACGTAAGAAAATAAAGTAGTAGTCTTTACCGATAAGGTTCAGTTTTATGTTTTCTTTTGGCCTTTTCCTTGTGGCTTAGAGGAATACGTTTCCATAGTAAACTCCAGTCCCAGGCCCCTCTGGCAAAACCATCTTCATCCCCACCTTGCTGTGGTTCAATGGAATAATCATTCCCATCTATGTAATCTATTAGAGGCACAGTACATGTAGTTCTGAAACATTTACAGAAAATGAAAAAGCATTTAAGAACCCAAAACTGACTAGTTTAGCATGCCTAGCTGCATTATCTCTTTTTACTGTTGATTTTTTTTTTTCCCCCATTAGGGAACTTTAATATCTAATGGGAAACAGAAGTAAATCAATGTCTTTAAAAGTCAAGGAGCCCTTTTCTGTAAAGGAAGGACACAGCGGATTTTTCCCTCAGCTTACAGAGAAATGTTGAAGTTAATCATGTTTCCTCACATTTACTTTGGTCCTACGGGCAATTTTCTCTTGGTGGTTTTGCATTATTTACAAGATTTTCCTGACTGTTATTTTCCTCGTTATCCCTCCATTAAAAAAAAATGAATACAGGGGCGCCTGGGTGGCTCCGTCGGTTAAGCGTCCGACTTCGGCTCAGGTCATGATCTCACAGTTCGTGAGTTCGAGCCCCGTGTCGGGCTCTGTGCTGACAGCTCGGAGCCTGGAGCCTGCTTCACATTCTGTGTCTCCCTCTCTCTCTGCCCCTCCCCTGCTCATGCTCTCTCTGTCTCAAAAATAAACATTAAAAAAATTCTTTTTAAATAAAAAAAATGAATATAAACGTGACTATGAGCGTGAATGTGAGTGCGTGTGTGAATGTGTGTGAGCGCGAATGTGTGTGAGTGAGTGTGTGCATAGAGAAATAAAACCCACTATGTTCTTAGTGGTTCTCCCAACTTTCTGTTGCTTTCTATTCCTTTGGAAACAGTTACTATGAAAACCTGTTCCCGTTCCTTTACGTGATCTTCTTTTCCCTCTCCTTTTATTGCAATAAACAAAAAACACTGCCAAAAAGAAAAAACAAAAAACAAAATAACTACCGCATTATATTCCTGCATTTTTTTAAAAAAGAAGAGGGAAAAAAACTCTTAAAAACCCTTAAAACTTGCTGGCAAACTTAAGTAGTGGCCTGAGAACTTGGAGCAAAAAAATATCTTATATTTGGGCTTCATAAAATGCTAGTTCTATACGACTAATTAGATGGAGGATCAAGTCTGCAAAGACAATTTGGCTTGTTTCAATAGTCATCCTATCAGAAAGGACTTTAACATGCAGTTCCCCAAACAGAGATTACAGCTTTACATAACCATGTTAAGGTGCTTTTTAGATGTTTAGAAACCAGGAAGAGAAAAACCTATAGAATTCTGACATGGGGGAAATGGACTTGAGACAGATGCGGTATTCTCTGCGGACTGTGGATTCCCACGGGACGGTGAGGGTGGGGGGTCACCGGGGCGTATGTGGGAATGCCACAGGACCCTGCGGAAAACCACCTCCTTATGGTGCCTGAGGACTGCTCGTTTTCACCTGAAGAGGTGAAGGTGTGTTATCTTTCTTTACTTCTCACGATTCTCAGATTTCTAAATAAATAGTGTAAAGCGTCCCGGAGAGATCTCGGCTTGAGAGTTTATTGGCTGTTTGAATTGGGGCAAATTAATTAACTCCTCTAGGCCTCAATATCTTCTTCAATACAATGGAGCTAATAATATCTACCTTGCAGAGGTGCTGTGAAGATTGAATTAGCGTGTGAAAAATGTTCATGACAGGCTTTCAGACCAAATCCACGGATAATTAAACCCCCCAAAGTTCTTCCTTTGATTCACACCATTCGCCCCAGGGACAGATTTTATTTCCCTCGATTCTGAAACACTCAGAATTCTGGACTAAAAGCAGCGAAGGCTTTGGAACTAGGAGATTAATGCTGCCTTCTATTGTTCAGACGCTTCTGTAAATGTGGTGATCGCCACATTTCTACTGCATGGCTATTTCTAAACTTTAAAGTTTCTACAGAAACCCAAAGCTTTGACACGAGTAACAGCTGCTCCTTTGTATCTAAAATCGTAATTCAAAAAGGCATAAAAAACCAAGAGGTATCATCTCAAAGCATGCGCCTTCAAGTCTTTAGCACTGTTATCACAGTGTAGAGGGAACACTTAACGTCACTCTCAGGCAAAGCTTTTGGAGCTACAGGGCTGTCTGTTCACTAAGCCAACCACAAGATGATTCTTAAGTGAGACACCCTACACTTATCCCGAATGCTGGACTGCCTGCATCCGAATCAGCCCTAAGGATCCGTCTGGCTCCAGCCCAGAGAACCACCGGCCGAATGACAATGCTTAAAACGCAGCACTTGAGGCGCTCAATGGAACTAGAATCAGGAGAAGGAGAAGAATATTATTAGTCCTTCTCGGGCAAGGTTTACTTTTCACCCAGGAAAGAAAAAGAAAAAAAAAAAAAAAGCCAAGTAACGTTACCTGTCCTTAGATATGGGAGCTACCAGCGGTGCATACCAATTAACTGCCACCTCACAGTGGGCATCAAGGTATATCAAAACCTTAAAAAACAGAGGCAGGGAGAAAGAACACTCTTCACATATGGTACATCGCATATCACACACAATTTAACATTAGATGCTAGTAATACATTAGCATTAGAGTCCATTCTGACATAGAAGGTATCGGTTTAATAAAGCCAGCATTTCGTTTCAATTAAAAAAAAAAAATCTGAAGGGTACTTAAAAATGGATATGATCTTTTAGTTACCAAATCCAAGATGTTAACATTGTGAAATAGCGAATGTTTCCTACCTGCCCAAGTTTAGCCTTCTGGGCACCAATACTTCGTGCTTGAATTAAACCTTCTCTTCTTTCGTTTCGAAATACCTTCACTAAGCCATTCCACAGCTTAATATAGTCATCTAGTTTTTCTTTTAAGTGTTCTATGGATAAAAGAATTCAATCAACATAAATTATATTTATGTACATAAACTGGTTAAACTCTAAATTTTCTCAAAAAACAGGAATAGGCAACAGGTACTTTGGGCAGTCCAGCTGGTCAAACAGATTGAATGTTTACAGGGAAGCAAGGTAAAGTGTATTATTTGAGTTCATTTTTTGCTTAATATGCCTACAGAGAGCTGGTTAGCCTGACAGTCATCAAACACCTCTCCAAATGTTAAATATATGATGACTATGTCAACTGACATGAAAACTTAAAAAAAAAAAAATCTGCATATTAATGTCATATCTAAAATCCTTAAGGCAAACATTTTGGTTACTTTAGCAGAAGTAATGGTTCCAGAAATCTGAAGATACACGGGCTATAAACAACATTCTATAACTTTATTGGAATCTACATAGGGTATAGGTTAAAATTGGTCTCCGGGCCATCTTTCTCTAGCTATACTCAGTGGTGAAGGTTGAGGTCTTGGTGTGATAAATATAGTCATCAAGTAGCCAAATAATAACCAAAGGATCCAATTTTCTCTGTATTGTGGGTATCAACAAGTATATGTATGGCTTCATGTACATGTGTATGTATATATATAACTACCATGTATACATATGTAAATATTTAAATATAAGCTTTATGTGTAACAAATAAATATATACATATATTTGCAATCTGGTAGAGGAAACTTTGTCAAAACAAAGACACATTTGCCAAAGTTTCCACCTTGGTTTCCCAGTTGCAAGAGAATAACTTTTTTTTATTTTTTAAAACTGACATCCAAATTAGTTAGCATATAGTGCAACAATGATTTCAGGAGTAGATTCCTTAATGCCCCTTACCCATTTAGCCCATCCCCCCTCCCACAACCCCTTCAGCAACCCTCAGTCTGTTCTCCATATTTATAAGTCTCTTCTGTTTTGTCCTCCTCCCTGTTTTTATATTATTTTTGTTTCCCTTCCCTTATGTTCATCTGTTTTGCCTCTTAAAGTCCTCATATGAGTGAAATCATAGGATTTTTGTCTTTCTCTGACTCACTAATTTCACTTAGCGTAATACCCTCCAGTTCCATCCACGTAGTTGCAAATGGCAAGATTTCATTCTTTTTGATTGCCGAGTAATACTCCATTGTATGTATATACCACATCTTCTTTATCCATTCATCCATCGATGGACATTTGGGCTCTTTCCATACTTTGGCTACTGTTGATAGTGCTGCTGTAAACATGGGGGTGCACGTGTCCCTTCGAAACAGCACCCCTGTATCCTGTGGATAAATGCCTAGTAGTGCAATTGCTGGGTTGTAGGGTAGTTCTATTTTTAGTTTTTTGAGGAACCTCCATACTGTTTTCCAGAGTGGCTGCACCAGCTTGAATTCCCAGCAAGAGAATAACTTGTCTGTGTCACTATGAGCCCTTGAAATTGGTCCATCACAGCCACAACTAGCTCGTGGATCTCTAAAGATGTTTCTTGGGGACACAAAAATTATTTTAAGTTGTTTAAAACTTTGGGCCATGAATACATAAATAACAAAGAAGATATATTTAGAGATGAACTAGTCAGACTGTACACTTAATACTTGACTCATTTTTAGGGAGCAACACACTTATACATGGGTGTTCAGGATTGAGAAGAAAAAATCAACCTTTTTCTATTTTGGCATCCAGTTTTCATGAGTAGTATAAATAAAATTCTCACGCTGAATTATATTTTTTCCCCAGAATAATCTAGGTAATTTTTACCTTCAATTTAAGTGACTTTTTTTTTTAAATCTTACCTTCTTATTTTTTTTCAGCTTGGTACAATCCTAAATTACTTTTTAAAAGCACCCTCTGAGTTGCATTTCCACGTTTTTTTAATTTAAAAAAATTTTTAAATTTACATCCAAGTTAGGTAGCATATAGTGCAACAATGATTTCAGGAGTAGATTCCTTAGTGCCCCTTACCCATTTAGCCCATCCGCCCTCCCACAACCCCTCCAGTAACCCTCTGTTCTCCATATTTAAGAGTCCCTTATGTTTTGTCCCCCTCTCGGTTTTTATATTATTTTTGCTTCCTTTCCCTTGTGTTTATCCGTTCTGTGTCTTAAAGTCTTCATATGAGTGAAGCCATAGGATATTTGTCTCTCTGCATTTCAGTGCTCTTTTGACTATGCAATCTAAATAAATTTAAAATAAATTGTTATGGCCAGAAATGAGTTGATGGCCTGTGCTTCAAATTTAGATTCTTAGTTAAGATGGTCCAAAAGGTAAGCTGGTCAGTCAAATGACTTCTGGCTTCTTTGGGATCTCACACCGTGGTAGATTCTAATCATGTTCAAAACATTCGCCTCTCCTCGGGGAATAATTATTCTCCCCAGCCTGCTGAAAGTAGGCTTAGACCATGTGGTTTGCCATGGCCAACCTGCTGTGGACAAAATGATGTGAGGCACTTGTGAGCAGAAGTGTTAAAATCCCACTAGTGTTTCACCATTCTCTCTTCCTTTGCACAAGGCGGGCAATGCATGAGTTCAGGCTGCCTTGCAGTGAAGGTGTGGGGCATTGCTGGGGCTGAGCCACAGAAAATGCGTAGTATGAGCCAGAGAACTGTATAACTCTGTGTTGTCATGAGCCACTGAGAGTGTGGAGACCCATTTTACCTCGGCCCCACTTGGCCTCAGCTGGCTGATGTACAAGCATAGACGAGTGTGCTCTATTTAAAGGCCCCAATTCTTGTTTAGAGAGGACACTGTGTTTTCCAGAAACCCCAGTGTTATAAGCAGCCAGCTCCTTGTGAGGTTTTATATTAGTAAAGTGTTTTGTCTTTAAAGGAAAAATGGTAACTCAAACTTTTACTTTCTGAATATATTGGGGAAAGAACAAACCAAATGTTCGCTCATTAAGGATAGGGCTGACAAATTTTACGGTTGTTATGAAATGGGGAAAATTAAAGGCCTTCTGTACTTCTGTTCAAGGGGAGCGCCAACAATGCCTCTCTGCACTCTGCAAGATAAGCAGGTCCTGCACTTGACCGCTATTAAACTGTGTTATAAGAGGCTAAATGTTAGAGCACTAATCACACAAAATAATTAAAGTCAAATGGACAAAAAAACTGAAGTCCAAATTCTGTTCTCCTCTCCTGAAGCCAAGCAGTTATTTTAGGATGGGAACACATTTTGGTGTATCTGCACTTTTTATTAAAGGATATGCTAAGCCTCTGCTTGTATTAATAACATAAGGCTTCTTAAAATCCACATAATCACATACATGAGATTTCCCAAAGTCATTTTTGTAGATGTAGGTTTTCGTAAATCTAAAATACTGTTGGTACCAACAATATCACTTCAAAACGTATTTTCAAATATTTATTTTGAGACAGGAATCGTATTCTTAATGAAAGCCCTCCTGTCATAGAAAATTGCAGTCAAGATGTCTAAGGTAGAGGGCATTTGATAGGACTAAACATTTTAAAAGATTACACTTTTTAGTGCAATTAAAAGTGATTAGTTGAAAAAAGTGCTTAGTTGTACAAAGATGAGGGGAAAAGGAAATAGGCCTTATTTCTATTTCTTCTCCGTGCGGACATCTGTGTAGATCAATATTCTGATCATGTCCTTGCAAAAACAGCAGAGGTTTATCTAGACTGCGAGAGTTACAAATTAAGTTTTGGAGAAAGCTTGTGTAAAGCCATTCTGAATGATATTTTCAGACTACCCATGTTCTGTCTTCACCTCTAATATATTCACTTGTACACAAAAATTCTCTGTGAGACTTATTTGCCAAAAAAAAGCAAATACCTTGTTGTTATTGAGTAGCCTGAGTGCTTTGGTCAATTTTCAAAGAATCTAATTCAGTTTTATGACAAGCAAAGACTAGTAAATAAATATCCAGATCTGGGTTTCAGCAGCACCATTCTTTTTTTTATTTAGCATGCTGATTTGGGGTCTGAACTATAACATTATCCATCTTCTAATACTTGTGCCATTAAGAAGATATATTCTGCTTACAATAAATGTTAATTTAAAAAACCCACTTATCTGGGAAACCACTGCTCAATCTCTCTCTTGCCACGTTGAACCAAGGTTAACCAACACCTCCCTAAACGCTACAATAGCTGGCTCCTTAAAAAGAAGAAAAAATACAACACAATTTCCTTTTATTCAACATACTAAATCAAATACAGAACAAAATAAGCTTTAGTAGATACTTCTATTATATATAACAATGGTCCACGGAGTCTGGTCAAATTCAATATTTGTATCATTGTTCAAATGCAAAAATTAGGCTATTAAATAGGTGTATGGATTTCAGGTTGACGGCTATGGATGGAGCATCCGGTAGCAATACAACATAACACAATTGCACTTTTCAGTCTTTCAATAAATGATCTTCATGGCCCCATTTTTGCAAAATCTGAGGCCCAGAGAATTGGTGTCATGTAAGATGGTAGTTAAATACACAGATTTATGAGCCTGTAGATTTGGATCTGTTAACTAGTACCTCTGTGACGTTTGACAAGTTACTGAACACCTCTGAGGCTCCCGTGTAAAATAAAGATATGACAGTATCCATCTCAAGGATTATTGCCAGGATGAAACAAAATAATTTATGTATGATGCCTGGCACAGTGCCAGCTTGGTACCAGATGCTATCAGTAGATGCTAATTATTAATTTTTAAAGACTAATTATTTTAAAATCACACTTTGCAAGTCTTCATAATTAGCTTATTTCATAGACAGAAAGTCAATTTTCCACAGCCATTACCTTTATTACTGAAATCATCAATTAGCACAATTTCTGCTAAATATTTCCTTGGAGTCCTTTTGATGACACTGTGGACCGTTCTCATGAGGGTTGACCATCCTTCGTTGTGGAAGACAATGACAACGCTGGAAGTGAGCAGGTTTTCATCATAATGCCAATACTTGCACCTGTGAAAGGAACATTTAGTCATGTTTATTTAGAGGCAATTGGTAATGTGCGGTTTCAAACTTACTACAATTAGGTTTTCTGGTTGGATTGAATATTACTGACTTAAACGAGGGAAGCGAATGAAATGCAACCTTTTATATCTTAACAGAAACACAAAATGGAAGAGAGAAGATGCTACGAGATGAAGTCACTCACAGAGCAGCTCCCTAACCAACTGGCACTTGCTGTGTGGTAAAGAGAATTAATTTCTGAATGTATGCGTCCCCGCCGGGGGCACTCCACATTTTCACAGCAATCAGAGCTGGGCTTTTTTTCCCCCCATGCCTTAGATCTCAGTTTACTTGCCTTTTTAAAACTTGAGTTTCTAGCGCACAGATTTATTTCACTTGCTGTGTATGAACTACCACACAGCTGGATTTGAAAGCTGTCCTGTTCTAATGTAGCCAAAACCTTCAGGAAAAAAAATGAAATAGGCTGACCTATGGCATATAGCAGACATTAAAAAATTAACTGTTGAATGAATTTTAAAAATCCTAGTAATCTGGGGTGCCCGGGTGGCTCAGTCAAACATCCGACTCTTAATTTCGACTCAGGTCGTGATCCCATGGTTCACGAGTTCTCTCTCTCCCTCTCTCACTGCCCCTCTCCCGCTCATGCTTGCTCTCTTTCTCAATATAAATAAACTTGAAAAAAAAAAATAAAATTCCTAGTAACGTTTAGTTATTAGATTAGCTAAAGAAGATATTTAGCTATTTTACACAAAACGATTTGACACAACCACAGTAGGAATCAAGTTGCCAGGAGCCTTTTTCTAACTGAAAGGAAACTCAGAACAGGGCCCGATAAAGACTCAAGGAGCCAGGGAAGGTTTAGTGAGTTTCACAAAAAATACACACACACACACACACACACACACACACACACACAAAGCATATATATGTATATATGTGTGTACATAGACACACACATTTATATTTCTGTTTGTTTTAACGCCAAAGCTTTTCATGAAGTAAATAAGCTTGTTCCCAAGATTAAATTTAAAGCCATAAAAGCAGTAATTAACCTTATCAGCTTGATAACCTATACCGGGAATTAGAATAGGAACCATTATTTAAAATAGGTCCTGGTCTGATTCAGATGGAAACAACCTTTTCTCCAAGTGTGTATTTTCCTTTCAAAATTGTTCTAAATTATCTATGTTCTTAAAGGTTGATTTTTATAGAAATGCAGATTGAGTCCAGTAATCCACTTAAATCTTATTTCCTATATCTGCATTTTCTCATTAAAGGAGTATTAATTATCCATTATGCTCATGCTCTCAGCTAGACACCAGAGCTACAGCACTGAGAGGACAGCACGGTCTCTGCCCTTACGAAGCCATGGTCCTACAGGGGAATCAAGACACAGAGCAAATATTTGTACTTTCCAAGAGTGTCGATGCAAAAACCAGGGTGCCTACGACAGGTGGACCTCACTTAGCCTCGAGACATGTGGTCAGGAAGGACCCCTGGAGCTAGTGATTTGATTAAAGATGATTAAAAAAAAAAAAAGTACTAAGCCCCAAGAGATGGGGAGGGAGTGGGGAGGAAAAGATAAGAGCACAGAGCACAAGAATGAATCGTGTGCATATGATTGCAGGTATTATGGGAACTTGGAAGATCTATATCTTTGGAACATGTAATTAAAATACGAAAAATAAACATAAGTTGAAGAGGAAAAGTTACAAAGAAGGGCATTTGCGGTAGAGGAAATAACAGCATCTACTTATTATGTGCCAGGCACCATTCTGTGTTTTACTTTTAGTAACTTATTTAACCTGCGAATACCACTATGAGGTCAGTACTATTAATATCCCCATTAAAAATTTTTTTTAATGTTTATTTATTTTTGACAGAGAGAGAAAGACCGAGCATGAATGGGGGAGGGGCAGAGAGAGAGGGAGACACAGAATCCGAAGCAGGCTCCAGGCGCTGAGCTGTCAGCACAGAGCCCCACGTGGGGCTCAAACTTACAGACCATGAGATCATGACCTAAGCCGAAGTCGGACGCTCGACCAACTGAGCCACCCAGGCGCCCCTTAATATCTCCATTTTATAGATAAGGGGACTGAGGCTCAGAAAGAAATGATTTGCCTAAGATCACACAGCTAGTAAGTAGTGAAGGCAGGAAATAAACCTAGGCTATCGTGAATTCACAAGAAATCTTATTAAACATAAAACAAACGTAAAAGAAAAAATACTAGCTATTCCTATGTATGAATGGCTAAGAACTGATCTAAGAACTGTTGATGATATTGAATATCATTTCAATACAAGGCACCCATGGAGCATATTGTTATGTGATGGGAGCCCTCTCGTCTCCTCCCCTTTGCAGCCAGGAGATGGCCCCAGGAATGGGGAAGGACAGGTGGGGTATGGCACCCTATAGCAACAAGTTAAACCAAGAGGGCTTTCTAGTGTAACCCAAAGTTGAGAGGGTCCAAATATTCATTCAGAAGAGCAACTTAAAAAATACAGCAGTGGAGGAATGCAGATCTTGAAAGAAGATGTGATGAGTGCTTCTGGAGAGAAAGCAACTCAGGCAGATAGGTCTAATTTTAGACAGTAGGAATAATAGTCCCCCAAAACAAACTGTAACCCAGATGGAGGCTCAGGCAACCTTGTTCCTTCTCTGAGGACAACCACTGGGCTTAACGCAGCAGAACCGGATGGCACAGACACCAATCAATTTATAATAGACACGAGAATTGGTGACAATATTCAAGACATGGGAGGACATTTGGGACTCGCTGATTTCTAAGGCAGAAGATGACAACTTGGGGAAATAAGCAGACAGGGACTCTGAATGGCAGACAGAAAGGAGTTGAAAACACACAGAGACTAGAGGAGGGAAGGCAGAGGTAGAGTGAAGACGGGAGAGAGGGTCCCATGAGGGGCAATGTCACTGTCCTGGGGAACTGCGTAAGTGGAGACAGTTTAAAGATCTGGGCATGCTACCTTGCCTTCTTCCACAGGACAAGGGGACGAGAGAGCTGGAATAGAAGAGTGTTGTCTCGCCTCTCCATCTCCTCTTGCCTATGGACAGTTTGGAAATAACTCCAAAGATGTAAATGAGACTGTGTGCCAGTAACATCTCTTGGTGTATACTTTTCCTGTTTGTCTCAAAAATTACAAAAGCATTATATAACTTGTGCAACACAGCAGTTTATTAAGGTGGAAGTTCCCTCCCTTGCCTCTCCTCAACTATGTCAAATCTCACATCCTAGGAGAAATCACTGTTCATAGTTGGCTGTGTATTTTTAAATTTTTCTTATGCAGGCATATAAATGAGTATGTATGTGTGAGTATATACACACACATACAACATATTCAGATGAATATGTATAAATTCTTCTTCCATGTGAATATGTACAGATTTATCATATTATCTAAATCTTTTTAACTACTGCATAATATTCCATAGTATGGCTGGTCCATTATTTACTTTTTTTTCTTTTTTAAAAAAAAAATTTTTTTTAACGTTTTATTTATTTTTGAGACAGAGACAGAGCATGAACGGGGGAGGGTCAGAGAGAGAGGGAGACAGAGAATCTGAAACAGGCTCCAGGCTCTGAGCAGTCAGCACAGAGCCCGACGTGAGGCTCAAACTCACGGACCGTGAGATCGTGACCTGAGCCGAAGTTGGACGCTTAACCGACTGAGCCACCCAGGGGCCCCTGGCTGGTCCATTATTTAACCATCTCCTTACTTTTCCACAGAAAAGGGAAGGAGAAGCTTTTCTAGTGAGGATGGGTAGAAAATCTGGAGGGAACAAGATGGGAATAAAAGCAGATGGAGAAAGGGACTTGTGCCTGGCCTCCAGTTCTGACCTTTAGGAGGAGACCACCCCACAGGGTATGGCTACAGCACAGAACAGAAATAATTTTGATGTGTATTCAGGCAGAGAGAGTTAAAGACAATTCCCTTTTCCACCTATTCTCTGCAGGCTCCCTTGGCTCTAGGTTGGAGCCAGAGAGCCTAGGATGTCCACATGCTTTCCATGGGAACATGGAAGGTAGCTTAGAGTTAACCACGGGCCTGCTGGGAGTCACCATGGTAAGGGGTAAGATGACATTTAGCAAAGTGATGGGGTAGAAGGCTTAGCCAGGGACTGGGCCGTGGGGTTCAGAGGATCCACAGTATCAGTGGAAGCCAATGTGGAGTGAGTCCCTGGAGTGGGGCAGATGTCGGAAGGGACCATGTGTCCCAAGGGCAGCAGGAGAATTGACCAGAAGTTACTACAGCAGGGGTTCCTTCAGCAGCAAGTGCAAAGATGTCATACACCTGGGAAGACATGAGAAGGCAGCAGAGATGGAGGGTAAACAGACCAGAAGTACCCATAGCACCTCAAGGATGCAGGACCCTTCTATCATCTGGATGCTATAGAAGAAAGGAAGACGAGATGAGACCCTATGGAGGAGAAACAGCCCAGAGAGGGAGTTTGAACTTCAGGCTGATTGGCCACTAGCCGAAAGGAGACCTTTAAGCCAATGCAGATTGGGTGACTTTTAATTACTAGCTTTTACTGGCCACCATCAGCCTGAATGCAGGTTCATGAGAAAGTTTAGCTCTTTGGCAGCTTCTCTGATTTTCCATTGTGAGATGAAGCCATTGAGTGGAGCATACAGAAAGAGACCTAATAATATACAAAGCCTTGATAAGACTTATTATTGAAAGAAGCCCCCATGGTACTGTAAAACCCCCTATTTTGCATCCTTTCTCTCACTTTACTGGTGGAGAATTTGTAATCAGTTCTTTTTTTTTTTTTTTTTTAATTTTTTTTTTTCAACGTTTATTTATTTTTGGGACAGAGAGAGACAGAGCATGAACGGGGGAGGGGCAGAGAGAGAGGGAGACACAGAATCGGAAACTGGCTCCAGGCTCTGAGCCATCAGCCCAGAGCCTGACGCGGGGCTCGAACTCCCGGACCGCGAGATCGTGACCTGGCTGAAGTCGGACGCTTAACCGACTGCGCCACCCAGGCGCCCCTGTAATCAGTTCTAATAAGAAGGACGGCCAACTGAAACAAGAATGCCACATTTAAGTGGATGGGTTATGTTATAGACTTTGGACTAATGTCTGCTCTCTGGCGCCTCATCTTCCAAGAGAGCTTAAAAATCCTCTAACATCGAGGACAGTAGTGCTTTAGCATCATCAAGAGACTGTTCTGGTCGCAAATATTCACATTCAGATTATGGGTTTGCAGTGATTAAAGCTATAGTTATTCTTTAAAGTCATTTAACACAGTATTCTCATGGGGGCTATGTGGGCCAGGTGCCGGCGATCAGAAGAAAAGATGGGAATAAAAATTCTCACAGTGACTCTTCTAGAACTTAAAAAAGTAAATTTCAACCCAAAAGTGAAATGCCTGTGTATAATTTACTTGTATTCCCTCAGTACCAGCTGTTTTTAAGATCAGTAGTTTGATACATGGCCTTGTTGTGTCTAGACTTTATCAACAAATAATATCTAATTCAGCAGACTATGAAAAACAGCATTTTAGGCTGCAAACCTCTGCAATCCACAGAAACTATCATTAATCTACAGGGGTGTGTGTATGTGCGTGCATGTGCACGCACATATATGCACACTTTTTTAGGCATAGGAAACAAATCCTCAATTTAGGAAACACTGTTTTTCTTTATACACTACCTACATTTATTTATTTATTTATTTATTTATTTATTTATTTATTTATTTTAACGTTTTATTTTATTTTTTTTCAACGTTTATTTATTTTTGGGACAGAGAGAGACAGAGCATGAACGGGGGAGGGGCAGAGAGAGAGGGAGACACAGAATAGGAAACAGGCTCCAGGCTCTGAGCCATCAGCCCAGAGCCTGACGCGGGGCTCGAACTCAGGGACCGCGAGATCGTGACCTGGCCGAAATCGGACGCTTAACCGACTGCGTCACCCAGGCGCCCCCTACTTTTATTTTTAAATCAATTAAGAATCTTTCCTGTCTCCATCTAAAACCTTTTTTGCTCATTCCCATGATAAAAGGAAGTGGAAAATTGCTTATGATTTACATGAAACAGTGCTGACACCCAATGGTTGAATAAATTAGTAATGTAGAATATAAAATTTAACTCAGCATTCAGAAACCAATATACATTTTCAATGAAAGGAGAATTATCACTGTTAAACCCAATCACTCAAACTCAACAGGCTGGAGGGGAGTGGAATTTTATCCAAGTGTTCAGTTTCTACGTACTTTGATTGGAAATGACACAAAGTAAGCCCCTTAAGAACATGCTACGGTAGATTTTATTCCTTGCAGTTCATTACACGTACCAAAATAGAGAATCTGAGCAGCAAAGAAATTTATAAATTACACTTCCTGATCACCATTCTCTGGATATGCTCCTTTCGTCAATGTCTTTCCCAGAAAAGCCTGCTATAATCCAGATGTGGAATTGCCGACATAAAGGTGCAATCTTACAACCCTTAATCTGGCTACAATTCCTTTACAAATACAACTTAAAATTACACTGGTACTGGATATATTTTCTGCAACGGTATCATACTGCTAGCTCACAAACCCCTACAACTTTTCTCCCCCAATTACTGCTCAGCCTAGTGTTTCTCATTCTGTGTTTTTGCAGTTGAACTCAGCATAAAATACTTTGTTTACATTTATTTTGCATTTTTGGTTGGGTATGAGCTCCAGCAGGCTCTGCTCTCTTAACCATCCTTCCTCGTTTTCTATGTGGAAAATTGGATTAGTATGGTTTCTATCTCTGGAGCCACTGTTTATATGGACGAATATGAGAAGGTCAAATATAGTGCTTGGAAGCTATGTGTAATCCTTAAGAGGTTGCTATCACTCTACTCATCAATTTCATCTAACTGCACTATCATTCACACGATATTTCTTTACCTAGTCCACAGGGATCTGAGAACTTTACTCAGCTATCCTACTAAAGCAAGACAAATTAGGTATCACACAGTCTCCTGGTCCACTAATGTAAACGCATTTTTTTTTTTTTAAGATACAGTTACTAGTTGGTTTGATTCCTTTTCATAGACTCACACTGGTACTTAGTGAAGGTGACTTTTTAAGTATGAATAAGTGGTCTCTTCTAGGATCTTAAGAGTCGTACATCAGTGTCAAGTTTCCAGAACCAAACATTCTCTCTCCCCTTTGGAAAATGTTTAAGGCAGTATTTTCCCACCTCCAGTCCCCTAAAATCTCTCCTCTTCTTCATACCACCTCCGGATTATTGATGGTACTTCCTTTCAAACTCATCTGGTAAGTTCCTCAGTATCTAGTGCTAGACGATGCTTTAAAAGCCTCAACTAAAATTTAATATACTTAGGTGCCTCCTTATTCTGTGCTCATTATATTTGAATTTAATTCCCTCTTAACATGCTGTTATAAAACTTTCAATATGGAGATCACTCTTTAGGCATAGCAGCAAATACTTGCCCAAGCTGGGCCAGAGGCCCCTTCCTGGACTTTGAGCTTCTGAGATTCTAGTTGTGCTCTTTTTTTTTTTTTAAATTTTTTTCAACGTTTATTTATTTTTGGGACAGAGAGAGACAGAGCACGAACGGGGGAGGGGCAGAGAGAGAGGGAGACACAGAATCGGAAACAGGCTCCAGGCTCTGAGCCATCAGCCCAGAGCCTGACGCGGGGCTCGAACTCACGGACCGCGAGATCGTGACCTGGCTGAAGTTGGACGCTTAACCGACTGCGCCACCCAGGCGCCCCCTAGTTGTGCTCTTGAGTGATCTTGTGAGGCATAGGCTGGGTAGCTATTTTCATGGAGAAAGAGAGAAGTAGAGATAAGAGTCTATGAACTGCAGAAAGAAAGAGCATCTGACTTTGGTTCCCAACTTTTCATTTCCTAGTTCAGTCAAGTATATTTCCTGACCTTAGGTTCCAGGAGATACTCCCACATCCTTTCTTCTTTTTTTAATGCTTATTTATTATTTTTAAAGGTGCTTTGTGGGAGATTTTATTTTTTTACACTCAAAAGACATTTTTGTAAATTCTGATACAGCCACGATTATACTATCAGAGTATTTCCTTGTTTATTACTTCAATAGAAGGATTTTACTTAGAACATTAAGAATAATTTTTTTTCAAATGTGTGAAAGTAGAGTTTTATTTTATTTAAAAAAATTATTATTTATTTATTTATTTATTTATTTATTTTTTATTTTTTTAAATTTTTTTTCAACGTTTATTTATTTTTGGGACAGAGAGAGACAGAGCATGAACGGGGGAGGGGCAGAGAGAGAGGGAGACACAGAATCGGAAACAGGCTCCAGGCTCTGAGCCATCAGCCCAGAGCCCGACGCGGGGCTCGAAATCACGGACCGCGAGATCGTGACCTGGCTGAAGTCGGATGCTTAACCGACTGCGCCACCCAGGCGCCCCTAAAAAAATTTTTTAAAATATAATTTATTCTTGAGAGAGAGTGAGAGAGCACGACCAAGGGAGGGGCAGAAAGAGAGGGAGAGGGAGAGCTCCCTGTCAGCATAGAGCCCGATGTGGGGCTTGAACCCATGAACCGTGAGATCATGACCTGAGCCAAAACCAAGAGTTGGGGGTACTGACTGACTGAGGCATCCGGGGCACCCAAGGCACCCAAGAGATATTCCTACATCCTTTCAGTTAATTGCTTGCCACCCCTCACCTCCACCATTTTTTCTTTTTTTTTTTCTTTATCTTAAGCTACTTGAGTAGATTGGTTTCTGGCAAATAATTCATGTTTAACATGCTACTCTTGATATTTTGGTAAACTTTCATTCATTATGTATATGTCTTCACAGAATTAAACTTAGAGATTTTTCACTATCATTGAATCAATGAATCAATCTCTTAAAATTTGAAATTACCGGAGATGTTCCTCAATGATCATTGTTGAAGTCACAGAAAGATGAACTACAGATGGCCTTACTACAGGCCAGTATTATCTGGTAGGTCCTAAAAATAACTTGTATGAACGTACAAAATTGAGCTTAAGAGAATTACACATGCTAACCAAATAGGAGGCTGATATGTTAAACTGATGTGAAAAAAAACAAAAACAAAAACACAAATTTTCATGTAACGTAGTCACCACTACAATAATCTGTCTACAAATTCTGATTACAATTGGAATGTTGCTTGGTGAGCATGGAATCTGACAGTCTTACTGGTTTTGAAAGCTCCATGCATCTTCGTCCACAATAGGGTTTGCTGAACAGAGTAAATTCCTATTGGCTGACTCAGGTCCCTTCTCCCATGGATAGCTGGGGGTATAATGATCACATAGTTTCTTTGGCTCCTCTATTCTCATCCCGTGGAGATGAATTGCTTCTTAGCAATGCATTCTTTCTTTTACAAGGCACAATAAAATTGAAGCTTTTAAACAATAGAATACCTCGATGCCTTCAAGAGCTTGTATTCCTTTCCTTGATTACTAGAAGCTCTAAGATGATCTACTTCCTTTTCTTCAATATTCTTATCAATTCCTCGTATTAGTCGCTCTTCCCTTGAAGGTCAAAATTAAGCCTATCATAATAGAACCCACTCTTCCTTAACCATCTACAACATGAAAATGTCAGCACAGCTAATAGTCAGAGGTTCTGCTCTCAGCCAAAACAGAATTTTCATGTATTTGGTTAATACTTAATACATATCGGATGATTTGATCTCAAAAAATTTTCTAGGAATACACCTTTTCTCCCTGTTGTACTATATTACAGAATACCACCCATTCTCTTAGTTAGTGAATTAGATCTTAATGAACAAGAGAATAATAATCTTTAACTTCTGCTCTATTGGGGTTAAAGGTCAAAATCAATGAACACAGAATTAATGGTCGGGTCTACAAAAGTTTTTTCAAGTAGACCACCTTTCAGGATTAAATTAGGTAAATTGAAAACACACAGCTGTCTGCCACACTTGTTTTGGAGTCTAGTGCATGGTGCCATAGTTGGAAGGTGGGACACCAGAATGGGTATGAAGGAAAGGAAAATGGGTTGCTTTAGCTCAGAATACCCATAATCTCTATCAGGTCCACCCTCCCAATCAGCTCAATCTAAATTGAAAAACCCCACAGGCTTCCTGTGTGTGCCAGGTTTTAGGACAAGTGCCCCAGTTCTGTTCAAGTAGTGTATTTAATTTTTTTTTTAATTAAAAAAAATTTTTTTAACAATTATTTTATTTATTTTTGAGACAGAGAGAGACAGAGCATGAATGGGGGAGGGGCAGAGAGAGAGGGAGACACAGAATCGGAAGCAGGCTCCAGGCTCTGAGCCATCAGCCCAGAGCCCGACGCGGGGCTCGAACTCACAGACCGCAAGATCGCGACCTGAGTTGAAGTTGGATGCTTAACCGACTGAGCCACCCAGGCTCCCCTTAATTCTTTTTTTTAATGTTTACTTTTGAGAGAGACAGAGAGAGAGAGAGCATGAGCAGGGGACGGGCAGAGAGAGAGAGAGGGAGACAGAGAATCCAAAGCAGGCTCCAGCCTCTGAGCTGTCAGCACAGAGCCCGACGCGGGGCTCGAACCCACAAACCACAAGATCATGACCTGAGCTGAAGTTGGACGCTTAACCGACTGAGCCATCCAGGTGCCCCAGCAAGTAGTGTATTTAAACTTTTCTTGGGATGGATCTCATTTCCCAGGGTAGAGATAAGGTGCGCAGCTTTTTATCATGTCTAAACCATTAACGTGTTAGAGGAAAAGGGGGGAGATTCTTGGCAGAGCAGAATGACTAGGACCAGAAACTCTCTAGCTCATCTCAGCTGATTCTTAAGGCACGAAGCCACATTAGTAAAGTACTAATGCTTTACAAAATGCTTTACTAAAAGCATTAGTAAAGACCACTGCTTTACGTAGCTTACATAACAAAGAACAGGGCCATTATCTATCTGCCCAGACCACTTGTGAGCTCCTGGTACCCAGGGCTAAATAAATCTGTATTTATTTCCATTCTCTCTAACCTCTGAGGTTGCCAGTTTCCTGGCACCCCAAGTTACTGGGAGACAGGTGTCTAGTCATTAGCCATGACAGCTCAGCTGCCAGTGATCCTCTAAACACAGCCACAGTATGGTTAGAATTCACAGCTCCAAAACCGCCGCAGGCCTCCTAAAGCTTACATCATCTTTGGGCCACTCAGCGTACGGTCTCTGTGACAACCTTAGATAATATGTGCAAAGCCTGGGACGGAAACCTTCGAGCGTGGCTTTGGAGAATACCTCCATTTCACCTCTTTCCACCGATGTTCCTCCTCAACGAGTGTCCTGACAGACCAGCCAGGCGTGAAGGGCATTTTCTCCATTTTGAGATACTCTCCGAGGTGATGGAGGAGAGAAGGTCACAGTCGACAGGGGTCCAAAGTGGTTCCGCAGGGATGAGTGTATGTCCCTTTGGTGAAGACGCTGGTGGCCTCAGCCCAAGGATTTAGCGAGCACGGCCTGTGTGAGCAGCAATGGACAGGCCCTCACCTCAGCGAGCCACAGAGAAGGAACCTGAGTGACCTTGAGCAACCCAAGGTGATTCATTCCCGAGCATGGGTTCAACAATCCCAGTGGACTCCGGGAACTCGGTGGGAGAATTTGAGGGCTCTACAATTCTAGCAGAGTGGACAGTACCTGAGCCAAAGAGTGTTTCTGCTATTAATTATTGTGATCTCATTTTATTCCAGAAACGTAGTTCTAACAGCTCTTCTAGTTTCCAAAGCACCACCATACACATCATTATCTCCTCTGCGTTGCACAGTAACCCTCCGGGGTACACAGGACAGGCGTTAGTATTATTCGGTTTCTACATCAGGCCACTGAGGCTCCATGAGGTTATAGGACTTGCTCAAAGTCACCGTCAGTGACAGAGGAGACATTTAAAAACGAATCCTTTGACTCTAACTTTAAGGTTCTTTCCTTTAAACCAAAGACTTACAAAAGGATTACTCGCACAACATATACTTAAAACAAAACAAAACAAAAAAAAAACAAAAAAAGGGGAAATGACTTCTTTCTTTTCACTCAATACCCAGGGGCTTCGTGGCCACTAACAAAATGACTGCACACAGTTCTGTAGATTTCTGCCTGATTTTAAGGATTGAGAATACTAAACAAGACATCAGGGCAAGCTAAGAATGCTGAACTATGTCACTGGGTAAAGGTCTTCAAATGTTCTTTTTTTTTTTGAAAAGGAAAACGTACATGGACAGATGTGTCCACTTAATGATCTGAAATGTCAAACCATAATTTAAGAAAAAACCTGGCAAGGAATCCCATGAATGGACATATGTTCATGTGCATATCTCTGAAACTCTCTAGGAAGGGAAAATGAACATTTCACAGTGTGAGCCATATGTTTCTAGCTATATTGGACTCTAATTTCAAATATGAGCTTACATGCCATATTCTGATTTTATAGAGGCACCAGCTTATCAAATACCAATACCTCTGAGCTGAAACAACTAGTAACAGGAGTAAGCATCAAGTTGGGTGGGTGCCAGTGTGTGGTTAATGACACTAACAGCATGAACCAACACAGGTTTGCATTTGCGGCTTAGTTATTCATTTATGCTGTGCCTTATTCCACAAAGGACTTTGAGCAGCTTACAAACACAGAGAGCGCAAAAATATTATGAAAGTTAAAAATAGGAGGGGGAAAATGGATAAAGAAAGAATGAGGGGAAAAAAAAAGGAGGAATCAAGAACAACGTGTTAAAACTACATACCAGTGGGCCAAGGACTCCTGTGCGCACAATTCTGAGGCACAGTTCACAAAGAATACCCTATGAATAGCACTGCCCTGAGCTAACCAACATGGTAGCCTTGGGTGCCTTCCAGTCCCTACTTATTAATGGACAGGCCACAATTTGGCTTGAATTTCCTAGCAGGGAAACCTGGTCTAATCTGTGTTTAACAAACCAGTTGTTCAGAAGTACAATATTCTTGCTGTGAAGACCAGATGGGAGTTTTTTTTCTAAGGGGTCCTCCTTATGGCAAATGCAGCAGTGAGTTTCACTGGGCTGTTATTCATGAAGGCTGTCAATGGAGACCAATGGCATTATACCAAAATACAAGTTAGTAAAAACAGTTGTGCAGAGACCAAGTTGGGAATTTAAGTTCAACACAGATTTGAAAATCACACTTTGCAAACATTCTTTAAAATGTTTATTGAGTCATCTCCTCTTCCATGTTTCATCGTTCAGTGAGTATATGCCTTCTCAATGTATTCTCATTACAAGAAGGAAATCACATCGACCATATGGAGGACTTGTATTTCTGAGAGCAAATTTCGACACTGCTAATGACTAAAGAGGTATGAGCTTACAGTGGTAGCATGGTAACTTTAGGTTGGAGTTAGTAAATAATTTCCCAACAAAGAACTGTGAGATATTGAGAGAGTTATCAATATAGGCTGTATGGTATTTACTTGTGGAAGTCTTGAACATTGACTGATACTAATGTTCCTACAGCAAAATGAGGAGATGCACTAGGTCATTTTTTAAAGACTCCCAACTATAAAACTATGATTACAGATGTGGAAAAGAGTGCATAATGTACAACAGTTAACATTTATTAATTCACAGAATATGTAATTTCTGGAGCTAATAAGAATATATTAACTCTTTAGTAATTTACCTTATTTAAGGTATTAGGAAGGTAGGTTGTTCATTTAGCATGTAATGTAATGGACACACGAGATGTTTAATAAGTATCGTGGTGAAGAAATCTGGTAATACTATTTTGAGAAATCATTAAAGTAGTCTACCTCTTTTCCTGCATTAACTGAATTACCTTTACTTCTCTCTTACATCTTTGCTTTGTTGTCATCTTCCAGAAAATCAAATCCTCTATTAGGAGGCTGATGAGTCGCCAAAAGTGATTTGGAGTTAGTTATCAACAAGTTTATGGCTTAGGGGCGCTTGGGTGACTGAGTTGGTTGAGCCTCTGACTCCTGATTTCGGCTCAGGTCATGATCCCAGGGTTGTGGAATCGAGCCCTGTGTTGGGCTCTGTGCTGAGTGTGGAGCCTACTTTGGATCCTCTCTCTCTCTCTCTCTCTCCCTCTCCCTCTCCCCTGCTCCCACATACCTCTCCCCTGCTCATGCACTCTCTAAAAGAAAAAAGTTATGGCTCAAACATGAGATAGAATTATAAAGTAAGAACTGAAAGGATATGCTAATTCCTACTCTAAAGACGGCAGAGGACAGGAAACCTCAAACCACAATTCTGGAAAACATTTTAGTTTTGGTTTTAGTTTTAGTTTCCTTGGCAGGAAACCCAAGAACTGAACACATGTGAACATTAGAAGCGAGGTACAGTCAATTGTCCTCTGGAGACCGTACTCTTACCAATGGGTTACCTTCTCTCTTCAGAGTCCCTGTGGATAGGATAGGGGAAGAAAAAGAAGAAAAAAAAGGGGGGGGGGGAGGAAGGAAAAAGAAAAGAAAGGAAAGGAAGGGAAGGGGAAGGGGAAGGGGAAGGGGAAGGGGAAAGGGAAGGGGAAGGAAAAAGAAAAGAAAGCCAAACAAATCTGTTCTGTGTGAGATGGAAGCCTATAGAACAGCATAGACCAGGGATGCTGTAGACCATGGAGGGGAGACTCCAGAGTCGAAAAACACTACCAAGTAAAAGGAAACAGCAATTAATCCTTTGATTTAGTGATTCCACAAAGAAATCTGTCCAACTGAAGTAATCAGCAGTGGGCACAATAATTGACCCACAAGCTTGCCCAATGAAGCATCCTTTGTAATAGTGAGGAATTGGAAACGACCCAAATGTCCCCAAATGAAGGACTGGTGGAATAAATTCTGGTCATCCATGCAGTGCAATCTTTTTGTTTTTTTTTTAACCCTACCGGGGGTAGGTGATTCTTATTTTCTTCTTTTAAATTTTCTATTAAACATATGCTTTCCTTTTTTGAAACCTTTACAAATAAAATTGCTACTAAAGTAGCAACTACAAGTGAAAGAACGTTACTTGGCAGCTTTGTAATCAGCAACCCCTGGGCAAGAGGTCTGTCCCGATAACTCTTCTCTTATTAAAACTATCACATTAAGGCTTTCCCCGGAACCAGAGCTTTACCTGTGTAACAGACTTAGACCAAATTTCGGCACTCGCTTTGTAGCCGGAATGCATCTCTTCTAAAAAGTGAGGGCATATTTTTAAAAAAACATTACTATTTGTACCCATTCACATTTTGATTCAATAATAGGCTATTTGAGGGATTGGCAGATCATACTTAAGGTGCCTCTGCATTTCATTTCTGCCAGTTTTTTCCTTCCTGATACTAGTTGGTTACTCCACCAAATTCCACCTGACTATAAAGCCCTTCTAGATAGTTGCTATCTTGTCATGATAGAGCAAAAGCCCCCTCAGAGCAGAGCTGCTACGTCTAGACAAATGGGCCTAAGTGGGAAAGGAAAACACAAAGATATAAGAGCTCTGTTGGAAGAAATCTTTTATGAGGGCCAGCGGTCAACTTAGGGAAGTTTATAAACCTAAATAGGAAAGCCAGTTCTTCTCAGTTCCAGTATGACGTTTCAAATATTACTAGATATGCTTGATTATCACCATTTCAGAAATAAAGTATTTCATGGGGTGCAAAAATGATACCTCTTTAAAATCTGCCAACAGCCTCAGAAATCCTGAATATTCCGAAGCAATTCAGGCAAGTCCAATTACGTTTCTCAAGAGTAAAACAGTTTGGCTTTTCAATTCCTTTCTAGAGCTATGAGTGGACATCACTTCCCAGGAATCTAAAGAACTGTAGTGATTTAATACATCAACTGCCTTTTTAGTTCCTCCACTCTCCGAGGGCTCCTCTGATCCGCCGTGCCATTTGCTGACAGCCTGCTTGCATCTGAGGGCCCCAGATTAATGTCACGGTGCTAACCTCCGTGGTGATCTTTTGTACTGAAGCCTTCAGGAAAGAAAGGAAGCCATTTCTGCAGCTTCCTCATTACCTGAGGTACCAGAACGCAGAACACCATTTTCCTCCTAACATTTTTATTTACAAAATGCTTGTCGCCAAAATAAAAAGCAATTTTTTTTTTTTTTCAGTTGCTAAACTCAAGACCTTACAGGAGCAATTTAATTGAATCTCTTGGATACCTGAAGTCTTGCTTTTTGAAGCTGATGCCAATCTATTGAAGTTTTTTTTCTGGGGAGCACAGACAACTGTAAGGGTTACTGCCACCTTTTAAAGGAGAAAAAAAGGGGCGCCTGGGTGGCTCAGTCAGTTAAGCGTCAGACTTGGGCTCAGGTCATGATCTCACGGTTCGTGAGTTCAAGCTCAGTGACGGGCTCTGCTTCCCATTCGGTGTTTCTCTCTCTGCCCCTCCCCTACTTGTGGGCTCGCTCTCTCACTGCCTTACTCTCTCTCGAAAATAAATTAAAAAACGTTAAATATTTTAAAGGAGAAAAAAGTATACTTCTTTCTATTTACCTCCAAATTATTCCCACCTTAATTTTAAGAAATTTCTCTATGAAATTATCCATATCCTTACCTATTGGCAATGACATTGTTAAAACTAGTGACTATACTTCAAAGCACATTTTATTAGCATTTTATATTTTCAGGTTCTGGTAGTATGCACACACTTACATTATCTTGTTCTTTTATCCACAGGAGTTACGTCAACAACTTCCCCCAAATCAGCTGTGGGACAAGGTCTCTCTAGTTTTACTGGACCCCAGGAGTATATAAACCCTTCCCGGATCATGCCTGCAACTACTTCTGATCCTCAAAAACCATTCATTCCTTCCCCTGCCATTATTACAATTGGACTTCATGGCTACGGTCTTTTAGACTTTGTTGTTTCTCTGAGACCAAGACTGAGGTAACAGGTGTGATATTCTTTTAACTATGTGCTTCCTGGAAAGAATTTATGTCACTTCTCCTGAGGAGGGGAGATAAGATTAGTAAGTATTCCTGATACAAGTCTAGGCTAGTTATTAGGAAATTAAAGAGACTGAGTACAGCATCTAAACATTTAGGTAAGGGGATGCACTTGCCCGAGAGTGTCCTATCTCATTAAATGGCCACCAGTACCTTTGAAACTCAGATTAGGTGTGCTCATCAACAGAGACTATTTCATCACTTTGTCTAATAAATATTCTGAACAGTGCAGAAAACCTCCCATGTTTCATTGCCCATGCCACTGACTGCAGGAGCCTCTGTTGAGCACATCCTGGCTCAATAATCCTGGCCTGGATTCCAGATTCCTTCCCAAGATCATTTTAGTAGTAAGATGTAGTAAAGGAAGTGGGAGTGAGGTGGGGAAGGAGGGGTGGGAAGGAGGCAAAAAAGATTAACTGTGGAGGTATATCTATAATAACTAGGCCAGTTTATGTCCATTCTTTAAATAGAAAAACCTAATATTCTATACTTTTTGGTCTTGACATTTCTAAAAGCCATTATCGTATTTCCTTTCCGGCATAAATTAGCAGGTAAACAAATTTGGTTTACTAGAATTACCACTTTCAGTGTTCCTGAAATTTGCATTTACCATTAATGGGATAGTGAGCACGATGTTCTTTAACGATGTATGAAATATTTCTGTGAATAACCTGAGCTCCAGATTCATATATACAAATATATTCAAACATATTATGCGTGGAATCTGTATTTGTTAATTTGCGTACTCCCTAAATTTTATTTTCAACCCCCAAATCAATTCCTGGGACATGGTTACAGTCATTTGAGAACATGTGCACAGCAGCCAAAAAAAACATGAATTGCAATTGAGTTGCCTGTGTGAAGACACTAGAGGATACCCTGCCTTCTTGTCGTCACTCTGACAACTGTAAACAGTGTCCTTTTCTTTGGAGGGTGGGTGATGGGTATTGAGGGGGGCACCTGTTGGGATGAGCACTGGGTGTTGTATAGAAACCAGTTTGACAATAAATTTCATATTAAAAAAAAAAGATGTAAAACTCTCAATGTCTGTCAATGAACAAATGGATAAAAAAAACTTTGGTATAAATATACAATAAAAAAATTATTCAGCCATAAAAAAATTAAAAAAAAAATAAGCAGTGTCCTTTTCATAGTCTATTTAGGGCCATCTCCTTCTCAGTTTTGTGCTTTTTGTTGGTGATTTCATGGTTTAAAATGGCTCCCAAACATAGTGGTTAAGGGCCGTCTAGCGCTCGGAAGTGTGAGAAGACTGTGCCGTGCCTTATGGAGAAAATACTGGTGTTAGACTGACCTCCTTAAGGCATGAGTTCCAGCGCTGCTGGCCATGAGTTCAATGTTAAGCTGCAACACTATATGTTAGATAGGGTGTTCTTAGAAACAAAACACACATATATCAAGGTTAGGTATTGATCAGCTAATGAACCGATGTGACCGGAGTCTCACAAGAACCTAACCCTGTGCTTGCCCCAGGAACAGTGCCTCTGTCTGTATGTATTCCTAGCCCCATGCTCACGGTGACTTCAGAGAACACAAACACCTTGGTAACAAGGACTGACTGCATAGCAAAATGCACACGAACAGAAATTCAAGTTCACCAATAAGGACGGCTACAAAAAGTCAGCTATCAAGTCTGTCACGCCTTTGCACCGCCTACTATAAGGGGAAAGCATGACAGGTGGATGAATTTTTGTTTTATGGCCTAATGCTGCCGGCTGCGTTGTAACTGCAAGCAACTTGCAAAGATTTAAGAGACAGAGACAATCACATTCTCTCAATTAAAATGAAATTCATGCTTTGAAAACAATTATGATGATGCCAGAGAATAGGACTTTAACCAGGAGGGCCATAAAAAGGCAGGGTAAGTGAGGAACGTTCTGTAAACTATTCAGGGATACCTTATATAATAAGGAGGTGCCTGAGAATTACAGGAAGCTGCCAAAAGAAGAGAAGCAGGACAGAGTCAGAGAAAGAGAGGTCTTCGCCACTGAGCGGTGGGAGTAACCAAGAGCCTGCCACTCAGAAATGCATCTGTTACACAGACAAACCTACCCTTTAAAGAACAGTGTGGTCTCTTGCTTAAATGACGGTCTACACTATAAAGAGATGCTTAGAGTTAAAAGAAAAATCGGGTTAAAACATTTCTAAGTTTAGAAATGACAAAGGTGCTTATTATTATGAAATATTTACAGACCTAAGCCCTACAGCCCTGATGCATCTTCCTATTTTCTTCACCTAATGATACCAATGATAGATTCATCACCCAGTACTTTTGAGCAAGTGCTTCTTTACTGTGTGCTACATCAGGGACTCCCTTTATGTTTTCTCACTGTCTTTAGGACTATTCCTCCTCTTGCACAGTAGAACAGCAGGACGAAAGACAAAGATGAGGCTGGAAGCACACACCTAGCATCACGAGACCTATGTAGGAGACAAAGCTTCTGTAGGCTTCTTACCCACCAAGGACGAGGGTGGCTTCCAACCACTGGGACCTCCATCCAAGCAGCAGGGCTCATGTTACCTACTGTTTTATTCCTTCACGTTCTTTGGCACATTTCATCCTCACGCTAATGTTATGAGCCAAGTATTTTACCCATATTTGCTAGAAGAGGCCAGCAAGGTTCTCTAAATGTCAACTATCGTTCAACTCTGTGTGGGATCTCCAAGAGGTACTTCCTGTGCACTCATGAGCTCAGCACTCTCAGGTACTGCCCCCTTTTGCCTCTAGCTCAGGATCATCAGGGGGTGCCCTGTGGCAAAGGGGACTCAGCTCCTGTGAGGCTGGTCCCACCGGTGCACCTGCTATAAGTTAGGGACGTGTTGAGGACACCTGCCAGGCTGTTCCAAGGCCATGGTTTCGTGTTGTTTCAGGACCCGCTGGATGATGATCTGCCACCAGCTTTGACACACCCTCGAGTGTGGGAATCTGCTGTCCCAGAGTTCTGCAGACATTCTAGCGAATGTTTTTTCGTATCGTCTCCTTGGTATTTGAGTATAAATGAGTGCAGGGGTCAGGCAGGGAGCACGATCTAAATGACAGGCACTGTACAAACACTGCTCCTCTGCTCTGGGACCACACTCAGGTGCCTTTCTGTTCTCTCCTTATGATGGCTGCTTCTATGTTAGATTTAAGCAGAGACCCTTGTTGCAAATAGTTGGGATTTTAAACGCCTACATTTGAGGGGACAGTCACTTTGGAACTTGACAACATACTCTCCTTTTGTTTCTAAGTATAAAAACGTTAGTACTATAAAAATGTCTCAAATATTAAATTTAAAATGACTGCTCTGGGGGTGCCTGGGTGGCTCCGTCAGCTAAGCGTCCGACTCTCGATTTCGGCTCAAGTCATGCTGTTGTTGCGTTTCCTGCGTTCGAGCCCTGCACTGGGCTCTGCGCTGACAGAGGAGAGCCGGCTTGGGATTCTCTCTCTCCCTCTCTCTCCGCCCCTCCCCAACTCGTTCTGTCTCTCAAAATGAATAAACTTAAAAAATTGAAAAAAAAAATCAAAATAACTGATCTGATAAACAGGCCTTCCTGATCCTTTACCTGGTGTGGTAAATAATCCCAGAGACTTGCATGCACCCCTGGCCGCCACGTAATCCCGGACGCGTACTCTTTCGACTTCCGGTTCCTTGTCCACAAAATGAAGAAATGGTACCGGAGACCTCCCTGGCTCCATTTAGCTCTAAAATTTTGAGTCTACGAAATTCGTAATGTCTTAGGAGCACGTTTCTTGAAGTGTCCAAGCCGTGCCCTTTAGAAGCTGCCACGTGGCTCTGAAAGTGCCATCTTGTGCACTTGGCTCCCGTCCGTCGTGATCAGCAGCTTATCTGTGCCGTCTGAGGCGTGAGAGGAAATCAGACACCCGGACGCAGGATGGTGACGGAAGGGGCAAAACCAAAGACGGGAGTGTGTGGGAATCCAAGGTAGCGTGAGAGGAGGAGGAGGAGGAGAAATAAGGGCCCACACCGCCATCGCTACAGCCATAAACAGCGCATCTTTGCTGCCTACGTGGTGTTAGCAGGGTGCTAATCATACCGCGAGACTTAGGTCAAGTAGAAGAGGCTGGGGGGGGGGGGGGCGGCGGGTGATGGGTATTGAGGAGGGCACCTTTTGGGATGAGCGCTGGGTGTTGTATGGAAACCAATTTGACAATAAATTTCACATATTGAAAAAAAGAGGGGCGCCTGGGTGGCTCAGTCGGTTGAGCATCCGACTTCAGCTCAGGTCACGATCTCGCGGTCGGTGAGTTTGAGCCCCGCGTCGGGCTCTGGGCTGATGGCTCAGAGCCTGGAGCCTGCTTCCGATTCTGTGTCTCCCTCTCTCTCTGCCCCTCCCCCGTTCATGCTCTGTCTCAAAAATAAATAAATGTTAAGAAAAAAAAAAAGAAAGAAAAAAAAAAAAGAAAAAAAAAAAAGAAAAGGCTGGTGAGGCCGAAGCACAAGGTACGGAGGGAAGTATAGGGAGTGATGAGCTTATACAACAAGTTTTTGTTTTTGTTTCTTTAGGTTCAAAAAAGTGTGAATATATGTACATAAATGTATGGGAAAAGAACTTGACGAATATTCAGCAAACAGCAGCTGCCTCTGGAATGGGAGAGAGGGGACTCTCACTTCTTAATCGAAGTGGCAAAATGGGTTTCCTCGACTCCCGGAGGTGACAGACAAAGGTCAACAGGAAGAGACATACGCACAGCAGGATTGGATCCTAGAGGTGCCAGCAGGGTTGAGTTTGGCAAAATAAAACGGCTGAGTGCCTCCTCGCTAATCCGTCCCGCTCCCCTTCCTGCTCCTGGGGAAACCAAAGAGGGCTGAGCCTGGTATCCTGGCAGCCAGTCTGTTCCCTCTGCCAGGCTGGGCATAGCGTTGAGGGGCTGGATATCAAGTGCAAGTTCTGCCAAACAGAGCATATACTGCTAAGGTGCGGGAATCAAAGCAGCGCTTGCCTCTGCTTGGCTACTGCACCGCTTAAGCTAACAGATCCGGTATCTATTGTTACTTTCCAAGAAGAGCTGTCGCACCTGGCACCGGCCCAGGAGCTGCCAGGCTCCTCAGCTCTTCCAGGAAGAAGAGGCAATGCCAGGACAGAAAGCACTCTGCTAAGCTAGAGTGGGAACAGCTGCACACCAGCTGCTTTGCTGGCTGGTTCTATTCAGCTTTTGTATCTAGAGAAACATTGTGGAAGACCCAGGGGAGAATGTAGTAACATAGAAAAAAGTAATTTTTAAAGGGAAGGGGCCTTGGAAGATGGTTAGTGGTTTCCAAACTGAATTCAGGAGCCTGGGGTTTCAAGGAGGTGCAAAGACCCAAAGTGGAGAGTTATGAAGAAAGTCACTTGAAGAAAGGATTCTGGGGGTTGTGTGGCCAAAAACACTGGAAATCCCTTTTTACAGATAAGGAAAATTGAGACTCAGAGAGGGCTATGTGGGGTGTGTTCTCAAAGTACTCATTCTATATGAGGACAGAGATATGAGAATCAATAACAAAAGTGTATACACATATATTGTACTTTATAATGAACACTGATGAGAATCATTAATTCAACTGTCTTGTAGAGTTGGCTTTTTCTGATTTCATTGTGTATCTATTTAAAGTTTTACAGTCATGGGGCATCTGGGTGGCTCAGTCGGTTGAGTGTCTGACTTAGGCTCAGGTCATGATCTTGTGGTTCATGAGTTTGGGCCCCGTGTCGGGCTCGGTGCTGACAGCTCAGAGCCTGGGGCTTGCTTCGGATTCAGTGTCTCCCTCTCTCTGCCCCTCCCCCACTCGTTCTCGTTCTCTCTCTCTCTCAAAAATAAACATTAAAAAAGTTAAAGTTTTATAATTATTAGAATAGGAATAATAAGCACCGTCTGATTACTCAGGTATTATACAAAAGATATTCTTTCAAAAATGGAAGGGTAGGATGGAGTGAAAAAAAAAATTAAAGGATCCCCTCCAGTTGCTAGATTTTCCTCATTAAAAATTTGGCCCTGGGGTGCCTGGGTGGCTCAGTCAGTTAAGCATCTGACTCTTGATTCTGGCTCACGCCATGGTCTCAGGGTTTGTGAGTTGGAGCCTTGCATTGGGCTCTGGTACTGGTAGCCTGGAGCCTGCTTGGGATTCTGTCTCCCTCGCGCTCTGCCCTTCCCCACTTGCTCTCTCTCAAAATAAAAATAAACCTAAAAAAATCTGTCCTAAGACTAATTTTAACTTCATAACTTAATTACAATACATAGGATAAAATACCAATAAAATGGCTTTTTTTTTTTTTTTTTTTGGTCTAGTAGTTTGCTAAAGAGTAAGGTTTTGAATGGAATGGTTTTGCACATGTGCCGAACCAAAGAGCTGGCAGTTTGGAAGCTAACTTAGCTCATGTGTATAATGTCTGATCAGAAATTATCATGTTACTGCTATTGGCCTCATTTTATGATGCACTTAGATGATGTATTGATATTTATCCTAGTATTTGCTCTAGACTTTAATAAATATAAATAACTTCTGGGCCCTCTGCTGTGAATTCCTGAAATATCAAAAAATGCTCAATACAAAAATATTATTATAACGAAGTATCTGGCCAATACATTGTTGAACTTTGAATCCTTGGTCTGAATTCCTGTTTACTCCCATGAGATAATTTCTGAATCATTTAAATGATTATGATAATAAGCTACTCCAAATTTGGAGGCTGGCTGCATTGTACCGTCTAAAAACATTTCTGTCCCAGGAATGGTAAGGCTGGCCATTTTTTTTTTTTTATTACTTTATCCATCAGTCCCACGTAATTAGTCCGGTGATAGGATCTCATACTATCAGGTCATCTACCCTTTTGCAGATGTTCTAGCACTTCTGTAATATAAAGTTCTTTATCAGTTAATTAAAATAGCGTTCAATTAAGTTTTGGATTAGGTAAGCATCTTAATTTTCTGAATCATCACTAACCATGGAATCTGGTGAAACTTCCAATGAATCAGGTAGAAGAATTCCAACTTAACTTTACAAAATAACATTATGATCTGTCAGTGATCAAACCGAAGACTTGACCGTGACAATTGTTCTTCTGAAGGCTCATTTTTATTATTTATCTAATTTATTCTAAAATCTAGGACAGCGCTGCTTGAAGTATGATCCACACAGATCCCTAGCATCCCCAAGACCCTTTGGCGAGCTTGGTTAGGTCAAAATTATTTTCATGATATTATGACCTCGATGCCCTTTTCACCGTGTTGATACTTAACTCTGATGGGGCTTTGGCTGATACAACGGCTGGGATCCCAGCACAAATCAAGGTAATGGCACCAAAAGGTACTTGTGTTCATGATATTCCTCATCAACACACAAAACAAAAACAATGCCATCTACACGGAATGTCCTTGATGAAGCAATAACTCTTCCTAGAGTTTTAATTTATTAATTTTGTTAAGCCCATGCCTTCTTAATATTCTGTGAGACAAAACGGGAAGTATGCGAAAAGGACTTCTGCTACATATCTAACTATGATGGTTGTGGCAAGGAAAAGCACCTGTGTAACTGAGTTCCAAGGTGAACTCGTCAATTTTCTCACAGCCTGCAATGTTCATTTGAAAGACGCAGTGGATTAAACTAAGGTCATTCAGACTCGGTTATCTGGCATTTTCTCAAATGTGAATGAAAGGAACCTGTCACTTCAAGGAAAACAACTGACATCATTTGTTTCTGAGGATAAAACTTGAGCTTTCAAGCAAAACTTAGAATTTTGGAATTATGCCAGCCTCCCAGGAGATAAAGCCATTTCTGACGAGACTGATGAGGCTATATATGACGAAAGTGTCAAATTTCACCACATTTGAGTATTTGGAAAATCTGCACTACGCGGGATGCTAATATTTGGAAGATCTGTGTTACTTGTGATACCAGTATTTTCCCAGTGACGAACGCATGATGTTACATCACTCGCGGGTGGAAGACTCGCTAACGTGCCAGATACACTAACAACAGAGTATTACTGTTCACCTGTATGGTTTCAGATTCTACACTGCAATTACTACTACCTGTTGCGTTTTGGTACAGTGTCCAGGAAGAATATCGACAATTATCTGAAAAGGCTATTAAAAACACTCCTCTTTTCCAATTACGTATATGTGCGAGGCCAGATTTTCTTCATATATTTCAACCAAAACAACATACGAGCATAGACTGAATGTAGAAGTAGATACTGGAGTCTAGCTACCCTCCATAAGCCAGGCATTAAAGAAATTGGTAAAAATGCAAAATAATTCCACTCTTATCATACTTTTTTGTTTATTTTGGAAATTTTCTTTTTCAAGAAATGTGTTAACATGTCACGGGTTTATTATTAATTGAATAAAACCTCTGCTTTAATTTCAATATGGTCAATTTTGATAGGTAGGTCCCACGTAATAAAAGCCTAATAATTTGGGGCTGTTAATAATTTCTAAGCATGTAAAGGGGGCTTGAGACCAAAAGGTGAAGAACTTTTGGTCCATAGGATCCGAACAGGCCAAGTCGCTCAATAGGTATTTTGTTATACGTTTTACTTTGGCATCGTTTGTTCTGATACCTGCTGATATGTAATTAAAGTATCAGTGCTTTAAAAAATAGGGGCACCTGGGTGGCTCAGTCGGTTAAACGTCCGACTTCAGCCAGGTCACGATCTCGCGGTCCGGGAGTTCGAGCCCCGCGTCAGGCTCTGGGCTGATGGCTCAGAGCCTGGAGCCTGTTTCCGATTCTGTGTCTCCCTCTCTCTCTGCCCCTCCCCCGTTCATGCTCTGTCTCTCTCTGTCCCAAAAATAAATAAAAAACGTTGGGAAAAAAAAAATTAAAAAAAAAATAAAAAATAATTAAAAAAATAAAGTATCAGTGCCTTACAATGGTCCTAGTAAGTATATTATAAAATTATCTTCACAGGTTAATATATAAGCATTGTCAATATTTTTCCTATTCCTTAGAATAATTCCCTCCGAGTATTAGTAATTATCCAGATTTTTTGAAAAAAAGGGCGGGGGGATAGAAATAAGAGATAATTCAAGAGGAGAATGGGTTGAACAACTTAGAAAAACGTTCAGACAAAATGCACCAAATTCTGAAAGTGTCATCAGTGGCCACCACTGACTGAAAGGTGGGATTAGATAAAAGGCAGGATTGTTTTGTTTTGTTTTAAATAGTGGAATAAAGGGTGGCTCCCTGCATCGGACCCCCCGGTATTTGTTACACGGAAAAAAAAAAAGTGAGAGAAAGAGGTATCCCTATATCTGTGAATGATTACTGTAATGCCACTGCTCATCTTCAGCTATATTCTGCCATGATGTAGCCCAAGACCCCTCCCAGAATCCTCCAGTATCTAACAACTGATTGCATTTTACCAAGGACCAGGTTTTCCTATTTGTTTGGCTCATTCGATCAACCTGTGCTTATTCTTATCCACAATGCTATAAACATGATCTTGATTCCTTCCATTTTTGTATTACCACCCCCACCCCACCCCAATGTTGCCTTAGAGCCTCTTAATCAGGGGAGAGATTTTGCCCTACCTGGGCCATGTGGCAAACTCTGGAGACATGTTTATCTTGTCACAACCAGAGACAGGGGTGTGTGTGTTACTGGCATCTAGTGGGTAGGTGACAGAGATGCTGATATACATCCTACAATGACAGCCCCTGTGACAAAGAATGTGATAGAGCGGAGACTGAGAAACCCTGACTTAGAGGAAAAAAAAAAAAAAAAGGTCTGCAAGAATGAAATAGAAAGTCTTTGCCTTTTACCTTTTCCTAACTTTCTCCGTTTTTCCCTTTAAGAAAGTTAACACACTGTGGTGTCCTGTAACGTAACCCCTTGGCCATTGATTAGTTGAGCATCGCCAACAAGGCAGTGTGCTCTAGAAGCCAGATTTTGAATCCCGGAGCCACCATTGTACAGTTACGTGACCTTCAGATTACCTAGTCCTCTGAGCCTCAGTTATGGCACCTAAAAATACAGTGGAAAAAAAATATATGAGGTTTCAATATGGTGATAAAGATTGGAGATAGTGCATTAAAGCCCCAGGCACGCTGCTGGACATCCAGTAGGTGCTCAATAAATGGACAATAATGCTATTGATCCTGTCATTTAATGAGGACCCTCTGTCTTCACTACCTGCTACATCAGAGAAAGAAGGGAGCAAAGCACCGTCACAGTGACAGAACTAATTCCGTGCAAGTGGAAGACATGCTTACACTGCATTTCAAGGGACTGAGAAATCTTTCCAAAAAAACCCCCCAAAACAAAAAAAACGCCCTACATATAAACAGCTATAAATAAATGCCCAATGGCTGGAACCTGCCCTTCTGTGTCTTTTTAGGTCTATAGCATATGTCCCCCAGCACACCCTCAACTCCAACCCGTCCTGCCCCGGGCCCCCACCCCCAATGTCAGGCATATGACTGTGGAGGCAGAGGCTAGCGTCACATGACAGAAGACAGAGAAGGTTAAGAAGCAGCCAGATCTAATCTAGACGGTTTCACTGATTGAGTTTGTGCTTCTTCTTTGCTTGATTTTAAGTAAGACGACCTGGGGGCACCTGGGTGGCTCAGTCGGCTGAACGTCCAACTCTTGGTTTCTGCTCAGGTCATGATCTCACGGTTCAGGGGTTCAAGCTCCGTGTGGTGCTCTGTGTTGACGGCATGGAGCCTACTTGGACTGCCTCCCTCTCTCTCTGCCCCTCCTCTGCGTGCACACACTCTCTCTCTCTCTCTCAAAATACACACACTTAAATTTAAATAAGTACCTGATGGTACTTTCCTAATAAGATGTGGTTCACACACACCTCCACAAAAACTTCTATGAGAGAGTTTTTCTGTTTTCCTTCAATGTTCCTTTCCTATTCTCTCATTCAGAGAAGAAAGAGAGGGATAAAGATCTTCCCAGGAAGGGACCCGCACCAGCAGCCCTGTAGCAGAGTGTGTTGGGGCTCTGGAGGGAGCTCCTGCCTCACAAAAGATGAAACAGCAGCCGGCCATTCACATTTGCTTTCGGTGAAGACTTTACAGCTCTTTCCTTTAAAGAGACAGCAGTGCATCTCCAGGGTCTTAACATGCCGTTTAGATGCTCAAATCTTTCTCCAGAGCCCTTTAGCCTGGTTTTTGATTTGCTCACTGGGACCTGCTATCCTGAAGAATGAGTGGATATTTTTCTTTTGGTTAGAATGGCAGTGCTCATTCTGAAATAAGTTACTGGGTTATTAAAAATGTGGTTTTCCCTCCTACACATGGACTACGTTTTGGAGACTGGAATCTCCCTGTCTGATGGCATGAGGAGGAAAGCAAAACTATGGGCCATTTCCTAGTGATACGCTAGAAGATATTACTGAATTGAAACTGCGGTTTTACATAATTTTAACTCACGCAATTACCTTGACTGCTTTTTACTTCTTAGCATGTCCACCTTACATGTCGCAAGAATGATAAAAAAGCAATTCTATTCACGACATACTAAGTGCATTTTTTTACATGGTCAGCTTAAAGTGAGCAAAGGTAGGTTATAAGTGCATTTAAAAAATTTTTTTTGAATATTTATTTTTTTGAGGGAGACAGACAGCACGGGCTGGGGAGAGGCAGAGAAAGGGGAGACACAGAATCCGAAGCAGGCTCCAGGCTCCGAGCTGTCAGCACAGAGCCCGATGCGGGGCTCGAACCCACAAGCTGTGAGAGCATGACCTGAGCTGAAGTCGGACGCTTAACCGACTGAGCCACCCAGGTGCCTCTATAAATGCATTTTAAAAGTTGCATAACAAATTATTCATCTTACTACTTCTACAATCCTTAAGAAAAATATATTGGTACTTGATGATCCTGCTTTACAGCTCTGCCCAGGGACTTGTCTTTACCCTGAGGGAGTGGTCAAAATTGCTCCACAGACTGAGGAGTAGATATCAGTTTGAAACTCAATCAAGAGGAAGGAAGGTTTTGAGCTGGTTCAACCACTTTTAAAGATGGTCATCTCTCCCAGATCCTACTTTTTGCTTCTCTCCCAAACTGGTCCTTTTTATCAGATATCCCAGAGGTATCTGCATGTGTATGTGTGAAAGGCGTGAGGCTGTCATCTGTGGTTTTTATAGCTTATCGTGGCAGTAGTGAGTTCTGGCTCTAAACTGGGCAAAGTTTTTCCCGAGTGTGTGGCCCAACGAGAGTATTCCCTTACTGAGCGCTATTTTCCAGAATGGTTGTGGGGTTTCCAGAATAAATTAGGGGTAAGGTTCTTCTTTTCCTTAAATGTTGATTTATGTGTGGCTTAGCAGTTAACCAGTTTCATGTACATAATTTATCTTAAACGTGGAAACACCTTACAATGACTTTGCAATCATACTATGCTCCTATGTCCAGAAGTTTAGCTTTAACTACCATTTAGGTAAAAATTCAGGCACTTCAGCTACACTACTAGATAGGCAGACAGACAGACAACTCCCGGTAAAACTCTGTTTTGCGAAATCATGTATTTAAAAAAAAAAAAAAAAGGAAAGGAAAAGAAAATAGGACTTAAAGGAAAAATAGGGACAGGACCAGACCACTCAAAACTGAGGGAATGTTGGGACCACATTCCCCGAGGAAAACAAAATCAATCAGTGTAGTTAAAAATCACCACTGACATGTGCACTTAGCACCAAAGGCCTCCTTTGCAGGCTTTAAGCCCACAGCTTGTGTTTTCCTTCCTGTAGGTCCCGGGACCTTCACCAATCAATTTCCTCTCAGCTTCTTTGGATGCACCGGCAGCTTCCCTGGACAGCTTAATATAGTGGCAAGTGTAGTGCATCTTGAAGCCATTAAACCCCCCATTTCTTGCCCGAAAGAAAAGTATTTCAGCAGGATTGTCGGCTTTGTTCTTAAGGTCTTCATAAATATATTGCTACGGTGGCCACTTTGTGAGAAGCCTCGCCCTCGATCACTTCCAAACATTAACATGCAGGAGATCTAGGAACCGTCAGGACTTCCCCACTGAATTGATACCATTTCTCTTACTCACCGAACACACGAGAGACCACATGCATTAAGGAGGCACACGCTGTAACGAGCAGGCTGTAGCTAATGGTCCTGGCTGCATCTGCTAGTCTGAGCTGCTAAATTACCAGAGTGGGTCATGCCAACCCTCTGCGGGAAGGGCTGTGTGTTGTGACAGCCACACTGCGCGTGGCAGGCCTGGATCAACGTCTGGAACTCTCCTTGGTGAGGAAGTGATAACCTTGTGGCAGAGGACAAGGACTAAACACTTTGAAATGACTGGTAGCTCCAAAACTGAGATGCTTTAGTAGGAGAGGGAACAAAAACCATCCCTGAACCATGGCAGTGCTCCTCATGGGTGGGAAACTTATCATAAAGAGGATTAAAAAAAAAAAAAAAGGCAAGATTTTCCTGAAATTGTCTGTCATTGGGATGTTATGGGATATCTAGTGGTGCCTCCATATTTTTTTCTTTTTTTAAAATATTTACTTTTGAGAGAGAGAGACAGACAGACAGATAGTACGAGCAGGGGAGGGGCAGAGAGAGAGGGAGGGAGACACAGAATCTGAAGCAGGCTCCAGGCTCTGAGCTGTCAACACATAGCCCGACATGGGGCTCGAACCCACAAACTGCGAGATCATGACCTGAGCCGAAGTCGGACGCTCAACCGACAGACACCGAGGGGCCCCTCCATAAATATTTTTCTAACTAGCCTGCAGGGAACTTATTCTGAATTGCTGGTTGGGGGCGGAGGGCTGTGAAAAAACAAAAACGAGCAACCTGAGTCTATAATTTTTTATCAGGCATATCTTACAGTTTTGTAAGGCTCGTGGTGGGGATGCGAGGGAGGGGGGCGCAGATAAGGGCAAGGGAAATGAAGCTAAATCCCCTTTTAATAGAGCAACTTGGAAAATGACTAAAAAATGGGAAGGACCTTCTCAACCAAATGAGGTCTTGGCAGGAGAATCTCGCGACCAAGGGAAGTGAGCCATCCCAGGACTCCAGCAAGGAGAGAGGGGCACTCCAGATGGCTGCTACTCTGGTAATCGTGGCTTAGAGCACATTCCCTCCATTTTCAGGTTTTGTAGGCTCACTTTATGAACGTGCTACCTTCTCAACTGCTGTTGAAATTGGGGTGACATAAGTTACCCCCGATCTCTGTAATAATTCCGCTTGGGCTAAATCCATGTCGTCAGCCAGGAGCTTAGACAAAAATCAGCTGTGCCACCATCATTGAGAAAACTCCAAAGTGCAAAGTGTGTGTGTGTGTGTGTGTGTGTGTGTGTGTGTGTGTGTGTGTGTTCATATGTAGGTGTTTAGAGGAAAAGGAAAAAGAGAAACTAAGCAACACAACACAACTTATTTTTAAAGTTAATCTGAAAAACCTCTGAACTCATAAAAAGTAGCTTCTGAGGGCAAGCATTTTCAAGCCAGTTAGAAAGTAATATTTTTGGGACAAAAAAGAAGGCATATGTCCATCATGGGTCATCTGAAACCAATTTCAAATGTGCTTCTTATGGCCTGGATCTAAGGTTGCCAAATTGTGGTTTGAAAAATGAGACATATCTTGGGCCATCTATGAGAGAAAAGGACAACGTGTTAATAATTGTGATCAGTGCAGTGTGAACGGGGTCCACCATATATTATGATAATAGAATTTGGGACAAAGTGCTGAAATACATGTGCATATATACACATACACACAGGTATATATGTGCATATATACATATACATGTATATATAAATATATATGATTTACATATTATTCTAATAATTCGTTTTGACCTCTTATGACCAGCACCTTAGAGTTTTAGGTACCTCTCACTGAAACCTACGGGTTGTATGTGGAAACTGAAATTTAAAATTAACTATATCATTTCAATTAACTCAATGTTTTAAAAATAGCATCTGCTTTTTCTGAATTTTTTATTTTAATTTTTTATTTTCAAGAGAGGGAGAAAGAATATGCACAAGCCAGGGAGAGCGAGAGAATTCGAAGCGGGCTCCACACCCACAACCGTGAGATCATGACCTGAGCTGAAACCAAGAGTTGGACACTTTACCTACTTAGCCATCTGGGCGCCCCCAAAATAGCATCTGTTTTATAAATTATAGCACTATATCCTAAACAAACGTATCAGTGAGTGAAAGCTGTTAACACGAACAGAGAAAGAAAAAAGCTCATGATCACAATTCACCTTAAAATTAGAGTAGAAGCATGAATATTTTGCTACCAGGTAAGAAGACAACTGTTTGGTATATAAGTCATGAGTGTAAATGTAAAATATCTTTAAAAAAAAAAAACCCTTCAATTTCCCACAGACAAGCTTAAGAAAGGTATTAACAATTAATCATATTAACATTTGTATAGCTCTTAGAATTTTTGGAGCACTTTAACATCTTTGTAAATGCAACGAAGATAGCTTTCTACAAAATAAAAATGCAATTGGTGTGTAGGTAGGAGGAAAGGTTAAATATTAGAAGCAGATGAATTTGCTCAGCAAGTCAAAATATTTGATTCATTTGTTTGAAACAAAATAGCTCAGATGATATACACCTCTGATTGTCTGCCTTCTTGGGCAGAAAAAGGGCAGGAATAATTTCCATGTATTTGTATCAGCCGCTAGTTCATAGTCAAGTAAAGAAAATCCGGAGCTTTATTTCAAGGAAATCGAACATGTTCACAAACAGACTTTTCTACCTCTTCCCAGGAACAGGCTCCTCATCCTGATGGGCTCTGCATGAATTCATCTAAAGCTGGGGGGCAGGGCGCCTGGGTGGCTCAGTCATTAAGCATCTGACTTCAGCTCAGGTCATGATCTCATGGTTTGGGAGTTCAAGTCCCACATCTGGTGAGCTCCAGCCCCACTTCGGGTGAGCCCTGCTTTTCTCTCTCTTTCTCTCTCTCTCTCTGCCCCTCACTCACTAGTGCCCTCCAAATGAATAAACAAACAAACAAACAAACAAATATATAAAGCAAGCAAACAAGCAAGCTGGAGGGGAAAAGTGGTTTAGATAACTGAGCTCTGGGCAGAGCAGTGGATAGTGCCATCCTTTGTGTTACTGACCTTGGATTTATCTTTGATTCCTCCTTCCACTCCGTCAAGCTGCCAAGGCCCACTGATTCTAACTCTTCTATTCTCTTACCTCAAGTCTCCTTCTTCTGGTTCTGTAATCTTCGCTGAAGTTCCTGCTCTGATGCTACTAACCCACCAACGGGTCTCCACTCCCAATCTACTCTTGACACCTTTACCAGTCTGATATTCCTAAAGTTCTCTTTGTAACCTTCAGTGGGTCTTTCCTGACCACCAGTCGGTATAGACTTTGTGAATGGCACTGTGATCTTCTTTCTTCCTAGTCAATGCCTACCTTTACGTCTTCTGAACTTATAACTCTTCCTGGGGAAACCCTACGCATCCTCCAGGCTTTGTCCTTGGTGTCCGCCCCATCAAACTTTTTCTGACTCTCCTGTTACTTGACATGCCCCTCACTCCTCTGAACCATATCATTTTGCTCAGCCCTCTCCTACGACCCTTATGCTATGTATTTCTTGCCCTTCTCCCCAGGGGCGGATGGGGAGCCCCCTGAAGGCAGGGACTGTATTTTGTCTTTACTGCGTCTCCTGATGGGTTAGCACAGTGTGTTGCTTATTGGAGATACTCAATATCTGTTGAACTGTGAAGAAAACGGAATGTGTTTTTTATAGAAAATACGTGTGAAGGCAGGTGAAGTCATCGTTGGATCAAGTCTCTAAAAAAGAAGCAGGCCTCCAGTTCACTCAAAATACAATTACTCACTCTTTTAACGAGCAATCAACAGCCAGTAAATTACTCAGCCAGTGCATGTAATTCAAAGCTGTAACATACATAAGTATGAGTCATGTTGGCAGCTGGGCAGTTCTGTCCTGCTTCTAAGGTAGAGAACATTCATCTGAAAAGCCTGTGGAGCAGCCACAAGAATGAACAAGTTAACCACAGGGTCAGATGTCACAGCTGGACAAACAGCCCCAAAGCTTGGTTTCTAAGTTTGGCAGGTGGCTCATTTAAACGTCTGATGGAAGCAAGAAAACAAGGCTGATAAGGTCTATCTGCCAAAGCTGCAGAAAGTCAGCAACACCAAGCCAGTCTCTGGTGGGCTCTGTGTCGCATATTTTCCGTGAGGGATGAGCGTGAGGGACCCTGTGTCTGTGTGATATGGATGCATGCTACGTTTTCAGTATGTTTCCAGTAAAAGAAGAAAAGCGCTAATATGCAAACTGGATAAGACGCCAAATTTAGGGATGTTTTGTTTGTTGTCGGTCTGTTTATAAATTCTTAAGACTATTTACATCCTAATTTATGAATAACTCTTAGAAATTATTATTTTCAGTGTTCAAAGAGGAACGAAGCCTATGTCTCTTTTTTAACTCAAGTTTAAAAAATAATCTGGACTCAGTTAAAAAAAAAAGTTTCCGGGGGTTATAATGTTTTGAGTATTTTGAAGCATAAAAAAAAAAAGTTTTCTCACTAACATAGAAATATTTAAGAGGGGCTTAGGAGCATTTGATGAGATAGCCTTGGGTCCTTTGGCTTGACTGGGGACACAACCCTTACAAGAATGATACACAGAAACATGCAATATCCTATTTCTAAGCACTTATGCAAGAGAAAAGAACATGGAAAAAAATCAGCCTATGACATGAAAGAAGGAAGGGAGGGAGAGGAAAGTAAAGAAGGAAGGACGGATGCAATGAGGAGAGCAAGAAAGAAAGGATGGGGGAGGGCGAGAGGGAGAGAGAGAGAGAGAGGAAGGAAGGAAGGAAGGAAGGAAGGAAGGAAGGAAGGAAGGAAGGACGGACGGACATTATAGGAGAGCAAGGAGGACCCAGAGAGATGGGAGGTTTGAGTGGCAATTGCTGTGTCTAAAACATTTATCAAAGGAGAGGTGAAGGCTTTGCCATCATGGAAGGTACAAGTAGAAGTGAGATGAAGATAAGGCCATGTGTGACATTTACATTTTCCAAAAAGCAACAGAGGACCTCAAACTTAATAGTAACTGAAAACATTAAAATTTTGACATGAAGATATGTGATCTGAAGAAAGTACCACCGCAATAATACAAAAAAAGTAATAACAATAAAGTCAAGAACACTTAAGTTTCTAACACCAGGCCTGTGAAAAAACACTTTTAACCTATTATGTCATTTAATTCTAGTGCCAATCCTGGGAGACAGGTGTTGTTAGACCCATTTTAAGGATTAGGTAACTGAGGGTTAGAGAGGGTAAGTAACTGATCTAAGATCTCACATCTGGTAATGGAGCCAAGGTTTGAACCCAGCAGATTCCATTCATTCATTCACTCATTCATGGTCTCAACAGATATTTACTAACTGGGTGTCAGTTACTGGAAGTAACTGGTGAAGAAAAGAGATACATTCCTTACTACCTTACCATGTAGTAAGAAAGACAGTCAATAAACAACTAAATAAATCAGGATCTATATAAATTTGATCAATTATAAAATTAGACAAATACTATGAGTGAAATGGCCAGAGAGCAGTATTAGAAAATAAAGCATGGCATTATCAACTAGGCAGCATGGTTGGAGAGGTTCCACTGAGACCTAAACGATGGCAAGGAGCCAGCCACAAGAAGGGGAAAAGCATTCAAAGAGGAGGGAAGAACACATCAAAGAGACCGGAAAAGGTCAGCCTGGCTAGAGCATGCTGGGCCAGGCGGCACAGTAACAAGAGGAGGTCGTCAAGGGAGGGAAGGGTTGAGGCTGCTGGTTAGAAGTCGGGGTTATATTTAAGTGCACTGGGAAGGCAAAGCATTGTTGTAGATAAGCTAGATCTTCGTGGTTCAAAATACCACACTGGCTTCTGTGTGAATATGGAGGAGGAGAAACCATGAAGGAGACTCCTACAGGATTCCAAGGGAGACGATGGTGGCTTGGAGTTGGGTGGAGGACTTGGGTGAATGCACCTCAGAAATAATCTGAGACATATTTTGGTGACAGGAGCTAGAAGCCTTGCAGATTAGAACGGATGTGAGGGGTGAAGGACAGGGAGACACAGAGGCGGACGCTAATCCTGTGTGCTTCTGCATTATAGGACATTTGATTTTCTTAGCATATTTCTCATATGGAAAAACGAGCTAGATTTATATTGGTGTTTTTAACAATCTTTTATAAATAGTTCACATGCTAAAAATCTCTGTTTCTACACTTAGCTCACCCACTGACTGTAACAACGCACTGAGGCATATCACCTGTGAAAAGACATACGGTGAGGTGAGGTGAGGTGAGGTGAGGTATGGTGGAAAGATAGGGCTTTCACACCAAACCACCTTGCGCTGAACCACGGGGCAAATACAAAGAAGTCAGAGCTCCAAGCTTCAGACTTTACTTACACAGGTAAGAACTCTCTCACAGTTTGGTTGTGAGAATTAAGAGAAACTATAGTAAGTCCTGGCAGGGAGTAGAAAGTCAATAAATGTTACTCGCTGCCCACCCCCTTCCCTTCCCTTCTCAGTGATGAGAATGCCATCAATAGGTTTTCGGAGAACCCTCTACAACACAGATCAACAGTATGATTAAGTGCTATATTTTAGTTAACTGGGACACACTCCAGATAAGGGACTGCAGAGCCTCTTCTGGGTCCTAAAGAATACTGGCGTGGCAGTTCCAACTCTGTTAACAGCCACCCTTAGCCCCTGACTGGGGAGGTACAGGACACACAGTTAAATTCAGGCTTCAGATAAACATCAAAGTATAAGTATGTCCCATACACTGTTTGGGATATATTTAGACTGAATGTTTTTCATTGTTCATCTAAAATTCAAATTTAACGGGTGTCCCTCTATTTTTATTTGCTAAATCTGGCAACCTTATGACTAGGCAAGCCTCTACTTTGATTTGGAATAAATTGAACCAGGATGATTCTTCCTTCACAGTCCCTTGAGATGTTCTAGCTCTTCTCTGGAAAAGAGGTTAGGTATCTCACCACCATGGTTCTATACTTCTATTCCTTCAACTTTCTTTGCACATTTCATTCACCCCATCTCACTCTTACAATAAATATATGAATGTCCAAAGTCTACTAAGTAGGACTACGTTAGGTATAGAATCTTTTCAGTGACAGTGACAAAAGAATGCTGTTGTGGGGTCTGCACGTGTGTGCATAAAGGTGTCAACCTCTTAAGATAAAGATATATGAACAACACAGCAGAATACATTTTGAGAGTTTTCTAGGAGCATGGAATTAAATTTGCATCTATGTTAATGGAGGCTACTTAGGTCCTGTATGAGTAGAACGGATTCAGAAAAAGCTTTGAGTTCATCCCATAACCACTGTCTATCACAAGTTAAGAGCTGGAAATCCTGTATTTTAAATCAAACTACATGAAAATAATGTGAAAGTTTATCTGTTTGGGAGCTCCTTTTGCATATGCTCAAGAGTTTCAATTTCCAGTTGCAGTACTGAGAAAAAGAATTAAGGGAAACATCAGTATCTAGTTAATTCTGTAAGACATCTAAAGCAGCGTTACTATTTGTTATTATTCCACAACAAGACAAGGAGCTTGATCCAGAATGAAAATCAACACATCAAGAAAGTTTTGTCATTAAAAAATTGTCACTTGTACTAAACAAAGTATTTAACAGTTGGTTTACACTTTGGTACAAGTTCACGTTCTCATTGTGGATTGGTAACAAAAAATTCACAGACCGGTGCCAGTCCAGCGACATTTGCGTAGCACTGATGTAAAACCCCCAGAATTTTATATGTCATACCTTCAATCTAATGGCATAAATGAAGTGATCTCCTCCTTCTGGCCATTTTGCGGACCGAAGAGCCTTTTACCTCCTTGAAATAAAGGCAAAACTATTTTCTCCATCCTAACAACCTAACTAAATATCTATCAAAACAATAGTTGCCCCAGTTTTAGAAAGAAGAGGACGTGTGCTTACTCTTCTTGTCGTAAGTCATTGACGCTGCGGTCCAGTGAGATCATGTCACTTGCCACCATGTTAAATCCAAACTCTTTAATGCTGGCTTGAACTGCATGTTTGAATTCTGGTCCCAAAACCAATGGCTTGGCTTTCTCTCCAGGGCCACCAACCACTCCATGAGGCTCAGGTTCTTTGGGTTCAAAGTTACCGAGGATCCCTGGGCGTAGCACAGGATCTCGGTAGGTGAATGTCTGAGGCTTAAATGTGAGATACTGCCTCTGTATTATGTCTTTCTGGTTATCTCCTCCAGCATGGCGCTCTTGTTCATTTCTCGCCTTGTTTTTTCTTCTAATAGACTCTAAGTCCACTTCTACTCCTTCAACATGAGGCCATGGTACCACAGGTTTGAATCTGTCATCCCCAGGAGCTAATCCATTGCCTCCTCGGTTAGGCATGGGGTTATTGACATCTCTGTCTTCCTATACAAAAGGGAGGGGGATATACAATGAGTACATGAAGGCAAACCACAGCAGAGTTTATGATACGAATGTTCATGTTCATAAAAGGCTGAGGCAACAATAAAATGATTTAAAATGTTAAACAGAAGCAGGCTATTGATCAGGACTTCCCATTAAAAGATATCTTTTGGTGGGGGGAGGACATACCAAGAAAGACTCTTTCTTTGCCTTACCATTCCAAAATAAATGAATGGATGCATTTTTTTTTTTTTTTACTTCTCCCCTTCTAAAACAAACTTTCTATCAAAGACTTCTTAAGAAAGCACATAGTTATGGATTAAAGCAATGGGATTCTAGGAACTTTGACAAAAAAAGGACATTTAATAGGTCATGTACAATATGTGGTTTTCCCAGATGTCTGGTATATGATAAATAGAACTATTTGTCAGTAATACAGCCATATGGTGGCAGTGGTATTAGATGTCACCCATCACTAGGCTGGCTTCGTGCCTCTAATGACAGAGGGAAAGGCAGGGATATGCAGTCAACAGTCAGTATTTTCTACTGAGTGAGAGTGTAGCTGAATTCAGAACTATAAAAAAATGAACAAAAACGCTAATGACTAAGCAAGTCAGTTCAGGCTTTTAGACCACACCCAATACCTAGTTTGCCCCATTCCAGAGGCAGCCCAAGTCAAAACAGCTTTTGCACATCAGGATATTCCTTAAGGGCTGCCTCGCTTTTCTGTGTGGACCTTCCTCATCACCAATGCCAAGCTTTCCGTCAGAAATCCTGAGTGCTTCTGCTTCTGAGCTTTTCTATGTGAAGTTTTTGCTAAATCACTACCGTTCTTTGCACAGAGCAGTGTTTCTCAACATTAGCATCACCTCAGTGGCTTTAGACAATCCTGAGGTCTGTGTCCCACCCCCCTCAGGCTTTGTGATTTAATTGGTCTGGGCATTCAGAGTTTTAAAAGCTCCCCAAGTGATTTTACTGTGCCTCCAAGCTTGAGAACCTCTACCTTAAAGGAAGAGCTGCTAGCTATAATTAGACAAGAGGATTATTGAGTATGCACAGCTGGGGAGGCAAGGTGAACTTAGAACTGCAAAACAGGCTAGCAGGTCGGCCGTTTCACTGCACACTACAATTATCTGATTCCTTCACAGATTCATAATCGAGTTAGTGCCATCGGACCAAGATGTGTCGACAGTGGTAGAGCTACCTTGAAGAGTTAAGTTAAAGACTTTAAAGAGTACAGAAGGTGCCAGGTATGATGTTGCGGCATAGGATGCTATCTGCTGGCAGTTTTAGAAACAAAGATCTCTTCAGAAGGCCAGTTAATCTGGGTTGCCCGGGGGGTTCAGTCAGTTAAGTGTCCGACTCTTGGTTTTGGCTCAGGTCATGATCTCGGGCTTCATGGGGTCCAGCCCCGCATCGGGGTCTCTGCTCTCAACGTGGAGCCGAGTTTGGATGCTCCGTCCCCCCCTCTCTCTGCACCTCCCCTGTTCACGTGCTCTCTCTCTTTCAAAAATAAACCAATAAAAGAAAGAAAGAAAGAAAGCCAGTTAATTCAAATGTGAACTTAGTTCAAGAGTTGGTAATAAGGGCTAACGATTGATTTGAGGGGTGTCAAAAAGGAATTAAATGTCTTTGTTTAGGTAATGTAAGCACATGATAGAAAATTCAAAGGATCCAAAAGGGCATATAGTGAAAAACAAGTCTTCCTGACCCCCCTTCTATAGAGGCAACCATAGCCAGCACTCAGTGAATCTTTCTAGAGAGGTTATATGCATGTATAAACGTACATATGTATATGTAACACAACATTTTAACATGGGACATAGATTTTAATTGGCTCATTAATTAAAAAGGAAACCTGTACGATGTTACAAGTGGTTCAAAGGTGAATCCAAAGAACAAATATCTAAATATCAAGAATAGGGCGCCTGGGTGGCTTGGTCGGTTAAGCGTCCAACTTCGGCTCAGGTCATGATCTCACGGTCCGTGAGTTCCAGCCCCGCGTCGGGCTCTGTGCTGACAGCTCAGAGCCTGGAGCCTGTTTCAGATTCTGTGTCTCCCTCTCTCTCTGACCCTCCCCTGTTCATGCTCTGTCTCTGTCTCAAAAATAAACATTAAAAAAAAATTAAAAAAAAATATCAAGAATACTGCAAAGAATTTACAAATAGACACAAAACTGGTAACATCGGTTAATATCTACAAGGCAATAACCAATTGTATTCCACAGTACACAATTTCAATTTCAGGGGACAAGAATCTTTTGCATTACCATCAGTTTTCCATCATTTCTAGCACTGTAAAACAGCCCAAAGATACTGAAAGGGCAAGATAACCTAGAAGCTGAGCCAGATAGTACACCTGGTAATCTTTTGGGCCCATTTCAAAGCTTTTCCAGAATGTTCCTCCTGTAACACAAAACTAATTATAAAATTCACACTCAGCCTGATTACAGAAATGTGATACCTTTCTTCAGGCATGTGTAGGTAGATAAGGCTTCTGGATCAGCCTTCTAATCTTCACACACCTCAGGAGCAAGGACTTAGCTGGAGCCTAACCTGTGAGCCCTACTGATTCTGATGATGGAAAAAGTGTTCCATGTCTCCAATTCATCTCCTGGCTCTTTCCAGAAGAGAAGTGTTGTGGCAGTGTTGCAAGGAAGTTCAAATAGAAAAATCATTACAAAACTCTAAGATACTGGACCCAAACTGTTGATGTTGAACGAAGTATAGCACATACAGAAGAATGACAGTCTCCCCAACCCCAACTTTTCACATCAAGACTCTAGTGAGTCATTAACTGGAAAGGTAAAAAATGAGGAGAAGGAAATGCCAATAAATACAGAAAAGTAGATTGGACAGGTCATTGGATGTCAACATCCATAACCATAGCATCCACTCTGTATGTTGCCTAAAATTCCATAAAGGGAAAAGTGCATATTGGAAGAGTGTGGCACACAATAGTACCTAAAATCATAGTATGTGAATAAATGCATACTATGGTTTAAGCTGGCCTATGCTAATGCAAAACTTACAAATTTAAATATTTCTCAAATTTGCCCACCCCAACAAGAGAATATTTAATGGATTTAAATGTCATGCTTATCTTCCTCCAAAAGTTGATCTTTTCTTTGATTTAAGGGTTCTCTTATATTCCACTCTTGGTGTCCTTTCTAGTTCTTTTAGAAGTCTACCTATCACTCCAGGGGCACCTGGGTGGCTCAGTTGGTTAAGCATCCGACTTCAACTCAGGCCATGATCTCACGGTTCATGGATTTGAGCCCCACATCGGGCCCTGTGCTGACAGCTCAGAACCTGGAGCCTGCCTTGGATTCTGTGTCTCCCTCTCTCTCTGCCCCTCCCCAGTTCACACTCTGTCTCTGTCTCTCAAAAATAAATAAAAATGTTGAGAAAAATATTTAGAAGTCTACCTATCATTCCACCTTTATTCTGGGTTAGGTCATTCTTTTCCAAGCATCACGACCCGATTTACACTGACCATTCCTGCAACCCATTTCCTCAGCCCACGTCACACTTCTGATCTCCAAACCTTACAGTTGGTTGCTTCCTAAATTTCTACTTATATCATTCTTATTATATCTACTTATATCAATCTGGCACTAAATTTCTACTTATATCAATCTAGTACCTAAGTTTAAGATACCCCAAACCGAACTTACATTTACTTCACATCACAAACCCATTTCAATTACTGTCTTCCCTACTTTGGAAACTGGAAGCACCATCCACTCAACTGATCAGATCCAGAGCCTGCATTTCATCCGCAGCTTCTTGTTCTCTTTTATCTACCCTACTGGTATCCAATCAATCACTAATACCTATTAATTCCTATTGTCTTTGTAGCTCCTGAATCTGGCCACTTCTGTCCATTACCCTCACTGCCACTGTTTGAGTTCAGACCACCCTCACTTCTTAACAGGATTACTATAAAAGTGATAACTGATGACTACAAACACTATGTTCTAAGTATTTCATATATATATGCATATATATTTCATATATTTCATATATTTCATATATATTTCATATATATTTCATATATATATTTCATATATATTTCATATATATTTCATATATATATTTCATACATATATTTCATATATTTCATATGTATTTCATTATTTCATATATATTTCATATATATTTCATATATATTTCATATATATTTCATATATATTTCATATATATTTCATATATATTTCATATATATATATATATTTTTTTTTTTTTTCCACTAAGAGTTGGTTCTGTGATTACCATCCCTATTTTACTGATAGAAAATCTGACAGAGAGGCGTTTGGGTGGCTCAGTCAGTGAAGCGTCAGACTTCAGCTCAGGTCATGATCTCATGGTTCGTGAGTTCGAGCCCCGCATTGGGGTCTGTGCTGACAGCTCAGAGCTCGGAGCCTGGAGCCTGTTTCGGATTCTGTGTCTCCCTCTCTGTCTCTGCCCTCCCCACTCATGCTCTGTCTCTGTGTCTCTCAAGAATGAATAAATGTCAAAAAAAAAAAAAAAAGAAAATCTGACAGCGAAGTTACTTAACATTAGAATCAGTACATCGTAGGGCCAAAATGTGAATTGAGAAGTCTGGCTCAAGAGTCCATGCTCTTAACCACTCTACTGTAGTGCTTCTCATTTTAATGCATGCACTTACTGTCTCTCTTCATTATTTATTCTACACAGCAGCCAGAGTGACTTTCCTAAAATTCAAATATGACCATGTTACTTTCCCAATTTACAACACTCCACTGCTGGTCCACTTCCCTCAGGAGAGTTTAAATTCTTTAACCAGGTTAATAAAGCTTTTCAGGGTCCAGCCTGCACTTACTTCTTCACCATACCCTCTAGAGGAGAAGTTAGTTAGCTTTTTCTGTAAAGGGTCAAGTAGTGAATGTTTCAGACCTTGCAGACCACAGGGTTTCCAATGCAATTATTCAAGTCTGCCATTATAATGCAAAAGCAGCCACAGATACATAAATGAGTGGGTATGGCTGTGTTCCAATAAAACTTTACTTACAAAAAGACAGGCAGTAGGATGGATGTAAAGCCACCACTCCCTCCCAACCCCTGCACTAGACTAAGTTCTGTGAAAAGGTAGGCGCCATGTCTAAAGTGCGCACCATCGCATTCCCAGTGCTTACCCTGGCACATAATTCCTCAATTATATTTACTGAATAAATTAATGAGTCCCAAAATTTCTCCTTTGGTTATGAGAGAGACTCTAAGAAGAAAAGGAAAAGAGAGAATGGAGAATATGGAATGGGGAAGAGGGGCTTGGATCCCTCCAAGCCAGAAAAACTGAATTTGCTCACTTCTTGAAGCCTGTTATGTCATTAAATCTGAAAGCCAATAGGAGAATGGTCTAACCCCAAGTCAATTAAAAATAGTCATGTCAAATCTTAATGTTATAGGATTCAAAAAATGGCCACAAAGCAGTGTAACACTCAATTTCCCCGAGAAGGAAAACTACATAGTACTTCTCCCTGAGAGTGAATGAGAATCAGTAGATGACTTTGTGACTCACTGGCACTATATCATCTTCATAAGCACAAGCTGATTTACTCTATGGTCAAAAATCAATAAATCACTGTTGACTAGACATGGAAAAGAGACTCGGTAGATAATTGCTTAAGATCACTATGTTCCTAAAGGTGGAAACTAAAAAGGATAATCACTCACCATCAGACGGAAATATGGGATTATCAGAAATCAGGTCAGACTATTTACTTTCCATCTTACAATTTACAAAGTTCCCCCTTCACCCCCAGATTCTACTTATGTGTGGTATTTTTCCAAGATGGCCATGCCTTGGTAGGAATATGAATACAAAGGGATTTAGAGAAATAGTCTTGAGATATAAGCTTGTTTGGATTTCAAATTATAGGTGAACCTAGAAGACTTAAGCTCTCATTGACAAGCTTCTGCAGTCACATGGTCGCCTGAGAAATTATAATTTAGCTTTAGGAAGTAGTCACCGCTAACAACATTCACACTATTTGGTTATCATGCTGCATGAGCCACAGAACTTAAAAACATAAGTCAAATTTAATTTTACGGTTTAAAAACCCTCTTGATAAAAAACACTTTTAATTAGAAAAATTACATCAGCATCTTTTCTCTAGCTCCACTTTCTTCTGCTCCTTCTAGGTGAGTAACGGGGACAAAGATCAGGGACAGAGGTAGTAGAAACAAGGAGGTGCCTAAGTTCAGAAGACACAGGGTATGCCTGTAGGCTGGACCTCTCCAGACTCTCATCATATGTGGCAGAAGGTGGGTGGGAGAGTGGGTGCTCCAGCCTCGGTATCCTTGTCTCTCTCTGATTAGCTAGAGCTGGATTCTTAGCTAACTCATCCCCGCTGACGTTTTGTGCTGACTGAATTCCATTCACTCTTGCTCCTTTCAGAGGACTGATAGTGACTGCATTGGGGGGTGGGGTCAGTGGCTCTGTTGGTCATGAGAGGGGGGGCAGGGGTCAAGTGATTTGTCTGTGTTTAATTAGAACTGAAACTAGAAAAATCCAAGGTTAAACCGAGACCTTACCAGTCCTTCAATTCCTAAGAGGTTCTCCCTTATGGCAAGGGACCTATTCCAAGTATGTTTGAAGACCCATAAACTAGGAAGAGATTTTAAGGCCAATGGCAAGGCCTCTGTTAGCAACTCGGGTAGAATTGAAAATGGAGAAGGGTGTGAGGGTGTGTATCACCCTTCTGAAAGAAACAGACTCACATAGTAGGGATTTCTATTCTCTACCCCCCTACAATCCCTTTGTAAGTACCAGGCCAGGTTATAAACCAAAAGATAACAGAATAGAGAAAACAACGTTTGACATCACAATAACGGCCCCACTGAAAGAAATCCAGGTCAGCACCTCTAATACTATGTTAGGCTTTGGCAGGGTAGCTACTAGTCACAGGCTAAGTACTGTACAATAAGCCAGACTGACCCAGACTTTGTCTAGACACCACAACATCGAGACTAGACCGTGGAGACCAGCCTATCACATATAGCTAATGGTTAGTCCTTTTATTTTCTCTCAAAACTTACGATACCCTACGGCAACCATAGTTACAAATGGGTAAGTTAGTGTGGTTGTTCTAACCACCTAATGGAAAGATTTTACCAGGTTCATACGGGGGCATTTTGAGTCAATTCAATGCCACCCCTCCTTAACCAAATAAGCAAAATACAAAGTGCAGTATATAATACAGATCTCTCCTGTACTATTGTGGACACTACTGAAGTTAATAGGTGTTCTCCTAAAAAGTTGACTAGGTCATAATTTGAACATTTAGTCATCATAATAAAAGAGAGATTTCTGTTATAAAAGAGCCTCCCAATAAACTCCATAGCTGTGCAACTAGTCGGTTTTTGCAGATTTGGATTTCCATGCATATCACATGTTATTTCTGCATCGACATAATTTTCTGAAGATCTCTGCACATCTTGAATAATCATGGTCAACTACAGAATATCTGGATATGGCAAATTTTAAGTCTTGGGCTCTTTTCAAAATTCAAAACAAAATTTAGCTCGACCAAAGTAAATGATCGAATTGGTGAAATTATAAAATCTACTTTTAAAAACCAGGTCAATGCATTGCATTTTTAAAGGTATCAGGCTAAAGTACAAAGTCCTCAGTAATAAACATTTTCAACTTTCAACATAGAAGTTCAAACCGTAATTGAAAAAAGGGAGAGTTCACATAATATCCTTCTCCATATGAATACTATCATCTCTAATGTTCTATGTCGCAAATGTGAAATGACCATTCAGCACCAGTAGTTCAAGCCAGCAGTTCTAAACTCAGGAATCGGCTCCGGATAAGTGCCCCCGCAGTCCTATGAATATTTCGAACACCGCTCTTCCTGAATTGCCTTAGTATCTGTTTACATGCTTCTCCCAGTCAGACTGAGGGCTCTTTGAAGACAGTGAGTGTGGATCTGCGTGTCCCCACACAGGGTAGACAGTAGGTACCCAGTTCATGTTCGTCACAGACTGAGTAAAGGGAGAACACTGAGCTGTGGGTCATCTCTTCCTATGATAACGGAATGTAAACGAACTTTGGAGCCACTGTCTTGTGCCACTGCTTGGCTTGATTTAAGCTAGCATTTTGAGAATCCAAATGAAATAACTAAAAACATTACTTTCCCTACAAAAACACTGCAACTCTGAAATTCGAATAATCCTTTTTTTAGTTGCTTCTCTTCTTCAGATTTGGATAAATCATGTCGGCAAGTGAAATTTGTTACTTCATGGAAAATGAGTACTTTATTTAAACACGAGAAAGTAAATCTGCTGGTGTTCGTCTTAGTCCTCTAAGCCAATTTATCTTGCAAACGGTTTCCAGCTAAATTTGGTGCTTGTTTTAAAACAGTAATAAGATAGGGCTTCTAAATCAGGTCAGGAAAATATCAGGTAATAAATACTCAAGGGGGAATAAATTAAGAGAAATAAGCAACTAAAGGACCCAAATATAGGTTAATGTCTCCACCAGGAAAAGAACAAATTGGTTATCCTTTTACAAAAAACAAAACATTTTTATTTGGAAGACTGTTTAATGGTCCAGACAAGCAACTTGTCTATGAAACGTGAATTTTAAACATCTTTATGCAATCCAAATATTTTTTATTTTCCAGAGACCTTATGAAAATGCACGCCTTAGCTCATGAACTGAGTCATGTACATTTACAGGCTTAAAACAAATACTTCTCTTGTGAATATTTAATATTAAATCTTTAACTGATTTGAACTGAATTTTAAGAATCGAACATGAATATCAAGCAATGGTCAAGAGATCATTTTTCAGTATATTTCAAAATATACTGAACAAAGCCATAGCTGTCAAAGTTTATGCCATCATTTCAGTGGTAAGAGCGCTGATGTCAAGACAAGGCTATAAACACAAGGTACACCAATATCATTTAAAAGCTCCAACTCCCATAGGTACTAAAAGGCAGATTATAATACCTCTTAGAAATCATAAAAGGATGTAGAGAGTAGATTTTAACTCTCTCTGTTTGGGAGCTAAGCAATTACTGAGTTTTGAAAAGAAAGCTCCTAAGAGGAGCTTTTTCATTCTAAAAATTTTCATTCTAAAAATAGCAAATAAGTTACATAAAATATTTTAATAAAATTGTCAATATTTTACAATAAATATTCTAGTACATTATTACTACAAAATGACCTGTCTAAAAATAAGAAAGGTATTGAAAAGGAGGGAAAAAAATGAGAGCAAAGCAATGAGAGATTATAAAATGAAATCTGTGCAGATTTTTAAACACATGAATAATTTATGCACGCATATATATATGATATATCCACATGGAGAGAGGAAATACACATTTAAAAACCAAATAGCTTAGTGGGATAAGAAATAAGAAATTAATCAGGCTGAATGGACCCTTCAAAAGAACATTACATTTCATCAGGTGGAGAAAGGAAGAACTACTTAAGAGCTGAATTGATTGAAAATGAGGTCCCATCTGCTCCTCTTCTGCCCACTCACTTGATGTTCTAGAACCTTCTTTCAGTTTATGCCAATTTTACTTTTTTACCTAGAAGAGCTAAGAATTATTCTTTACTCTCTTTCTTCGATCAGCTTCAAAAGAGCAATCCCTACATCAATCCTTGGGGATCACAGTGTTAACACTTTTTCTTAAACCGAGGAAAGTGTTTATTTAGTCCTATCCTTTGATTCATAGTTCCAGTACAATGCACTTCAGAATCAGATACCTGCCAAAGCTAGGCAGTTTAATTCTTAATTCTCCTTCACATCTAGCGATCCCATGGAAAGCATGTAATGATTTCCAAATCCTCCTGAAAACTTTATTGGAAATTATGTCACCAACAGAACCATTAATAATTCTTATGACACCAAGGAAAACATTTTACGGAGTGAGAGCAGAATGAGGTTCAAATGCGGTATTTGTGTTGGGAGAGAAGGTCTGTAATACCCTTTTGAAAGCTGAAAAAGCAATGTCCTATTATCCCTCTAGGGGAGAAATTCTAGAATGAATACAGCACTCCCACATGAAGTGTTACTACTTTCTGCAGCTGGAAATGCATAAAACAACAGCCTTTCCTCTAGTGCTTCCTTGCATTGCCCTGAAGCTTGGCTTTCATAACAACTCAGGAGAAGGTACTTTAATGCACAGCTTCAGAACACATACATTTTGACTGGTGTCAGATAGTCTTCTCTTGTGAATCTTAGGAAGAAAAATCTCCTCAAGAGCAAGAGTACCTCAAAGTTTTCAGGGTGGAGCTATCATTTAAAAAAATTTTTTTTAATGTTTACTTTTGAGAGAGAGAGAAACCAAGTGTGAGCAGGGGAGTGGTAGAGAGACAGGCTCAGCACAGAGCCCGACGCGGGGCTCGAACTCACGAACTGCGGGATCGTGACCTGAGCCCCAGTTGGATGCTTAACCGACTGAGCCACCCAGGCGCTCCATGGAGCTATCATTTTAAAGCGTGACACAACATTTTACTACCACGTCATGATTAGATATCCACTTTAGGAGGATGGGTCAAGGAAATGGATTTCTGTGAGACAGGAAAAATACATTCAGAGTAGATGGAGGTTATTTACGTAATAAACTTTGTCGCATTTTACTTTTCAATTATCAATTACTGATTTCAAGGGAGAATGCTTATCCCATGATGCTCTGGTTTATCCCAAGTGTTTCTTGGCATTCAGAGTAGTATTTACATGTGTCATTAAAGGTAAAAGAACCGTTCTTTGAGTTTTCCAAATATTACAGGGCTACCGCCTGCCAGGCACTGTGTGCCCTACCACGGAGAGAGACACAGAGGTGGAAGGGAGGTCTGAGCGGGCTGTAAGTGACTGAATCTTTGCTTCAAAGCAGCGCACGCTCCCCCAGCACGAAGACGGTGAACGGTTGGTAGGCAAGGAGGCAGGGGTAGAAAGTGGAGTTTGGCAGCTATTCTAGACGGAGGCAAAAGCACAAAAGCATAAAAGCACAAATGGTTTGGTGTAACGGGTGCAGGGGACACATGGGGAGGTGGCAGGAGAGGAGACTTGAGATACTGGCAGTATCAGAGTGCCTCTTAAGACGTGCCAAGAAGTTCAGGCTTTATCCCCTTAGAAATGGGAGCCCTGAGAGGGAAGCATGCCAGAGCAGAGCTGAATTTTGGAATGAGTACTCTGATGGAGCAAATGAATGGGAAGACGTGCCAAGATGTTTTCAGTGGGAGAAGAAAAACAAAAGCTTAGAAAATATGCGAGAAAGTAACGCAGGAGAGAATTTCAAGGAGTGGACAACGGGGCTAAAAACTGCAGGCAAGTTGTTACATCAATGAGAATTCCAAGGTCTGAAGGTACGGGCGATGGAGGTATTTTAGTCTCGGTTCTGCAGCATGAGTCACTCACCAGCTCTGTGCTCTACAACGCTGGCAGAGGCCCCAGGAGTGTGGATCTAGAGGGGCCTCGGGACTCCTCACAATCCTCTCCTATCCAGCTGCAGATGGAACTATCCTATTTTCTATCATCCAGAGCACCTGAGGCATTTCTGTGATCCTCCTGTTCTGCCCAAGACATTCCTTTGGAATAGTTTAATTGATGGATGCCAAATATGTGCTGAGCACCTACGCTGTACCCGGCTACAGGGCTACGGTGATGCGCAGACACATCCCTGCTCTCGTGGAGCTTTCTGTCCAGTGGGGGACGCACAGAACTAGTCATAAAAATATGCTGTTGTAAGAGCCTTTTGGGGAGGGTTGATCCACCCTACTCGAGGAAAGGCTTCCTTGAGAATGAAGCACTGCTGAACAGAGGTCTGAAGGAAGAGGAGAAGTGAAGTCAGTGAAAAGAGGAAAGAATATTCAGGGAGAGGACCTGCCACGCAAAGTCTTTATGACAAGAAGACTATGGTAAGGAGGGAGGACTACATGCGGCTGGAGTGCAAAGAATTAGGCAAGCCTGGCGCCAGGTGAGGCAGAGCGTTAAGTAGTGGCCAGACCAAGCGGGGTCTGGTGTCGTGGTGGTTGACCTTGGTTGTCATATGGGGCCCTGAGCAGCCAGGTCAGTTTTAATGCTCCTACAAGAGATGGGAACATTCTGAAAAGAGCCGACTGGCTGGGGAGTAAGAGAAGAGACTGGAAGGAGGCCAGAGAGGATGAGGGTTAGTTAGGAAAAGGAAAAATTTCATAAAGGGCTGGATATGGGCAGTGTCAGGGATGGCTCTAAGGTATCTCAGGTACAACTGGATACTGTCTATTCACTGAGAGGGGAAGCTCTGAAAAAGAAGTTCAAGATGATGATGCCATTCTTGGACATGAGGACGTTAAAGTGCTTCTGAAACATTCGAGAGAAGATGGAAAAACAGAGTTTGTATCTCAGTGACTGGACTGGAGAAGATACATTTGGCAGACATCTTTATATAGGTAATAACTGACATAAGGACTTGGATGAGTCTATTCGTTGAGAGGCCATAAAATGGGAAGAGGAGAGGGCCATGGACCTTCTCCTTGAGAAATCCAACCCTTAAGAGACTGGTGGAGGAGTGTGGGACTACCAAGCAGCCCACATAAGAGGAGGGCTGGATTTAGCGAGACCCACTCCAGTGGCGTAATGGAGTCAACAGCCCAGAGTCACTGGGCTGAGGTGTGGGGTGGCAGGTGTGGAAACGGTACCAGCAAGAGTAGGCTACATTTGTGAAAAGTCGGCCTGTAAAGAGAACAGAAATGGAGAGGTGGCTGGAGGAAATGAGGTGGGGGGAGAGATTTTGGTTTGTTTTTAATGGGCAACTCCTGAGCATCTGCAAAAGGAAGGCAAGAGTAAAGTATTCAAACACATGTGAGAGGAGGAATCATCAAAGGGTAGGGAGTTTCTGACACTGGGGATAGGTGGGAGCCAAAGCAGAGGTGGGATTAGCCAGGTCAGGGCAGCCCTTCTATTGTAATGCCAGGGATGAAGTCGGTGCAGACACGGGTACTTTGCTCTTCCTTGGGATCCAAACCCTCTCTGCTGCTGTCTTTATTACTCCAACAGCCTTCCTGATCTAACCTATTCTACTACCTGGAATCAGACTTACCTCTGCTAAACAATGCTTTTCACAGTGCAGGTCAGAGATTTCTTTCAAAAAAACAAAACAAAACAAAACAAATTGAAAGTCTTCCCATCTGTTTCTAACACATCAGGTTCAAAATCCTTTGCCTGGCCTTCTGTCACTCTTGGTTACTCATTCAAGCTGTCCCCCATACTCTAGTCAGCTGGACCCTTTCAGGAGATCATAAAAGCACATCTTCAGCACGGCCTCTAGTTTGGTTCACGCTGTCAGCCTTAGCCCCCAGCACTGCCCTGTCGCCCGCCTTTTTCTCTCTAGGGTTCGGTTCCAATTCCTTTGATGAAGATTCTTCTCTGCCATCTGTTCGGGTTCCAGTGATATTTTCCCTCTCATGAATTTTGACTCATTAATACTTTCATAATTCTCTGATTATCCCATGTGCCAGTTTTTCTTCTCCAATCCGATGAAAAGCTCTACATGAGGAGAGTATTAGTCTTTCACTCCTTTTGAGCAGTAAGAGTTTGTATTATGTATCTTCCTTTCTCCTAAATTCTCTGACATTTCTATTTTCCTTATTCTTAAACCCATATGCAAAATAACACCTAGTCTATAGGAAACAGGTTCCCTGGGTTCCGTATTTTAGAAGGGAGTTCTGCCTTATGTGGTTTAGACGGATCTTCGGTGAACAGCAATGAAAAGTTTGATTTAAAAAAAGAAAATAACCGGGGACGCCTGGGTGGCTCAGTCGGTTATGCGTCCGACTTCAGCTCAGGTCATGATCTCACGGTGTGTGAGTTTGAGCCCCGCGTTGGGCTCTGTGCTGACAGCTCAGAGCCTGGAGCCTGCTTCGGATCCTGTGTCTCCCTCTCTCTTTGACTCTCCCCTGCTCGCACTCTGTCTCTTTCTCTTTCTCAAAAATAAACACTAAAAAAAAAAAAATAAATAAATAACCAGACATAGGTAATTGTGTTACATTCTCAGGGGGCTCACAACAATCCTACGATAGGTCCTATAATTTTATTTTCACATTTTATAGTTGAGGTGGTCAAAGATTAGAGAGATTGACATGTCCGAGGTCACATAATTCATAAGTGACTCATCTAGGACTTGAACCCTCATAACTACAAGTCCTGAGCATTTGGCCACAAATGCTAAGCTACTTGACATACAACTGCTTGGTGATCACTTCCACTTTCTAGAAATTTATTAAAAAAATTCAGTTGAGAGGCCTTTAAAAATGTTCAACTAATAGACACTTTAATGTCTCTTTATTCTCCTTTTTCATTGCACTTATAAAGTCTGCCTTTGGCAACTTCTAACACCAAAGAAATGGCCCATTCTGACAGTCTAAACAATGAGATCTGCCTTGTCAAAGGCTTTTTCGCTCCTTTAATGTGTTAGATGATTTCCCCTGACAGCGTGTGAAATAAGGGGAAGACATTTTGAACTAATTTTACACAAAGAATTAAATCAGTCTCATAAGTAAGGGCTGAAGTATTTTTGGTCCTGCTAAGCTGACTCTTGTAACCGATGTACTACTGTGTATTCTGAGCTGTTCAAACTCCCGCTAAACAATACTCTTGGCCTTTTTGTGGCTAAAAAGCAAGCATTGCTACAGCCGTGGAATAAAACCAAATTCCTCACAAGCCTGTGACTGTGGCTTCAGCAATAGTCTACTCTAACCGAAAACTTATCAAATGGCTCCATGAAGATGAGAGAATTCTACCCTCAGGGAGGAGTTTACTCCTACATTTTTCAGGACGTGCTGCCCAGATACAAGACCAGAGCTCCGTTTTTTTTTTCCTTTTACGATGTAAGAGGTCTCACTTACGGACAGAAGGGAAAAACCCTCCCAGAGTTATGTATCCACAAACACCACAGTCCGTCTTCTAGGATATGGGAGGGCGCTCACTATGAAATTCCAAGGAGGATTAGGAGTCGCTTATCAAGTCACTGCTTTCAGAGAGGATTCAGGGTGTTTCCCTCACCTATTGAGGTAGGTTATGTTTACATTAGAACATGAAAAATAGGACACAGTCAACTTTAACTTTCCATTTCTTCCCAGTTCCATCTCTTAATCTTGCTAACCACCATCTTTTAGAAGTGAAAAGCAGTATTCTCATTTTAGCATAACTATGTTTGTAATGCTTGCATGTCTTTCTGGAAAACCTTAAAATGATAAACCCAAGAAACTTTTTGGCACTTTGGGAGAAGGCACCACAGCAGCTGTTGAGCAACAGGAAGCAATCCCACCAGTTAGCTGAGAGAAGCCGGTCAAGCAGATATATGCTAAGTTTAGCTGTTCTAACACATTCCAACCAACTTCATTTGGTCACACATAAGCTACCAAAGTAGTACAGCTGAAATCTGAGATCCTTTTGCAACTGAAGGTGAAATTCTGGCAAAAAAATATGCACAGTACTTGGAATGGTCAAGTCTCACCCAATACCTCAATTTTATTTTGACATAACCTTCTGATGACCCTAAGTCATTTTTTTTTTGTTTTGTTTTGTTTTTCTATAAACAAGATTTCCCTTTACCTGGCACAATTAAGGTAAGCAACACATTTATCTTTGCATCTATGAATGAATGGAAAAAGGAGGCTCACTGTTACTATAGTACATCCAAAGATAGCCTGCTAAAGATAGCCTGCTAAGGTGTCAGTCATAAGCATTGTCAAAAGTCGCAAAATGAGCAAAGAACCTCCAAAGCCTTAAGCAGAAAAATGGAACAGATTTTAAAAACAGTGATAAAATCAGCTTATCACTGGAAGTATTTTATTGAATGCTGATTCAATTCACGATGATGATGATAGGGTGAGAAGGAGGCTGAAGAATCCTTACAATGTTAAAAGCGCTATTTCAAGTACATTCCACCCATCTCTTTTCATCCTTGAAATAACCCTTTTAGCCAGGTACCGTCATTATCCCATTCTCCAGATGAGAAAAATGAGGCACAGAGTTTAAGTAACTTGCTGAAAACCATACAGTCAGATGGTAGTAGGGACAGGATTCAAATCCAGGGTCTGTGGCTTCAGAGCCCATGCAATTAACTATTACCCTCACGGGGGGTGTGGGGGGGGGGGTTGGGAAGGGATCCATAAGGTCTTTAGAACTTTTAGCTACATAAAGTGGTAGGTACCTTTAAGATTTTATAAATACCAAACCTAAATATATTCCTTAGAATCAGTTCATTTCAGAACTTCGTTTTTTTTTTTTCTAAGTTTATTCATGGGGGCGGGGGGGTGGTAGAGAATCCCAAACAAGCTCCACGCTGTCAGCGTGGAGCCTGATGCAGGGCTCGAACTCACGAATCAAGAGATCATCACCCTAGCCGAAGTTGGATGATTAAGCCACCCAGGCACCCCCAGCAGTTCATTTTAATAAAGTTTCCTTTATGTTAAAACCAATATAATGCTCTGAACAAGAATTCGTAGAAAGATAGTTCAGAAAGGGCTATTTTAATAGAAGTAAACTTCTGGAAATCCGATTCACACTTCAAAAAGTAGTAGTAACTAACTGAGGCCCACTAGCCTAGGTGAATATCAGGATGAAGGTAAATGTAATATACCTTAGAATGATACACTCATATGGTTTTATTTCTACAGAGAAAAAAAGAAATGATTTTCAGTTAGTCACTTTGGCACCTAAGACCATCAAACTGAGCTGCTATGCTTGCTCTTCTGATTTCACAGGGACAGAGAATGGTTTTCAAATATCGTCTATTTGTCTGCCACTGGCGAATATGAAGTAGATAAAATAGGGCTTTTCAAATTGACACCAAGGAAGAGTTACCACCATCTCTACTCCCTGAGGCATGTGAGAGTTTCTGAGGGGCACCCTCGGTCTGATCACATGCAGGTCTCACTAAGATCACATTTTCAACAAGTTTCTTGCACAGCTCCTTCAGGCTCTGCTTGTTGCTAGCCTTCTAGAAAGCTAAAAGGCAGTGATGACCTCAAGAATCATAAAGTCTTTTTAGCAACGTGTCAGTGGTTCTCAATCTTTTTAGGGTCATGAGGATCTTGGACACTCTCCTAGGGGGAAAAAACCCCAAAAAAAACAGTACAATGTTGGTAGAGTTCTTTGTAGAGCCATCTGACTGTATGTATCAAAATCCTTTAAAACGTTCATTTTTTTTTCTCTAACTGCCAAATTTCAGAGCTGGAAATATATCCTAGGGAGATAACTCTAATTACAGAAAAGACAGTATGCATAAATATTCACTGCAGCATATACTAGCAAATATACTAGAAACAAGTAGAATGTTTATAACGAGAGAATGGCCAAGAAAATGTTACCTTCATACCACTGGATAGTCTATAACTATACAAATGTTTGAGAAAAATAATTCTTCGGGAAAATTCTTATGATTTAATGTCAGTTTTTAAAAAGTAGAATACAGGGGCGCCTGAGTGTCTCAGTCGGTTGAGAGTCCAACTTTGGCTCAGGTCATGATCTCGTGGTCTGTGAGTTCGAGCCCCGCATTGGGCTCTGTGCTGACAGCTCAGAGCCTGGAGCCTGCTTCAGATTCTGTCTCTCTCTCTCTCTCTCTCTCTCTCTCTCTCTCTCTGCCCCTTCTCCGTTCTTTCTCTCGCTCAAACAGAAACAGACATTTTTTAAAAATTAAAAAAAGAAAAAAGAAAAACAAAAACCAAAGGGCAGCTTTAAATTTTTTAAAAGTACAAAAAACAGAGCACAGGGAATTCAATGACTAATCACTTGGTCAGTTATCAACTCCTTAAAAGCAAAGAGGAAAGAATTATGTTGGAGGACATCCTCTAAAACAAGTCATTCACGAGGTAGAAGCCCAAGTGCTTTATGTGAACATGCATACATCTCTTTCAAAAAGAATACTTTATCACACTGTTCTCTATTGATCGCTCTTGCTTATCCTTGCTTCCAGTTCATCCTCAAGATACTTCTTTAAAGGGAGTTAAATTTAAAATTTTTTAATTAAGTTAAAAAAAAAATTACAGAAGTTGTGGGGTGCCTGGGTAGTTCAGTTGGTTAAGTGTCCGACTTCAGCTCAGGTCATGATCTCACAGTTCACTAGTTTGAGCCCTGCGTCGGGTTCTGTGCTGACAGCTCAGCACCTGGAGCTGGCTTCAGATTCTGTGTCTCCCCGTCTCTCTGCCCCTCCCCTGCTCATTCTCTCTCTCTGCAAAATAAATAAAACATTAATTTTTTTTTTAAATTAAAGAGGTTGCATTAAAAGCACTTCATTTCTAGCTTACAGAATATTGTAAAGCAAAGAAATGTTGCTGGTTCCCAAAATTCAGTGCAATGAGAAATGATTAAGTTTTAAAAACTGCGGAACGAACATACTGAAAGTATTTCGAGTTCCTCCAACAAAAATGAAGACCAGATATATGCCTAAAGCAAGAAGATAACAAATAGTGTACTTACAAATGCAGGCTGACCTAATTCAAATATAAATCAAGCATTTCTTGTGCTGAGAACACTTGCTCCCCCGCAAAGGGACGGGGTACACCCAGTAGGAGGGAAGTGGCGGTTGGTTGTCAATGACACCCTATTCCAGCCCTTGCCATCCACAGCTCTAAACTGACAGACGGAAGTGGGATCTCTATGAACCAGGCCGCTTCTCGGTCTCCAACTTCACACGGAGGACAGACTGCTGGGACAGCTGGGGAGCAGGCTAAGAGAGCAAGGAAAAAATCTCGGGATGACGGATGCATGTTGAGCGTCAAAAAAGAACAGTTTACCAAAGAACGCCTTGAAATTCAGGAGTTCCCAAACTTGAGTTAATGGGAAGACTATCTCTTGCACTGACCTGAGAACCATCCCAAACACGGTTACCAAGTGAAGTAGAGTAAAATTCTGACGACTGAATGAGGGACGACAACCACGCGATGCTTCAAATGAACAGTATGAAAGTTATCTGCACGTAAGAATTTTGGCCCAGTCAATAGCATACAAGGTAAGGAGCTGAAAGCTGATTAAATTGGGTTAAAAACAAAAAAAAAAAGACTAGGCTTATGTTGAATGGCATGAGAACAAGCTTCTCTGAATGTGAATTCTTCAACAGGAAAAACAAAAGGATAGCCAGGAAGAAAACAATGGTCTTTGTCAAGAACAATTTGCTTTGGAGAAACTATAGCAAGTCCACTGGACACGCTGTGAACACTGCAATAATCACCCAGAACCCCTCCAGGACGTACGGACTAAACTCCCCCAGCTGCTGAGATTGCTGGTGGAGAACGGCCCTCACTGTCAGCCCTTGTTGGGATCACCCCTGCTGAAGAAACAGCCTTGCCCAAAGTCAAGCCTCCTTCAGGGACAGTCTGCATACAGTCATTGGTCGCTGCAGAGGTTAAAAGGGCCAGCCTCCCTGCTCCAAGTTGGAACAACTCTGAAGAACCGTCCTAGCTTGAGAGCCCTCCATGGGGTTGGCTGAGAACTTTGCAGAGACGGTTTACAGCTCAACTTCTCGGTGTATTTGTGCTTCCAACCCGTTCCCTCAGAGGTGTTGAGCCCCAGACACCCTCTCCAATAGAACCCGCATCTGAACCTCCATCTCAGAGGTGGCTTCCTGGATAACCCAACCTGTGGCAGAAGGCTAGACTTGCATTTTCCTCGAAAAGTCATTCCAGAAGCAGACACTACATATATTTAAATCCATCTCCTCACTTATAAAAATGAAATAATATGGGAGTACAGGGTTACTGCAAAGATTAAATGCAGTCACATATAAAATACTGAGTGCCTAGCAACACCAGATATGCAACATAATGTCACATCATTATTAAATATTAAAATGGTTTTCAAGTCAGGATTACTGTTTAACACCTTCTGAAGAAATGTAGGGAAGATGTTGTAGCGAACGGGACTTTGAAAATACAAGGGCACCTGGGTGGCGCAGTCGGTTAGGCGTCCGATTCAGCCAGGTCACGATCTCGCGGTCCGTGAGTTCAGCCCCGCGTCAGGCTCTGGGCTGATGGCTCGGAGCCTGGAGCCTGTTTCCAATTCTGTGTCTCCCTCTCTCTCTGCCCCTCCCCCGTTCATGCTCTGTCTCTCTCTGTCCCAAAAATAAATACACGTTGAAAAAAAAATTTTTTTAAAAAGAAAATACAAAAAAAAGTTATCGTTCATTTTTTGCTTCCCAGTCAACATTTTCCCCATTTCTTCACATTTTTCTCTCTGTGCCAGTTATTCCACATTACACTGTGATCAAATTATGAAAATGTCTTAGGAGGAGAAAATGGAAGTGGGGATATTACCCAAAGCAAAACCGATCTCACACGGTCCAACACTCCTGAGACTGACGGGGGCGGTAGGTCCTGGATTTGTTATTTGAAAACACAAACCTACAAACTGACACCGATTTCTCCCCAAGATTCTCAGGCAAGGGGTCTGGGGGTATAGGAATTAATAGGTTTATCAACTCCTCAGGTAGAAGAAAAACTGCAAAGAAATCTTAAGCTTCAGAATTTTATTTTTAGTAGCAATAATACTCATACTATATCATCAGCAATAATACTGACACAGTATCAGTATTTCCACTAATACAGTAACTTTAAACATACATATATACGAAGGAAGTAGGCAAATCTAATAAGAACCACAATTTTCAGAATAAGAGACACAAATGTATTCAAAAAAGCTGAAGTTAAATTTAATTACAAACATCAATATGATGATTAAAAAAAGTAAACATTATTTCCTAGCCCCATCTGCTGAAAGGGCTTAAAAGCCATGAGGGGAAGGAAAAAGAAAAACAAAAAAAAAGAGGTTAGAGTGGGAGAGAGCCAAAGCATAAGAGACTCTTAAAAACTGAGAACAAACTGAGGGTTGATGGGGGGTGGGAGGGAGGAGAGGGTGGGTGATGGGGACTGAGGAGGGCACCTTTTGGGATGAGCACTGGGTGTTGTATGGAAACCAATTTGACAATAAACTTCATATATTGAAAGAAAAAAGCAGTGATATAAAAGAATGAACATGCCCAACCCTTAGAACTTGATTACAAAATACCATGCCCCACTGAAAGGAACTGAGCTGCTTGGAGAAGTGGCTGATTCTATGTCTGAGGCAAGAAATCACAAGGCAAGTCAACCTAGTTGTGTAGAAAGAAAAGTAGCACTGAAAAAAAAATGGGGAAATTTGTTTAGTGAGATCTACTCCAAACAGGGTAATTATAAGGGAAGAATTAGACATTTACACCTTGACTTTTTAGAATGAGCTATAGACCATCCACGGTTGATGAAGGGAGGCTCACCTTTGCAGAAGAATGCCAGCTAACCATGTAGATGAAACCATCAATTCTGACTGAACAAGTCTCCAGCAGCGACCAAAGGATGCTGAAACCTTTGGGTAAAAGGTTGTTGGGGGAAAAGGATATTCACATGGTCCCAAAGTAGTGCTCACATGCATTTGCTACCAAAAAAAAAAAAAAAGAGATCTGGCAGCTACCACTATAAATAAGTGATTCAATAGCATCATTAATAATGGAATCATCTGACATAATTTGCCTCCCAATTTGAGGCAATATGAAGTCCACGCATCAAAGAAGTATTTTTAACAATGTTGTACCAAATCAAATCAAGACCTATAGAGGTAAGTCTACGTATACAGGAAGAAAGGGAGGGAGAAGAGAAAACAAGCAAATTTGTCAAAAGATTAACAACTGTTGAATCCAAGAGGTGTTCACATGGATGCTCATTGTATTGTTTTTTCAACCTGTGTGTGCATTTAAGGTGACATACAATGTTGCATTAGTTTCAGGTGTAGAACATAGTAATTAGGTCTATATACTCTGCTATGCTCATCACAAGTGTAGCCACCACCTGTCACTATACAACGCTATTACAATACCATTGACTATATTCCCTACGCTAGACCTCTCACCCCCGTGACTTATTCATTCTATAACTGGAAGCCTCCCACTCATTTTCACCCATTTTGTCCATCCCCTGCCCCGTTCTTGCATATTTGAATAAAATTTTTATTATAAAACGCTAGAGAGTAAAAAGGTTTTTTTTTGTTGTTTTTTGGGTTTTTTTTAGTTCTTTGAATAATTTAGTTTGACATATTTTGGACTGGGGGTCTCATTCATGGGAGTGTTAGTTTTAGTCCAAAAGGGAAGTAAAGGAATTCCTAAAAAAAAAAAAAAAAAAAAAAAAAAAAAAAAAAAAAAAAGCATACACAACACAATGCATTGCATAATTCTTTTTAATTCAGTAACACTTACATTATTGACCAGACATACTCAAGAATTACACAATTGTTTTATATGAGAACCAGCAGGTCTGCTTTTCTTGGATCAAAATTAAACTATCACAACGAAAGCATACAAATCTTGCTGTACTAATAAGAAAAAAAAAACCTACTAAATTTACTCACTGAATTTATTGACATTTAACATGGGTTAGGATCAAGGCAAGATACAGGAGAAAAAAAAGGGGTGGGAAGGACTACTTCATTTAAAATGTAACAAAAGGGGGCACCTGGGTGGCTTAGTTGGTTAAGCATCCCACTCTTTATTTCGGCTCAGGTCATGATCTCATAGTTCATGAGATCAAGCCCTGCACTGGGCTCTTGGCTGACAGTACAGAGCCTGCTTGGGATTCTGTCTCTCTTTGCCCCTCCCCCACTTGCACTTCCTTTTAAAATAAGCAAACATTAAAATAATAATAAATAAATAAATAAATAAATAGCAACAAAAGGAATCCTATGCAGAATACAGAGACGTCTGACTTGACTTTTATTTATTATTTTTTTAAATGATGAACTGATTTACTTATTCTACATTTTTAAAAGTAATCTCTACCGTCAACGTGGGACTCAAACTCACAACCCTGAGATCAAGAGTTGCATGCTCTACTGACTGAGCCAGTCAGGCACCCCTGTCTGACCGGACTTCTAAATGATCAGAGCAAGTATCAATGATCAAAATTCTCAGAATCATTTGGTAGACGCCTTTGAAGGGCTCCCCTTTTGTTAAAACTGAAAGACTGCTTATATCCTTAGGAAGCTCCATCTAAAAGTACAAGAGTCTCCCAAAATGGATTCAGAGAAGTGCTGAGGCTAGAACAGAAATTTTTTTCCCCTAAAGGATGATTCTGTCTGTGAAAAAAAATTAGAGTACTATTGCCAAAAAGAGCCAGAGCCAGAAACTAATGTTTGGTGCTTCTGACTTCAGCAGCAATTTTATTTAAAACACTGATGGAAGTCAATGGTGAAGGAGTTCAATCTCAGCTCAAAAGGAGGAGTCAGGAAATCTGATTTCCGGCCAGTGTCTTCCGCTAATTAGCTATATAATCTCAGGCAAATCGCAGTTAAGTCATTGGTAAAATTGGGAAAATAGTAAGTATCCAACCTCACAGGTCTGTCAAGAGGATCACATGAATTAATCTGTGGGACAGCATTTTATTTAAAGTCCTATTGAAATGTACTTAATCTAGAATGGGTAGGAATAGTTTAAAATTCCTAAAGAAGTGCTCAGAATGTAAAAATCTTTGTTTTATGCCCATAACTTTTCCAAACAGCCAATTTAAAAGCAAATCAACACCAAACCTAAGTAAAAGGTACAGATCATTAAAATAATATTGAGATCTTCTATGTGCAACAAACCCTCCATTCGTGAAAAAGTTCACTGAGGGGCTACTAAGGAGGTACTGACACCACAGAACAGAACAATTCTGTGGAAACTGTGTCGGGGCTCCATGAGGAGGTAGGTACAAAGGTAAAAGGCAGCATTCACAATCTTTAAGCTAATTTTATGCCTTAATTTTATGTCTTTTCAATCTCACATTTTGAGTCTTTTCAGGCTCACATTTTGTATTTTGCTTTTTAAAACAGTCATTTTTCTATTGATTCACTTTTACTGTATTATACAGAGTATCCATTTGTGACTGTATAGAAAGAAACAAACCAAAAAAACCCAAACAGATTGTTTGAGGAGCCGTATTGGAGCCATACTGGAGAGCATAAAGTGATGAAAACTGCCTGCCCCCTCCTATGACTCATGCAAAAATTTCAGTATCTCTCTCACTAGATCAATTTCCCTCAAGAGTAGAAATTATGGAGTGGGAGGAGTCAGATAACTCAGAATGACACGCCACTGAGGTAACTGCAATCAATTAATATCCTTGCCTATTTAGTAAAGCCTGATGTGACGGCAAAACTTGCCAACATTTGAATCAGAGATGGGTTTTAAAACTGGAACCTGCCTTTTACCTTTTTCAAATAAAATTAAAACAGAGAATCTAATAACTATTCAATAGTCAATACTACTGAAATATTCTTGAAATATTAACATTCTCAAGAGAGCAATGCCACGTAAAGACTCTCCCCAGTCTGCCTCTAGAGACTGCTATTTTAGATTGTGGTTTTGTTCTATTGGTGGTACCGTAACTTCAAATAGTCCCTTAAAAAAAAAATAACTCTCCCTGGGGCACCTGGGTGGCTCAGTCGGTTAAGCTTCCGACTTCGGCTCAGGTCACGATCTCACCATTTGTGAGTTCGAGCCCGGGTCAGGCTCTGTGCTGACAGCTCAGAGCCCGGAGCCTGCTTCAGATTCTGTGTGTGTGTGTCTCTCTCTCAAAAAAAATAAAAATAAAAATAAAAATAAAAATAAAAATAAATAACCCTCCCCCCATTGAAAAAAAATGAGCTGAAGACCTTAACAGGCACCTCACCAGAGAAGATATACAGATGGCAAATAAGCACATGAAAAGATGTTCCACAATATATGTCATCAGGGAAATGCAAATTTAAGAAGTGAGATACCACTGCACACTATTAGAATGATCAAAATCCAGAACACTGACAACATCAAAGGCTAGCAAGGATGTGGGACAACAGGAACTCTCATTACTGGTGGGAATGCAAAATGGTACATTCTGGAAGACAGGTTGGCGATTTCTTACAAAATTAAACATATGCTGATCATGTAGTCCGGCAATCATGCTCCTTGGTATTTACCCAGGAGTTGAAGACTTATGTCCACACGCAGCCTACACACAGAAGTTTACAGTAGCTTTACTCATAATTGCCAAAACTTAGAAATGACCAAGATGTTCTTCAGTAGATGAATGGAAAAAACAAACTATAGTACATCCAGACAATGGAATATTATTTAACTTGATTAAAGAAATAAGCTATGAAGCCATGAGAAAACATGGAAGGATCTTAAATACATATTAGTGAAAAAAACCAGTATGAAAAGGCTGTATGATTGCAATTATATGACATTTTGGAAAAGGCAAACCATAAAGAGGGGAGAAAGATTAGTGGTTGCCAGGGATTGAGGCGGGGGTGGGGGGTGAGGCAGGAGGGACTAATAGGTGGAGAACAGACAATTTTTAGGGCAGTGGGAATATTCTACATGCTACTATGATGGTAGATATGTACACTGGTCCAAACCCATAGAATGTAGGACACCCAGAATGAACCCTGTTTTACAAACTTTGGACGATAAAGATGTATAAATGTAGGTTCATTGATTCTAACAAATGTACCACTCTAGTGAGGGATGTTGATAATAGGGGAAGCTGTGCATGGGGGGAGGGCAGAGGGTATATGAGAAATCTCTACACCTTCCTCTTAATTTAGCTGTGAACCTAAAACTACTCTCAAAAATAAAGTCTATTAAAAAAAAACCTCCAATATATTTCACTTATTAATTAGCCTCTCACCAAAAGGTTCGGTCTGTATACTTGTATTATTCATAGCTCACTCTATTTAAAAAGTTTAGCTCAGTACGTTACTTTGTTATTTCATTCACATTGACTTATTAGTGGGCTGCAGAAAAACTCCATAAAGGAAGAGACTATATCCTTAGTACTGTATCTTTCTGTTATATCCTTAGTACTAAGCATATCTCCAAGAAGACAGATATTGATGAAAAGAAGTAAAAATAAAACAACCAAAATGACCAAGTCTTTGGAAGCTGGTGGCTCCCTGTGATGAGGGACCATGACCCATTCATCCTTGCACATTGAGCAACAAGCTGGACCTAGAAACAGCAATGGTTGGTAAACGCTTGTTGAATGGAATGAATGAATGAATGAATGAATGAATGGGATCATGAGGCAACTGCCAAAATTTAAAAGAATATGTTTTTCAGCCTCTACTTAAGATATTTTAGTATTTACTCTGTAACTGTGCAGAAATTTTATTTTACTATTATTTATACTGAATACTATCAATCTTTCTACAATCAACAAACACAATGTGAACCGTGATGCTTAAACTAAAAAGAGACAAAATCTTAGTGGCTGAGCAACTTCCCTAAATTAATCTTCTTAGAGTACATGTATACAATTCCCTTCAAACAGCACTCAAAACATGCACATACACATACACCCTTCTCAATGGCTACTGTCAGATGTTGTTTCTATAGCAAAGGACACAAAATATTCAGGGGGAATTTTACGTAAGTGTGATACTATCTTGATCTCCGTAATTAGAAAACAAAACAAAAAAATCCTCTCAAATTTAAAATAAAGCTTTATACCTTTCCGAAAATGTCTCACATTTATTCAATTAGAAAATGGTTAAAATAAAACTACTCACCCAACCTCTGAATTCCAACAATTGTTTCTAAGCCTGGGTTTGCAGAAGACTTTTTTTTTTTTTAATGTAAGAAGCCATATTTCATTCAAAATGAGATGACTTCCAATCCACAGAAAACGTGTATGTTAAGATTTGAGATAAACCAGTCTGTTTAATCTATCTTTATTATCATTTAAACTTTTTTTTTTTTTAATTTTTTTTTCAACGTTTTTATTTATTTTTGGGACAGAGAGAGACAGAGCATGAACGGGGGAGGGGCAGAGAGAGAGGGAGACACAGAATCGGAAACAGGCTCCAGGCTCTGAGCCATCAGCCCAGAGCCTGACGCGGGGCTCGAACTCACGGACCGCGAGATCGTGACCTGGCTGAAGTCGGACGCTTAACCGACTGCGCCACCCAGGCGCCCCTCATTTAAACTTTTAAAGAAACTCTGCCAAGCCCAATGCCAATAGCTTAAGGTATTGGAATTTAATCTGTCTTCCTATCCTGTCTCCAGAAGCCAGGTGACAATTTACTGAAGTGATCCAGTCGGAGAAATTAAGGTTATTTATGAAATTTAATCAGAACCCTCTGGAGCCTGATGGCTTTATGACAGTATTTTATAAACAACTGTCAGCACCCTTAGTATTTTTTCCCATTAAGACAGAGTATCTAATAGTAGGGACTATCTTCAAAAAGCAAGGTTGCAAGTTTTTCAGCCCCACCTTCAATGACTGTCAGAGGGAAGTCAGGCTGCAAAACATTTGTGCCTCACCAAATCTGCACAGAAGTTCGTTGTGTATTAAATTTCATCCTCACTGTGTGCCCTAAAGTGCATACAGGGAAACGTGGGGAGAAAGGTTTAAGAAAAAAGACAGGGGCGCCTGGGTGGCTCAGTCGGTTGAGCGTCCGACTTCAGCTCAGGTCACGATCTCACGGTCGAGCCCCGCGTCAGGCTCTGGGCTGATGGCTCAGAGCCTGGAGCCTGTTTCCCATTCTGTGTCTCCCTCTCTCTCTGCCCCTCCCCCATTCATGCTCTGTCTCTCTCTATCTTAAAAATAAATAAACATTAAAAAAAAATTTTTTTAAAAGAAAAAAGACAAATGGCAAAAACACCACCTCTTGACATTTAGGTAAAGAAATGGAGAAGACTACCACCTGAATCTCTAGGCAACGCAGATATTAAACCCAATTAAAAAAATTTTTTTTAATGTTTATTTTTTAAGGGAGAGAGAGACAGAGTGTGAGCAGGGGAGGGGCAGGAGAGAGAAAGGGAGACACAGAATATGAAGCAGGCTCCAGGCTCTGAGCTGTCAGAACAGAGCCTGATGCAGAGTTCAAACTCAGGAACTGTGAGATCATGACCTGAACCGAAGTCGGACGCTTAACCAACTGAGCCATCCAGGAGCCCCTAAACCCAATTTAAATAAGGCTTTTCAAGGAGATTTAGGCTGCTTTCTTTGTACATTTTATTTTAACTTTATTTTTATTTATTTATTTATTTTTTGAGAGAGAGAGAGAGAGAGAGAGAGAGAGAGAGAGAGAATGAATGACCAGGGAGAGAGGGGCAGAGAGAGAGGCAGACACAGAATCCGAAGCAGGCTCCAGGCTGTCAGCAGAGAGCCTGACGCAGGGCATGAACCCACAAACCACAAGATCATGACCTGAGTCAAAGTCGAACGCCTAACCAACTGAGCCACCCAGGAGCCCCTCTTTGTGCATTTTAAAACAATTTTCTGCAGAACTAAAACATGACTTCACTTCAACATTATGTTCTTAGAGATGTCAAATACAGGTATACCTGGTTTTACTGCACTTGACAGATACTGCATTTAAAAAAAAAAAACACAAATTGAAGGTTTATGGCAACTCAGTGATGAACAAGTCTATTGGTGTCATTTTTCTAACAGCATTTGCTCACTTTGTGTCTTGTGTGAGATTTTGGTTATTAGAATATTTCAGACTTTTTCATTTTATTTGTCATGGTGATCTGTGATCAATCATCTTTGATGTTATTACTGTAATTGTTTGGGGGCACCATGAACTACACCCAGATAAGGGCAAACCTAATAAATGTGTGTGTTCTGTTCCACTGATGATCCATTCACCTCTCTCCCTCTCTTCAGGCCTTCCTATTCCCTTAAGCACTACAATGCTGAAATTAGGTCAACTATTAACCCTAATCCTAATAAGCCTCCAAGTGTTCAGGTGAAAGGAATACTCACACATTGATCACTTTCAATCAAGAGCTAGAAATGATTAAGCTTAGTGAGGAAGGCATGTCGAAAGCCAAGGAAGGCTGAAAGCTATGCCTCTTGTGCCAAGCAGTTAGCAGAGCTTTGAATGCAAAGGAAAGGTTCCTGAAAAAAAATTTAAAGTGCTATTCTTGGGAACACACAAATAAGAAAGTGAGACAGCCTTATAGCTGATGGGGGGAAACTTCAATGGTCTAGATAGAGGAGCAAAGCAGCCACAACATTTCCATAAGCCAAAGCCTGATCCAGAGCAAAGCTCTAATTCTCTTCAATTCTATGAAGGCTCAGAGAAGTGAAGAAGCTGCAGAAGAAAAGTTAGAAGCCAGCAGAGGTTGGTCCATGAGGTTGCAGGAAAGATGCCATCTCCATGGTGCAAGGTAAAGCCAGAAGGGCTAATGTAGAAGCTGGAACAAGTTGTCCAGAAGATCTAGCTAAGAGAATTAGCAAAGGTGGCTACATTAACAGATTTTCCATGTAGATGCAATGGCCTTCTATCAGCAGAAGATGCCATCTAGGACTTTCATAGCTGGAGGGGAGAAGTCAATGCCTGGCTTCAAAGCTTCAAAGGACAGGCTGACTCTCTTATTAGAGGCTGATTAGCTGGTGACTTTATGTTGAAGCCAAGGTTCACTGACCACTCCAAAAATCCCAGGACCCTTAAGAATTATACTACATCTACTCTGTGCTCTATAAAATGGAACAACAAAGCCTGGATGATAACACATCTGTTTACAACATAGTTTACTGAATATTTTAAGCCCACTGTTGAGAACTGCTCAGAAAAAAAAGATTCCTTCAAAATAGGACTGCTTATTGACATTGCACCTGGTTACCCAAGAGCTCTGAATGGAGATGGGCAATGAGATTAATGTTGTTTTCATGCCTGTTAATGTAACGTCCATTCTGCAGCCCATAGATCAAGAAGTAAGTGTCATTACTTAAGAAATACATTTTGTAAGGCTATAGCTGTCATCCATAGGGATTCCTCTGATGGATCTGGGCAAAGTAAATTGAAAACCTTCTGGAAAGGATCCACCATTCTAGGTACCATTAAGAACATCCATGACTCATGGAAAGAGGTCAAAATATCAACGTGAACAGGAGTTTGGAAGAAGTGGATTCTAACCCTCGTGGCTGACTTTGAGGGGTTCAAGACTTCATTGGAGGAAGTAACTGCAGATGTCGTGGAAACAGCAAGAGAACTAGAATTAGAAGTGGAGCCTGAGGATGTGATTGAACTGCTGCAAGCTCATGATCAAACTTGAATGAAGAATTGCTTATATGGATGAGCGAAGAAAGGGTTGAGATAGACTCTACTCCCGATGAAGATTCTGTGAAGACTGTTGAAATGACAACAAAAGGACTCAGAATATCACATATCTTGGTTGATAAAACAGCAGCAGGGTTTGAGAGGACTGACTCCAATTCTGAAAGAAGTTCTTGGGGGTAAAATGCTATCAAACAGCATCACATGCTACAGAGAAATCGGTCATGAAAGTGTCCATTGAGGCAGCAAATTTCATTGCTGTCCTATTTTAAGAAAGGGTCAGTCATCCCAGCCATCAACATTGAGGCAAGACCCTCCACCAGCAAGATTACAATTTGTTGAAAGCTCAGAATAGGTTAGCATTTTCTTTCTTTCTTTTTTTTTTTTTTTTAGCAATGAAGTCATTTTTTAATTAAGGTATGTACATTAAAGTTTTTTTTAATGTTTATCTTTATTTTTGAGCAGAAAGAGACAAAGTGTGAGTGAGGGAGAGGCAGAGAGAGAGGGAGACGCAGAATCTGAAGCAGCTCCAGGCTCTGAGTTGTCAGAACAGAGCCTGACGCGGGGCTCAAACTCGTCAACTGCGAGATCATGACCTGAGCTGAAGTCGGACGCTCAACCGACTGAGCCACCCAGGCGCCCCAAGGTATGTACATTTTTAAAGATAAAATGCTACTGAACACTTAATAGACTACAGTACAGAGTAAATATAGCTTTTATATGCACCAGGAAATCAAAAAGTTCTTGTGACTCAATTTATTATGATATTCGCTTTAGTGTGGTGGTCTGGAACCAAATCCACAATATCTCTGGGGTATGCCTATATTCACTAGTTATTAGTAGACACAAACTAATGGATTATACTGTCACATGATATAAAAATGAATTTTTGACGGACGTAGGATGGCTAAAACACCTCATTCATTTAGATTCTACTTATTTGGCACTGTCGATTAGTAACAAGGTTTAAGTTTACCTTTGAATTTTTTACAAATTAAGTGTTTGCTAAAGTAAATCAGTGGTTGCAAAAATATTAAAGGGAAGAGCTAATATTGAACCATCTTAGATAGAAACAGCATATGGACATCATTCTCAGTAATCATTAAAGCCAGCTTCAAAGATATGAATGTCTGTAAAAATGCAGTTGATACTGTCTATCAAACCTAATTACTACAACAGTTTCAAAATAATTGACAAGAAAAATTACAGTTTTTAGATGGTTCTGTAATTCTAACATTTCATTACACAGAAATGAGCCCCTTGATTTTATTTTATTTAAAAAAAATTTTTTTTTCAACATTTATTTATTTTTGGGACAGAGAGAGACAGAGCATGAACGGGTGATGGGCAGAGAGAGAGGGCGACACAGAATCGGAAACAGTGAGCCCCTTGATTTTAAAAGGTAAAGGTTTATTCTATCACATAACTAAAGAATTCTTGAGACTGGCATCCTGTCAAGATAGTTAAACCTACAGCAGTATTAAATTTTCTCTAACTAAGTGACCTTACTTCCCAAGGTTGATTTTTTTCATATCAATTTCAGTTGCATGTAACTTTATCCTTCTCATAAATGAAAACATAGGCATGTTTTCATTTTATGCCTTTGTAAGGTTGTCTGGAGGAACAGATTCACACAAAGGCTTTTTCTGTTTTGCTTGTTTTTTTAAATATAAGATTACTGTACTCACAGCTAGAAAAAGATACTAAGATCACCGCTGCTGGAACTGTAATCCCAGAATGCTCCTTGAAAGGATTCCTTGAGCCCAACAGTCTCCAAATCCCAGACTTCTCAGGTATTCGGGTCAGCAACGGGCTCTCCCCCAGCTAGCAGTTCTGATCCTTACTTAATTCAGTTCCCCTACAACTCAAGTGTATTAAAAAGAGAAAAACGGGCGCCTGGGTGGCTCAGTCGGTTAGGCGGCCGACTTCGGCTCAGGTCATGATCTCGTGGTCCGTGAGTTCGAGCCTTGCGTCGGGCTCTGTGCTGACCGCTCAGAGCCTGGAGCCTGTTTCAGATTCTGTGTCTCCCTCTCTCTGACCCTCCCCCGTTCATGCTCTGTCTCTCTTTGTCTCAAAAAGTCAATAAAATTAAAAAAAATTAAAAAAAAAAAAGAGAAAAACAGGTTTCAGAGGGTTAATTCAGAACCTCTTGGAGAGTTGGATGGGCTCCTTCAACTAACCTCCTATGTGCACCCGCTATGTTCCTGGTAGACTCACCTCTGGAGGTAACAGAGATACAAGTCATAGCATCTGCCTTTTAGGAGCTTAAATTCTGATGGGGGAGGAAGAAAGCAGGCAATTATGATAGGGTTACAGAAAGGAATGGGTCCACGCGTCCAAACCACAACTTGGCTACATGAACTGGCATGTGGCCATCAGTGAGGCTACAGGTATTCCTGAAGTACGAGCATGGCGAGATGCCAGTATGTGTTGGTATTAGACAACTGCCTCTGGTATTAGACAAGTGTTGAATAACATTTTGGAAAATACCATCCAACCACTGGGGCCAGAAGGAATATAATGGAAAAAAATCCATAAAACTGCAAATCTGGGAGCAAGCAAAGGACAAGGGTGACAGGTTACTACTTACTACTCGATTCCTTCAAGGTATTCTACGAATTTTCTGCTGCCAAGTGCCAGTAACCTGACTCCCTACCAGACTTGAGAACCTGGCTTTGGATTCTTGGTTGGAACAGCTCTCCTGAGAGTGTACGTAATGTGTACATGGACCAAACATGTCACTTTTTCTTATAAGGGCTCATCTGGGCTCTGTTTGAGGATTTCTTCAACTCTGGGGTCTTCTTAGTGCCCTCAGTCCCCTGCAGACTCCGTTTAATCACACCAAGATCTTGTTCTTGCTCTCGGAACACACTTTGTGCCCCAAGGGAGCAGGCTAGCTAGAGATAAGAAGCCTGAGGCCACCATAACCTCACAGAGTGATCTGGGTCAAATCACAAGTTAATGACTTCTCTAAATACAGCTTCTTAGGTTATCAAAATCCAAAGACTGAAATATCACAATGTGGACGCTTAAGAGTTTTTAAAGTGCTTTGTACTCTGTCTTTTGAACTGAACAGTTTTAAAGGAAACACTTGACCTTCTATTAAAACATCAAGAATAAAGGATATAGTCTAATGATTACATCTTAGTTATGTTTTGCAAAAAATAATATAAAATAAATAACATTGGGTTGTGTATGATTTTCAGAGGCATCCTGATCTTTTTTGCAAACCAGAGACTGAGGCTTACTAAATTTGACTGGAGTAGTGTTAAAGCCTATATATTAACTTTATAAAGTAAAATACGCAACATTAATAAAGTACAGTATCAACATTTCAGAAAATGAAGAATCCATTTAAACTTCTCTAAAAAGCCCTCGGTCTAAAATTAAAGTTACTATGAAATATTGCGAAGAATCCTTCTTAGAAATAATAGCAAAGGATGTTCATGTAATTCACTTAAAAAAAGACTTTTAAAACTAAACTTGGTAAAAACAACTAGATTTGACGTGCTGTATGCATAGCAGTGCTTTACTATTGATCGGAACAGTTGTATTTTTGTCATTTAATCTTTAATTTCGTAAGACTGAATTTTATTACAAATTTCTTGGTTGGCAGCCTTTCAAATATTACTAAAAAGTAATCACCATGTAGTTATCAAATTATAGTTTTCAAGATATGGGCAAACAGTCTCCTTGATTTGATTGTGGAGTACAGTGCATAATAAAAATATCAATCTGAGACTCTTCTAAGACAATGTATGATTATTCATATTTGTTCATCACAGCTCGATTGTATTAGAGACTACTGCTCATTGCCTGATCAGTTTTTACAAACACTGCCAGAAAAATAATAACTCCTTTTTTCTTGCCGGCTTTCAGCCTAGTTCTCTTTAACATTCATAAATGGCAAATACTTAGCTTCTGACAAACTCCCAGGTTTGTGGGGAATCGTTCCTCACTGAAGAAGCCTGAATAGCACAGAGTTGAGGATCGGGTTTATCAGCTTTAAGTCTGCAGTGAAGACTGTGTCCAGAATAAAAAGAAAAATACCACTGGATAGGAAAACAACGTAAAAAGAGAAATCAAATTTTTTCTTATTTAGCTTAAGGATCTTGAATATGAAGAATACACCAGAGCACTCAAACAGCGTGTCTTCCATTTATCATTTGGTCAACTGAAAACTAATATGTACATATTCTCAGTTAATATGTTAGCAGTAATTTAAGCAACCCTTATGTCCCAGTACATTATATATACAATTATGTACCCTTGCCCAGTGTGACTTCTTCCTGAAGTGAGCAAGTATTTTAAAAAAGAAAATCAGGGTTGTGGTCCCAAGATTTAGTACTTTCCCTAAAAAGTATTTTAAAATTCTGGTTCCTGTACTCAGTCTTAAGAAACCTATTTTTGAAGAAATAATCATTCTCTGTTTCATGCCCAATGATGAACAGAATACCGATGGAATTTTCAAACACTGAAGTCACGCTATTATCTTCATTGTATTGTGTTTATAAGTTGAATAGATAGATCTTAAAACATTTTTAATCATTTTGTTATTGCAAATCACATCTTAATAAGCTATTACATTCCAACAAAAGAGGCATCATAGCCAATGAAAAAGAGAAGTCAGTGAAGTGAGTCAGAAGATAGTGGCAGAACAGAGGAGTCTGTGTGTGACCTGCAGTTAATCTCTTGATCTCTTTGGATCTCAGTCTGAACTTTACATTTGTAAAAAGAGAGGCAAAACTAGATAGTAAAAAAGAAAAAAAAAATCAGTGGTTGCCAGAGGTTGGGTGGGGATGAACAGGTAGAGCACAGAGAATTTTCAGGGCAGTGAAAATACTTTATGATATATAATGATAGATACATGTCATTATACAGTTGCCCCTTGAACAACAAGGGTTTAAACTATCATGGCCCAATTATACATGGACTTTTTTCTCTTAATAGAGTACAACACTGCAACTATGTTCTCTTCCTTACAATTTTCTTAACATTTTATTTTCCCTAGCTAATTTTATTATAAATAAATTTAATATGTGACACCTATAACATACAAAATACATGTCAAACGAGTGTCTACATCAAATGGCAAAGCCTCTGGTCAACAGTAGGCTATCAGTAAAGTTTTGAGGGAGTCAAAAGTTATATATAGATTTTCCACTGCCCAGGGATTGGAGTTACTAACCCCCCACCCCCCGCCCTGTGCTGTTCAAGAATCAACTATACATTGTTTAAACCCAAGGAATGTGTAACACCAAGAGTGAATCCTAATGTAGGCTACGGTACCCTGATTATGATGTGTCATTGTGGGTTCATCAATTGTAACAATGTGCAACTCTGGTCGGTGGGGGAGGTGTTAGTATTAGGGGAAGCTATGCAAGTGTGGGGTCAGAGAGTATAGAAGTCTCTGTACTTTCTTCTCAATTTGACAGTGAACCTAAAGTTGCTCTAAAAAGAAGTCTTTGGGGCACCTGGGTGGCTCAGTCAGTTGAGCGATCGACTTAGGCTCAGGTCATGATCTCACTGTTTGTGAGTTCGAGCCCCGCGTCGGGCTCTGTGCTGACAGCTTGGAGCTTGGGGCCTGCTTCGAATTCTGTGTCTCCCTCTCTCTCTGCCCCTCCCCTACTCATGCTCTGTCCCTAAGAAATAAACATAAAAAAATTTTTTTAAAAGAAGTCCTTAGAAAGAATATATATATTCTTTTACTTATATAATGTGTGTGTGTGTGTGTATATTCTTTTACTTATGTAAGAATATATATATATATATTATTTTACTTATATAAAGAATGTATATATATATTCTTTTACTTATGTAAAGAATGTATATATTCTTTTACTTATATAAAGAATGTGTATATATATTCTTTTACTTATGTAAAGAATATATATATATTCTTTTACTTATATAAAGAAAATATATATACTTTTATTTATGTATGTATTCTTTTATGTATATATTCTTTTATTATATATGTTTATGTATATACATATACACTATATATATATGTCTAGATAATCTAAATTCAAGACTCTGAACTAGAAGCCACATAACCATCCTGATCACTGTTTTAAAAAACTGTTTAAACAGACTGTTTCAACAATCTGGAACTTTAAGATGCTTTTTAAAATCTAGTAGTTACTTGTAGGGCACTATGGATACCATTACTTTTTTTAATAGTCCTTGTTAATTACTTATAATTTCTGTAGACTTGCAATGACTTTTAAGAAAACAGAATTATCGATTAAATAAGTTGCAAATATTTAATTGTTAAATTCACTCACCCAAAATTTAACTTTTATTAATGTGCAGTCACTTCATATAAAATTAGTGTTAAAAACCACACATTTTTCTCCATATCCTCAACTAATCTAAAATAACCCTGGCGTTACCTTTGGATGACCTGAGATTTATTATTTTTCAGTGTAGTACTTGTGCTGCCCTTGTCAGCTCGACGTAAAAGAAAAAAGAAAGCTATTGTGACTCACCCTACAAAGAATGCCCATAAAATTACAGAGCAGTCAACCATACTGCCTGCTGATAGCTGGCAGTCTTGTCATTAAAGATAGGAAATTTTAACCTGAAATTCAAGGCTTGAATGTGTTTTTCACACTTTGAAAATTGATAGGCTGAAAAACTTTTATACCGGATCATGATGTCCAGGGATACATTAAAATAATTATAGTAAATCCAACTGCTATTTCATTACAGATTTTTTTAAGACGTTTCAAAATAGTAGCCCATGATGCTACATAGACTCATGCTAATGTCTAAAAGACATGGAGAAAGAAAGTACATATACAATCCAGTCATGCCCATCACAATGAAATTTCAATTAGCAAGAGTATTTAGGCAATGTGTGTGTGTGCGTGCATGCCTGCACACGTCACCTGTGTGGTATTCTTATTCTACACTTAATTTCCTCAGAAACTAAAGATTAATCTGAAAATCCATTTTGTTCCCAACCCCTGTTGTTATTGAAAATCCACACAATGTTAGTATATGGTACTTTCTTATCCGGTATGTTAGACATGATGAACAGTGTGGTAGAATACTGGGATGTCTGATTTGTCAGTGCAAGACAGGTTTATATATCATTACTCTGTGGGAAAGCTCATCGTATGGACACGTTCAGTCACAGGTAAAATGAAGAAACAGGACTGGTTCAGTGGTTTTTAAAGGTTATAATCAACGATGTACCTTCTTCATGCCCAGACTCACAGAGTTTTACCTCAGTAGAACTAGTGGGGAGGGGGGGGGTACAGACAGGAATGCATATTTTTTAAATTTTTTAAATGTTTGTTTATTCTGAGAGAGAGAGAGAGAGAGAGAGAGAGAGAGAGCGCACATAGGAGGGTCAGAGAGAGAGGGAGACACAGAATCTGAGCTGTCGGCAACAGAGCCCGGTGTGGGGCTCGAATCCACGGACCGTGAGATCATGACCTGAGCCAAAGTCAGAGGCTTAACCAATGGAGCCACCCAGGCTCCCCAGGAGTGCATATTTTAAAAAAGTTTTGAGGTGGTTGTAGACAAGCACCCTCAGTTAAGAACTCCTAGAAATGGTTATTTTCAATACAAGGACAAAGTAAGACAACGCAAAATTTAGAAAATCATCACATGTGGCTACTGAACACTTAACATGTGGACTAGTCCCAACTTGAGATGTGCTGTAAGTGTAAAATACACACCAAATTTTAAAGGAAGGAAGAATTTAAAGGATCTCAATTTTTTAATATTGACATGCTGATCTGGCATTACTTTGGATATGTTAAGTTAAATAAAGTATGTTAAAATTAATTTCACCTCGGTTTTCAAAACTTTTGAATGCGGCTACTAGAAACTTACATCATGTACGTGACGTGCATTGATTTTTCTGTGGGGCAGCACCAGAATAGTGTTTCAATAAAGTATCTTTACAGAAAACATTTCATTTTCAACATTTTAATGTTTTGTTGAAGAATCAAAACAGAGGGATGAGACTAATATAGCAAATAGAAAAGGAAAAAGAATAAAAAGGATAAATGTGATTTTCTGCTCTCCTGGGCTCCTGATAAAGATTTGGGCAAAGGTTATACCACTTTTCATTTTGCTTTAGGTAGGTTTATGAAAGAGTCAATGTAGGTGAGTTTCCAACCGTTGAAATTCTATCTGCCTCAAACACATGCTCTCTGCCCACAGGGATTCCAAAGCATAGGTTTCTCGGCATCCTTCCTGCCAGGAAACAAGTGCTCATTCTTCTGGCTGGAATGAGTCATGTTTATGCTACAATGTTTCTGTGTAAGTATAATTAAGTAAGTATTTCTTGAATTGTTGGGGGCCCGGCTCCACCTGGGCACAGAGGCATGCGAGGTCAAAAACTTTCTGTGCTGGTACCCTATGCAGGTAGGCTAGGCGTGGGCTGTCAGAGGAGGCGAGAAAGGAACCTGATAAAATGGCCTCAAGGTCATCTACACATTCCCCAGGAAGGCAGTGACGGAGGCTGGGTAAGGCTGCCAGCGATAGGGAGAGCAGATTAGGTGCTGGGGAAGTACTGGCAGGTGCCAGGGAGTGGAGGCACACCTGCAGTGTTGACAGTGAAATCTGGCTAAGTGACCATTTTCCTTTTGGGGCCAGGTAACTACTCAAAAATGTCACTGGGACACTGTACATGTTCACAGAATCAGAGAGGAGCAGGGTTATTGGCAACGTACTGCATTTTCCAATGCTGGTCTTGGGAGCAAGTGAGAACAAAACCAACAAGGAACTGGCGTAACAAAGAAGTTCTACTTCTCCAGCCCAGCAGGAAAAAAAATACTGAATAGCTAAGAAATGGGTTGACCCGATGCAACCTCATTCAAATTGTATAATAATACAGCAACCTTTTCTTCTTATAGAAGGGAAGACAGAACACATCAGCTAAGAATATTTTTAGAAAAAAGAACAATGATGGGGGGGATGGAGGTGGGGGGAGAGACTTGCCCTCCAGATATTAAAATGGATTTTGAAATCACAACAATTAAAAGTGTGGCACCAGTGTAGGTAGGAGACAGATTAATGAATCACGGTTTAGAAACAGACACAAATGCATGTAAGAACTAAGTATTTAATAAAAGGCGGTATTTCAAAACTTTAAATAGTTAATAAATTATATTGGGGCAACTGGGTAAAAGAACTCTAAACCATTCCACCCACCAAAACAAATTCTGGAAATGAATAAAGATTTAAATGTAAGAAAGAATTCATAGAGGTATTGAAAGAAAACAATCTTAAATTGAAGAACTTTCTACACACGGCACCAAAGGTAGAAACCAAAATAAATCATTGGTAGGTTTGATTATAGAAAAAAAAATTTTTTTTTAAATTCTCTATATCCAAAGCCACTGTAAAGTTTAGCTGGAGAAGGCAGGCTAGGCACATTCTCATCTTCCTGAGAATTTAATTTAAGACATAGGTACAAGAAAGGAAACTTGTGATAAGAGAAAGGCATAAGCAGAAAGGAGTCTTTCTGGAAGACAGGAAGCAAATGAGAGAGGGCTGAGACATGAACCAGGCTGAAAGAGGGGCTTTGGAGATGGATGCCAGTGCCGTGAAGACTACAGAGGACAGGGAAACTTCTGGAAAAGCTCTGGTCTCAGAATGCCCAGGTGTAGACGAGCAGGAGAGTGAAGGTGGGTCGAAAGGGTACAGATGCTAATATTCTCATTTTATAAAGTTGGGGGTTGAGAGAGGCTGATAATGTAATACAAAAACAGGAGATGAGGTGTGTTATTTTGAGTCATAAAAAGAAGAACATTTCAAAATCTCAACTTTTAGGGGCATCTTGTGGCTCAGTTGGTTGAGTGTTAGACTTCAGCTCAAGTCATGATCTCATGGTTCGTAGGAGCTCAGAGCCTGGAGCCTGCTTCGGATTCTGGGTCTCCCTCTCTCTCTGCCCCTCCCCCACTTGCACTCGGTCTCTCTTTCTCAAAAATAAACAAACATTAAAATTTTTAAAAATCTCAACTTTTACTAGAATCAGAGGTAAAAAAAAAAAGAGTAGGTCAAATTTGCATTATTTTATATCAAGGAGCAAATAGAAATTTTCCATTGTTAAATCAAAAACAGGAAGAATTGCCTATTTTCTAATGCTATTGGAGAAACAGTCTAGACTATAGTTTTTCACTTTTTAAAGATTTAAATCTTTAACCATGAATAATATTTTAATTTAGAATATGAAAAAATGGGGTGTCTGGGTGGCTCAGTCAGTTAAGTGCCTGACTCCTGATTTTGGCTCAGGTCATGATCTTAGGGTTTGAGGGATAGAGCCCTGTATTGAGCTCTACCCTGTGGAGCCTGCTTGGGATTCTCTCTCTCTTCCCCTCCCCCATGCTCATGCATGTGCACCCAGGCTCTCTCCCAAAATAAATAAACTTTAACATAGAAGAAAATAAAAATAAAAATGAAAGACAAAAAGCTGTCCAAGTATTTATAATATATATGGCAACCAAAGTGTTAATAGTCTTAAATCCCAGACACCCCTCGACCCTCCACAAAAAATCTCCTGTGAATTTTTAGGAAAAAATAAACACATCTATGGAAGAGAATGGGGGAAAACATAAGCGGGTAATTTATAAAAGATGACTTCAAAAGGTTAGCAATAAAAATGATGTCCAACCTAAAATTTTTTAAATGTTTATTTGTTTTTGAGATAGAGAGCTAGTGTGCAAGCCAGGGAGGGGCCAAGAGAGAGGCAGACACAGAATCTGAAGCAGGCTCTAAGTTCTGAGCTATCAGCAGAGAGCCCAGTGTAGGACTCGAACCCACAAACTGCGAGATCATGACCTGTGCCAAAGTCAGACACTTAACCAACTGAGCCACCCAGGTGCCCCTGCCTGACTTTATTAGTAATATAAAAACAAGATTTCTTTACCTACAAAATAGACACAATATGAAATGATAATGTGGTTTTCATTTATTAGTAAGAGAATAAACTTACACCTGTGTAAAAGGCATACTCTTTGACCCAACAATTAAAATTCTAGGAATGGGGGTGCCTGGCTGGATCAGTTGGTAGAACATGTGACTCTTGATCTTGGGGTCATGAGTTTGAGCCTCACATTGGACGTGGAGCCAACTTTAAAAAAAATTCTAGAAATTTATCCTCAGGAAATTTTAAGGCTACGGATGAGGGGAGACAGGAAACCTATGTACCATATATATACATATAACTCAGTCAGTTGAGCAAACCACCTCGGCTCAGGTCATGATCTCATGGTTTGTGGGTTCAAGCCCCGTGTCAGGCTCTGTGCTGACAGCTTGGAGTCTGGAGCCTGCTTCAGATTCTGTGTCTCCGCCTCTCTCTGCCCTTCCCCTGCTCACACTCTCTCTCCCAAAAATAAACAAAACATTTAAAACAACAACAAAAAAAGAACGTGTATACAAAATTAGCTATATCTCTTAAGAACGGCTTACAACAGCAGAGGGGTGGGAAACAACCTAAATAGAGCTTTGACTTAATAACTTTACTTCTAAATAATTTAGAAAGTATTGAATGAGGGATGCCTGGGTGGCTCACTTGGTTAAGCGTCCGACTTCATCCTGCGGTCCATGAGTTTGAGCCCTGTGTGGGGTCTGTGCTGATAGCTCAGAGCCTGGAGCCTGCTTCAGATTCTGTCTCCTGCTCTCTCTGTCCCTCCCCCACTTGCGCTCTCTCTCTCTCTCTCTCAAAAATAAACATTAAAAAAAAGTATTTAATGATATGGAAGATAAGAGTTTTAAAAGAAAAAGACTGAATTATGGATGTGAAATGAGTCACCTCCCCTTTTTCAAAAGTGTTTATGTATTCTATAGGAAAAAATACATAGATGTGGGCAAATGTTAGAATAATATACACCCAAATTTAGCAAATTACCTTCAGTTAATAATTCTTACTTTCTTCTTCATATTTTCTACAAAATTTTGAACCGAGAAAACACTTATGATGGGGCAACTTTCACGGCAGGATCGCTTTCGTGTTGCAGTAGCAGGCACATCACTAGCCTCAGTGACAAGGGCAACAGGTCCCCTTTGGAGAAATTCTAGAGCCTACGACAGTCCCAGGTACTGAAAACAGTTATAACTGGGACAGCTAGGAGAAAGAAGGAGAGGGCAAGCTATCGCATTCCAGACTCAAGTCAACACACGGGGCAACACAGAAAGACAGAAGATGTGGAGTCCGCTTACTGGATGGTAAGCTCCAGCACCCAGGGACAGGAGACGTAAATGGAGAAGGTGAGATGGCCACAGTGACAGACAGCAAAGCGCCCTCTTCCACGGAGGGCCCAGGTGACAACAACAGCGGTTTCCAAAGACAGCAGCAGCAGAGGCTATGTCACATCTTGGCTGCCAGCTGAGTTGTCTAAATCCAGAACTACTCCGTGGGAGGGAGACCATGGACTGGTCAGTAAGGACAACCTGTCCTCACCCCACCCCCACCCCCCAGCAACAGGCCTCTCGGGGCTAGCACACACTGTGCAGATGTGAGAAGGGTACTCCCCCGCATCTTTCCATATTCCTTTCTATATTTGCCATTTCTTAGAACCCAGAAAGGCAGAACACTCTTGAGGAACCTACAGATGAGTCTGAGAGTCCAGATGCACACGGTGGAAGCAAGCAGGCCTCTGAATGCTACTTCGTGGTTTTGGGACTGGCAAGAGTGGTCATCTTTCTGAACCTCTGTTTCTTCATCTGTAAATTTGGGGCCACGATGGTACCAATCTCAAGGGGATGCTGTGAGATCAACACAAGCTCCTAGTGTGTATCCGACAAAACAGTAGCCTTTATGAGGAGAGACCGGGCAGCATCCTGTCAAGGGCCAGATCATACGGCGGAACAGATGCCGTAACTGGCCCAGAAAAGAAGAAGTTGTTGCAAGCTGGAATGCACAGGTCAGGCTTCCTGGAGAAGAGGATTTGAACTAGACTTTGCCAGCTAGCTAAGAATGGAAAAGGCAGGAAACAAAGTAAAGAGGGTAAGCACGAAAGGCGACTGCATGATCAAAGGCGGGGAGACAGGCCCAGCCCCTCTTTAAGTGATTTTTCAGGCTCTAACCCCTGTAGATCTGCACTAGGAATCAACTCACAGGCTAGGGGAGAAGTAGGTGGCAGTGGTTTCTGCCTTCTACAATGTATGGTGCAGGGCTGGACCCACAACAATCTGTGCTTCTCTTTCAGAGAGTTCTCATTCACCCTAGCTGTCTGAGTAGCCTGGCGTTGAGGATGAGTCAGGAAAAGCACTTTTTAAGTAATGTTTGCTTCCCAAGTTTTCAGAAATACAAGAGTGTTTCCACTTGGCAAAAGGAAAATGGTTGGTATCATACAATATCAAGGCTGCTACGAAATAGCAATAATCACCATCAGAAGAAAAAAATCAATGCATATGATGAACTTGAAAATCAGACTTCCTGATCAACAATTCATAAAGATAGGATCTGTTGTATTTTCTTTTAGAAAGATTTTCCTCTCTCCCTCACTTTAGAAGCGCAAGATCAGACCTCCATTTATAATGGGGCTGTCCCTTTTCTCAAAACTTCAAAAGGCACAAGGACACCGAAGTCTGAAAGTTCTCTGCCTTCCTGTTGAGGAAAGGCTGAAAAATGGCATCCTAATGAGAGCTGATAAAAAGATGTTTGTAGGGTTCTGGACAACCTGGCCAGAGCGTTACTAGGCACTCCAAGCCAATTAACAGGGAAGGTTGTAAGACACAATCAGGAATTACTAGAAGAAGCGTGTTTTTTCTAAAATGTCCTCTTTGATATCACTTGTTGGTTATATGCTCTGAATGGGAGTTGGCATTTTCATTAAGTTAATACAATGTTGAAGTGAATCCTATAGACTGAAAATGACTTACTAGTTTGGCTCAATATAGAAATAGAATATAACCCAGTTCTCTTTGCTCAAAATAGATCATATTCTAGTCATTGTGAATTCATTCAAAGCACTTAAAATTTCTTCTTTATTTTTGTCCGGATTCCATAAGGCAACAAGGTGCCTTCAGCACAGCAAGTACTTTCCAATTAATCATATGTGGGTTTGTATTAATGTTTGGCTCTTCCATTTCCGATCTGTGTAACTTTGGCCAAGTTTGTAATTAGTTCATTTATTAGTTTAAAAATTCTACCTCATACTGAAAAGAATATGAGGTGGCCTACCTAAAAACAGTTCATAAAACTATGATTTAAAAAATATTAGGCAGAAAGGAGAAATGAAGGCAATAAAATCAGGGGAAAAAATACAAAATTCATTCTAAAAGATATTACACAGTTGCGAAAGGTAGGTAAAAAAAACAAAATGGCTCTGAACTTAAAGACATTAAAGTCAAAAAAATAATTTACAAAGCCACTAGGTAAACCACTTAATCTGAATAAATTTGAGATGGATCACAGATCATGACGGTTTATTGTAAGAATTAAATCCTCTATGAAAACACCTATCAGGACACAGTAGCTGTCTCCTAAATGTTCTTTCTTTCCTTTCACTTAAGATTCTCTGTGATACATCTATTTTAAGCTGAGGTTCAAAAGTGGTATTTGAGAAAGACTCTTCTAATCTTTTTCCCATTTCGAACATTACTTTTGTCTCACTGAAATAAAAAGCAACACTCAACAGTCTACCATCTAGAATTTCAGGATTACAGAATCTTGTACTAAAAATATGGAAATAACTCTATCCTACAAAATATACTTCCTGCAACGTCCTTTATGAGTAGACATTCACTCCCACTCCTTAGCATATTCTAAAGACCAGACAGGCATATAAAAAAAAAAATGCTATTAGCAAGCTGTGAAGGATACATGCTATTCAAATAACTAGAACAACACAGTCTTGCACATGGAACCCTAAAAAAATGTGTAGGAGGTTGTCAGTTCTTTGATATTAGTGTGTTAATTAGGATTCCCTAGAATAAAATGATATGTCAAGTGAGAGATTCATTTGTTTTTTTTTTTCTTTCTTTAAAGAATAGAAACCTACAGATTTTAGAAAGCAGTGTCCAAGAACAAAGTGGTCTTAGAACATGACAGCATGTATGACATACAGATAGCTGAAAATAGTTTTAAAACAGATTAATCTCAGTGGCTTTCTTTCTGCCTTAACTAAGCAAGGGAAGATCTGGCTCCCTGTAATGGAAAGACCTGGCATTTTCGTTCTCTTGGCATAAAATTGTCATGTTGCAAAAGGTGAGTGACTTTCAATAGAATGCAATTAGATGAATTCCAAGGGCTGCTACAGAGTTAGACATATAATTGGTTAGCTAAATGCCTTCTTCCACGTATAAAATAGAAGTTTAATAATTTCTTTAGCTATATAAAAATCTCTCATTTTTATCTAAATGGTTGGGGAATGAATTCTTCAGGTTATGAATGTTTGTAACAACTGGCGTTTTTTTGTTCTATACGCGAACTGCCAATTTTCTAAGATTTAGAGATCAATAAAATGCTACAACTATTCCAGATAAATTTTAACTTTGGTTGATTCAGAAGGGACACGGTGCATCTTTTAGTGCCTTAAGGTCACTTTGATCATCATTATTACAGAACTAGGATTCTCATCTAACCTAACCCTTCCAGCAAGGCTGACTGCAGATTCCAATTTGTTCCTTCCCACCCTCAACCCTATTACCAACTCTCCCCTTGCCCACCCACCACCACCACCCCTCCCCGCCAAAAGACAAACTTAAGGCTTATGAATCCTTCAGAACTTTTTGTTGTTAAAAAAAAAAACTAACTTGGGTAGAAAGCAGATAAAGCAAGTTTTGATCTCCTTTGCTGAGTAAGAATAGTTCATACATAGTGAGTGATCATATCATCTAGGACACTCATGGACAAGCCTGGGCACTATTAGTCGGGAATGAAAGATATCCAGGCAGCTGGGCTGTCTTCTATGATGATGATATCATTACCCTCTGATGATGCTGACAACGACCATGGCAATGATTTTGATGGGAATATCACACTAGCATCATCTATTTTAGCAAGTGGTGTCTACATTAGGGGAGGCACTACTCCAAGAACTTTGCAAAAACTAACAATCAGCTGAAAGAGACACTTCAGGGTCCCTAATATTCAGTCACAGAGGTTCAATAACTTGCCCAAAGTTATAAAAGTAGAATGAGACAGTGCTGGGATTTCTATTTTAGCAAGTGGTGCCTACCATTAGGGGAGGCACTACTCCAAGAACTTTGCAAAAACTAACAATCAGCTGAAAGAGACACTTCAGGGTCCCTAATATTCAGTCACAGAGGTTCAATAACTTGCCCAAAGTTATAAAAGTAGAATGAAACAGTGCTGGGATTTCAACTTAGGCAGTCAGGCTCCCTCTGGCCTCAACCACTACAACATGCTGCCTCCATCATACATCTTAGCACCTGTCCCCTAAATCTGGAGTCTTTCGCCTTTGAACTACTCTACTCTTTAAAACATAACTGTATTTGGGGCACCTGGGTGTCTCAGTCACTTGAGCGTCATGATCTCTCAGTTCATGAGTTCAAGGCCCACCTTGGGCTCACTGCTGTCAGTGCAGAGCCCGCTTCAGATCCTCTGTCCCCTCTCTCTGCTCCTCCCCCGCTTGCACCCTTCCAAAAATAAATATTAAAAAAAAACAACGGTTCTGTGTCTGTAGCACATAGTACCTGGCATGCAACGCTAACAGAAATGTACGATATATGAGACACACAAAATTGGGATTACGAAATCTTTCTCACATGTAGGCTCTTCGCCTTTATTCTCCTCAAAGTGTGCTTCAGAAGACATGAATTCCTGTTTCGATTTTCTCTCTGCCTAGAGGGTTCTATCCTCAAAGATTTTTGCAAGTCTTATTCAGCTGCATGATTCCAGTTATCATGCAGACTCCAGCTCAAGTACCACTTTTTTTTTTTTAAACATTTATTTATTTTTGAGAGACAGAGAGAGACAGAGCACAAGCAGGGGAGGAGCAGAGAGAGAGGGAGACACAGAAGCCAAAGCAGGCTCCAGGCTCTGAGCTGCCAGCACAGAGCCTGACGCGGGGCTCGACCTCATGGACCGTGAGATCAGGACCTGAGCGGAAGCCGGCCACTCAACCAACTGAGCCACCCAGGTGCCCCACAAGTATCACATTTTAAGAGGCCTTTGATGAACATCGCTGAAAGATGGTTCTCACCTCCGGAACATCCGGGGGGCTCGGCTGGTTAAGTGTCCGACTCTTGATATTGACTCAGGTGATGATCTTGTGGTTTAGGAGACGGAGCACCAGGCACAGAGCCTGCTTGGGATTCTCTCTTCCTTTCTCTCTAACCCTTCCCTGCTTGCACTCTGTGTCTCAAAATAAATAAACCTTAAAAAAAAATGGTTCTCACCTCTCACCCACAGCACTCACACTGCTTTAAGATGTCCAAAGCAGTCATCGTTATCTGAAATCATCATTTCAATCTTTTACCGGTCTCTCTCCACCTCCCCCAGCCCTCTCTGGGGCAGCCTGTGACGGTGTCTGCAGCACACGCACGGCAAGTTCTCAAACAATATTTACTAAAATAATGGGATTAAAGTTAAATTTCTTTAAGACTTTTCAGACTTGTTAATTTATTTTTAAAAAAATTTTTTTTAACGTGTATTTATTTTTGAGACAGAGAGAGACAGAGCATGAATGGGGGAGGGTCAGAGAGAGGGAGACACAGAATCTGAAACAGGCTCCAGGCTCTGAGCTGTCAGCACAGAGCCCGACACGGGGCTCGAACTCACGGACCGCAAGATCATGACCTGAGCCGAATTCGCCGCTTAACCGACTGAGCCACCCAGGCGCCCCTCAGACTTGTTAACTTAAAAGGGATGGGGAGGCACGCCTGGGTGGCTCAGACGGTCAAGTGCCTGACTTCGGGTCAGATCATGATCTCAAGGTATGTGAGTTCAAGCCCCGCATCAGGCTGTCTGTTGTCAGCACAGAGCCCGCTTCAGATCCTCTGTCTCCCTCTCTCTCTGTCCCTCCCCCGCTTTTCCTTGCTCTCCCAAAAATAAACATTTGGGGCGCCTGGGTGACTCAGTCGGTTAAGCATCCGACTTCAGCTCAGGTCATGATCTCATGGTTTGTGGGTTCATCGAATTCTATGCTGACAGCTCAGAGCCTGGAGCCTGCTTCAGATTCTTTGCTCTCGCTCTGCCCCTCCCCTGCTCATGCGCTCTCTCTCTCAAAAATAAATAAACATAAAAAATAAATATTCATAAATAAATAAAAATAAAAGCGATGGGGGTATAGTAAACAGTTTTTGCCCAACTTATCTGGCCCTAGCAATTTTTTGTATTGTTAATGGAGCCCCTCACAGGAGGGCACTCTGGGAAGTACCACAGAGATATATCTACTCTATGAGAGACTCTGGACACTGCTTAAAAAGTGGCTTTTTCCTCAAGCCTTTTTTCACTAAAGGAACAGGTTAAGTGAGATCACTGAAGTAAGTTAGCAGTAGTCTAAGGAAGAGAATTTGGGGGTCGCAAAGCTGACTAGTCAGTTAACTTATTTATGTATCTCCCGCTTGATAAACTTCCTTATCTAACCTTGATATACTTCTCTTTTCTCACATTTTTATTACTCCGAAAACTCAAAACCAACCAAAGAAAGGAGGGCTTTTCCTTTCGATATTTTTCTCAAGGGGGGAGAACAGCCAAATAGTAGCTGGCTAATAATAGCTAAATGCAAGAAAGACCATTTTCCTCTCAACTGGAAGTATTGACTCGTAGATGCCACTTCTTTGTGTTATTTTCCACAGTTGGGAAGTTATGAAAAGTAGGGTTAAGTGAGGGTTTATATTCCTGCCGACCACTTCTCACTTTCTCCCTTTCCTTCTTCACACACACACAGAGCCCTGGGCTTCTGCTACACCCAGTTACACCTGCTTCCTGCTTCCCCTAACCACTTCCCAGAATGCAATAGGGGTAAGGGAGGCCAGGAACCTTAACCTGGAAACATGCATCAAGCAATGTTTAATCCTCCTGGCAGCAATACGAGGAGGTACGATCTCCATTTTACAGATCATGAGGGTAAGACTCAAAGATTAAGTAAGATCTCCCATTACACCTAGGAACTAAGGCTGGACCAGGGCTCATAATCAGAATTTTCTGGCTCGAAAGCCCATCCACCTCCCACTATTGCGCCTTCCACCTCTTCATCTCCCAGCTTCTCTCCAACCAGAGCCTGGACACCCCTGGGTCCGGGCTTTGGGAGAACCCGAGTGAAGCTGGCTAGCCATGAAGCAGCAGAAAGAGGATCACGTCTCCCCCTTGTGCTTATGCTGCTGCGTGTAAGGGTCCCAGACAAGAATAAACTGTGTCCAGAGTTTAATATTTGACAACATTAGGTACTATGGAATCTAAGCTCAAAAAAAAAAAGGGAACACCTCTGATGACAACAGACATTTTTCATCCATTTACAGGACAAGATTTGAGAAAGAAGAGAAAGGTCTTTTCCACATTTCCGAATTAAGTTAATTAGGAAATGAATTACTTTTAGCATGAAAGTCTGGTCCAGGATTTATCAAAGCTATCCCTATTTCTTCTTTCCCCCCATATACATGAAATTTCTTTACTGTTCTCAGAGAACATGTTAGTAGGGTACCTGAGTGGCTCAGTCAGTTGAGCATCTGACTGTTGATTTCAGTTCAGGTCACGATCCCAAGGTCATGGGATACAGTGCAGATCTCAACAGGGGGCTGAGCGTGGAGCCTGCTTAACTTTCTTTCTCTCTCTTCCTCTCCCTCCCTCTGTCCCTTTCCCTCTGCTTGCACCGTAAAGTTAAAAAAAATGTTTTTCTAAAAAAGAGAACATGTTATAATAGGCTTCAGATGCCATATAAATTTATAAAAGCTTAGATTACAGAAATCCTGCATGGCAGTATTATTTGGTTTAAGAGGAATATAATTTCAGTGATAAGAGTCTGAAACTCTCGGGTTACTTTCCAGAGTTTGCAAAAAGAAAGCATTCATGGAATTCGATCCCGACTATCCATATCTTGACAATCCCAAACAATATAGTTCCTTCTGTTTCCCTTCTAAAAAAAAAAAAAGGAGGAAGAGGAGGAGGAGGAGGAGGAGGAGGACGAGAAGCAGGAGGAGAATTTTAAAAATTTCACCTTCTTTGAAACACATATGCCTCTCAAATGTACCTCTGGCTGTCTGGGCAAAGAACCCAACTTTGATATACCTCAATCTGATATTTAAACAACAGAAATAAACGAAGATAATATTCAGGAAGTAAAGCAAATTACAAACACGGAAACACGCATGGAAAGCGCTCTGAGGTTAGGCCATTATTACACTACGGCACCATAATCACCAAACTAATTTGTTTTCATGACAACCAAACAAAATCTTCATATTACCAACTAGCAGTACCTATCGCTGCTCCAAATTCCAAGTTCTTTTTAGGAGATGTTACGCAACACACAAAAAGTTTTCATTTTAAACAACTTGGACACATTCCAACTTAATGTCTCCACCATTACAACATGAACTAGGAAACTATAATGCAGTTATATGCAATTTAATGTAATGCACTGTCCAAGAGTTCATTTTTCCTATTAATTAGTAAATTATCAAAACTAAGTATCTCGTTCACACGGGAAAGCAAGTAGAGTAAGCAGTTTGCAGTTATTAGCAATTTCCATTATCAATGTGAAGACAGTTACTCTTTGTATAATGTCAATAGGATGCACATTTTAGTTTTAGGGTTTACATTAAAATGTCAACAGAAGGCACATGGTGAGGTATACTCTTTTTCCTCATTATTAAACCCCATGTGGCATTTTTGAAAGCTTCTTTGGATTCCATGTCAGATCTGGCGTCTGTTTACTGTCTAAGAGACTGCACATCTGAGGAAACCAAATATAAATTCCTTTAACTATCTCATCCACGTCATCAGTTTAAATAGCTGTTTAAGAGAAACAACATTCATAGTATGCATGAAGCAATTTTTTTAATTTTATTTTTTTGAATTTACATCCAAATTAGTTAACATATAGTGCAACAATGATTTCAGGAGTAGATTCCTTAATGCCCCTTACCCATTTAGCCCACCCCCCCCCTCCCACAACCCCTCTACTAACCCTCTGTTTGTTCTCCATATTTAAGAGTCCCTTATGTTTTGTCCCCCTCCCTGTTTTTATATTATTTTTGTTTCCCTCCCCTCATGTTCATCTGTTTTGTCTCTTTAAAGTCTTCATATGAACAAAGTCGTATATTTGTCTTTCTCTGACTAATTTTGTTTAGCATAATATCCTCCAGTTCCATCCATGTAGTTGCAAATAGCAAGATTTCATTCTTTTTGATTGCTGAGTAATACTCCACTGTATATATATATATATCACATCTTCTTTATCCATTCATCCATCGATGGACATCTGGCTTCTTTCCATACTTTGGCTATTGTTGATAGTGCTGCTATAAACATGGCAGTGCATATGTCCCTTCAAAACAGCACACCTATATCCCTTGGATAAATAACTAGTAGTGCAATTGCTGGGTTGTAGGGTAGTTCTATTTTTAATTTTTCGAGGAACCTCCATACTGTTTTCCAGAGTGGCTGCACCAGCTTGCATTCCCACTAACAATGCAAAAGAGATCCTCTTTCTCCACATCCACGCCAACATCTGTTGTTGCCTGTTAGTGTTAGCAATTCTGACAGGTGTGAGGTGGTATCTCATTGTGGTTTTGATTTGTATTTCCCTGATGAGTGATGTTGAGCATTTTTTCATGTGTCGGTTGGCCATCTGGATGTCTTCTTTGGAAAACTGTCTATTCACATCTTTTGCCCATTTCTTCACTGGATTATTTGTTTTTTGGGTGTTGAGTTTGATGAGTTCTTTAAAGGGTTGGTATCCAAAATCTATATCTGATATGTTGCTTGCAAATATCTTCTCCCATTCTGTTGGTTGCCTTTTAGTTTTGCTGATGGTTTCCTTCGCTGTGCAGAAGCTTTTTATTTTGATGAGGTCCCAGTAGTTCATTTTTGCTTTTGTTTCCCTTGCTGCTGGAGATGTGTTCAGTAAGAAGTTGCTGCGGCCAAGGTCAAAGAGGTTTTTGCCTGCTTTCTCCTTGAGGATTTTGATGGCTTCCTGTCTTACATTTAGGTCTTTCATCCATTTTGAGTTTATTTTTGTGTATGGTATAAGAAAGTGGTCCAGGTTCATTCTTCTGCATGTCGCTGTCCAGTTTTCCCAGCACCACTTGCTGAAGAGACTGTCTTTATTCCATTGGCAATTCTTTCCTGCTTTGTCATAGATTAGTTGGCCATACATTTGTGAAGCTCTGTGAAGAATGCTGGTGTTGATAGGGATTGCATTGAATATGCAGATTGTTTTGGGTAGCATCCACATTTTAACAATATTTGTTCTTCCTATCCAGGAGAATGGAATATTTTTCCATTTTGTTGTGTATTCTTCAGTTTCTTTCATAAGATTTCTATAGTTTTCAGTGTATAGATTTTTCACCTCTTTAGTTAGATCTATTCCTAGATATTTTATGGTTTTTGGTGCAATTGTAAATGGGATCGATTCCTTGATTTCTCTTCCTGTTGCTTCCTTGTTGGTATGTAGGAATGCAACCGGTTTCTATGCATTGATTTTATATCTTGCCACGTTGCTGAATTCATGGATCAGTTCTAGCAGTTTTTTTGTGGAATCTTTTGGGTTTTCCATATAGAGTATCATGTCATCTGTGAAGAGTGAAAGTTTGACCTCCTCCTGGCCGATTTGGATGCCTTTTATTTCTTTGTGTTTGTTGTCTGATGGCTGAGGCTAAGACTTCCAATACTATGTTGAATAATGGTGGCAAGAGTGGACATCCCTGTCTTGTTCCTGACCTTAGAGCGAAAGCTCTCAGTTTTTCCCCATTGAGGATGATATTCGTGTTTAGTCTTTCATATATGGCTTTTATGATCTTGAGGTATGATCCTTCTATTCCTACTTTCTTTAAAAAAAACCCTTATCGAGAAAAGACGCTGTATTTTGCCAAATGCTTTCTCTGCATCTATTGAGAGTATCGTGGTTCTTGTCCTTTCTTTTATTGTTGTGATGTATCACATTTATTGTTTTGCGGATATTGAACCAGGCCTGCATCTCAGGTATAAATCCCACTTGATTGTGGTAATTTTTTTAACATATTGCTGGATCCGATTGGCTAGTATCTTGTTGAGGATTTTTCCATCCGTGTTCATCAGGGAAATTGGTCGATAGTTCTCCTTTTTAGTGGGGTCTCTGTCTGGTTTTGAAATCAAGGTAATGCTGGCCTCATAGAAAGAGTTTGGAAGTTTTCCTTCCATTTCTATTTTTTGGAACAGCTTCAAGAGAATAGGTGTTAACTCTTCCTTAAATGTTTGGTAGAATTCCCCTGGAAAGCCATCTGGCCCTGGACTCTTGTTTTTTGGTAGACTTTTGATTACTAATTCAATTTCTTTACTGGTTATGGGCCTGTTCAAATTTTCTATTTCTTACTGTTCAGTTTTGGTAGTGTATCTGTTTCTAGGAATTTGTCCATTTCTTCCAGATTTCCCATTTTATTGGCATATAATTGCTCATAATATTCTCTTATTGTTTTTATTTCTGGTGTGTTGGTTGTGATCTCTCCTCTTTCATTCTTGATTTTATTTATTTGGGCCCTTTCCTTCTTCTTTTTGATCAAACTGGCTAGTGGTTTATCAATTTTGTTAATTCTTTCAAAGAACCAGCTTCTGGTTTCATTGATCTCTTGGGTTTTTTTTTGTTGTTGTTGCTGTTTTTTTGGTTTTGATAGCATTAATTTCCGCTCTAATCTTTATTATTTCCTGTCTTTTGCTGGTTTGGAGTTTTATTTGCTGTTCTTTTTCCAGCTCTTTAAGGCATAAGGTTAGGTTGTGTATCTGAAATCTTTCTTTCTTCTTTAGGAAGGCCTGGATTGCTATACATTTCCCTCTTATGACTGCCTTTGCTGCATCCCAGCGGTGGCATGAAACAAATTCTTAATGGTAATTAGATTGTTCAAAGAGATTCATCAGGGTAAGAACAACTCTGTTCCTACACTGAGAAATTATCTTCGGGACCCAATGTTCCCAAAGAAAATATGTTTCTGGACTATATTCAGATATTGAAGTCATTGAGAACGGGTTGTTTTTATTCCTTTGCAGAATGATCCTATGATCCTGGAAGAGTTATCAAAGAGAACCAACTCAAGCATTTACAGGTCTTCTGCAATGAAAGGCACTAGGTTCAGACAACTGTTCCAAATACACAACTCCCTTCAAAGTAAGCCTAGAACTAGACCCACTCAGATCCCTTTCCATTTTTGGAAGATTGTTGCCTATCCATGCTATCGATCATTTTAGTATGCTTCAAGAAAGAACTAAATTTAGTTATAAATACTCAGAGATGAGGACGTACACGTAAAAATAAAGTATGACAAACTTGTTGAAGGATACTTCATCAAGCCCAACAGTCAATTCCAAATCCCAAAGGCACTTTGTATTTTGGTCTTGAAATTGAAGGAACCAAATGGTTTTGGGGCACCTGAGTGACTCAGGCGGTTGAGCGTCCAACTCTTGATTTCAGCTCAGGTCATGATTCCAGGGTTGTGGGATCAAGCCCTGCACCAGATTCTGTGCTGAGCATGGAGCCGCTTAAGATATTCTCCCTCTCAGGTCGCCTGGGTGGCTCAGTCGGTTAAGGGTCCAACTTCAGCTCGGGTCATGATCTCACGGTTCATGGGTTTGAGCCCTGTGTCGGGTTCTGTGCTGACAGCTCAGAGCCTGGAGCCTGCTTCAGATTCTGTGTCTCCTTCTTCCCCCCACCCCCACCCCCACCCCCAGCTCATGTTCTGTCTCTCTCTCAGAAATAAACATCAAAAAAAAATTTAAAAAGATACTCTGTCACCCTCTGCCCCACTTGCACACACTCTCTCTCAAACAAAAAAGGAAATAAATGGTTTTATAGATACTTTTAGTGTGTGTGAAAACAAATTTTATAAACACGTTGAGTTTGCATTACTAAACCAGCACTGAAAATTAACATATGCTATTTAACCACTGATTCTAGGTTGAAATTTAGTGAAGGAGATCTGAGCCAGAAGTTTTCAGGTTTACAAAACCTTTCATTGATCTCTTAATAGCAACAAAAGATGGAAAGGATGTTTTCAGGATTCAGATTGGATGCTCCTATGGCTAAAAGCCAGACTGCATTTATCTCCTATAAGATAAAATCTTAATCAAAGACTCACCTGAAACCACCTCCCCAAAAGTAATTTGATTCAAAACCTGATATTAATTTCATTTTATTATCGGCAACATCATCTCTCCCTTGTTTCTGAAGATAATGAATTCTTAAGTTTACACGCAGGCCATGGAATATGACTGATTGTAAAAAGTATTGGCAAACAAAATTCCCCAACAGCTTTCCAGTTTTTAAAGAGCTGCACTGTGCTGTATACTAACCCTCAGGCAGTTAGACAAGCTTTCCATGTTGATAAGTAAATTGCCTACTTTAAATTTAAATGCCCCTTAAAACAACCCAAGACATGTACAAAGCAGGCCTCTATAAATACTGTTTATTAACATATTATATTAAATCTGACAATAAGAACTCCAATTAGTTTATATCATAAGTCTCAACATTCCATTACCTCTTAATGTTTTTAACATTCTGCAAAGTGAACACAGTAAAATAAGTAATAAAGTCATGAAACAATTAGTTGAACTATTAAAGAAATATTTAATTGGTTCCTAGACAGTCAAAAAAAGAACTTAAACCCATTTACAAATAGGAAAATTGAAAACTAAGCCTAATTGCTTTCACAGTACAATTCTAGAACTACATAGTATTGAACAAAATTTATATTAGCCCAAACTCGGAGTAAATACAGCAATAAATTATTATTGTTAACAACTGAATATATTTAGTCTTTTTAAAAACTTACGAGTCTACAGTTTTTGGTACAATCATCTATTTTATAAGCCACTCAGATACCTCCCTAGTAAATGAGAGATTTCTTTCAAAGAAACATACTTTTCCTCAGCCAGAAAAAAACAAATAAGTTTTGGGATTTTGATTAAAGCAAGTGCGCTACTCATCAGCAATAAACTAAATGTCAATAATTTGGGAGGTTATGAATTCTTTTTTTCTACTTTGTTGTCTTCTGGGTTATCATTCACTTACAAAAATTTCTCCAAATTTCCTATGATATATACTGTATACAGTCATACTGTGTATCATAGTTAATGACTGTATTGTCAAAAAAGATAAACAAAAGGCCATACATCCTAAATTATAGAAAAAAAAGTTTTACTCTTGTACAAAAACATGCTTCATCTTCCTTGATCATACCTCAAAAACAAATTTGAGACAAGACAGAGATAGCAATAGATATAAGGCACGGGCAAAACAACTTTCTGTATGTGACTTAAGAGCCTTACTCAAAATCTTCCTCTCTGGCTTATAGATGAAATTTCTATGATGGTATCCATTTGTTATAGAAGATACAGAAACTCATTTAAGTAAAAGGGGACTTATAAGGATTCAGGCGTATGTCACAGAACTTAATCTGTAGTTAGAACAGGTAGGTCTCATGGAAATTGGAGGATCTTAAGGCAGAAATAGCAGAAATAGAGTATTTTTGTCTGTCCCTCTCCATAACATCTTTCTTCTCTGTCCCTCTCCATAACATCTTTCTTCTCTGCTTCTAGAAATAAAGTTTACTTCGTTCCTTTCTCTGAGGACGGGTTTCCTCAGTCACATATAAATGTGACTTCGATGCCTAAGGAGCTGACCATGGTGCTGTGTCTTACAGACCAGCTCTGCATCATCTCTTAGGAGACAACACCACATGACTCAAAAATCCTAGCACCAAGAATATAACTGGTCTAGCTTAGATACCCCTGTTCTATTACCTGTGTCTATGGGACAGACCTGTCCCTTCCGTGCCACGGATAGAGACAGAGAACCGAGACCGGGATGTGGCTTAAGATGTTATAAGATCTCCTTAATTGTAATGTTATACAGAGGATAGAGAATATTAACCACTGGCACAAACAGGAATAGTGAGGGAGAAAGGCTCAGGCAGGTGAATTTTTATTCTTTCGCTACAATTTAATTCTGCTCCCTTTCAAGACAATGATGACCACTCAAGAACTGTACATATAAAAGTGACCTGCCTCCTCTACTGACATGGCAGTAGCCAGGGCCAATATTTCACGGGTTAGAGATTCTGATACTCAAAATAACCTTTTACATAGAGGGAGGCTCCACATATAGATGGTCAAAACCACTTTGTGAGGGACAACTAATATACAAACAGATGAGCCAGCTTCAATTTGAAAGTAAAGTAAGATAAGAATTTTTTGCTTATAAAAGGGGCTTATCTCAGCAAGAATATGGCTGAAGCGCAGAAAATTGTAATAGATGGGGGCAGGAGGGTGGATGCCTAGAAAATTCAAAATTCTGACACAAGGAGAATCCCTCGAAGACAAAACAAGGACATTTTTAGAGCAAGTGAATAATGTTACTTCGTACAGAAACTGGTAAATATATGGCAAATGCCACTGTAATAAGTATTTCCTTCTTTCCCCTCAAATTCATAGCTTCTGCTTGCTGCCCTCCCCCACAAGACACGCCAACCTATACATGCTCCTCCCACAGCCTGCCAAAGCCCTACTTTTGAACAGGAGCTCAAAAGCTAATTCTCCTCCCCAGGCCTGTTCTTTTCCACTTTCCAGGTACAATTCATTCTATTTTAATATTTAACATGTAATATTACTACCTTCCCAAGTGCCTTGTACCACAAACTAGGTTGTTACTTCCCCCGAGGACACAGACTGTATCTTAGTCATCTCTGTATCCTCAAGGCCCAACACAACGCAAGACACCTAAAAAGTCTAGTTTTTTTAATGAGTCACAGATACTAGAAATAAACTCAAGAAAGTCTCAAGGAAATTTATAACAGTTTCATAACGGGTTTCAAAAGGAAAGAAAAGAAAACCTAAGCTGCATCCTTAACCCAGGAGAATAAAAGGATGGGAGCCACGCTCTCGTGCATAAAAATAGCTCTGGTGTAGCTGTAAGACAGTTTCAGACTGGGCAGACCACCGTTCTACTTAGGGTGCAAATAAGCGGCACTTGGCAAAGAAAGTTTATTCTTGTCTATATGAAGAAGTCAGATCCATATCACGTCCAGTCCAGATCTACCTCATTTCTCTCACAGTACTATTTGGCCCCAAACCTTCCAGCATGAAGTTTCCAAAGGAAGACTCTATATCCAGTACGTTAGCTCTATATCCAATAGCGTTAGCTATTAAACTATTGTCTCTCAGCTCCAAACCCACTATATTTATATACACATATATCCACATATTTACGTACATATGACATATGTAGTTCTATATTCTTCTTTGTGGTTTGGAACTCTGCAAACATTTCTCCTTTACCAACTGCCTCCCTGTGAGGCTTCGCCAACAGGGGTCGTGAGAGGGAGACAGCAGATTCCTCCTTTGCTTGCTTGCTGTCCAAGTCCAGGCATTTTGCCAGGGCAGCTGAAATGGTTCTGGTCTCCAGCATTTATCCAACCCGGCTCCATTACGGATTTCTCCCAAACAGCTTCATTACATTCTAGAGTTACAACAGGTAGCTAGCCAGGGTCCCACCATGCCACCCCCAGAGATCCAGTCTGCTGGGCCTTCCTGCAAGCTTCTGAATTCTGACAATCCCAACCTCTTCCTCTTACCATGCCTTCCCCCACTGACCTGCCCTGCAGATGGTAGCTCTTTTAATCACTATCCCTGTGTTTCCTCTATATCCCAATTTTGCTTTTTCAATTCTCCACTACATCTTGACCACCCTGAGCCCTACCTCTTAATGTTACTATGGGAAATGATAGACTTCCGCTAAGTCCTCCAATGATCCATACTCCTTCCCTGGTCCCCTGTCAACAGCAAAGGGGTCCAAAAGTGACTTTTTAGTAACACATCACCAACCCCGACAATTCCATGCCTCTTCAAGATTTTTGACAGTGGATAGAGAGTTCTGATGCTAAGAGTAGGGACTGTTCCCATTGTTGGGGGGGGGGGGGCGCGGGGGGAGAGGCAAGAAACCATTGAATCTATTATCAAATAAGAGAAGAGGCAAAATTTTAATAATCATGATTCAACGTGATATAAAATTACTGACCATCCATAAACATTGTTTGGTGATAATGGGTGTGCAAGAGAAACTTAAAATCTGGTCCTGTTGATAGGAGTGTAGCAGACAAGTCTGAAAAGAGTCTTGGATCAACAGTTAATGAAGTAATGCAAAAATAAATTTTACGTTTGGGTGAGAAAACCAAACTTACATCAGATACCAAGATAATTCTGATCTTTCTAGGGAAGAAGCTGAGTAGAACTAAAAGTTGAGCTACCAAGGGACTTTTGATGTTTGCTCTTATAACTTTATAATTAAAAAACTTACATGCTATTTTGTGGGACAGGCTCCTATACCTCCCAACATTCTTCCTCTCCTATTTACCACCTCCCTAACCTCTGATTTTTAGCTATGCAGATGGCCACCCAGAATATACATTTCTAACTTCCCTCAAAGTGACTACCTATTGGCCAATGGAATGTGGCTGAACGTGCTATATACAGGTGGAAAGATGGAAGGAAACTCCCCTTTCAGTTTCTTTCCTTCCTACTACTGGAATGTGGGCAAGGTGGTGAAATCTCAGACCACGTAGAGGATAGCAACTCTCTAGGAATGACAGAATAACAAGGGAGAAGGGGCATGGATCCCTGATGACATCATATAGGTCTCTGAAGAGTTGCCAGATCAGTTTGGCTATTTACATGAGAGGGAAAAAAAAATCCAGCTTTCTGGATTTCTCTGAAAGTCAAATCTGTATTTTAATTGATATAAACACCAAACATCTAGTTACCACCCCTTGAAATTCACAGAGAGCCAACAAAACCAACTGGTAACTGGACTTTTGGTTTGCCCTTCCCATATTTCCCCAGGGAAGGTCGGGGTGGTGGTAGAAATCACTGTTTCCCAGCAGGTACCACTCAAAGACCTCCGGAGGCATTTGTGCACACCAAATAGAGAGTGAAAACAGCCAAGACAGATGATGTTAATTTTGTACACAAAAGTTGCTTGGAATAAAGGAAGAATATCCTTAATTACTACAGGGAGTTTCTGGAAGAAAAGGTAGTGCTTTCAGTGTAAACTTTATTAGACTCATATTTTAAGAAGCCTCCCTCAATCTTGCCTATGCAGAAAAATTTATCCACATAACATACTCAATATGACTTGCGTTTTATGTGCCTGAAAAATATTTATAAAAGCATTTAATTGGTTTGGGGGAAACTGTTTTTGATATTTTCATGATACGAAATGAGTTTCCAGTAACTGAAACACAATTTATGCACTGGACATTTCCATACGAATGGTGATGATCAGTAGGATTTTTCTGCAATTATAAAATACTTACTGTGCCTGAGAATTTGCAACAGAACTAAAATCATTTTTGACGAATAGAACAAGATCATGGAGTTGTGTCCCACTGGAAAGCAACACAGGGAGCAGGCCCACCAACGTCAGTGTGGGAGGATTTCATGAGTTCAAGTCTGAGGATTAAGAATGAATGCAGGTCTCACTGGGAGGTCACTACCAGGGGACAATGAGGATTTGCCAACTGAACAAAAGCCACTAGAACAACTTGGATCTCTCTTTTCTAGGACAGTAGGACCAGAGGCTAATTGGCAGAAAACCAAGAGAGCGCTGTAAAACAGGGCCTTCCCTCAAGGAGCTTACGACCACCTGGGGAAACAGCTATGTGCTAACCAGTATCATAGTTATTTATAATCATGTTCCACAATGAGGAACCTTTCTGATATTAGAGATATCCGAGCAGACTGAAGTGATTAAAGAAAGCTTCAGAGGGGCACCTAGATGGCTCAGCCGGTTGGGCGTCCGACTTTGGCTCAGGTCATGATCTCACCATCCGTGAGTTCGAGCCCCACTTTGGGCTCTGTGCCAACAGCTCAGAGCCTGGAGGCTGCTTCGGATTCTGTGTCTCCCTCTCTCTGCCCCTTCCTCCCCTAACGCTGCCTCTCAGAAATGAAATAAAAACCAAAAAAATTAAAAAGAAAGAAAGCTTCAGAGAGGTAAAACCTGGATGGATCTTAAAGGATGGTAAGATTCAGACAGTTGGATAAGGACGTGCCAAATATGAGCATGTAAGTAACAGCCTAAAGGCAGAATTCAACCAGTCCAGGCAGCTAGATTCTTCCTCTGGAGACAGGAGTATCTGTCCACACAGCATGTGCCAGTAACATCACCGAAATAACTCCCTGACTTTGATTCAGCTATTAGCAAACTCTTTTCTCAAGACACTAGAGTTCTTTATAGACGGAGTCAGTTACCAGGTCAATTTGTGAAAGATGAGCTAAAAATCTTAAAATTTATTTCCTACAGGACTTTTCAGAGCTTTTAACATACTGATGTGCCCTGAGAATCTCTGCACGCAACATTTCTCAACCTTATTGACCCAAGAACCCTTTTTAAAGTAACTCCCACTAACGTATCTTGGTTCACAGAACATGGCTCAGGAAATGCTACTTGGTGGTACTGAAGGCAGCCTGAAGGGGTGGACTCTTCTGTCAGACTGGGTTTGAACTCTAGTTCCATTACCTACAAGGCCAGGTGAAAGGCAAGGCCTTTAATTTCGCTAAGCCACAAATGTCCTCATCTGTAAAATGCCAGAAGGTTAAATTGGGAATGTAAACACACCTAGCAGAAGGCATAGTAAGATTTCAATAAAAGTTCCTTGTCAGTATTTGATGCTCAATCCATTTTCAGACTAGATTTCCAGCCCCATGGTGAACTGTTACTATATTGTACCAGAATAAACAAACTGTGTGTGTATGTGTGTGTGTGTCCTTAAAACAAGTTTCAAGGAAAAGAAAGAGCCTTATCACTGCTCAGTGACATAGGTGGAGTCCAACAATGCAATGACTAAAAGAAAGGGCATAATTTTAACTTTTAAATGTTAATACGGAGAATAATCTCTAAGAAAATCCAGGAGTGGCTGAGTTGAATCAGCTGGGAGAAAAATTATTCTTCGCAACAGAGACAATAGGAACAAAGATAATAAAATTAAGAAAACAATGTATTTACTAAGCCTCATAATTAAACCCATGGCAGAGACTTGGATTTCTTAATACTTCTCCGCTAAGCAGAAGTTTAAAAGCTTTGGAATGTTCAGCAACCACAGCTCGGAATTAAGTTGTAGACTCTGCTTGGGGGAAGAAAAAGGAAGAGACAGTGAAAATAAATAACTTCAGTAGTTGTTCTTCCAGTTTCGTTCTCCCTTAGATCACTTCTTTTGCTCCATTTAATTGGTAGGTTAGCCAGAAGCACCTAAAATTAAACAGCAAAACTTGGAATCAACCTGTTTTTTTCTTTTTGTTTTTAAAGGGGCAGGTGGGAGAACAATTTTGCAAATACAGTGCACACAACCAGGTAGGACCTGTAATTCCCAACTCGGGTCTTTCTTTCTTTCTTCTTCTTTTTTTTTTTTTTTTTTTTTTCCTTTTTCCCTTAATGTCCTTTTCCTTTTGTCCTGTGACAAAAGTCACAGTCTAGGAGAGAAGACTCGTCCCTTTTGCACTTATAATTCAAAGTTGTGAATTCATAACAAATTCGTGTAAGTATTTTCCTTCTTTTAAGCACTCTTGATGCTGTGTACAAAGTATTATGCTCATCCAAGAAGAGAAAGAAGGGGAAACAACTGTAAAATTGCTATTTAAATGCTCTCCTAGGAGCTCTGGTAACCTCAACCTGATGGAAACACAGGAAGAGTGCTGCGTCCACTTTACAGATGAGGGAAAGGAGGCTTGGAGAAGTCAAGCCACCAGGCCAAGCTCACTGAAGCTATTAACAGTATTTACAGCAGGAATTCAACTCGTATACAAGGAGATCAGCTTTTATTTTAAATCCACCAGCTTGAAGGAACTACATACCACACAGTGATTTTAAATATCAATATAATTTCCCCAAGACATTTAGTATTATGGGGATTAATATTCACAGTTAACAACCCAATGTTGTTGTTTTTTTTTTTTTTTTAATATTTTTGAGAGAGAGAGAGAGCTCGCGCATGAGCGAAGAAGGGGCAGAGAGAGGGAGACACAGAATCTGAAGCAGGCTCTAGGCTCTGAGCTGCCAACACAGAGCCGAACATGGGATGGGGCTCGAACCCACAAACCACGAGATCATGACCTGAGCCGAAATCGACGTTTAACTAACTGAGCCACTCAGGCACCGCTCAACCCGACTGTTAAAAAAAAAAAAAAAAAAAAAAAAAAAGTATGTGGTTTTAGATCCCCATCCTTCCTAATACACACTCCCAACACAAATGATTGTTCTAAACCATGTCCTTGTACTATATATATACAAAGCTCATCCTTTTAGATGGCACACCTTCTCTTCTTCCTACCCCTTCATGCTCAAACGCTCCGCCCTTCCCTCAAGCTCTGGTAAGGAATACTATAATCAACTTGAATGTACCTTCCCTACAAATCTTTTATTATTAATTATGGACTTACTTAGGTTTTTCAAAATGTCAATGAGACGGTGGCAAGAAAATACCACTAAGATATCAGATTATTCCAAAACCATGAGATTGCTGAATTTCTCAAACCTAAACAGAGTTTAGCTCTCTTACTGGACTCACGTGCCCTATACATCACAGAAACTGTTACAGTTCACAAAACAGTAAAATCAAAGATGGGCAGGGGCTAAGGCTTACAAACAAGGAAATAAAAAATTTCCCCAGCAGCACAGATTTGACCTTCCCTACTTCCTGATAACTAGCCTAGAGTAGGAAATTCTACGTTTAGTATTCCTGAGCGGTAGCTTGTGCTAAATAGCCAACACATTTTACTTCACTCCGTTGCCTGAGACAGGAAGCAATGTTGTATTATAAAAATCACACAAATGTAGTACCCGTATTCTTAGAAGATCAAGGAATTTTCTCAGTGAAGAAATTGTAGTAATCCAAACCCTAGAAGGACATTAGCTTCCCCTCCCCAGAAGGAATTTTTCTATTTTTCTTTTCGAGACCGATTCATCTTCACTCCTAGCAAGAAGTTAGGCATATAACAGACGTTGTCCTTTCAAGATTCCAGGTGCCATTAAGTGCACCATTCACTCTTTAAACCTATTTAATGAAGTCATGCACACTGCTACATGCTTTCACAGAACAGTCAAGAGAATTCAACCAACCTAAGTCTTCTCTGGGCAAGGCAAAGGTGATTTCCAAGTGATAACTGAGCAGATTGAAACACAGCAAATTTCTCATGCTTTTTACTTTACCACAAACCAGTGAAAGCACGATGGTTTTGGTTTTGGTTGTTGTTTTACTTTTTTTTGAGTCATCTAATTAAAGACAAATGTTTTTAAGTGTACACTTGGGATATCCTAAACAAAAACAGCTATGAGTATCAGTACTGGCCCATGAATTTAGGAAATAAGTAAATCAAATATATATCTAAATGGAAGGCACTAGAAATAAATCAGGAACCTGAGTTAATAACGGAGTTAAATTCACACTGAATTTTCTGATTTTTTTTTTTTACACCACTTAAACTCTGACAAATGGACCACCACTTACAGTCACCTGATGAGAGATGAAAGGAATGGAAAAAAGTAGATTGAAACTTCAACTTTCAAAATATTAACATTTCAAAGTGTCAACATCACCATTCTAAGTTTTTTTCAGGAAAATGTTCCACCTAGTATTTTAAGTTTGATTTGATTTTCATCACTGCGTATATGAGACATTTTTTTTTACTCGTTTTTTTTTTTGTTTTGTTTTATGTTGTTTTTGAGGGAGGAGGGGTGCGGGGAGGAGGAGGCAGAGAAAAAGGAAGACAGAAAACCCTAAGCAGCCCCGTGCTGTCAGCACAGAGCCCAACACAGGGCTGGGACTAGCAATCTGTGAGATCATGACCTGAGGCGAAATCAAGAATCTGATGCTTAACTGACTGAGTCACCCAGGTGCCCCTATAAGGCAATTTTAAATTAAGTCCATGCTGACCAAGGGAAATCTGCCATCTTCTGACTGAAAGCAATCTCCTGCATGAAAACCAAAACTCTAATTTTTCTTCCATTCCTAGTCAATACTCAAAGAATGCAATAGCTTCTCAGAGCACTTTGTTAAAATGAGACACGTAAGAGAACGGCGGGCAGGGAATATAGGAATTACAGAAATGGCAAAAAGTTGTTTTTTTTTTAAGTTCATTATCTCTATTGGAGAAATGAGATTTTATTTTTTCATGAGTGCTGATTCACCACAAGAGTTACAGGTAGGATAAAGGACTGCGAAGGTTTAGTTATCTTTAATTAAAAAGATCTGGGTATATTTAGAAAATGCAACCAGTGTGTTAGAAAACTATGAGTAAGCTGCTGGCTTCATCATTCAGAAGCAGCATGCTGTGTGCCCAAATGGCAGGCGTGGTTTTTCTAGCTACCTCAAGGTCAATAAACTATATGGCTGACCTTTAAAACCTTGAAGGAATCATACTCATATTAGGCACCCACTGGGACCCAAAGAAATGGACCAATTGCTCAACAAATGCCTCATAATCAGCAAAAGGAATCATATGTCCCAAGGGAGAAAAAAAAAACAGATTTCCGTTATTTTCATGAAGAACTGAAAGAAAATACTAGGGGAGTTATCGCAATTCACTAGAAAATACTGACTACACGGATTGTCTTTATTGTTACCTTAAGTTTCTGATTTTCTACATTAAAAATCTATTCCTTAATTGCCACTAACAATTTCCTTTGAGCTACTCTTTCTTCATTTCACCAGCCCTTCTAAGTCATAAATCATTGCACAAGATATATTTGCTCTTAAACATAAGCACCTGTTATTTAAGCTAAAGAAGTAGATGCAAATGAGTACATGTTTCAAACCACTCACTGTATCTTGAGGAAGTGAATTTTGCCAACATTGAACAAAGATTTTAACATTTACTTTTCTCTTAGTGTTACCAGTTAATTGAGCAGAGGTCAAGGATGATAACTGCCGCTTATGAAACATGATCGTACCACGGTGGAACTATTTATTACACTCTCTGGCTGAGATGGGCTTTGGTTTAGTCACAGGTGTAGGCTGCTCAGGCAAGAGTGGCTGGCACTCTTCCTGGGGTAGTAATTCATGGAGAGTAAAATGAAGCCACGTTCATTAAAACCTTGCTCAGATTTCAAAGAGGACGCTGAAAAAAATAATGAGAAGACCCATGTAGTATAGACGTATTTTGACCCATACTTGAGATGATGCCAGTTTTTAGGAAAGAGCATGATCTGGGAAAAGGTGTGGTATTTTGGGCGCTATTATCTTTGCAGGTTTGATATCACTCTTCAAAACTTTCAGTTAATAACTATGATCACATGTACTCTACATTTATGTATTCATTCATTGTGGAAAAAATGTATTTATCTCACCTTTTGCTGGCCAAGTCAACGGCTTTGGAAATTTGCACAAAGATTCTAAAAACTAGCTTTCAATGCTTGTTTTCCAGGCAAATGAACTTTATTTATCACAAGCTAGAGCTCTGCTCTCAGTTACTGAGAGCTCTGCTCGGCTGGATATCATCTAAGCCCGGAAGATGCTCCCTGCTATCAGTTTGGGGCCCACCGTGGTCAGCTCCAGGCTTCGTCCCCAAACCCTCCAGGCCATGCAGATGTTGTACTCTACATTTGTTTTAAAACAGAAGAAACAAGGTTAAAAGCATGTGCCATGGTTTGGAATCTAAATGTTAACTATGATAAAAAGAGTAAGAGTTATCCTAATTTCATACAGAAAATGTATCTCTTTAAAATACCAAGGCATTTGGAAATCACGCTATTTTAGCACATTTTTAGAAGCCAGAATTTCAGAAAACTCTTTGTGAGAAGTATTTTTCTCTTTGCCACCCACCAAGGTCTCCCTGAACTGTAAGCAAATTTAATTGACCACCACAATGGCAACACTCTTCCCCAACCTTCTTTTACAAACACTGGACTTCAACTTTCCTCAGACCATCACAGAGAACAACAGTAAATGAAACTGCATGCCTAATTTCCCCATTCCATCAATCCTTTGCTTAAATGTTAAAATATAATTACGTATTTTAAATAATCAAAATTTCCAATTTTGACAGTGATCTTCTAGTTTAAAAAAACTAAACACTCAACAATAGTAAAAAAAACCCTGCATGTGTAATGTAGTAAGATTTCAGTCATTTCCATTCCATTACTCTAAAAAGCACTTTGTAGTCATTTATTCTGTACCATAATTGAGAGCTTATTTGCCAAAAATCTAATGGATTTTTTATTCATTTTAAATCACCCTGGCAAGAGTTAGCACTCTTTTGAACAGGAGGTTTTAAACGCTTTCTTTCAAAAGAAAAGATGTAAAACCCTGCAAACAGACTGTAAAGGTAACAAATACTGACTTACATAGGAGATACCTTACTGTATTAAAGATTAAAAGACTAATCCTGTCGGATTAAATTTTAAGAAGGATAATGATCAAATTGTCTACTAAGAACTGCATAGCCTGGGTGGTGTATGTAAGTGATGAATCACTAAATTCTACACCTGAAACCAATTTTACCATATATGTTAACTAACTAGAATTTAAATTAATACTTGGAAAAAACAAAAATAAAAACAAGAATCGCATAGCAAAATATACAATTGCCAGAGAGGTTTGGATGGAAGTCCTCCTAAGTAAGCATAATTAAAACCTATACTTAATAAGCCAACTATTTTAGAAAATGGCTTAAGACCAGTTTTGAAATGGCTAAAGTGAACCTTTGATTGCATAGGTACATGGGCTGTTATCGACAAAAAAAACTCCAGTTGGTACAATATATTGCATGGTAAATTTTTCAAAGCAAACATCTCCCATCACAGATATGTACCATAGCTGCATTTAACAATCAAGCAAATAAAAAAATTCTTAACTGATTTAGCCCTTACTAGATTTTTCCTGAGGCATTTTTGAAATGTTTACACAACTGACTAATAAACTATATGTCTCAAGAGAAATGGAACCCACAGATCATGCTTCTTCCCAGTTTTCTGCATCTGAACATCTTTATCCAGATATCCTTGATATAATCTGGCAAAACGACACTTACATGACTCACTTTAGTATACTGATCATTTTTGGTTTTTGCAAGGGTTTTAAGAGAACTATTTTTCCAATAACAGATGCTAATAAAATGTATATGAAATATTTACTTTAAATTCAACAGAATAAAATTTAAAATGCAGTAGTAAGTGGTGACAAAGAACCCCTACAGCACTTCAAATATCATGACTTAAGGACTTTTTTTTAGAATATAAATTGGGTATTGTTCTATTTTTTTTTCCTATTTAGCCTTCTAAAAAAATTATCAAAAAAGAAATTCTCAGAAGGATAAAGATACTGTAATGATATTACTTCAACAAGTGTTAATTCTTAAAATTCTATGAAACTGTTCAAAAGTGTCTCTTACACTACATTATGAACCTGGGACTACTGTTTCACTTCAATAGCTAGACTCAATGGGTTAGTTTGATATCAAGGGTTCTAGCTGGAGGAGTTAGGCATTCATACAGTTGTAAAAGCTATTTGTAAACCTTGCTCACATCAAAAAGAGTATCTTATCAACCTTATCAACCAGTGTGTGTGTGTGTGTGTGTGTGTGTGTGAGATGTTTCTATTAAAAAGAAAATCAAGTCAAAGGATAATTATAGACAATCTAAAAAATAAAAATCATGGCACACCCACCTTCTCATAAGAGTGATTTAAAAAAAGCTTTGGCAATTTCTCAGTTAATGTCTCCTTAAGGCTTACTCTTTAACATTACCAGTGAACATGTAGTAGCAATTTTTTCTTTTTAATGTTTATTTATTTCTGAGACCGCGAGAGACAGAACAGGAGTAGGGGAGGGGCAGAGAGAGAGGGAGACACAGAATCAGAAGCAGGCTCCAGGCTCTGAGCTGTCAGCACAGAGCCTGACACGGGGCTCGAACTCACAAACTGTGAGATCATGACCTGAGCCAAACTCGGTCGCTCAACCGACTGAGACACCTAGGTGCCCCCATAGCAGTTTTTGAAGTACTTCAATACTGAAGTGCTAATGAATACTGTAAAATATTTTATAAAGGTAAGAACTACAAATGCTAAAATTATGTTTAAGCCAGATAATCATGAAGCATGTAAGTTTACTATTGAAGAAAAGTAGCATACCTCTTGAGGCCCAAATGTATTCTTAAACCCAGGGACTCAATAAAAGATTAAAAAATGATTTGGTCATTTATTTTATTCTCCTACAGAACTGCTCCCAACAGTATGTGATTTAATTTTAATTCACCCATTTTAAAATATCCTTGGTAATAACAAATTCCAATTGCTTTGCTTGGAAGCCTATTAGCAGACTAGTTGGTATTGATATAATACTGCAGTTAATTGTACCTTCTAGATTTGGGAAACCAGGCTGCTCCGCAGCAATTCTATAAACCTAATTAGATAATGCAAAGTTAATTTTTTTTTTCCTCAAGTTTCAGCGTACTAGTTCTTATAGTCGGTGAACTGAATCAGGTCTCCCTGTTGGCATGTTTAAGTGCTTCTCGGGAGTAACGCTTTAAAATGCTACCAAGCCCAGAAGGGAATTTATAATGGAGCAGAAATGAGAACATTTCTCATTTTGAAATATTCAGGATTCTTAGCAAATGAGGCAACTGAAAGCTAGTCCTTCCCTCTCCAAAGCAGCCTTAAGCCCTGGGTAACCGCAGCACACGTTACTGAACTGAAATTGCACTGCTTTCGGGATCACAGGACTGAACTAGAATTAAACAGTAGACCTCACTGTAAAAAACAAATGTTACCTGAAGTGCTGAGCAGGGAATTTGCTATTTGTTTTTTCCCTTTAGTTATACATCAGGCAAATTAACGTATGAACAACTAAAAACCACTTAATATTCCATGGATAAAGTTTCTTTTCCAACTTTAAATATTAAAATGCTGTTCTGGGGGCGCCTGGGTGGCTCAGTCAGTTAAACGTCCGACTTCAGCTCAGGTCACGATCTCGAGGTCCGTGAGTTCGAGCCCCGCGTCGGGCTCTGGGCTGATGGCTCAGAGCCTGGTGCCTGCTTCCGATTCTGTGTCTCCCTCTCTCTCTGCCCCTCCTCCGTTCATGCTCTCTCTCTGTCTCAAAAATAAATAAAACGTTAAAAAAAATTTTTTTAAATGCTGCTCTGGTCACAGCTGTTTAGAAGTTACTGGATTCCAGACCAGAAAGGTGCAAAAAATGCCTGCTATGAATTACGATCATTTTAATATAATGTGTACAGAAGTATATATTACCACAACCACATGATTATGCTTTAGCTTAAAATATATATGTACAGATGTGTCTAAGTACACACACAGTGCAGGAGGGGTGTAGAGAGGCACCTAATTAAGGCAGAGCAGATATAATCCAAAATGTCTCAAGTTCCTCTTTGATAGTTAAGGTCTCAAAAAAACAAAAAAGACAAAAAACAAAACAAAAACAAAACCTTTTCCCTTCTTTTTGTGTTTTTCCTCTCATGAAGGTGATTATTCATGAGACACTCGAACTTGTTTTCCTTCTGAACCAGTTTTCCTGGGTCGTCGTATAAGAGGCCACTGCAGCCCCTCCCTAGACCCCAGGACTACGTACAGGTTAGTTTAGCAGGCAGGTGAAGGAGCTTCCACAGCCACTTACGGCCTCCTCAACTGTGATCAATTCTCGCCCAAATGTTGCGATATTTGAAATTGCTGATGGTCCTGTCCTTAAGTTATCTTTGCCCAATGTTTTCTACAGGGCAATATTCTCTAAATCATTCTAGTTCAGCCTATGCCTCCTTTCATCCCTCCCTCTCCCAGGACCTGAAGGAAGGCATCTTCCAGGTTTCTTTTTTCCTACCCATGTTTTTCTCCTCTAGCCGTGCATATGCCCTTCATTTACCAATCCAGTCCTCAGGCTTCAGACGTATTCCTACCACTGATCTGCATACTTTGCATCCAGTCCTGATCCTATTCTGACCTCCATCTACCTGGTAGACACCGCCTACAAAATATGACATGCCCCTCCCCCCTACAAATACTACATGCCCAAACCAAACCAAAGTTTTGTGTTACAGCCTCCAAATCGACACAGCCTCTAGACCAGCACTTCTCAAAATATGATCCCTGGACCAGCAATGGCGGAACTGGATACAAATGCAGATTCTCTGCCCTACCTCAGGCCTATTGATTCTGGGCAGGAGGCAAATACTTTAACACACCCTATAGGTGAGGTGAGGCCTACTGAAATTTGAAAAACCCTGCTTTAGACAGTTCTATTCCTTAAAGGCATCAGCATCCTCCCCTTCTAGGTCCATCCAAAGGTTCCTCCTCCCACCAGCTAAGTCTCCTTTTATAATCTCTCTCCTTAGATTCACTGTCTTGTTCCCTCTCCTATCTTAGGCTTCATCATGTCCTATGAAACATTTCTCTCCTCACTGAAATTCAGCCTGTACTGTTTCCAGATTATTCCCCAAAGCCCAGCTCTGGCCATTCACAGTATTTAGTCTTCCAGGGTTCAGATTCTGTTGGTCTTTCTAGGGTTCTCTCTCCCATTCTTCCACACCCAAATCCCATCTTCCAGCCACACACTCCCCAGGATTTGCTTCAATCTTTCATGCCTTTGTACATACCATTCCTCTGGCCTCACACACTTGTCCCTCCAACATGCCCTTTCTAAGGGTCTGACTGCATCCAGTCTTACGGACTAGATGCGGCCTTCTCTGTGATCCCACAGAACCCAGTGGACTTAGCTAACACAGTTCTTGCCTCACCACTGCAACCCGTTGCCCAAAAAGTCATTACTCGTTTTGTTTATCTAGGACCACACAGTGAGTGAGAGGGCCATACAATTTATCACTCAATCCAAGGCCCTGCTTACATCTGCAAGCTTATCAAGTACTGTACTCCCTTTAAACTCACCATGCCAACCTCAGGGGCTTTGCACTTCCTGTTCCGTCTGCCTAGGACGTTCTTCCCTCAGAATTACATTAGAGACTTATTCTTTGGGCCTCTGCTCAGCCACTGCCTCCTGACCTTCCCTGCATGATCCCCATGCCCCTTTCTCCTTCATGTTATCCTGTATTGTCTTCAGTGTTTCTATTTGAAATTACCTCCCTACTGTCTTTATGTCCCCTTTTCAATGTAGTACACTTTAAGCGAGTCTACTTTGTTAAAATCTGCGGTGTTTGGTCAGAGAGCATCACTCTGAGGTCCAAAAATGGGAGATTGAATCTGGCTCTACCACTTACTAAGGAAGTGACCTCAGGCAAAGAGCTCACCTCTCTAACTCAGTGGTCTCCTCCATAAAGTGATGATGACATCAGACTTGCATTAGAGGGCTGTTGTTACAATTAAACAACATAATACAGGTAGAATGCTTACCTGGCACAAAGGATTCAAGGTATGTTATCTATTATCACTGCTATTATTACTTGCTGCTCAATGGTATCTCCAATGCCTCGAGCAATAGATGGTACTTAGTAGACAAGCAATAAATATTTGAAATACTTGAGAGTTGGTAAGTAAATGGATGTCACCACCCCCTCAACTCCAAGCTTTCCAAAAAGCTCCTTTAAGTGCTGAATTAATGACACCCCAACCCTGTTCCTTGGCCTACCTTCAAAATGTGGCCTGAACTTACTTTCCCGATCTTACCTTCCATCGCTTTTCTCCAATAAAAACCAGACTTTTCTTCTGGTCTCACCATATTCTTTTAGTATACAATGTTCTTCCCTGCGTCTCTCCCCCAAATCCCACCGCCACCCAGGTCTAGCCCAACGCCATGCTCCTGCTTCTTGCCTCTGAACACCCGCCTCCCACAACCGTGCAAGAAATTCCTTTTTATGACTGTTACATATTCACACAGATGATCTCACTTATGAGAAGAGCTCTGAGCCTGTGTCCTTTTGTCATTTCTCCATCTCCACTGCCCAGCCCAGTGCCTTGTGGAAAGCCCTCAACACGTTATTTTGAGCAAATGGACGGTTGGAAGTTGGGAGCCTCTGTAAAAAGGCTTATAGATTAATCAGCCTTATATGTGAAAAGAAAACTGCAATTATTACACCTACTGTGTGGTTATCGGGTCAAGACCTGAGGAGCATCTTTATTATGTCAATACATTTTACCCTCTCCACTGTACCGTATAGCATCTCTAATGTCTAGAGCCACGGATGGCATTTAGGAAACAATAAATATGTGACATCTCCTAGGGGCGCCTGGGTGGCTCAGTCGGTTAAGCCTCCAACTTCAGCTCAGGTCATGATCTCACAGTTGGTGGGTTCGGGCCCCGTGTCGGGCTGTGCTCACAGCTCAGAGCCTGGAGCCTACTACAAGTTCTGTGTCTCCCTCTCTGTCCCTCCCCCTCTCATGCTCTGTCTCTCAATAAATAAATAAACGCTAAAAAAAATTAAAAATATATATATATATCTAATTCTTAAAGGATTCTGTCCACATCGTTAATACGTATTTCACCCTCTCTCCCATCCCCCTCTTCCACCATACAAAATCCAACTATAAAATCATTCCTTCCATAGACTCAAGCTATGTCCTTTTTATCCTAGAAACTCTAAATTCTTAATTTAACCACTTCTCTCCTTCTGCCAGATTGTACATTCATTCTTCAGGGATGAAAAGTCAGAATTCAAAACACGAACAAAGACAATGATCTAGGTGGAAGTCAAGTAATCACAATCATTTTCCTCCATTCAAGAGCCACTCAAATCTTGCTGTTCTAACTCGAGTTAGAATTTACAAATATTCCGTTTACAAATGGTCCGAGCTCAGAATTCTGATTTTTCACGTTGCATTATTTTCTTTCTCCTTCTGCCTCCAATTTGCGATTGCTGATCTAACACAGCTTATATTAAAACCAAATCATAGCCTACAGCTTATCTCCCATTCCATGCAGCCAGTCTCAGTCACAAAATAGTTATCCAAATTCAACCGCTATTTAACAGTTTTCATTCTTCCCTTTCTAATAATTGTGCACTCCCTGGATGACTATTCTCCACCTTCTCCACTACTGATCTGGCTATTAACAAAACATATTCTGTGACAACCCTCTTAGTGTTTCCTTATATTGCTACTGGATTAAGGAAGAAAGGAAAGAAACCAGGCTGTGAGAGTACTGCACCTTTTTCTTTAACTAGAATGAGATCCCTTTACAGCAGAGACTTTTATTTGAGGTATTCTTGGTATTCTCCAATGGGGTCTTCCTGGAAGGGAGGTGAAGATTGTGATAGTTAACAGGATTGATGCCTGACCTTTGACCACTGGGTGGGCAACACTTCCACAAAATCCACAGATTTAGAATTCTTAGGAATTTGTGCATTCCTAGGATGCCCAGACCTAAAGGGGGAGACATAAATGAATGCTTCAGCACCTTGGCAGATGGGGGAGATACTCATGGAATGAGCTACCCCAAGAAACATAAATCCTGCCTTCAAGGGTCTCGTCAGTGGTTCGCAGGGATATGTGAATGCTTCTGATTCTCCACACAGAAGAAAGCACATGTACATAAAAGTCTGCATTAATTTCAGGAGATCTATAAACCTCAGATTTCTTGGTCTTGGCAATGTGGGAGTTTTCATTGCAGGTGTGGAGGAGGCAGGACAGCAAAACAGAACAAAAACCAATTCTGAGGCATTTCCACTGGGGAAGTGAGGCAACAGTGACCACTTAAGACGCTACACTTCTCCTAAGTGATAGCTCCATTCCTAATAACATAAATGGAGCTTTCATTTGGAATAAAATCTTAAGGTCAAGGGCACTCTTTCAGGTTGCAACAAATCACCATGGAGATAAAGGGTCAGGTAAGGTAGAACTTGACTGTGACTGGGTAATCAATTCAGTCACTCCTCCTCATTCAAGCAATACTCCTTTCAAAGGGTCTTAGCTTGCTTATCACCTAAAACCTCTCAGCCCAGGGATGATTCCTGAATTAGCCCCACTATGCAGTACATAGAATCATCAGTACACCTGCAGCTTCTCATCAGCACCGAATTTGCTATAACCAAACCACTGAAGATCTCTCAATATTTCCATTACAAACCTTTACTGTCAGAGGCTTAGGATTCAACGTGAAACACTCCTGGCTAAAACCTGGGATATGGGGTCTGGAGATACTATAATTTAATTAAAGGAATGCTCTGCACTTTGCAAGTACTAAACAGATGGCCTTAATAAATGCTGACCTGAAACTATCCAGAAGACAAAGCCTAAAAAAAGCAAGCCTTCCCATCACCATAAAATATAACAAAAATGTAGGAGTGCTTGTCCTCAGAACTTTCAGTGTAGCAAGTAATCCATCATCCTAAACCTCCTGACACCTTCTCCTCCCCTCCCACAACCAATCACCTAGTCCTGACACCTTTGCATCTTTAATAGTTCTTGAATCAATTCTCCACTTCCACTGTCACCCGGCCAAGCCAAGCAATATCATGTCCCACCTGAACTATTATAACCTCCAACAGGACTCCTACTATCTGCTTTGGCTGTAAATCAATTCCTACTTCCTGCAGACAGCCAAAATGATCTTTCCAAAACACAAATCTGATCACATCTCCCCTACTTAAAAATCCTTCAATCGCTCCCTGTGGCTCTAAAGGCCTAATCTTTAGCATGTCTACAAGACCCATACTACCTTTGCATCCTCACTCCACCTCTCCCTCTTACTCTCTGTGTTCTAATGATATTGGTCTTCTTCCAGTCCCTCAGTTCACCATACTTTCTCCTACCTCAGGATCTTTGCACATACTTCTCCCTCTCAGGAATGCCCTCCTCGCACATCAGATCAACAACTATCTGTTCAAATCTTCAGATTTCAACTCAAAAGTCGTTTCTTCAGGTAAGACTTTTATGATCAAGTTCCTGTTTTCTTCTCCCCTATGGCTTTTCTTCACAGCATGTGGTATTAATTTTTATTTGCAGATTTGTGTAGTCTTATTAATGGGTTTTTAATTTCCCCACAAAGCTGTAAAATCTAGGAGCTTGGGATAAGGCATATTTCCTCAACAACTAGCATTACTACATAGTAGGCACTCAAAAATGTTAAATAAATCAAGTCAAACACAACAGAGTACAATTTGAACAGTAAGATTACCTTTCACGTCATTCACCTCAGAGAAACGGCAAAAGGCCTAGAGATAGGAAGGAAATAAGAAATGTGTTTCTCCAGGCACATGGGTGGCTCAGTCGGTGGAGAGACTGACGTCAGCTCAGGTCATGATCTCACCATCCGTGAGTTTGCGCCCTGCGTCGGGCTCTGTGCCGACAGCTCAGAGCCTGGAGCAGAGCCTGGAGCCTGCTGCAGATTCTGTGTCTCTCTCTCTGCACCTCTCGCCCACTCACAGTCTCTCAAAAGTAAATAAACAGTAAAACATATATATATATTAAAAAAAACAAAACAAAAAGAAATGGGTCTCTCATCCTGACCGTGGGTAATATGTTTTGCAATAATGACCTCATCTGCTGGACAGATATAAAGAAGTAGTCCAGGTTGAAAAAGAAAAGAAAAAAAGAAAAAGGACCAGGTTGCTACAGACTTGGTTGCCTAGAACATTGAAAGCACAAGACAAAAAGTGGCACAGGGTGGAGCCATGAGAACAAGCTTGCCAGAGTAGAGGCAGAACCTTTATTTGGTAGATTGCTCTAGCCTATTTCAAGCCATTTACAGGGATTTATAGGGATCCAAAAAGCCCACATGTGGATCAGCATTAAAGGAGAGGCAGGTGTCTCACAGTGGGTGGAGATGTCTGCAATCATAATCAAAGGAAAAGAAACAGAAGGGGGAAGGGAGGGAGTCAAAATCTGAGTACTTGTCAGAATCTTCCCCAAAAGCAACGTTCTTCTAGAGCTAGATCTCAGAAGTTCTTAGGACAGTTCTTAGTAAAAGGAGGCAAAAGTCCCTTGTTTATGCTCTTAATGATTTATAAGCTATGCCTTAAATTGCTTAGTTAACGTTTGTCTGTAAAATTAATAAAATGGTTTGGCTTTCCTGATACGTGATCATTCTTTTCAACGTTACTTACATTTAAAAGTCTCAATAAGCTAGCTTCGGTCTTTGGCAAATGGTAGAAATTACGATGGACCCAATGACAAACTATCGAGTAAGTTGGACCAAAAATCAGGTATCACCACCTGCTACTGAGCGATTAGCATCGTGGCTGGGCACTTATTATATATCCACTATAATAAGGTATTTCAAAAGAGAGAGGCTTTGGTACAGATCCTCCACCGCCTCTTTAAAAGACTTGTCATTTGAACTGCAAGACATTCTGAATATGGCAAGTTTTGTCAAACTGTCCTCAGTTTCTCTCCCAGAAAATGGGGCTTTAGCCTTTCCAGCTCTCTGGAAAAAAAGGCCATTTGATGACTGAAATTACTCTCCCTTGCAATATTGTTATCTCTTATCAATCATTTTGAAAGCAAAATCAAAGAGAGGTCACCATGGGTCCATGAGATCCGAGAGGCTTGAAAACATAAAGACAATGAAGAGGGAAACTTGGTACTTTGCATTATCATTAACTTAGATGATACAGATAGGAATCCACTCTAGATACCATAAAGAGATTCCAAGGCAGTGAAGTCTAAAAAATACTAAAACTTAAAAGGGTAAATCTAATTTCATCATACAGGGTGAAACTGATACGGAAATCTCTTCCTAGCATTCTTATTCTTGAAAGAGAGCCTTCTCACCCAACTTCTGATGCTGTTAGTGCCAAGTTAATAAAGGAGATCACACAGTAGGTACTATTTACTACAGAGCACAACTCCTCCCAAGGCCCTTGGGCCGCTTCAGTGGCCCTGAACTCTTCACTTCACGCCCTGTCTCACCCCGCCAAGGGCAGCTGGCCCTGGGGGCTCTCCGGGCTCCGGGATGAGGAAGGGGAGGGGTGCGACGGGTTCTCTTCTGGGAGCGGATCAGGCCGGGGGCCGAGGCCGGTACGCAGCCAACCAGCTGGGTCGGCGAAGCCGCAGTCGCTGCGGCCCCTTCCCGGCGCGGCTCGCGGTAACTAACGTTCCGAGGCGCCTGACTAAACCCTCAAAAGCAAGGGAGTGTCAAAGCTAACACTCGCGCCTTGGGCGGCAGACAAATGCGTCCCAGCGGAGAAGCCGGGAGCTTCGCGCCGCGGCGCCCCTCGGCGTCGGGCTGGGCGAGCAGGCAGCCAACGCCAAGCGGCGGGGCGCCGGCACAAGTTAGTTTTCCGGCCCGAGCAGCCCTGCCGCCGCCCGGGAAGAGGAACCGGCCCCACGTCCCGCGGACAGAGCCGCCGGGAGCGAGCGAGCGGGAGGGCGACGCCGCTCGTGAAGAAGGGACTTCCCCCGCGCGGCGTGGACCGCGGTGGAGGGGCCCCCGAGCCGGAGGGGACGCCCCTCAGCCACCCGGGGCCAACCGTCCCTCCCCTCGCCGGGGAAGCGAGAGAAAGGGCCGGTCCAGGGCGAGGCCTCCGCCGCACATCGCACCCCGTCTCCCCGCGACCGGAGTTGGGAGGGGGAGGCGGCGCTCTCCGTACGAGCCGGAGGCGGGGCGCCATCTCCCTCCCACTCCCGGCAGGCAGGCGGGCCGGGGGAGCCCGGGGCTGCGAGCATCCCGGACGGGCGGTGGCGGGAGGGAAGACTACACCGAGGGGCCTGGTCCCGAACGGCGGTGATGGTAGCGGCAGCATCTCGCCTCCTTCGGGCCTGCACGCGCCACAGGCCGCAGCCTGGACCAACCCGGCGTCCCCCGGCCGCGACCGCGGCGGTTCCCGCACTGAGGAGTCTGGGGGTCGGGGGTCGGGCGGCCGCGGCCCCCGCTCTCCTCCCGCTCCGCCCCGCAGTCCCGGCGTGGAGCGCGGCCGCCGCCAGCGGAGCCCCGGGGCGGGGAAGCGCGGGAGGAAGGGGCGGCGAGGGGGCGGGCCGGCGGCTGGTAGCGGGGGACCCGGTGCGCGGGGCTCGGCGCCCCAGATCGGCCCGCGCTGCGCCAGCACCACCTGCGGAGCTGCAGCGCAACGCCGCGCCCCGACCCTGCCGCCCCTGCTCCCGCCACGCGCGCGCGCAAACAAAACAAGTTGCAGGTCGCCGCCGCCGGAGGGGGCGGGCGGGTCACTCACCCTCATCCTGCTCAGCGGGCTTGGGTCGTCCGGCCGCGGGGACAGGGAAGACCAGAGGACTACTAGCCCCAGGAAGCTTCCCACCACCAGTAAACTGCGTAAGATGAACCCAATCTTCAGCCTCATCTTCCTCCGCCGGCGAGAGACACAGAGCCCGGCGCAGCCGCCGCCACAGCTCTCCCCTCCCTCCTTCCCCCTCCTCCGGCTCTCCACCTCCTCCCTCCCCCACCCCTACCGCTTCGGCTGCCGCCCTCTCCGCTGCCTGCCCTTTCCAGCTCCAGATCCGGAACTCCCCTTGGCTCTACCTTCCCCCGGGCTCTTCCCTCCGCCCCCTCCCCGCGGCTCGCCGGCTCGGACCGCGCTCCGCCGCCGCCGCTCCCCCCGCCTCCCTCCGGCGGCCTCCGCAGAGCTCCAACCGACCCTTGTGCCTCGCTCCTCGCTCTTCGAAGCTTGCTTTCTGTGTACCTACCCCCTTCCCCGTCCGCAGTCCCCTTCTTCTCTCACCACGGTGCCCAAGAACCCCCTTCACAATTCCCTGTTACCCTAGAACTAACTTACACTTTCCCCAGGTCTGGTCCTTAGCCTTTGCCCCACTGCTCAGCTCTTAAAGCTTCCAGATTCCCAAACTTTTGGTTTAATTATGGGCCATAACTCTGTCCTTACCACCCGTGCCCTCCAGGATCCCCCACCCCGCCGCCACCCACCCCTCTACGCCCAGAGGACCGGGAGCCGCTCTCGGCTGCCCCTCCTTTTCTTACACCCACTACCCGGAGACCCCAGCCGTAAGGCTTGCAGGAAGCAAACCAGGAAGTCAGGGCTACCGCTGCCGCAGCAGCAGCTCCACGTGGCTGATTTATTGCTGGGAGGGTTTTTTCTTATTGATTGTTCTTGCTTTTTCACACGACTCCTTAAGGAGGTGGATTTGTAACCGAAAGGCCCAAGTGTGATGTGCAAATATCACTGGACTGGAGGGACCCACTTGGAAAGCCAATATTTCACTTTGTCTTGAGCTAATTGGAAGAAAGCCAATCTCGTGCTAATAGATATCAACCTGGTTCCTGGGCTGTTTGTATTCTGAGGCAGAGGATTTGGGGTTTTTAAAACAATGCTCTACCCTCGTTGCCTCCCTCAGACCTGATTTTTGCCACTTGATGGAGGTTCCTTGATTTCTGTTTTTCAACCCCTCTTCCTAAATTATACAGGAAAGGATATTGACAAATGTTTAGCCAAATGCTTCACTCTGAGGGAATAATTCTGTGCCCACATCTTCCAATAAAGATGCCAATCACTTTATTGCCAAGTGTATGTGATTACATTATCAGTGTGCTGTATCTTAAATTGCCTTATTTAAGTTGAGCAGAATGTTTAATATTTTATCCTAATATTTAGGATGGTAAAACTTGATCCTTTTCCCTAATGTTGACTCATATCAGAAGGACTTTAAGAAAAGGAAAACCTGGTTATTTAAATTTTTTAAATGAAGTAGAGAATTTGAATCATCCAGATAAAGATTTGTAACAAACTAACTTCATGTGCTTCGGTAATTTGGGTTACACTACCTAGTGTATTGGGGAATTTCGTGGATGCCATAATTTCGGAATTTCCACAAAATATCTGAAGTGATATCCTTGTGAACAAAATGGGGAAATGTAGAATGGGTTACAACAGAGTTAGGTATATTCTTGTCTGGCTGAATCATTGTACACAATTGGAGTATAAGCCTAATATACAGACCACCTGGAAGAGGCAGATCAAGTGTTGACCACATATCCCCATCTGACTCAGCATTTTTATCAACCACTTAAGTTAAAAACCAGTTGCTTTTAACGTAAGATGAGGGAGATTTTGCTGAAGAATTGTGTGTGTGTGTGTGTGTGTGTGTGTGTGTGTGAAAAAGACCTGGATATTTAATTGATTAAGTATGAACCTGTTGGGTAATATAAAAAGCTAACGCCCGCTGCTGGGTCAATTCAGGTCAATGTTGCAACCCAGAAATTGCCTGTTAATAAGGACTCAGGTGATTCTGATCCAGATAAGCTGTGCATCACCTTTGGAGAAACAGTGAAAGAAAGAGGTGCTTGGGGAAAGATTTATGTAGGTTTGAATAGGATCAATTGTGGACCCAACTCGACCTACTCAGAAGGGAGGAGGGGCTCCTTTTGCAAAGTGGACAGTTCCCTAGACAGAGACTGGGCTTAGAACAGGTGACCTTCAAGGGATCTCATTCTGATCACATGAGAGAATAATTCCATTTGAAATCGGCAGCTGTAGTCCACCAGCAGTAGTTAAACCTTTCATTTGTGCTCTCATTTTCACAGTCCGAGGAGACAGTTTATTATTATTACCAAACTAGGAAGTTTCATTTTTACTATTATGAGCATAGCTTGGCAGATAGGCAAATTGAAAGTGGTACTTATTACTCACTAAAGTAAAGGGAATGATTCTTGGGTCAAAACAGCATTCAGAGAAGACCCTGCAATCCCCCGTTACTTTTGCACATAGAGAACTTAAAATTTCTGTGGAAGGACGTAAAGTTAGAAATCGACAAGTGGATATATAGTTGTAAAAGCCCATGTTTCTCTGAGTCCTAGCAATGTTTAAAAGAAACTAAAAGTATACCTTAAAATATATGCGCACTGGGGTGTCTGGATGACTCAGTCGGTTAAGTAAGTGTCCAACTCTTGATTTCAGCTCAGGTCACCATCTCATGGTTCTCGTGAAGTTGAGCCCTGCATCATGCTCTGTGCGCTGACAGTGTAGAGCCTGCTTGGGATTCAGTCTCCCACCCTGTCTCTCTGCCCCTGTCCCGCTCTCTCTCTTTCTCAAAAATAAATAAATGTGTGTGTGTGTATATATATGTACACACATATACACCCACTGCAACATTTGCTGGGAGGTAGCCTCTGTAGAGTTGACACAACTCTGTTTAGAACATGAGCTACATTCATGGGGCTCCTGGGTGGCTCAGTCGGGTAAGTGTCTAACTCTTGGTTTTGGCTCAGGTCATGATCTCACGGTTTCGTGAGTTTAAGCCCCACATCGGGCTGTGCGCTGACTGACGGTGCGGAGCCCGCTTGGGATTCTCTCTCCCTATCTCTCTGCCCCTCCCCTACTCATGCTGTCTCTGTCTCTCTCAAAATAAATAAACTTAAAAAAAAAAAAAGAAAATGATCTACATTCAAAGCTTATGTCAAGGTTAGTCACTTAACCTCTCTGAACCTAGGACTCCTATCTGCCTAGCAGTGATTATAATACTTCACAATATTATTAAAAGGAATAATGGAGGTCAAGTACATATGCAATAAAATATAAAGATATACAACGTAGGGATAGTGGGATAGAACAAGTCTCAGTTGTATATGGGCATAATTTTTTTTTTTTTAATGAATGCTATAGTAGTTGTATGACAAGGATTTTTATGCTGGAATACTTCTGGGTTGTCTAATCCGGGTTCACTGAGGAAGAGGGTAGAGATTGGAACTGCACCAGAGGGACATAAAAGATGGCCAAGACACCATTGTTCTCAGTCAGGTAGTGGGCCCGGACATGGTACCTTTGGCTAGGAGGCCAGCAGAGAGGGCTCAGAAGCAAGGTAAGGGGAGGGAAGAGAATTTTTGTGAATACCCAATGTGTGCAAGATGCTTCATTTAACCTTTGCACACCCTTGAGTGTGGCTGGTATTACTGGTCTCAATCTGGGGTTCAAAGCAGATCTTTCTAACCTTGAAATTCTTGCCACTACATGCATACTCCTCACCAAGCTGTGCTAGCATATAAATAAGTGTTCTCAGACAGGATGCAAAAGGCCAGGGCCTAAAGATTTGTTCATTTTTTAAAAAATTCTTCCTGGTGTCTGCTCTTTTAAAGGAGAACCCACCAGAAGGAATTGTGTCCATTCTTGGGTTACAGTTAAAAGGTGCAGTGCACCTCTGGGGCCCTCACCACAGCTGTTTCATGCTGCAATCAAGCTGAACCTGAGTCTCTAAATGTATCTTGAACTCCTTGCCTTCAGGCCTTTGTACAGGAGTTCCCCTGAAATGACACCTTAATAGAACGCTTTCCCCCGCTCCCTCCCACATCCGTCCCCACTCCCCGTGTCCCTCTCTAACCAACAGACTGGGATAGGTACCCTACTAGGTGCTCCGGCTGCACCTTGCACTTTTCCTTCGCTGTGAATGACCGCTACATTGTAATTGCTTAACTTTTTTCTCCATTCCCAGATTAAAAGGTACATGAGGGTGGATGTCTAGATAGATAGATAGATAGATGTCTATCTAGTTCATCATTATATTCCTGTGTCTAGTGTGCAGAAAGGGTTTAGTAAATATTTTCTGATGGAAATGCTGAATGAATAATTGGATTGAGAATATGAAGTGAAGAAGAAAGGTAGATGAGGAGTCAGGGTCATGTCACCTGCTCTTCCTCCTTAGCTGGAGGTTCTCCTTCTGAAGGTAAAACTTCAGAGGTTTTATTTAATTAGAAAACTGATTACTTTGCATGTTGTCAACAGCAGCAGCTGGTAGTCTGATGTTTCCCCTTTAATCTGCATCCTACTAGGGCCACTCAGGACAAAAGGAAAGGGGTAATTTAATTTAAATAGAGATTTTTGTATCTACTAAGATCCCCCCCTTCCCCCACCAACCCAACCCTCCCAAAAAAGAAAGAAATTAAGTTGTATTGAAATGGCAACATGTAGCCATGGGCAATTACCATCTGCAACCAAATTTCAATTTTCACTTTGTCTGGCTGCCAATAACTTAGGTTAAATTAGAATCAGTGACCTATAAATTACTGGTTAAATCTCCTATTATCTACTCTGTAAATAATCTAATCACCTCTTTTCAAAGATGAACACCAGTGATAGTACTTTTAAGTCAAGAATGTATTTTATCTTTAAAAAAATTTTTTTTAATGTTTTATTTATTTTTGACAGAGAGAGAGAGAGAGAGAGAGAGAGAGCGAGCATGAGCGGGGGAGGGGCTAAGAGAGAGAGGGAGACACAGAATCAGAAGCAGGCTCCAGGCTCCGAGCTGTCAGCACAGAGCCCAACGTGGGGCTCAAACTGAAGAGCTGTGAAATCATGACCTGAGCTGAAGTCGGAAGCTCAACCGACTGAGCCACCCAGGCGCCCCAAGAATGTATTTTATCTTTTAGAAAAGAATTACTATTTAGGTATTTTTAACGTGCTGATAATTTTAGTTTGTTAAGAATATATTAATTTGTGCCATGTTCATTAGCTATGTCTTACCTCGTAAAAAACTACCCCCAAATTCAGCACTTTAAAATAACAAACTTTTGTTGTTTCACAGTTGCGGAGGGTCAGGAAAGCGGGAGTGGTTTAGCTGGGTGGTTCTGGCTGAGGGTCCCTCATGAGGTTGTTGCCAGGCAATCAGCGGGGGCTACAGTCATCGCATGGTTCAACTGGGCTTGGAGGCTCTGCTTCTAGGTTCACTCACAAAGCCAACAGGCAGAGGCCCTGGGTGGCTTGGTCAGTTAAGCGTTCGACTTCAGCTCAGGACATGATCTCAGGGGTCATGGGTTCGAGCCCTGCATCAAGTGTGGAGCCTGCTTCAGATTCTGTGTCTCTCTCTGTCTCTCTGCCTCTCCCCCAACTCACACTCTGTCTCTCTCTCTCAAAAATGAATAAATGTTAAAATTAAAAAAGAGAAAAGTTTAATTAGCTTATAAATGTTACTCAGAATTATAGACAATTGAGGGGAGGCTGGGTGACTCAGTTGTTCAGTGTCGGACTTCAGCTTAGGTCATGATCTCACGGTTCGTGGGTTCAAGCCCTGCATCAGGCTCTGTGCTGACAACTCAGAGCCTGGAGCCTACTTCAGATTCTGTGTCTCCCTCTCTCTCTGCCCTCCCCCACTTATTCTTTCTCTCTCTCTCTCTCTCTCAAAAATAAATAAACTTAAAAAACAAAAACAAAAGCCAACAGGCAGGTCTCACTTCCTCACTGGCTATTGGTGGGAAACTTTAGTTCCTCATCACAAGGGCCTCTCCACAAGACTGCTTATGATGTGGCAGCTGTCTCCCTCCAGAATGAAAGATCTGAAGGCAAGAGACAGAGACCTCAAAACAGAAGCCACTGGGAATCAAGTATCTGGGTCAGAATAGTAGTTTTTTTCATTTATTATTTGTAGCGACTCAGTTATGTGGTTTTCATTATGAGATGCTGAAATCTTTCAAAAGGAATCCAGATCTTAAATAATAACTTATTTCTGATTATCTCGCAGAGAAATAGTCTGTGTACTGTCTCCAACTATAAAATAAAGGAGTTGGACTGGATGATCTTTAACTCCTTTCAATATTGAAATTCTAAGACTGTCCTGTCATGTTAATGCATGGTTGAAACTTGTAAATCTATTTATTTATTTCAATCTAGTGTGAATACAGCAAAGTAAAATTCTGCCTTTAGACATTTTTTTTCTGACATGGATTACTGTTTCTATTTTGAAGGCAAAAACGCTTATTTAGAAGCCCTCTTAGATTTGACACTAGCAGACTCCTTATAATTCAGCACTGTTTTCGGACTCCCGTAATTCAGAAGTGTTCTTCCGATTTTAACCATTTATTTAAGAGGTGATTGAAACAAATTTGATCTCTTACTTCTCTTGTGTGGAACCTGTTCAGCAGCTTACCACTGCCTGTAGTATGAAACCCAGATTTCTCAACTTATTACAAAGACCTTTGTGAGCTTGCCTCTACTTACCCCCACAGCCTCGTGGCCGGTCAATGACCTCTGCGTTTCCAACTTAAACTATAGCTACGTTGACCTTCTCCCCATTTGTGGAACAGGCCAAGTTCTCTGTCACGTCTAGGCCTTCGCGCGTGTTATTCCCTTACCTGGAGCACTCAGTTTCAGCACCGACTCCTTCCTACCAAACTTCTGATCATCCCTTCAATTCAATTTATGTATCAGTTCTTTCAGAAACCTCCTGACGGTTCTCTTCAGACCCCACCCACCCTTTGCGAGATTAGGGGCCCCTGCTTCGTGCTCTCAGAACTCTTGTAATTGCTCTTTCAGTGGTCTGTCACCCCCATTAGACCAAGTTCCTTAAGGACAAGGGCCATGTTCTTTCCATGGGTTGTTGTAGTCCTAGATGTTCATGGTGCCCAGCACACAAGAGATGCTCAGAATGTGAGAGCCAATGGGTGAAAGTGTATTTCACGCGCTCACTCTGGGTTGTAGGCATAGGGAAGTGTGGACGCGTTGGGTAATAGAAGAGATATTGCATGTAGGTACATAAAGAGAAAATGTACTTGTTCATTGTTCAGTTGTTAAATAACTGAGGAAAAGGTGAAATTTCCAGACATTAGCGAGATGCAGTATGGCACAGTGAGGAAATACGAAGTTTGGAATTAATTACTGGATCCGTAGTCTTGTCCCGCCTCCAATTCCTGGATCATTCGCGGTGATGTCTCTGCATAATCTCTCTGTAGTCTAAAAATCTTTTTGTGTGTGTGCAACTCTGCTTACCTCCTCTGAGGTGTCTGAAAAAGCTTCTAGATATAGTCCATCACTAAAAATAACCTAATCTTACTTACAACTAATTAAAAATATGCCAGGTAGTTCTGTCACTAAAAATACAGATCTTAGGAACTGAAGCTCCCTTCTTGCTACACACTGCCCCCACTTCCCCTCAGCTTTGAAAATCTTTGCCTTAGTTTTCCCTAATCTCTAGTAGGAGTTTCAGTACAGCTTGATAGTGTGATTAGAAATGGAGACACTTTTTCTTTCTCATGTTTTAATAATTTCTAATAAACAGATCTCAAGAGAGGATAATAGCTAAATGTTTTTTGCATATTTTAGAGTTGAGTGGCTTTGCCCTTTTTTGGGAGCTGGGATAGGAGGGGACACTGTTTTACATTTTTATCTGACCAAAATGAATACTTTAATTCCTCGATAATAAACTGATAGCTATTTGAAACTACCTGTGTGGGGGCGCCTGGGTGGCGCAGTCGGTTAAGCGTCCGACTTCAGCCAGGTCACGATCTCGAGGTCCGGGAGTTCGAGCCCCGCGTCAGGCTCTGGGCTGATGGCTCGGAGCCTGGAGCCTGTTTCCGATTCTGTGTCTCCCTCTCTCTCTGCCCCTCCCCCGTTCATGCTCTGTCTCTCTCTGTCCCAAAAAAAATAAATAAACGTTGAGAAAAAAAAAAAAAAGAAAAAAATGAAACTACCTGTGTGTTCACTGATGCCAAGGTTTATATGCACAAACTGTAATAGGACTTGGAGTGATACCTTCACAAATTTCAGTTTTAAAGGCTTCTTTCATGTCATTTAACCACACTCTGCTGAGAACTTCAGTCTTTCTTCAGTGAATTTCAAATTTTAGCACTTGAAGGGAAATTAGAGTCTAGCCGAATCTCCCATTTTACATATGACAGGTGGGGTTCTCTGTCCCTCTCCTGACATAGTTTCTTTTCATCCCATCCCTGTTGCATCAAAATGATGCTCTGAGACATTATCAGTATTACAGAAACAGAGGCTAGTTTGTCTTGAAGGTATCAGGTTGTGTGTGTGCAACTCTGCTTAAAGAATGTGAGATTCTAGGGGCGCCTGGGTGGCGCGCAGTCGGTTGAGCGTCCGACTTCAGCCAGGTCACGATCTCGCGGTCCGTGAGTTCGAGCCCCGAGTCGGGCTCTGGGCTGATGGCTCAGAGCCTGGAGCCTGTTTCCGATTCTGTGTCTCCCTCTCTCTCTGCCCCTCCCCCGTTCATGCTCTGTCTCTCTCTGTCCCAAAAATAAATAAACGTTGAAAAAAAAATTAAAAAAATAAATAAAAAAAATAAAAATAAAAAAAAGAATGTGAGATTCTGAGCAATGCATTTTGCTGAATCTCGCTGGTCTGACAGTGATGGTTGTAGCTGGATAACAGGACCTCTAGAAGGATGTGAAGATGGGTAGACCAGGAGGGAGGAGCCAAGGAGGAAGGAACATTTTTGTGCTTGTCTGAGGCGAACTACAACCTAAAAGGCATGTGACAGGAACAACGAAGAAGTTCTTTGCATCGTATTCTGAATTTTTTTTTTTTTTTATTGATTATAAGTGGGTTGTTTTAAGTAATGGACTATGCCTCAAAGCTGCTTCAGACATTTCAAAGGAGCTAAATGACGTTGCATGCAAATAATCCATCACTAAAAATAACCTGATTTTACTACAGATTATAGTCTTACTACAGCCTGTGTAGACTACAGAGACACCTGCAGAAAGATTATCCTAAATGATCCAGGAATTAGGGGCTGGGCCAGGAGTAGATATCTAGGAATTCCAAACCTATTATTTCCCCACTGTGCCACACTGCATCTTACTGATGCCTGGAAACTTTATCTTCTTCACAGTTATTTTCTAACAACTGAACAAGGAGTAAGTACATTTTCTCTTCATTTGAACGTGTGGTCCTACATTAACTGACTATTTGGGGAGTCACACCTGGGAGATGTGAGCCAGGAGTGCTGATCTTCAGAGAAGCTCAAAATACTGTCATTTAGAGAAAGGTACCTTTTGGCATAGTGCAAGGAGTTTTGAAATTTGGATTTTAATTGCATTTCTTTTTGGAGAATGGTCTTTGAGGACTTGGTCTCATAGGATGTCATTCTATTTCTCAAACTGTGTTAAAATGACTTTTAACAAATTGAATCACTTTCTATGATCTTTTATTGTATATTTGTGGATATTTCTATTCAAGTTTTTTTTTTTTTTTTGAGCATACATCGTGCTAGGCATTATTCTAGATGATGGGATATAGCAGTAAGCTATAAGAGCAGAAATGTCTGTTCTCATGAAGTCAGACAATAAACAAGATATGTAAATCATTATCTATTATTATCCAATAAACTGGTGCATCACTTATGGGCCAAGCATTGTTCCAAGAGTTTACAAGATTAACTCATCTATTTAAATAGCATCACAGAAGATAAATGCTAGGGAGAGAACTAAAGCAGGGAAGCAGGATGTATCATGCTGGATGGGAGTGAGGGAAGGTTTCAATTTTAAGGAGTCTGAGAAGGTCATTGAGAAGACAACACCTGAACAAGACCTAAAGGGATGAGACAGCAAATGAAATGGATATCTGAGGGAGATGGCCCCAGGCCAAAAGAGCAACAAGTAGAAAGGCCCTTAAGAAGAACATTCCCTCTCGGTTTGGGAAAAGCAAGGACCGAAGGAGAGCTATAACTGAGAAAGTGAGGGGTGACTGTTAGAACCCAGTAATGACTGTGGCTTTAATTTACAGACATATGGAAGCCATTGACAGTGTGGAGGGGTGGCTGATCTAATTTACATCTAAATAGTATCACAACCTCTGGCTTCTGGATTTAGTGTGGGAAGGAAGAAAGATAAAAGGAAGGAGCCTATTTTGAATAATCCGGATGGGACTTCCCGGTAGTATGGACTAGGATTAGGACAGTGGAGATGGTTAAAATAGGCCAGAATATGGATATATTTTGATGATTCTTCAACTATTATGTTTCCAAATAATCGAGCTTGTTGTTTTGCTTCCAGACTCTCTGCAAGTAGTTAAATTAATAGTCTGTAAAACAAACTCTTTAAATGCTCTGGCAGTACACATTATTTTAAAAAGCTGTGTAAGCAATTACTCGGCAATTTGTTCTAGATTTTCATATATACAGTATATTTTAAGTGGAACCACTCGTGTTTGGAAATAAAATCTCCCATACAACAATGGCAGTTTAGATGTCAGGACCAACCGATCTGATGAAAACAACTGAAAATGCCAGGTAAAACATTTTTTAAATCTTTCTAATGCATCCTTGGGTAACAAGAAAATAGAGAATATTAAGGTCAAGATGGAGGAGAGAGGGGTAAGGTAAACACCAAAGCTGGTGTTTTGCCTTAAGGGCTCAGTCCAAACCTGAGGTGCCTCAGTATCACTTACATGCTGAGTTAAAGGATTTAGGAACAGAAAATAAATTCAGGACCCACCAATGAAGAGTCTAATGGTACCCCCAAAACTAGGATCCGCAAAGGGTTTCATCCTCCAGGTGAGGGGGGATTAACCCATTCTCCTTACCACCTGAAGAGAAACCTTCCTCTGCACACATCCCACACCAACTATCTAAGAAATCAGTCATTATATATGAGCCATCATGCTGGTTTGCCAGAATTCACACCACCTGGATGTGACCACCTAGAAAACTCTCAAACCAAGAACTTAATTTAAAGTGGTCCTGGACCAATCATGTCATAAGCATCTGAAAAGCAAACATAACTCCTTTTTGAAAGAACCCTCTTTACCTCGTGCTTTGAAAAATGTTCTGGGGGTGCCTGGGTGGCTCTGTTGGTTAAGCAGTCGACTTCAGCCCAGGTCATGATCTCATGGATCATGGGTTTGGGCCACCTGTGGGGCTCTGTGCTGACAGTTTGGAGCCTCGAGCCTGCTTCGGATTCTGTGTCTCCCTCTCTCTCTCTCTTTTCCCCTCTGCCGCTCACACACTCTCTGTTTCTCTCAAAAATAAACATTAAAAAAAAAAAGAAAAATGTTCTGTTCCTGTGGTCCCTAAGAAAATGAGTTGCTCACAGCTGAAACAATATACTGCAAAATATGGTGCATAAAAATTTTAGCATTTGGAATTATGGGACACTATAAAATAATCATATTTAATACATTTTAAGAAATGAAAAGAGCTCTGAAAATACAAATGAAATTGAGAAAAGATCTAATTTCCAGAAACAAAAAAATATAGATAAAAAATTTTAAATTAATGGATGGATTGAACAGCACGTTAGAATTGTTATTGACTTTTCTCATCCCTTGGCTTCTGGACTCTTGGTTCTTTTTCCATCTTTCAGCCACTCATTCTGTCTTGCTCACTAAATTCTATAATCTACAAGGACAGCATCATTTAGAACTCAGTTCTAGTTCTTTTTCTTTTCCTCAGTTTTTAATATTTGCCTCGATTGACCCATTTACAAGATTTCAACTATGTGAATAATTGCCATACCTGAACTTTTAGCACAGACTTGTTTTCTGAGCATTAGACCACAGGACATTTCCTACCCGGAACTTATGAGTCAGGCTTTCCAGAGTATAATTCATTTGTTTTCTCACCAAATCATCTTATTTCCCCTAGGCTCCTGACTTAGCCATTGACACTTTAAAAAGAAATTTCTAAGACAACTTCCATGGTTTCTTTCACTTTTTCCTTCCAGACTCAGGTATTAACAAGTCAGGACCACTCTATCACTGATATTTCCTTTTGCATCTATCTATTCCCGCTGCTATGATTCAGTGTCCCTTGCAGTTTCTTTATCAAGTTCCCATCTTACAATCTCTTGTTTCTTAAAGCCATTCTAACCACTACTAGAATTATTGTTCTAAATATAAGTTCAATCATTTCACTCCTGAAACAAAACCTTTAGAGATTCACCCTCAAAGGTGGCAATTTGTTGCATCCTGGGAAGTAGAATCCCCTCAAATAAAGGAGTCAAGTGTAGTATCAGTGACCTGGTTGGAGTACCTCCTGAAGATTGTGTGTTTCACGAACATTTTGACACGGCATGTTAGAAAACTAGAGAGATGGTGGAGAAGAAGATCCTGAGGTATCTTATCAGATAAATCTTTGATAGAAAATGTGTTTTATTGGGCAGAATCATTCACAGCAATCTCCTCTCCTGCTTTGGATTTGAGAAGTGGCAGTAAGTGAAATCAAGTGCATTCACGCAACCAGTTGACCACTAGATGAATGACTTCAGTGAGATTAAGTAAACTGAAAATGTCAAGGTAAGGCCCATAGAGGAAGTGCTACAGAAAGAGGGAACACGAGTTTGGAAGTTTTCAAGACATAGGGGAAGAACATAAATGAATTTGGGTGGGCTAATTACTATGAAAAACAACTCCAAAATTTCAGGGACTTCGTACAATAAAAATGTATCATGTCACAGTCCCTTCCTCTCTGGTGGTTGGTTGAGGGGTGAGGAAGGGACTCTGCCTCCATGCAGATCTCCTTTAGAGACACAGGCTCTTCCCGTTCAGTGAATCTACCGTCCCCTAAATAATCCACATTCTCTACTGTATTCTTTGCATCCAGCTAGTAATTTAGGGTAAAAAGAGCACACACAGGATGCCTAGGAGGTGTTTTAAAAGCCAGGTTTAGGGGGCGGTGGATATCCCTTTTGCTCGATTTTATTGGCCAGAACTCAGCTACATGTCTATTGGTAAGTAAATAGGTAAATGGTGTATTTGGTCCTTCAAACCATGTTCTAGAAAATATTTGGTAACATGGGAAAATGGAAACAATAGAATATTAAGTGGGGGGAAAACATGATACAAGAGTAAATGCACTTTGGTTCCAACTCTATTAACAAGGGAAATAATGATTTTCACTTTTATGAGACTATAAAGTAATAACCCATTAGCATTTTGATCTCTATGTGAATAGTGGGATTGTTGGGAATCTTCTCAACACTTTTCTTTCTTATCTAAATTATTAATAATGAAAGTGTTACTTTTAAAAATAAACATCAAAAAATGTAAAAAGAAAGAAAATGGTGTGTCTTTAAAAGATTTCTATATTCCTGGAAATTACCCATCAGAGGCCTTATACACAGTAGATACCTAATGCATATTCATTGAACCAGTATGACTGAATGGAATAATTAAATGGAAAAGCCTTAGAATAAAACATTAAGGAACAGTTATTTCCTTAGTGATGCTATTGAAATGTGGCAACTGATTAGCTGAATTACCACACTTTCTAGGGTACTGTTTACACCATTTAGTAATATATATGACCATTTAGTCATACCTGGAGTAATATATATATTATTGCTTCAATTTTTTTAATTAAAATTATATACTTTTATAAAATTTGATTTGTACTAAGCAATGATATGAGTAAAATCATGGGATTGTGGTATTAATTTTTTTAATGTTTATTTATGTATTTTGAGAGAGAATGAGAGCAGAGGGGAAGGGCAGGGAGGGAGAAAGAGACAGAATCCCAAGCAGGCTCCATGCTCAGCACCGAGCCCAACTCGGGGCTTGATCTCATGACCTGAGCAGAAATGAAGAGTCAGTCACTTAACCAACTGAGCCATCCAGGCACCCCATAGTATTAATTTTTCTATACATATTAAAATAAATACATAATTAGCAAAATAAAAAATATTTGTGTTCTACTTAATTATCCCTACCCCCCAAGTCTACCTCCCTTTAGAAATAACTAACCTATCATCGTTTCTCAGTCTTTTGGCTAAGATCAAGTGTAGAAATAACTGACCAATCATATGTTATATTTCCTATTGCATGTTTTAGGTTCAAGCTTCTATGTGTAGAAGGGTTTTTCCACCCAATAGAGTATTTAGTTTTATGATTTATGAACTAGTTTTGTGATTTCTGTTCATGTATAGATACCAAACAGTGAATGTTTAATTGTTATATAAGTTAACTTATCTTTTTGGCATTTTTTTAAAAAGTGAATACTCTATCTCCCCTATGTTTAATCATTATATATGTTTAATATATATATGTTTAATCGTTATATAAGTTAACTTATCTTTTTGGCATTTTTTTTAAACAGTGAATACTCTATCTCCCCTACACCCACCCCATTTTTAATGGAAGCCCACTGGTGCGACATAGAATGTTTCTATGACAAAATAGAATAAGTTAGTTATATATGGGACATTTATTTTAATTTTTATTTACTTACTCTCTACACCCAATGTGGGGCTCAAACTCACAACCCCAAGATCAAAAGTCACATGCTCAAGGTGCCTGGGTGTCTCGGTTGAGCATCTAACTCTTGATTTTGGCTCATATCATGATCCCAAGGTCGTGGGATCAAGCTCTGTGTCAGGCTCTGCATGGAGCATGGAGCTTGCTTAAGATTCTCTTTCTCCCTCTGACCCTCTCCCCCACTCGTGCTCTCTCTCTCTAAAAAAAAGAAAAAAAAAAGAAAAAAAAAAAAAAAGAAAAGGTCACAGCTCTACCAACTGAGCCAGCCAGGCGCCCCTCTATGGAGCATGTTTTAAAGACCAGAAGTTTTTGGTTTGCACATAGCTGAAATGAGTAAAGAGATATCTGTTTCTTGAGATCATAATCTTATTCCCAGAGATGATAAGTAACAAACAACAACAGCCATAAAAGCTGGTCCATAATTTTTACACTTTATACGAGGTTTCCTTTTGAATGACAAGAGACAAACTTTGGGGTTTCTGTCACTAAAATAAAAAATACAGAGGGAATTGTAGAATCTATGTCTGGGGAAATACTTAGGCTAGAAACCTGTTTGGGATGATTTATGTCTTGTTCAAAAGTAAGGGCATGGTTTCTTTGTTACTTCTGGCTCAGTAGTCATTATTATTAAGTTTCTCATTTTTTTAAAGCCAAGTGTTAAGAAAGGGATGGGAACAAGTAAAGACAGGGCAAAGTCAGCAAAATAATAGTTGAGATCTATAGCAAAGCAGAATGACTTAATAGGTTACATTAGGTAGGTTAAGGTGAAAAACCTACAATATTTTCTTTTCTGGTATTTTTAAAAGAAAATGAGAATCTTCAACAAAAATCCTATCTACAAAGACTTTGGATGATTCCATAGAACAACGGCTGATGTACATTAGCATTCATTGTGGGGCACAGACTTTGGGAATAAACCCTTTCCTGAATACTGATGACCGTAAACACACCAGCTGAGCTATTTGTTATTATTACGAATTAGATGTGACTGAACTTCCATTATATATATAACTCGTTCCATCATGTAATTTGACCATTGGGCGTATTTTAATTATTGAACCAAGAAATGAATAACTGGAAAGGATGACACCTAAGAAGAAATTAATTAAAATTTTTCTGGATTGGCCTACCACTGAAGAACTACGAATTGGTTTTTTTCCCCCTTTTGTTATCTAAAAAAAATATTCATACATCTACAAGATAGAGGTAAAGGGCAGGAAAATAGAGGAAGGAAACACTCTGGATTGAGGACCTACAGTAAGTGTTCCATGTACCCCATGTTTTACATGTTTGGACCCTAAGCCCTATTATATGTTGATTGCTCCGGTGATCAGATGTCCTGCTGTACTGTTCTCCCTCTTGTCTAACGGTATCTGAGCTTTTCTGTTGTCACTACTTGATTTAAACAGCCTGTTCCATGCGTTACTCTAAATTGCTTCATCTTTTTTGAAGTAGGATGTAAATTATAAATAATAAGTGGTGAATTTGGCCAGTTTTGACTGACCTCGTTAGACTTTAAATGAGAATCGCAGAGACCCACAAATGTACATTTCAGTTGCTTTGGCGCCGAAGGGTAATGGCTAGAGTTCATAAATAAAATAACAAAAATGATTCTGTCTTGCGTGCACTGCAGGGGAAGCAACAGAGAGATGTAGTCCTTGGCCCATTCTGGTCAGGAAGCTGGGAAATCACTGGGCTGTGTATCCCCAACAGGCAGACCTGCAGCCCAGCCTGTTAACACTGAGCAGCTCCAACTGCACGATCGAGGGCAGTCCTCACAATGTGGGAAAGACTGTGGGAAAGACTATTGTTTGATTGTTGGTCTTCTCAGCCACATTGCACCAAAGTATCTCTCCTCAATTTATTAGAGTGCAAGAGTCTCTTACCTTCACAAACTTGGATACGAGCAAGCTAAATTAACCTATTTTACTTGCTTTGTTGGAAGAGGGGGACCAGGGTCAAAGTAACCTAGCCTGAAAGCCCATTGTGCTGGTAGTAAGGATTTGAACCCATTCCTACAAACTTCCAGTCCAGGGTTCCCTTTACTTCTATTTCAAGCGGAAGACATGTTTAATTTGTTCAGTTTAGTGAAGTAGTTGTAAACTGGGCATGGGTGCTGGAGATACAGCTGTGGACAAGACAGAAAATCCCCTACTTTCACAAAGCATATGTGCCCAGAGGGAAGGTAGGCATTAAATTATATAATGTGTATTATGATAAGAAATACTTCAGATCCCGTACATGATTCCGTGGAGGTGCCTAATGATCCCTAATCTAGTGTATCCAAAGACCTCCTGAAAGACAGGGTGTTTAAGAGAACACTGACAGACTAATGGGCGTCACCCAATCAAGGAGGTGGTGTGCGGCAGAGCCTATGCAGACTGCCTGAGATGAGATAAAGAAGAGAAAGAAGTCCTTAAGGTTGGCGTGAGTGTTCCAGGATGGGCAATCACTACACCAAACCAAGGCTTTTAGAAGTAATCCTAAAGACGAGGGGAGAGGGAGGGAAACAGGTTGCCAATGGGTACGGACTGAAAGCCGCAGAGAGCGCTAGCATTAGCTAAATACCCCAGAATATGCATGTTTCAGCTTAGATCCCCTCGGCCTCATCTCACCTGATAATGTGAAGAAGGCACACATAGTTGTTTTCCTAAATGTAGAGTGGGGGAAAGAGAAGCCAGTGCTCTCCTACTTGACGCTCTTCTTCAACTTCTTCAACATATGTCTGTGAATAGCTGCTGTATTCAAAGGCATACACGCCTTGCGACGGGCGCTAACGAAGATTCAATGGGCAAGTGAATTATGTGCTGAGTGCTTGCTCATGGCACTCTCAGAGCTGTGGTTACGGGAGGGCTTGTTTACACTAATGCGATGAAAAAAGAGGACAAAACTAAATGAGATGGTCTGTCTGCAAACAGACATTCTACAGATGGCTTAATGTTTTAATAAGCAACTAAGTTGGTCTCGGGATCATATCCACGGATAAGAGAACTGGGGAGTTTCGATTTTTAAAAAAGATTACCCCTGAATGTCAATTTTATGGTACCAAATTACTCTTTGCTGAAAGATAAGAGTGCCAACCATATGCCAGATGCCCCAAGTTTGCCTTCTGTTTTAAAAGGACTTAAACAACCTATTCATAGTATTAAGGGAATTTATACAGCTTTCTTAACATGCTATACACCAATTTTCATATCTCAACATGAACAGGTTTCTTGTTGTATTTGAAACATGCTAAGGTGTCATGTCTTACCATTCTTATATGATTTCATTGATACATTCACTCAACAAATACTGAGTGCCTCGTTGTACCAGACGGAGGATGCAAAGTCCTGTTCTTAAGGGGTTTATAGCCTGGAAAATCGGAATGAAATGATTAATGGTTATGGAAAGTATTTCTTAGCCATTCTTCTTACCACTACCTCTAATAAAAAATTTAAAGTTGCATTTTATAAACATTTTCAAATCTCTCTCTCTTTTTTTTCTCTTAGAATTGTGTGAAAATGCTCTTTTACTGGGCATCTTTCACTTAGTGTTATGCCATAGAGGCTCACATCATGAATTAACAAGGAGATTCACTGCCATGATTCATCTTAGTTAATTCTTTATGTTTAAAAAGGAAGGAAGAAAGGAAGGGAGGAAGGGAGGAGAGAAAGAAGGGAGGAAGAAAGAAAAAAAAGAAAGAAAAATAGAAAGAAAATGCTAATGAGCATAGCTCTCCATGAAACTCTTTATGGATAATATATAATAAGAAAAAAATTAAGCAAATTTTTGGGGGAACAGCAATTTAAGAGCATAGAAAGGAAAAGTGAAATATAATAAATAGAATTGTACAATAATCAGTTACTGTTAACCAAAGTTGGGAAAACAGGAGATTAATAATCTGTCCATACAATCTAAAGAAAATCCTCAATTACATAAGCTAAGATCTTAAATCAGACATGTTATCGAGAGGAAATAACTTACTGCAATTCCTTAATTCAGCATTAAATCATATTTCAGCCACCAATTGCCCTTTTGAAATCCACCTAGTGACTAAAGGTATGTCTCTTGCCTGGAAATAGGTCAATTAAATAACACATTGCAAATGAATATGTGATATCTGATTTCATAAGTCATTTAATGCTTAATAAGACAGGCAAATCAATCAAGGGGGAAAATAGTTCAAATCTGTTGATGCTGTGGATTTTGTTTTGCTTCTTTAATTTTGAAATCTCGGTATTACAAATCAGAATTTTTCATTACATTTCTCTTTTCTTCAGTCTCAAGTGCCGGGTTATTGAATCCATTGTGTTATATATGTACATTTTAAAGTGCAAATTGTTTTTATTTCATGTGCTTTTAAAAATGTTGATTGCAGATAGAAGGTGCTATGGATAAGAATTCGTAACTGCATACAAGTAGGCATTTTTAAAAACTGTGCATCATTTTATTTTTTTTAAGTTTATTTACTCATTTTGAGAAAGAGAGCAGGGGAGGGGCAGAGAGAGAGGGAGAGATAAACTCCCAAGGAGGATCTACACCATCAGTGCAGAGCCCAATGTGGGGCTCAAACCTACGAACCATGAGATCATGACCTGAGCCAAAATCAAGTCAGTCACTTAATTGAGCCACTCAGGTGCCCCCAAAACTGTGCATCATTTTAAATATGCATCCTCATACTTTAGGATTAGTGAATTAAAAGAGGAACATTACCATTTAGAGTTTCCATAAACTTGCATTCACTGATTGCCCAGTGTTTAAGCACAAGTGATTTTAATAATATCACAACCTCACTCAGTAACTCACAGCGGCTCCAGACTCGTCTTTTGTCTTTATTTGGGGCCTATTGTCTACCACCCAGTTCAGAGCTTATTGGTAGTTTTTTTTTTTTTAAGTTTATTTATTTATTTTGAGAGAGAGAAGCAGAGAGAGGGAGACAGAATCCCCAGCCGGCTCCATGTTGTCAGCACAGAGCCTGTTGCCGGGCTCGAACCCACGAACTGTGAGATCATGACCCAAGCAAAAGTCAAGAACCAGATATTTAGCCAACTGAGCCACCCAGATGCCCCTGAGATTATTGGCAGTTTTAACCAAGATTCAGTAAAGTCCTTTCTTAATTCTATAAATTTTAAGAATAATTGTTTCAAAGCATAAAATACCAGAAAATTATACATTGAAAACCTGAATACTAGAGTTTTATGAGAGGAGTTTCATCAAAGCACACATTCACATCCTTCAGGGAGCCTAATGGTGGTACCTCACAGAGACTCCTCCCTCCTCTTTTCCTCCTGGACACATACAACTTTAGCACATTTCCTAGATTCTCTTCTTGGCGTCATGTGACTGAGTTCTGGCCAATGAAAATTATGCACACCATTTGTAGGTTTGCCCCTAAAAATCATCTTGCACAGGCCTCCAAGTCCTGTCTTTTCCTTTGAGCATCAGAGGCACAGAATTGAAGGAAAGACTGAGGTTTGGGGGATGGAAAGAGGCCACTCTGAGGAAGTACATGGAATATTTTTCCCCCTCTCCCTCCCATTGCACTTGCACTGGATCGTGACTGGAGCAGGAAATGAACCTGTATTGCATTAGGTCCCTGAGGTTGGGGGTTGTTTGTCATAGCAATCAATACACGACGTATGATACAGTTGGTAAAGGGAGATAGTGGGTAGGAGAATGAGAAAGCAAATATCCTTGCTTTCTAGTTTGCCACTAATGCTTTATTACTGTGTGGAAATGAATATAGCAACAGCGAAATCACGTGATATGAGTGCCAGACACAAATAAAAAACTTACTAAACCAATATATTAAGGTTCAAATATAGTTGAGTATCTTGCTACCATCTTGTTTTTTCCTTTTCTTCAATCAAGTTCTGCATATCTGTGTCTGCAGACATACCTGTGTTTGCATATCCAAATTCTGCATATTTCCCCAAACATATATAGCTGCTGACTTGTCCTTGGAACCAATTATTCATGTCTTCACTCAATATTCCCCCCCCAACCCCAACTGATTATTTAGCTCCTATCCTCCACTCTTTTTCTAAGTTCTTAAAATAATTTTCTATGTTGGGTGGCGGGGTGGCTCATTTGGTTAAGCGTCCAACTCTTGGTTTCGGCTCGGGTCATGATCTCACGGTTTCATGGGGTCGAGCCCCACATCAGATTCTGCTCTGACCCCATACAGCCTGCTTGGGATGTTCTGTCTCCCTGTCTCTCTGCCCCTCTCCCATTCATGCTGTCTCTGTGTCTCTCAAAATAAATAAGTAAACTTAAAAGAAAAATAAATAAATAAAATTATTTTCTGTTTTTCATAAGTTGTTGATAACCACTGAATTTGCAAGGGGAGGAAGACAGAATCAATTACTTCAGCATAGAAATAAAAGCCAGTTTTTAAAAATCACAATTTTTTTATCGTTAAAAATTAACTTTTTTTCCTGTTTTTTTTTTCCACCAGATATTACAATATGTTATAATGTTATGGTAATCAAAACCAGAATAGTGATAATGCCACAACAGACAAATCAATGGATTGAAGTAGAAGACCCAGAAGCAAACTCAAGTATACATAAATGTCACTGTTCTGTATACTGAATGTATACAAAAAACGTGTGTGTGTGTGTGTGTGTGTGTGTGTGTGTGTTTCTGAGCCTTCAGAGTGAACATCTCTGGTTCCCTATATTATGTTTTATTTCCTTTCATTTATATCTATCTATGTCTATCTACATCTATATCTATATCATCTATATCTATATCTATCTATCTATCTATCTATCTAGTAATACCATAGTGCACTAGCAAAGCCTCCAAAGAGGCTCCCAATATTCCCCATCTCTGGGTTCACACCCAGTGCTCTTGGTTCACTTGCTCTGGGGAGGCAGGCTGTAGTATGAGAGGAGGCTCCACGCAGCCTCTGGACCAGCCCATGTGACAAGGGACCGAGGGCTCCAGCTGGCAGCCAGCAAGCAACTGAGGCTACCAGCAGACATGTGAGTGAGCTTGGCAGTGGATCCTCCCACAGTTGAGCCTTCAGATGACTGTGGTTCAAGTGACAGCTGACCCCGAAACGCTCAGCTCTGCCGCTCCCAGGGTCCTAACCCTCCCAAACCGTGGGAGACAATAACTGTTTGCTGTTGTAAGCTGCGCTGCTCAGTTTGGGGGGGGGGTAATTGGTTACACAGTAGATAATTAAAACACATGGCATATAAGTGAAATCAACAAAACCAGGGTGGGTCAGTGATTAGTAAGTTAGATGCTTTGATGGGTTTTGACACTTCTGTTGCATCTTAATTGTTTTCCTCTGAAGTGTCCCCTTTGGGTAAACAGTGTTAAGAGTGGTTACCAACAGGACATTAGAAAAATTAACAATTAGCTTTGGGAACTAAAGTGTAACCACAGCATTATTTTCCATTTTATTAAACGCATTAAATAGTGTTGCAGTGTATTTGTTTCTATTAAAAAACATGATATTGGACTCCGGGAAGAAAGGTATTGCAAATTAGTCTGAAAACTCTCATTTCTTTCATAGCAACGTGTAATAATATCATAATTGCTTAGTGGGAGTTCAGAGATGGACTGACTTTAACATATATTTAAGCATAATATTATAGACAAACAAGTTCGCCTGCAGTATTTGAAGATAGTCATTTTCTTGTAAACATCCTCCTTTATGTTACTAAGATGGTTTGCAGTCTCTGTCACTGTTCTTGGCAGAAAGTCAAACTTAGCAGAGTAACTGTGTGGATTCTAACAATGTCTGAATTAGTGAAGCCCCAAATAATGAAGATTTATTATGTGTAAGGGAACTAGAAAAGTCTAAAATCCCAAGTTATGAGTCAAGGCAATAGTTCCCAGCCGGCTTGTGACCCTTCCAGGATGATATCCCCGGCATTCTCCATGCTTCACTAAGGTTGGAATTCAGCTTTTGGTACTAAGTTGTCTCAATCTTGGCCACAGTGGTAATTTCATTTTCCCACTTGTTTTCCCTCAACTAGAAGGACTAGGGGCAATTGATTTTTCCATGTAGAAAAAGAAATTGGATTCTTACTTCACAATCTAAAAAAACAATTTTTTTTCCCCACATGAATCAAGGGCTCATATATAAAAAGCAAAACTTCAAGAATTTTAAAAGCAAATGTAAAAATTATCTTTATGACCTTGGAGGAGTGTCTTTATCAAAAACACAAAAGTTGCAAATCATAAAGAAAAAGATGAGAAAATTTAACTGCATCATGAACTATTCTCTCTCTCTCTCTCTCTCTCTCTCTCTCTGTTTTTACTCTTAAATATTACATTACTAATAAGCATTTTTATGGAGAGCAATGTGATTTAATAAGCTACATTATTTTTGCAATTTAGGTATAAAATGTAGTAATACAAAATAAGGAATGGGGCTCTAAGTTTAATGTGTGTGTGTGTGTGTGTGTGTGTGTATGTGCGTGTGTGTGTGATATTCTTGGTTGTAATGGCTATCCTAGCCTTATTTTCCTCATTCATATTTTTCTCAATTATTTTCTGGATTTTCTCAATTATTATTTTCTTTTGGTGCTGTAGTATCTTTGTAAGTTACATCAAAACTAATGAAGTAGGGAACAAATAAATAAGTTGAACAAACCATTAGATTCAATTTATGCTCCCAACAAATAACCATTTATAACTCAAGCCTTCAAAAAATTATAACAATTTCATAATGAACAATGGATAATTTATGGAGACTTTGTGGCAGCGATGAATACAATTATGGGTAAATTGTCTCCAACAAATAACTTCTGGAACATCCACACTCCTTATAATCTCAGAAACAGAATACCAAACCTATCAGTAAGAGATAATATTTTCTAGTCATTTGAGGATTTGTTAGATTGTGTCGTTAACTTTATCAGGTTGTGTCTTATATTGCATTTGCTAAATGGAAGACTAGCTACTCAAACTTTACCTGAGGTTCCTGTAAGCCTTCTCAGAATACAAAGAAGGATGAGGGACCAGCTTTTGTTCTTCACAATTCCATGTTGTTATATGATGCAGAAGTTACAAAGCTTTCATCAACAATTACTGACTACTTTCATTGTCATCCCCATGTGGGAGTTCTGAAAGACCGTTTGAAATTCGTTCGAGTAACAGAAGAGAGTGCACAGTGCAGCTTTCTGGATTAAACAAAGAATAAGAGAAAAAATCTTCACTTCTATCAAAGGTGCAAGCAATGGAGGGAGCATCAACACAAACAAAACAGGCGTCAGCCAGAAAGCCTATAGGAAACCATGGGAGGAAGATCAAAATCAGATTCTTAGAAGGTGAATGGTACAAAGAAAATGCAATGTTATTTGCAACCGAATTTTTACAAAAGAGAGACAAGTCTGAATAGACTATTATTAGCTAGACACTTCTTCCCAAGCTGAGTTTCAGACAGTGATTCAAGTTACAAGGAATCCAGCAGTACCACATACAATACTGAGCAGGAGTTCACAAAAATATTCTGCCACTAGTGTCTTCAGACCAACCCAAATCATCCACAATCAGTAAATTGCTAAAACCGAATTTATGGAAAAATCATGAGTATCTCATACATTTTTCTAAAACGATTAGGGTTTAGATGGTTTATGCATGGGGGTGCATCAGAAAAATTCCAAAGATGGCTTAATAATCCCTTATTACAGTTAATTAATGTCATTATAGCGGTTGAGAAAATTCCAGCTCAAGGTGAAAAGCCCACATCATTCTAGACTTATTCACACCTTTCAGGGACCTAAGTATCTTATATCAATATCATTCTATTTTAAATGTACAAAATGATTTACTTCTTTGACACTAAAAAAGTGAAATGTCTAATTAGAGAATATATTCAAGATTTATGATGACACCTGACAGATAATATAAGAACTTCCTAAACTTAATGCACTATTATAAATTGTACCAATTGATCATATTAGCATAAATGTCAAAGTAAGATTCTGAATACCTGAAAGTAATCTTACTTTGGGAGGGAAGAATCTAATCAGTGAATGGAACTCCTGTGATAATCATTATGGTGGTTCACATACTCCAGGCTGTCTCTCTTTCTCAACACACGGTAGGATTGCATTTCCTTGTGCGCTCGGAATTAGGTGTGGCAAGTGATTTCTTTGGCTAGAGAAAGCAAAAAAGGCAGTGTCTCCTTCCCCACATCCGTTTTCCCCTCCGGCTTTGTGACTGACAATATTTAAGACGGCAGCTGCTCAGCCAGCTGGGAGCCCGGAGAGATTATCAAAGGCAGAGTCCGACTTCAACCTGCACTAGAAATAGAGCAGAAGCAAGAAAGAAGTCAAATTGATGCTTTAAGCCACTAAGATTTTGGAGTCTGTCACTGTGTCACAACCTAACCAATCTTGCCGCGACACCATAGGCAGAAGCATGCAAAAACATCATTATCAAGAGTGAAATAAAGAGATTTTTGGTGTTTATTCTCTTTGAAGAATGACTAGCAGTTGTTAGGAGGAAGATATTCCAAATCACGTCTGTTTGTTTGGATGTAACAAAGATGTGGCTGGTGAAGTAAGTGGGGTATAGATGGTATATGTTACGATACACAATAAAAGGGACAATGCTAGTCCTGTCACAGGCAACTATTGTGCATTCCTTTGCGTTTATTTATATTAAATGCATAGGAAAAAATATTAAGAGTTTATTTTTTAGAGTAATTGATTCCCGTTCCATTTGGGCTCCGATATTTATTGTCCTGAAATGAGCCAAGGCAGCAATTTGGGAATCCTTTCTTTGCTTTGTTTTTAAAATTCAAATCATATTGTAGATACCCATTGACTTTATTTAAGGGTTTTTTTTTATTATGTTAACTTTATGAGGGAAGGAACATCGTTGTTTTGTTCAAAGCTCTGTCCCCCATAACCTAGAATAGTACACATAATACATAGACTTAAAATAAGTATTTTTTGAATGAATGAGTGAATCTCTATCCTTGCTAGAAGTTTTCACTAACTGCAAGGTCAATGTTAGCTCACGGTCTGAAGTGGCTCTCCCGCAATCCAAATACCATTTTATTTATTTTTGGGACAGATCCAAATACCATTTTAAACTTCAGTCAGAGAAGTACAGGTATCTTTCACTTTTTGAATGTTCACGTTCCACTACTTTTCCTTTATGAAAAACCTACATTAGTAGTATGGTACTGTCCCTGTTTTCACTAAAGAAAAGAAACCTCTAGAGGACTTTGCTTTTATAGAAAAGGCGGAGAGCGAAAATAGCATTCAACATTTGTTTTGCAGTGAGCTGTTCCAGGAGCAGCTTGCGCCCTGAGCAGAGAGGAAGAGTGGCCACCCCAAGCCCCTTCCTGGGATCTACACTCAGCAGCTCAGCCTCAAGTCACCGTGGCTTTGAACTGTGACAGTGAGCGTCTGTGTTTTGGCTTAATTTATTCTGTGCATCCGTTAGCAAGATGTGTCCTAAGGAATCAGAAAAGCTTAAGGGGGTTTATTTTTTGGATCTGGGAATTCTCAAAACAATTTTCCATAGACATTAACGGTAATTGCTTCTCTGCTTTCTGTCATTTGGGGTTCTGAAAGCTTTCGGGGGTACACTCTACTTTGGGGTAGCAGAGGAATCCTGTATCGTGTCTAGAAAAAATGAAGGCTCTCTACTCTTCTTAACCTTCTGGAGTATAACATTTAGTTAAATTCTAGTACCGCACACTAAGACCGACATTAATAAACTCAACCGCAGTGTTGTCTGAACTTTTTTTTAATACCATGGTGACCCCAGAAAATGATAACATTTGTAGGATACAAGTCGGGGGGGAAATGCCTTGCTGGGCCACTCTTAGGCCCGAGGGACTAATACACTGTCAAGAACTAACGTATTTCTCTTAGAGAGTCTTTTGTTTCTAACAGAAATTGTTGTTTGAGTGCTGATAACGAGAGAATATTTACATGACGAGGAGAGAGACCTTTGTTATGCTGACGAACTCTTCAGGACCCAGGAGAGGACATACAAATGAACAGGGTGCTTCTGTCACGTACATGCCAAGATCACCACAGCACCCAGAGGAAATGATAAGATTTTGGCACACTTGTGATACACTGTTTGCGGAGTTCTGCTCTGTTGTGTCAGGAGAAAAACAAGTGAGATGGAAGGAGAGGCCTTGAAGCCACAGCCTTAATAATTAGACTAGCCCCAATTAATTAAGTACCTCCAATAAAAGGCACTCTGCATGTATCGGCTCATTTAACCCCTTTAACAACTACATGGGATGGGTGTTATTTCTTTTCCTTTCCATTAAGGAAATCGAAGCTTAGACATTTAGTGTTATATTCAGGTCCGTGGGAGTGGTAAATGCCAGAGCCGTGTTTTGAATCTAGGCCGGACCCCCAAATCCCACATTCTTTTCTCCGCAAACAGCAGGACATGAGGGGCTTCTGTGTGCCTAAGTGTCTTCGAATGTTAAAGGACTCTTATGTGACAGAGAGAATAGAAAATTCTAATACTGTAGGAGGTCAAGCTAGTAGCTATGAGTGGAATCGTGAAGGAAGACAGGCTTTACCTCAGAATAAAGAAGAAATGATAATCTCATGAAGGTAGAACTTCTCCCCCCATATGGTATTTAGCAAGTGATTACTTCTTAGGGAATTTTAGAGGAGACTCTTGTTTGGACGACCTCTGCTTTCTTCCAACTTCAAGAGTATGATGTTATTGGGATATAAAAAGCATGAGAAGATCCTTTTACAAATATCGTTTCTCTTACATGAACTATTTTTTTTTAAAATGCTTTTAATAGGATTTTTACTATTTTTTTTTCAACATTTATTTATTTTTGCGACAGAGAGAGACAGAGCATGAACGGGGGAGGGGCAGAGAGAGAGGGAGACACAGAATCGGAAACAGGCTCCAGGCTCTGAGCCATCAGCCCAGAGCCTGAGGCGGGGCTCGAACTCACAGACCGCGAGATGGTGACCCGGCTGAAGTCAGACGCTTAACCGACGGCACCACCCAGGCGCCCCTCTTACATGAACTTTCTAAGGAGGGATTTGTATTTTAGATTAACTACAGGTGGATGAAGAGCTCATTTGCGTTCTTGATCCGAGATGGATCAATAATTCTCCAAAGAGTTTACAAGCGCCTTTGTTAGAAGACTGCCCTATTATTCTGCACCTTCCAGGGCCTGGGCCTGGAGTTTTCCTTCTGAAAAATCAAAATACAGTCTGCAACTCCCACCACCGCAGGACTGAGATGGACCAAAGAGTATCCATTACTTTCCATAAGTCTTCCCAAAGAAGTGAATGGACACCAATTAGCAAGAAATCTTGAAATCCATAGATTGTCCTACTTTGGGGAATGGTTTAAGTGTTTATTTCATGTGATTTTGTTGGTATGTGTAAGAGAAAGCACTATATTTATTTTCAGATTTTCTCCTCTTTTTTTTAAAGAGGGCATAATACCTTTTTCATTTCCCCACCACCTGTTTAATAAACACACTTCCAGTTTTTACTTTAGAATAGCAACTAGTCTGATAAATCAAGGGTTCTCTAAGAAGAGTCTTTGTATCCTAGGGGCACCTGGGTGGCTCAGTCGGTTAAGCGTCCACCTTCAGCTCAGGTCATGATCTCACGGCTTGTGAGTTCGAGCCCCCGCATCAGGCTCTGTGCTGACAGCTCAGAGCCTGGAGCCTGCTTCGGATTCTGTGTCTCCCTCTTTCTCTCTCCCCTCCTCAGTTCATGCTCTGTCTCTCTCTTCTCAAAAACAAATAAAAACATTAAAAAATTTTTTAAAAAGATGCATATTTGTTTCCTTGAGTGATTAAAATAATCTGCCACTGACGTGGTATAGAGAACCTGGAAGACCAGCCAACATCTCTGCTTGCTATCCCCCACCAGTGTTCTCCCAGGCTTTGTGCCTTTTCTCTCTCCTCTTTACTTTCTTTATTTGTCTCTTTTTAAATGTTTATTTATTTATTTTGAGAGAGAGAGAGAGCGCACAGGGGGAGGAGCAGAGAGAGAGGGAGACAGAATCTCCAGCAGGCTCTGAGCTGTCAGCATGGAGCCCGATGCCAGGCTCGAACTCACCGACCCCAAGATCATGACCTGAGCCGAGATCAAAAGCCAGACGCTTAACCGACTGAGCCACCCAGGTGCCCCTCCTCTTTACTTTCTTTAGGAGTCCCACAAAGAGTCTGTAACGATTTTGGAACTGTAAATGTTATCTCCTTGATCTTCATTCTCCAAAACCAAAGGTAATTAAGAGACAAAATCTAAACCACCACAGGGAAGGAAATTCTAAATAGGGATGTGACTGTTCAATCACTTGCAAATGATCTCCCTTTTCCTTGACTAACAGTATCCTTCCTTACAAGGAAAGAAGAATGAGCGAAGACAGAGGGAATGTCTAGTGGATCTGGGTTCTAGATAATTCTGTCCTTAATAGCATTAATCATTTGTTAAATGAAGGTGAACACAAAAAATATCAGTAAAATTTGCTGAATGATGTCTACCTAGATAAAATATCTACATGATTTATTTCCTGTCGCATTTTTCCTACTATTTTTTAAAAGCCAGATCATAGGTGATCAAAAAATGCTTGTTGAATAAACAAATGATATATCATGATTGGGAGATAATGGTAGAGATAATTATAATTGTACAGGTGATTATAACTCATGATCCTTGATATCCATATTTAAGATAACTGCCTGGTAAGTGAAACCACCTTAAAACTCAAATCCTTTCAGTTGCGTAGATTCATTAATAAGGGTCTAAGACAAACTCAAAATCTTAATTTTGCTTCAAAACAATAGGACCAGTGATCATTTCTTCTTTGACAAGCCGAGAAAATGACAGTGTTTAAGAGTGTAGGGACGCCTGGGTGGCTCACTCGGGTAAGCGTCTTGACCTCAGCTCAGGTCACGATTTCACGGTTCATGGGTTCAAGCCCTGCATTGGGCTCTGTACTGACAGCTCAGAGCCCGGAGCCTGCTTCAGTTTCTGTGTCTCCTTGCCTTTCTGCTGCTCCCCAACCCATGCTCTGACTCTTTCTCTCTCAAAAATAAATAAAGATTAAAAAAAAAACAAAGAGTGTATATTCAGGTTTGAGACTGTTGGAATCCAGCTCCATCACTTATCAGCTTTGTCACACTGAGCAAGTTTCTGATCTAGGTTCTCTCATCTCTATCTATAAAATGGAGATAACTCAGAGGGCTATTAGGAGGATTACATGGGATAAATCTTGTAAAGTACTTGGCATATTTTAAACCCATATACTATCTCTAAAAAGTATAGTCAGGGGCATCTGGCTGGCTCAGTCGGTAGAGCATGTGACTCTTAATCTCAGGGTTGTGAGTTCTAGCCCCATGTTGAGTGTAGAGATTACTAAAAAAAAAAAAAAAATCTTAAAAAAAAAGTGCAGTCATTATCTTTTATTCAGTACCAGAACTTTGTTATTCTGAAGTCTGGGGACATAATGCCATGGAGGTTTGTAAATGGGTTGACGAGTGCTTCTAAGCCTAGGCAGAGTTCAGAATATTATCCTAGAAAATAGAGAAGAATACTGTGTAAATGGAGTTGCAAATCTCTTTGTATTGAGCTGGCCATTCATAACAATCTTACAGACCCTCAAGTTATTCAAGTTTAAGACAATCCCTGATGAATTAGTTCAATTACTGTGATGTGGGCCAAAGAGCAAGGTTACATACATCCTTTTTGAGAGAGAAATACCATTTTATATTAGTTTTCAGACTCCTTCAGTTAGATTTTCCACTAGGGTGTTTTTTTTTTAACAACATTTAAATTTAACTTCTTGTTCACTTTTCTTACTACTTGTTTTTGTCTAGCATGATTTTTGTGCCTTCAGGTGCATATGAATTATTTATGCACCCATATGATTTTCTTTCGACATCTCCTTGCTATGTTTTAAGTGAAAAGTTATGAAGGAATATTAAATAAGATGAGAGCAAAGCCAAGGGAAATGCAATATAGTTATGTGTGTGTACTGATAATTCCAGTCGTCAAGTCTTAGTGGACTCAGCTGAAAAAGCAAAACAAAACAAAACACGTACCTGCCTTCACAAGTTGCTCATTTTATATCACCCTAAGGCAAGATTATTTCCTAGAAGACATCATTCTGTAATATAACCCGTTCTCACCTCTAAATCTCCCTAGCCCCCACTCCAAATACCAGGTAATTTTACTAAATCATAATACATTTTGTTAGTAGTGTGGGGAAAGGGACTAAATGAATGTTGGATCATCTATTTTGCCACTGGGTAAATTACAAAGTTCCATTTCTCTGAATCAAATGCATTTGCAAATCAAACCCTGCAGTAGCTGCAAAGAAGCAGACATTGCTAGACTCATATTTTACATTCATTTTAAGTCATAAATCTTTAGAGTGCCGTTCTCAGTCCGCAGATACAATTATATATCTCTCTCCATGCTGTTCACAGAGAGTGGAAGAATTTGCCACTCTTGCACTATTCTATCTGAACAATTCATATCCTTAACAGGTCTTTCACAGAGACCCATCTCTCCCTTAATCTTCTCCCAAAGCCATAACACTCATGCATTTTTCTATGATGGAGAGACAGTTTTAGCATGAAATGCCCAACTTTGCATTTTCATCTTCAAAATCTCCTCTCTGTAGGGAGTTAGCCCTTTTCTTGGCTTTCAAGTAAAGAAATAAAGAAAGAAAGAAAGAAAGAAAGAAAGAAAGAAAGAAAGAAAGAAAATGGTGTTTTAAGTCTAACTTGACCTTGGGTGTCTTTATATCACCTGACACCTGTTTCTTTCTTCTATCCTCACGGTTGGCCATACAACTTTTGTGTTAAAAATTATACCTCATCCATCACAGAGTTAGAGATCAGAAAAAGTGCCTATCAAAACTGTTGTGAAAGAAACCATGTGCTGACTTTCAACTGGCTTTCCATGAAGGCGCTAGGTAATATATTTTAGTAGCTTGTGGCATTCAGAAAGCAAGATCATAGGGCATTAAGTCAACTACAACAAACAATAAACATTTTTTCCCCCTCTACTACCTAAACCCGCTCCCATATATCTTGTGGAACCTTTTATTTCCTTTTCTTTTGGTGACGAAAGAAACCATGCTGTTATGTAAAACAACCTCTAAAACAACAGTACAGTAATGGGGTTAGAATAGTGTGTTTGGAGAGTAAAAATCAAGAATGGCCTTGCTCTCGAATTTTTAACAGTTCTCTTGGTGTCCTGTGAGTTGATTTCTCTTTCTGTAAAACATACGCTGCCTTTTATCTACTACAGTAAGAATAGAAAAATAATCTCAGAGAACCCTCAGCCTGGTGTTTTATGAGAACTTTAAGGTTTTTTAAAACAATTTTTTTTTTAAGGATCACAAGTTCATTTACTTCCAGATATCAGCTGTGTTGTAGCTTTACATTCGCAGTCCCCGTATATCTGCTATTTTAGCTACTGACACCATTCCGTGTTATTTTTTGTGGCCTAATAAAAAAAAAATTAGATGCTGAATGGCCACCACAGATCTCGATGTTTCTCTTTAATGTAATACCTCCATTAAGCAGTTTATTTTAACTTCTCTCTTTTCCAGATTGTCCATGTTGGAAGGTATACTTTCTAAGTTCCTCTCCAGCAATGATAAAATTGGCTAGATTTGATAAATCTTTCTGTGTATAGATGTTCAAAGCTCCTATTGATCCACTGTGCTTCCATGGTAAAGAAAGAATTGAAACATCAGCCCTAAAACAAGATAACTCCAGCGCCAGCACGAAGGAAGCCAGCCAGCTGCTGGGTAGTTCTGATGCCAGAGGGATTTCAAAACCTTCCCTCTGTAGACGATCAGTTACACACCCACACGGGGGGGCATCAAATGAAGGTGGTGACCAGGGTGGAGTGGATGGAGCTCTGCAAGTCCTCTAGGTCAGTCCGGCCAACCTGTAACTTAACTATTCTCATGGAAGTGCTGTCACCAGACTTCCAGGTCGGTGGCTTTTTTTTTTTTTTTTTTTTTTTTTTGGCTTCTCTCGAGATGGACGGAGAGGAGAACTCAAAATCGATTGTGCTGATCTCACAGGGACATCCTGATACATAGCTTTTGCTTTGAATATTATTTATTTTGAGAGAGTGAGCATGTGCAAGCGGGAGAGGGGCAGAGAGAGAGAGAGAGGAGAGAGAATCCCAAGCAGGCTCTGCACTGTCAGCACAGAGCCCAGCCGGTCAGGAGGCTCCATCTCACAAACCATGAGATCGTGACCTGAGTAGAAATCAAGAGTCGGACATTTGCCAGACTGAGCCCCCCAGGGGCCCCCTGCATACCTTTTTAATACTGTCATGGGAATGAGCTACTCTGTGTTAACCAACAAAGAGTATTTCATCTTTGACAACTGAGGCTGTATGGTTAGGTCCCATAAACCTCCCTTTCAGTCAGTAGAGATCAAAATACGTGTGTAAATGTTCTGCCTAAGTTCGGTTTAAACCCATTCAGATAAGGACCAGTGTTTTTCAGAGAAAGCTCAAGAATGTGAAAAGGTGGTTACCGAGGGCTTTCTTTTTAGGAGCTGCCTGCCAGGTACGTAAGGATGATATGAGATGAGCAGACGTGGGCAAGAAAGTGGCTCACTTCTGCTTCCAGCAGCCCATTTTCCATGACTCCTCAGGCTCTGTGTTCCAGTCTTTCCACAGGCCGCAAAGTTGAGCTGGAAGCAGATTTGGCCACATCAGTAATGTTGGGGACCAGGCTTTTTAGGAGGTGTGGACGATGTGTAGCGGATACTGAGGCGAATCTTCGTCCCTAAGAGAAAACTGTGCACGTTGCTTTCTTCTCTTTCCAAGATTTTTATGTAATTGCTCCTGGATCGACTACACGCTTTTCTTTGTTGCTGTTTGCGTTCTTCTGTTTTCACAGTTTTTGACCTGCAGAGCTCAAACAGCCGGTCTCATCTGGACAACACGAAGAGATTATTCCCATTGGGTTGTGTGTGTGTTCAAAAATGTTTTGTAACAAATGCATACGTGCGCTTGACAGAAGAGTCTCACGTTACGTTTGCGCTGAGGCTCAGAATACAACCGTAAATGCCAAACAGGTGCTGGAAAGAGCCTGCAGCAATTATAGCAGGGATGACACATCAGGAGTTGTCATAATGACTTAACAATTAAGGGTTAGCTGAAGATCTTGTTAAGCTCAGGAGACTGCTCAGTATCATCATCGCGTAGATAGAAGTGCAACAATTAAGCCGGCTTGCCCCGCCATGTCCTTGTTCAGAACTGAAACCGCCGTTTGGATTCATGTTTCCCTGTTTCCCGACAGGCTCATTTTACCAAATGACAAGATTAGGTGACTGGTAGGTTTTGACTTGCTTTTTGTTAAGAGGTTTATTTTTATGTGTTTTCTATTAAATGCCCTTTGCCCCCAGCTTACGCTGTGAATGAAATTATATATTTTGGTAAACTGTGCTCAAGTCACAGATGTCTTTACTTCATAAAGTTATGTTGGCTATGTCTAATGCAATTCTTTTTCTTTAAAAAATTTTTTTTCTTTTTTTTTTAACGTTTATTTTTATTTTTGAGACAGGGAGAGACAGAGCATGAACGGGGGAGGGTCAGAGAGCGAGGGAGACACAGAATCTGAAACAGGCTCCAGGCTCTGAGCTGTCAGCACAGAGCCCGATGCGGGGCTCGAACTCACAGAGTGCGAGATCGTGACCCGAGCCGAAGTCGGCCGTTTAACCGACTGAGCCACCCAGGCGCCCCAAAAAAATTTTTTTTCTTAATGTTTATTTATTTTTGAGAGGGAGAGAGAGAGAGAGAAAGAGCATGAGCCGGGGAAGAGCAGAGAGAGGGAGACGCAGAATCCGAAGCAGGCTCCAGGTTCTGAGCTGTCAGCACAGAGCCCAACATGGGGCTGGAACCCACAAACTGTGAGATCATGACCTGAGCCGAAGTCAGACGCTTAACTGACTGAGCCACCCAGGCGCCCCTGTGATTCTTTTTCTTATCAACACTGAAACACTATTTGGGAGGAAATCAACAAACCATCCTCAAACTCAGCTGAAAATCCTTTCACAGATTCAAAGTGCTAACCAAATTCTTACTGACATCCGCGTACAGAAGGGTGGAAGCTAAATTTGATTTCTTCTTCCAAACGCTAAAATTCCAGTTCACTTTTGTTTTCTCCAAAAAAATTTGTCTCGGCTAAGATTTCAGTTCCACGTGTACCATTCCTGCTTTCCTTTATAGGCTATAATTAAGTCTTTTGTTTGCTCCAAATGCAGTTCATTCCTGGCACTGGGTAAAGAGCTAAGATGTTGCTTCTGCCCATTCTTCCCACAAGAAAAGTGGAGTTAACAGCAGAATGATTACTGGCTTTTCTAACGTGAATCATAATACACATGACAAAACAAATTTGCCTTAATACAAAATGGAATGTAGAATCTCATTTCATCAGCGACCTGTCAAGTGGAGCCACTTATAAATTCTAAAATAATATTAATCTTTGCAATAATGTTTCTTTCTATTTTCATTCCCCCAGACAAAATGACGTGCCCATTCTTGGGTTTTTGTGTACTTTCCCTTTTTAAAAGCAATTAACAGACTCTGTTAAAGTATTGCTTCATTTCTTCCAGTCTGGTTTTCTTAAGGTCAGAGTTAAATTCAGTGTGTTTTAGAGCTAGGTGCTGGGAGAAACACCCTTCTTTCTGGTTCTTCTAATGGAATGTCGAGTCATTTTCCTTATTATGAAGGAGGAAAGTGGGCATTGGGAAAAACAAAACTGACCTCATAACCTTAGGCTTAGTAGATTAGGTGTAGGATAAATACCTAAAAAATACTTAGCCACCTGAAAAAACAACAAAAATCTTAACAATTTTCAGATGAATCTTGCATATTATTAACACCTCTGCAATTAGGCAACTGAGACCTAAAATCTAAGAAAATTTTAAGATTATAAAATGGGTCAGGAAATGGGAATTAAAAACTAGCCTTCAGACTCTTTGTTCTGTGTTTCGTTGACCAGATAAAAGGGGGCTCTAGCCTTTATCTTCTAAAAACATACTCTCTCTACTGAGTTTTTCTGGGATTGATTGCAGACTTCACAGTTCTCTGTCTACTAAAGGCACTTTGCAACATGACCTTTTCTTATGTACTTGAACCAAGTTGCCCATGAATGCCTCTACTTCAGTCAGACTTTCCATGAACGCAGTGCAGTGTACTTATTCCTGCTTCTTTGCTAATGCTCCACCCTTTTTCCAAATAATGCTGTCTGTAATTCCGCTTTCCCCTGTTTGGCTTTCCACCCCTGGGAGTTCAGCTCTGGTCTTTTTTTCTTTTTTAATGTGTATTTATTTATTGTGGAGGGAGGGGCAGAGAGAGAGAGAGAGAGAGAGAGAGAGAGAGAGAGAGAGAGAATCCTAAGCAGGCTCCAAGCTGTCAGTGCAGAGCCTAATGTGGGGCTCAATGTCACAAACCATATCATGACCTGTCAGCTCTAGTCTCAGCTCCTTCATTAAGCCTTCCTTTGATGCCTGCAATTAATGTCAGTCTCTCTGTCCTGTGAACTCTGAAACTTATACCTATGCTATTTTATATTTTTATTTTGTTTATATATGGCTTTACATCACGTGTCTTACGAACCATATTTTATTCTTTTATATCCACCTGCAACATAATAATTTTACACATCTTATTTAATTGAATCAAATGGTTAAAAATGGTCAATGGACTCCTTTTGAGGAAACTAAGTCTTATAAACTGAATGTTTGTATACTGACCTCCCCCCCCCCATTCAAACGTTGAAGCACTAACCCCCAGTATGAGTACCTGGAGGTGGGACATTTGGAAAGTAAATAGGTCATGAGGGTAGAGCCCTCATGAATGGAACTAGTGCTCTTATGAGAAGAGGCATGAGAGGGTATCTGTCTCCACCATGTGAAGACACAGCAAGAAGGCGGCTGTCTGTAAACCAAAAAGAGAGCTCTCACCAGGAACCTGACAATGCAGCACTCTGATCCTAGACATTCAGCCTCTAGAACCTCAAGAAATAAATGTTTAAACCACTTAGTCCATGGTATTTTTTAAAATTATTTTTTATTTTAGAGAGAGCATGAGCAGGAGAGAGGGGCAGAAGGAGAGAGAAAGAGAATCTTAAGCAGACTCCATGCTCAGCACGAGCCCACCACAGGGCTCCATCCCAGGGCTCTGGGATCATGACCTGAGCCAAAATCAAGAGTTGGATGCTCAACTGACTGAGCCACCCAGGTGCCGCTATGGTGTTTTTGTTATAGCATTCCAAACTGACTAAAATACTTAGCAAATGAATCAGAGAACAGAAAACCCAAACCAGGTGGTTTAATAGAAAGGACTTAATATGGAGAACTAGTTACAAAAGTGTTGGAAGAGCTAAAAAGGCAAACAACAAATGGTAAAGTTAGAGATTAGTAATAGCAAGAATTTTCCAGCACTTCCATGGCTGAAGAGAAAGAGGAGGTGCTTTCACCAGAGTTTAGGAGTTGGGGCTTGGGCCACCAAGAATAGGGCTGCGTGGGAGAAGCTGGGACCGTAGAGAAGACACAACCGTTGCTGGAAATACTGTCCAAAGCAAGGAAAGAAGGAAAGGCATACGCTGGCTTCTCCCCACCTCCCATACTCCATACTCCTGCTAATGACTTTTATTGGCCAAACTAACCAGAAGCCAATTGGCAAAGAAGCCTGGGCAATGTATTTTGCAGAAATCAAGCCTCTGCGGTACAGAACGGAGCAGGAGAAGCAGAGGAAAGGAATCTAAGAATAAATAGACGAACGATTAACAATTGATAGGCCAGAATTGAACAAATCCAAAGCTATTCTACATGTGGTGAAACTACAAATAGTTCAAAGTAACTCCTAAGTAACTAGTTTCTAATATCTTTGTTAGGATTACCATTTCTGAATGATCACAATGATTAATTTAGACTTCTTAAATAACAATTTATGATTGAAAAGAAATGCCAAGATTTTCTATCTTTGGCCTGTTGGTCCAAAGGATTACAACTATTCTGGCACCTGTCACCTCTAAAGAAATAATTTCCAAAATACATCTTTTAACTTAGTTCTCTAAATTCTGGCTACTCCCTCACTGATACCTACTTAATAAATTTTCCACCTGTTAGCATATTGAAGCTAATCTCATTTTTTTGTTATTAGCTAAGACATTTTCATCTGAAAGAAATAGAAATCCAACTCTAACTAGCTTAAGCAAAGTAGGCAATGTATTGACTTGATCTAACTGGGAAATCTAAATCTTGCATTTCAGGCATAGCTAGATCCAGGAATTTAAAAGGTATCACTTAAATTTTGTTTCTATCCCTGTCTCTGTTTTTTTTTCTCTACCTCTTCTAACTCTGCTATGCTTGCCTTTATTTTTTTTTAAGTTTTAATTTAAATTCCAGTTAGTTAACATACAGTGTAATATTAGTTTCAGGTATACAGTTCAGTGATTCAACACTTACAAACAACAGCCAGTGCTCATCGGGGACTCCTTAATCCCCATCACCTATTTCATCCATCCCCCCACCACCATGCACACACACCCCTCCTCTGGTAACTATCAGCTTGTTCTCTATAGTTAAGAGTCTGTTTCCTGGTTTTTCTTCTGTCTTTAATTCTCAGACACACTGGCTTCTTGTGTGACATATGTAGAATTAAGATAGGGCTCTCATTGGTTGGCTTGGATCACATGCTCACTTAGAGAACCATTCAGTGGGGACAAGTCTGTGGTAGATTCTGATCAGCTAGACCTGGATCAGAAAAGTACCGCTTGTAGTTGGGTTGAGGGTGTGATATTTCCCATCCAAATGCCATTACAGTTTGAGGAGCAGGTTGTTTCCAAAGAAAAGGATACTGAGAAGGTAAAAAACATGCACTCATTACATTCTTCCTTCCTTCTCCTCCTCCTAATTTCTTAAAAAAATTTTTTTGTTTTTGTTACTAGAATTTTGTCAAGCATGTTACAAACCACCTAGTCCCTATCTCTTGCTTCCAGACCCAAACAATCCTCAAACCCTATAACTTCTTCCTTGAAAATAATTCTATTATCTGTCATTTTCTTTTATTTTCACTGTTACTACTTTAATTTAGACCAGATTTTCTCATCCTTGGTGCAATTGACATTGTGGGCCAGATATTCTTGGTTGTATGGTGTCCTCCTGCATGTTGTAGGATGTTAACTGCATCCCTGGTCTCTACCAATGGATGCCAGAAGGACTCTGCACTGTGTGGGTAACAAAAAATGTCCCCAGGTGTTTCAAATATCTCCTGTGTGTGTGTGTGTGTGGGGTAACATATGCCCTGGTTAAGAACCTTATATATAGACATTTGTTATCTTATACTTGGGTTATTATGATAGTCTGTTAACTAGTGTTTCTCTTCCCATTATCCTTTTACTTTTTTTCTATATGGTACTGCCACAATAGTATCCTTAAAGCACCACATTGAAAATCCTTTAAGAAAATTTTTGTTGATTTTTCTCTACTACCCACTGAATAAAGACCAGACTCCTTAATTTGAAATCTATATTTGAACCCATGACCTATTACTACTCAGCTCAACGAAAAGGAGTGTTTTGCACTCAAACTGGACCACCCAATGTTCCCTGGCTCTGCTTGTGTTTTCCAAGTTGTTGGCCTGGCTGCTTTGTAGGCCAGCACTGTCTTCTCTCAACTCAACCCATCACACCCTCAAACTTCTACACATTCTCAAAGACCGAGCTCCAGCGCACCTTCCCTTTTCCCCTAGGAAATATCCCTTGTGCCTTCCTCCTTTGTCCCCAGTATACCCTTATCCTCATTTGCTGTCACCTTTTACAACACTTGTGTTACATTTTGGCACTTGTCAGCCATTTGATTCATAGCACGTACACCTTGCATTACTATGATTTATCTTAATATCTTATCATTCCAACCAGAGGGAAAAGATTGAAGCACGTGATACTATCCCTGGCATCAACACTTAGACATGTCTTAGGCAGGTTATGAATTTTCTTGTGTTTCTGTTTTCTGATTCGCTTAATGGAAGTAGCCATGACCTTCCTGCCTATTTTGCTTGTTTTTCAAGAATAAAATAAATAAAATGAATTCATCTTATAGGGATACTACACAGGATTACATGGTTGTTATTAGAATCCTCAGAAGATTTATGGTGACTTGCTATAGATGGTCAGCATATATTTGGGAATAGATGGGGAAATGAGAACAGAATCTTTATTCTGGAGAAGTTATTTGTGGATGTGACTGGAACAGGGACCAACCCAGTATTATGTACTTTCACTTAGATATCAGGTTGGTTACCATTGTAATAGTTATAAGGGTGGCAGAAAAGATGGAGTCATGAGAATATAAACTGGTGCAGTCACCTTAGAAAATAGTCCAGTAACATCTCTAATAGTTAAGTATAGACTTACCATGTAACCCAGCAATTCCGCTCCTAGGCAATTACCCAAGAGAAATGAAAGTGTATGTCCAAAGAAAAACTTGTACATGAAGGTTTACAGTATTATTCATCTTAGCCAAAATGTGGAAACAACCCAAATGTCCCTCAACTGATGAATGGACAAGGAACATGTGGTATGTCCCTTCAGTGGAATATTATTCCGTATAGAGAAGAATGAAGTATTGATATATGCTACAATACAGATAAATCTCGAAAACCTCATGCTAAATGGAAGAAGATGGTCACAGCAGATCTCATATCATATCACTCCATTTACATGAAATGGCCTGCATAGGTAAGTCCATATGGACAGAAAATAAGTTAGTGGTTGTTTAGGGCTGGGGAAAGGGGAAGATGGGGACAAAGGAGTGATATCTAAAGGGTATAAGGTTTCTTTTTGAGGTGATAAAAATGTTCTAAAATTGTGCTGATAGTTGCATATAAACTATGAATATACTAAAATAGTACACTTTAAATTATACACTTGAAATGTACTGTATGTGAATTATATTTCAGTAAAGCTGTTATTTAAACAAAGAAAACAACAACAAAAAATGAATTAAAAGTACCCAACAACTCAAAAACCAACTAACCATTAAAAAAAAAAGATCCACAGTCTACCAATGTTTTTTTCAAGTTTCTTGAGTCAAAACTGATAAGATAATGAGAGACTAAAATGTTAAGTCCAGGAACTGTACCATGCATGTTTTTGATGTTTAGTCCGTTATTGGCTCCCAATTCATTCTTATTCCCCTGGCAGAAACTGTTCTGCTTTCTCTCCTTCTGTCTTCTTATCTGACACTGAACTTGGTGACTCATGGATCCATAGAATGCTATTAACTTGCCAATACTAATTCTGTGTTTTTAACTTAGCTATTTCAGGTTGTCAAACAGAAAGTCTTACCATAAAGGACTATTTATGGTGAGATATAGTGAAGAAAATCCTGTGCTCCCAAACCATCGAGAACACTTGAATGGCGTCAGTTTCTCCCAATGTGCATAAATTGTGGCCAAACAGTTACATGAAAGAAAGTGTAGGCAGACTATGACTGTTGTTGTCAGAGGCATCCTGCCTTCTTCACTCTCTCAGACACATGCTAAGATCACCACTGAATTGCTGAAGAGTTTTCATTTCTCTGTGTAATAATAGGTTGTTCTACATAAACTTAATTTCATTTTTCTTAAAAAAATGTTTTTAATCTTTATTCATTTTTGAGAGAGAGAGAGCTGAAGAGGGGCAGAGAGAGAGGGAGACACAGAATACAAAGCAGGCTCCAGGCTCTGAGCTGTCAGCACAGAACCTGATGCAGGACTCGAACTCAAGAAACGCGAGTTTGTGACCTGAGCTGAAGTTGGACGCTTAACCGACTCAACCATCCACGTGCCCCAATTTTATTTTTCTGGTCTATTTTTTTTAAGTATAATAGAAATGTATGAGCCTTGAACCCTTTCCTGGGGGTGGACGTTTTAACCTACATGAGTCAACTGACAAGTTTGGGTTTACCATCACTCTTGCAAATATTGTCTCTAGTGTCTCTGACATTCTGGGTTTCTTGACTGGCACAATGGCCTCTGTGTCTTAGCACACCCAGCGATCATCTGACTCCTCTTTCTCTTGGTGCCAGAGAGAATGAGATGGAGAAGACTTTTTTATTCTTCCCTCTGTTCCCTTGACCCTTTAGTGTCTTCAACAGGAAAACATCAGATGGCACGACATATATAATATCTAGCAAAGCCTAGTCATAGTGATAAATGGAAAATGAATGTTAACATTTATTAAGTGCTTACTAGTTACCTTTCACTATGTTAGATGTTTTACTAAATCTCAACAACGATATGAAAATGTACTACTATTATGCCTATTTTATATGTGAGTAAACCAACTTGCCCCAGATCCTAGGCAGTCTCAGAAATGTTCTTAACCACTGCCGAGATGCAAATGCTAAATATGGTTGACCCTTGAACAACGTGGGAGTCAGAGAGGACACCAACTTCCCACCTCCAATCAGTCAAAAATCCATATATACTTTTGACTTCTCCAAAACATAACAACTAATAGCCTGTTATCAACTGGAAGCCTTACCGATAATGTGGATAGTTGATTAACACATACTTTGTTATAGGCACTATATAATTTATCCTTACAACAAAGTGAGCTAAAGAAAAGAAATTGTTTTTAAGAGAATTATAAGGAAAATAAGATAAACACATTTACAATACTGTACAGTATTTATTGAAAAAATCCACATATAAGTGTACTTGGCAGTTCAAACCTGTGTTGTTCAAGGGTCAAGGGTCAACTGTAGTTTGAAATGTTCTTTCCTTTCCTTTCCTTTCCTTTCCTTTCCTTTCCTTTCCTTTCCTTTCTTTGCCTTTCCTTTCCTTTCTCCCTTCTCCTTTCTTTTCTTTCTTTCACGTAGGCTTTCCACCCAACAAGGGGCTTGAACTTACAACCCTGAGATCAAGAGCCTTATGCTCCACCGACTGAGCCAGCCAGGGACCCTGAGTTTGGAGTTTTCTTTGTACATTTAAAAGAAATGCCCACAAGATGCAGGTTTTCACAACATGAGTGTCCATGTGCTGGACATATTCTGTTTGTCCTCCAGATCTTCTGTACATTTTCCCACTCTGTCTTGGCTACCAGGAGTTGACCTTGAATTGTGTTGATGGCTCCCTTACCCTTCGCCCCAAGCAAGAGATTGGAGGGAGAAGGGGGAGAGAGGTCAGCTCTCTCCTGCCTCTTCATTGCCTGCTGGCTGAGTCCTGCCGCTACAGGTGCGTGAAGCTCTTGTCATATGGTTCTTTCCACTCAGCACTTTCTGTCTCTGGGTTCTGGCAACCACTCCCCACTCTGTCTAAGGGTGGTAACACCTGCAGTGCCAGCCCTAGAAGGTACACTAATCCCTTGTGGTTTCTTTACACCCTGCCCACACCTTAGATTGACCTTTCATTAAACTCTCCTCGGATTTCCCTGTTATGAGTGTGCCGTGTGTTTCCTGCTGGGAGCCTAACTGATCCAGTCTCTGTGGGCGTTCCCCCATCCCGACCTGATTTGAACTTCAGTGCACACTCCTGACTCCTGTGCCCTCTGAGTAAACTCTGCACGGAAGGAGAATGTTCAACTCTGGTTCTTTCCTGATTTCTGCAGGCTCAAGTAGTTGGGAAGGTGGTGGGCCTTGGGAGAAGGGGAAGGTACAAAACTTGCCTCCAGCTCCAGTTCCAGTTCTGTCTCCCTACCCAGAGGGCTTCTGGGTCTGCTGATGCCTTGTTAACTAATTACACCTCTCAAGAACTTGAAGTCATTATTTTCTCAGAGAGAACATGGCCTGACCTAAGCGGAGGAAGATGATTTCTCTTACTAGCAGGGCTGTGGCCCAGACTTGCGGAAACAGTGGATCTTCATTATTGTGCCTAAACTCATTGGATTCGGATTCTTTTTTTTTTTTTTTAAGATTTTTATTTTTTTTATAATTTTTTTTTAACGTTTTATTTATTTTTGAGACAGAGAGAGACAGAGCATGAACGGGGGAGGGGCAGAGAGAGAGCGAGACACAGAATCGGAAGCAGGCTCCAGGCTCTGAGCCATCAGCCCAGAGCCCCACGCGGGGCTCGAACCCACAGACCGCGAGATCGTGCCCTGAGCCGAAGTCGGACGCTCAACCGACTGAGCCACCCAGGCGCCCCAAGATTTTTATTTTTAAGTAATATCTGCACCCAACATGAGGCTCGAACTTGTAACCCTGAGATCAAAAGTCTCATGCTCTACCAACTGAGCCAGCCAGGAGCCCCTCAAATTTAGATTCTTTTCTGCTCTGCCTGGGGCCCTGGCAGCATGAACAAGAGCCCGTAATGGCTTTTAGTGGCTTCCTGGAGAATGTTACCAACTGTGATAAAAATTACTCTGATTCAGAATTTGGGAGTGGAGATTTCGAGAGATGCTCACTGATTCTTTCTTGTTCATAAGTAATTGAGATAAACAATCTTACTTCTTTGGAGTTGTCTTTCTGCTTCAAATTTTCCCTCAAATTCTGAATATAAGAGTAAATAAAGAGTCCTAGGGAAGATGTTCAGAGATGTATTTAAAACTTTGCTTTTTAAAATCTTTTTTAAGTTTATTAATTTTGAGAGAGAGAGTGGAGATGGGCAGAGATGGAGGGAGAGAGAGAGAGAGAGAGAGAGAGAGAGAACCCCAAGCAGGGTACGCATTGCCAGTGCAGAGCCCAACACAGGGTTTGATCCCACAACCCTGAGATCATGATCTGAGCCCAAATCAAGAGTCACACGCTTAACCAACTGAGCCACCCAGGCGCCCCCAGAGATGTATTTAATTCAGTTTTTGAAGGGTCAAGATGTCTTCTTGCAGGAAGTTCCAGATGTTGGTCAGGGATTTTCTAGGTGGAGAGAACAGTTTGTGCAAAGGCACAGAGGCAGGAGAAAATATAAGAAATTTAGGAGAACTGATGACAGGACTATAGGATTCCCAGGGTTTATCCAGTTCAAACATCCTCAGACACCAAGGATGAGAGAGCAGATATGACGTCCACAAGGCCACCTGGGTGGTATAGTGATATCTGTTCCATTTCTTTAGCACCTTTATATGGGGCGACCAAATATCCTAGCTACCCAGGGCTGTTCCGATGTTTTAGCACCAGAAGTTCCGTGTCCTAGGAAACCTGTTAGTTCCAAACAAATTGGGACAGTTGGTCATCCTATGCAGGCATAGCAGTTGTTAAAAACATTGGACACCACCCCCGCATTAATATATATGCACATACACAGTAATACACATAATGCATTCTGTATGTGTATTTGTGTTCTTGGGTCCTGGCTTTACAGGTTTATGCCTTTAATAGCACCCTTGTTCCTTTAGTTTTGAGCAGGATTTCTAACCCAATACTGTATTCCTCTCGCTTTGACAGTCTAGAGTATTTTTCCACACATGTAGTCTCGGAGGCATCTTGAACTTCCCTTTCCTGCTATCAGAGTGAGTTTCCCTCAAGGATCTTTGAAGAACTCTCTTCAGACTTTTCTGCTTAGAGGAAATTCCTTTTGAGCCTCAGAAGATGGCTGGCTGTATTAAAAGAAACGCTGCTATGACTGGAATGTTTGAAGACTGTTCCAGAAATTGTGGGCTCATTTTGGTTTTAATTTTAGCCCTTGAATTACGTATTTAATATAGACCAATTTGCAAGAAGAGGAGATATCCCAGCTGACTGCTGTGGCAGGCGGAGTGTTCTTTCTATCTGCCATTCTCTGAGCCAAACAGCTGCTCGCCAGGCAGCTGCTGTGTGCTGCCATCCTGCCGGAACATTCTCCTGCTTTGATGCCACACCTGGAAGCCCAGAATGTCACTGGACGAGTCGAGCTAGGTGATGCACACCCCAGAAAAGTCTGTTAGCGTTCCTTCCTTGACACGCCCGAAACTCACAGACATCTGTAAATGATTTGCCAAAAACTAATGTCTATGTTGAGTTAGAGATCTGAGATATACCTGCTTAATGTGAAGACATAGTCATGTTTGGAAAATTTTCTCTTTGTCAGGCACTGAAACATTCATCTATAACTCCATGAGGACAGCAATTATTTCCAAGCTTGCAGAGTTCTCATCACCATCACTGTTATTTTCATTTTGCTGGAAAATCAGCGGGAGGAACAACTGCCCAGGTTCATGTTCCAAGGAGTGATTTTCATGTTCCACTCTTGCCCCCAGGGTCACGTTTTTTATGTCTAAGCTTTTGCTAAATCCATACCAATAATAATAAAAAAAAAAGCTGGAAGGTTTCCTCTGCTCTGGCCTATTCTGCCTGCTAGATATTGCTTAGTTACAAATTCGACAAATATTTATTGAGCCCCTCCCACATGCCGGATCCTGGTGACGAGATCCCCACCTCTGTTGTCTGATCGGTGGCGGCAGTTTCAGACCAGACTCGGAAGGGATATTTTGGAGAAGGTGCTGGTCAACCCATATTCCATATTAGTAAGTTCTATCCCTGTTTTTCAGTGATTTGAGGAAGAAACCCACACAATATTTAGGATCATGAACGAATGAGCTACTTTCTTTCCAGGAAGCTGTAAACTTTTGGGGTTTGAAAGGGATTTGGCAATCCTGTGGTCACACAGTGTCAAGGCTATCTCACTGATTTTTGCATATCTGTGTTTATGTGCCTTCCTGCCATCCCCTATCACCATATGAGCTCCCAGAGAGTGGGCTGGGTCATATTAATCACAGTATTCCCAACGCTATAGTATCGGTAGGTATGTCGTAAGCGCTCCAAATTGATCGATAAGTGATTGCATGAAGGAACCGCCCCAGAGAGGTAAGTGACTTGGTCAAGGTCCAAAGGTCTCAGACCTGAGACTCAGATTCAGATTCCCCGCCCTTTCTCCTCTTTAATTATTCGTATCATGCTTAGAAACGGAATACTCAGATGAGGCTGAGGTGGTGTGAAAGCTTCCACTGAAAGGGATTGGAGGCCAGGGGTATGGAGATCAAGTGAAGCAATGACAACAATAAAAGGATGTGTTTTAAAGTTTAAAGATACTAACTGACAAGTTAGGCTCGAGGGCACTTAAGTTTCCTTCCTTAACAAGTACATACTGGGTTTCTCCTACATGCCCAGTACCACCTGGGTTCTAGAGATGCCACTTTTCATTTTCTTGTCATGTTTAGGAATTTCTAGGATGAGATATTTGGTTAATTGATTAACTGTGATTTTTCTGTTAATTAATTAATTATCCATTTAAACAATTCTCTACCTTTCTCTTGAAGGCCTCGGGGGCATGTTCTCAGGGTCCTAGCACTATTTGGAGCATAGTTTGAAAATTCCTGATGCTGTCCTTCCAGTTACTCATTGATCAGGAAACTGGAATTCAGAGATCTAAGGCGCTAAAGGTTCACCGTGACAAAGATAGTGGGGAACAGAGCTCGAGAAGACCCTGGATGTGGTCACCAGCCAAGTTCTCTTACAGTAAAGCTTTAAGATACTGTTCAGGAGATAGTTGCTGGACAATTTCTGTGTGTGCCTCATTAATACATCATCAGGACCACTTAAACCTAGCAATGAGAAAGTCTGAAAGTCAGCCCAACCTAGGTTCTAAGATAGGGTGAGAGGCCTGAGTCAGACAGACGGACAGACAGACAGATCCAGACAGCCCAGCAGAGTCCCTGGGAATTATTGCCTCCATATCACGAAAGCACCTGGCAAATTGAGGCTTTACAGGTGGAGTTGAGCAAAATTAAAAGCAAATGGTTGTCTAATACAAGAAAGCAGCAGGAAGAAGCTTGAAGAAAATCAGTATCCTACATTTTTCTGATGAGAAGGTTAGGCAGAGGAATCCTGCTAATCTGATAAAAAATTTCCTGTTATGATGCCGCTTTTGTAGAAAAATTAAGCACACATACAATGAATTGTGAAAGGGTGTGTATATTAAATTCTTTTCTTTCTTTAAATATTTATTTTTGAGAGAGAGAGAGAGCGAGAGCAAGCATGGGGGAGGGGCAAAGAGAGAGGGAGACAGAGGATCTAAAGCAGGATCTGTGCTATTCGAGCAGAGCCCAATGCTGGGGCTCAAACTCACCAGCCCTGAGATCATGACCTGAAGTCAGAGGCTTAACCAACTGAGCCATCCAGGCCCCCCAAGGGGATGTCTACTAAATTCATTTAAAAAAATGTTTTTTAAATCTTTATTTATTTTTGAGAGAGAGAGAGATGGAGTACGAGTGGGGGAGGAACAGACACACACACACACACACACACACACACAGAATCTGAAACAGGCTCCAGGCTCCGAGCTGTCAGCATAAAGCCTCTTGTGGGGCTCAAACTCATGAACTGTGAGATCACGACCCGAGCCAAAGTCGGACGCTCAACTGACTGAGCCACCCAGGCGCTCCATTTCTTAATAGAGGTTTTCTTGGGAGATCGAAGTGAAATTATGAGGCACTTTTGTTTACTATTTTTTTTTATTTCTATCAGTTCCTTGTTAATTAGTAAAAACAAGAGTGCCAAAAAATAATAGATTTAGTTTTTTATCTTGTTTGAGAAGCTGTTAAAGTAATGAAAATTTTATAAGCATTGTATTTAAGCAAACACTTAGTGGAGCATCTATTATGAGCATTAAGCTCAGTACTGTGTGTGGAGGAGTCTTGTCAAAACTGCTGATGTATAAAAAGCGTCTAAATATTGTGCTGTGAGACTGTAAGGAGTGGGGGTGGGCTCGGTGATCGTTTCCAGCAAAAGGTGACATTGGAGCAAAGACTTGAAGCATGAGGAGAATTTCCTTAAGAAGCAAATGTGGTCGATTTCTCCTTCCAGGTTGAGAGAACAGCATGAGCTCCGTGAAAATGTGACAGCACACAGTCCTCTGGGACAGGATAATAGATTTGTGTGAATAAAGCACATTCTCCTGAGGCAGGAAAAGGAGTGTTTGATGTAAAGAGCTTCAAATGTTATGCTAGAAAGTCGGGCTGCTCTGTAAGTATTAGGAAGCTTTGTGATGGAGGAAATAAGTAAAATGCAATTTTGCTTATATGTCTAGCATGAAAAAAATCGTATACTGGTTTATGTATATATATATATATACTGGTTTATATTTTATATTCTGGTAAATCATATACTGGTATATATATATATATATATATATATATATATTCTTCTATGCTGTGTTTTAATAATTCTCCCTCCTCCTATGTATTAACATTTTGTGAATGTCTTTCATATCAATAAATACAAATGTGCATTATTTTTAAATGTGACATATATGGAAGAGCTGTAATTTATTCACTAATTCCTACTAATGGGTGTTTAAATTAGTTCACATATTTAGATTTATCAACAACACTACCACAAGCATGATTTTACATATATCTCTGTTTTCTTGTGTAATTATTTCCTTTGAACAACTTTTTGGAAGCATACTTGCCTATTCCTTTCTAAGGGGTCCAATTTTTCTTTCATGTTTCACAAAGTCCTTCCCCTACTCCAAGATCTTTATCAGTGTGCACTATTATTGATGCTTAAAATGGAATGTTTTTAATTTTGTATATATAAATCTCAAGCCATTTAGATTTATTTTGGAATACAATATGTGATGAAGAATCTAATCTATTTAAAAAACAGGGGCGCCTGGGTGGCACAGTCGGTTAAGCGTCCGACTTCGGCTCAGGTCACGATCTCACGATCCGTGGGTTCGAGCCCCGCGTCGGGCTCTGTGCTGACAGCTCAGAGCCTGGAGCCCGTTTCAGATTCTGTGTCTCCCTCTCTCTCTGCCCCTCCCCTGTTCATGCTCTGTCTCTCTCTGTCTCAAAAATAAATAAACGGTAAAAAAAAATAAAAATAAAATAAAAAATAGCCAAAAAAAAATAGTTTGCTACTTGTTTTGCTGACTGTTAAAGAATATATTTCTTTCCTATTGTTTGGGAGTACTTTCCTAACTATACACTAAATTCTTACATTGGATCTCATTTCATTTCATTTCATTTCATTATTTTATTTTACTTTATTTTATTTTATTATTTTATTTTATTTATTTAAAAAAGAATTTAAAAAAATGCTTATTTATTTTTGAGACAGAGTGTGAGCAGGGGAGGGCAGAGAGAGAGACACACACAGAATCTGAAGTGCCTGTCAGCGCTGAGCCCGATGTGAGGCTCAAACTCATAAACCGTGAAATCATGACCTGAGCTGAAGTCGGATGCTTAACCAACTGAGCCACTTAGGTGCCCCCAATTGGATTTAATTGTAAATTGAATTGAATTTCTGGATATAGTATTTATCCCACCCATCCACTCTGGACACAGTGCCACAATGCTTTCATTTTTGTGGCTTTCCAATAGACAATCCACAGTAGGAAAATCTCCCCTTAGTGGAGCTCATTTGAGGTAGTTTCCTGCGTGTGCTATGGTAATTCCTCTCCATAAGCCTCAGCTTTTAATGAAAATCTTCATACTTAACAGCCTTATGTTAGTGACACTCTCAGGAATGATGAGATTAGGAGTGTTCAGCCTTAAAGAAGGTGATGCCAAAAGAGACACAAGTGGATGACCTATGAAAGGGTGGAACATTTAGAAAAATTGGAGACATTATTATTATTTTCTCTAAGGAAAGAGTGAGTCCAGATGGCTGTAGATGTTGAGGACCCAAAGTTTATGTATATTATGTATCATATTATATACAAAATCATGCATTTATTTTTAATAAAGTGGTATCACACTCTATTTACAATTTTATATTCTGCTTGCTAAAAAATTCATATTATTTTAGAGGCATTTTCTTTAAAGATATATTTTTATACTTTGTAAATTTTATTTTTATTGGTTGCATAATACCCCATCTGTTGGATGTCACAGAATGTCACGATGCCTTGTAAGTTGCATAAGAACACCTCACTTCCAACGTCTTACAGAGGTTAACTACAGAGGAATAACTTGGAAGCATTAGAAGATGCCAGAAAAAAAAGATATTTTTCTCTGTGCCTAGAAAATATAGTACTTGGCCAAAATTGCTTGACTTAATGTATTTCAGATTCAGCTGTCTTTTAGTAGATTCACTCCTGAGAATTATGTGCTCGAGTAGCTCTTACTAATTTATAAATCCAGCCTAGTTATTTTTCTTCAATTATTTTTTAAGTATTGGCATATTGTAAGTAATGTTTGATTCTTATTCTTCTACTTCAGAAATCTTGGTATTTCATTAAAGTTTTAGGAGTGACCCTAAACCAATGACTGAGGAGACATTTTCATCTTTACATAAATGTATACTTAAAACATTTAACTGAGCCTGGGTGGTTCAGTGGGTTGGGTGTCTGACTTTGGTTCAGGTCATGATCTCATGGTTGGTGAGTTCGAGCTTCGCATTGGGCTCTGCGCTGACTGCATGGAGCTTGCTTGGGAATGTCTCTCTCTCTGTCTCTCTGTCTCTCCCTCTCTCTCTGCCCCTCCCCCCATGCTCTCTCTCTCTCTCTCTCTCTCTCTCTCTCTCTCAAAAATAAATAAATAAACTTAAGGAAAATCTTTATATCTGAGGCATGCTACATTCTAATTTCTAATGCTGCTGATTTTGTCTTTTATTTTCTTGTCAGAAGTTTTGTTTATTTTATTGATCTTTCAAAGTATTAGCTTTTATGTATATTAAGAGGAAAAGAAAAGGAGAATATATAAAATAGATCAAATTTATTGCTGTTTTTTGCCCACTTGGTCTATTTTGAAGAGAGAGATGTATCAAAATCTCATATTTCTTCCTGTTTTCCTATTAGCTTTTTAGGTTTCAGAGTTGTGTTCATAATTTCATAAAGTTTACTGCTGTTATATATTCTTTCTGGTTTGCACCCTTTATAAATATAAAATATATCCTTTTTTTAAAGCAGTAAATGCCTTTTTCTTTACATTTTATTTGGTCTAATAGTAAGGCTTCAATATCTAATTTCTTTTGCCATAATCAGTCTGTTAAATATTTTTCTACCATTTTATTTTTTACCTGTTAGTGTACTTTTTGTCTGCTCTAGTGTCTACCAAACGTAGGGTTGCCTACACCTCTCTGGTTCACTTCATAAATGTTTTTTTGTTGATGGCAGTAAAAGAAATGCCATATGTAGAGATCAGCTAAAGCGTTCACTAGTCTTTATTTCCTATCCTATGCAATGCTCAAGTAATATCTAAGTATTAATAACATTGTTGCAGGTATCAGCTTGAAGGTGGGAATCTTTAATCAATCCAAGTGGTCTTGGAATCTGGGGCTAGCACTGTTTACTTGGTGGTTGCAGAGTGAAGGGACAGAGGAGAGAGGGGGCTTATTCTCAGCTAACATGAGTGGGTTAGCCTGCTTTGTATCTGTGGTTGGTCTTTTGATTTTTTTTTTCCATTTGTTCTTTGGAATTTCTCAGTGGTTTCTCCATGAATATTTTTCAATTTTTAAACGTTTAAATTCAGCATCTTTCTAAATTTCTGGGAATTTTTCTAACATTCTTTTGTTGGGCTTCCTAACGCACTAATGTATTCCTTGGCCTTGTCCCTTATGCTATTTAGTCCATTGGCTGAGTTTTTATTGTGTCAATGACAGTTAAAATTTATCACAGATGCAATATCTTCTTAACTCTCTCCAAATATAACAATTATGTGGTAGACACTTTGTAGGTTGACAACCTTGCTCTATTCGAGGTGTTATAATTTATAAAAAGCTTCACCTGGATGTGGCTATAAACTATAATTCTGGCCAAGTTTGTTGGTGCTGTCTTTTTTATTTTCTATATTTTCATTCATAGGATGCAATTATGTGGTCTGGAGTTTCAGCAGCCATCTTGAAGCCATTCGGATGAAAGCCACATTCTAAGGATAGCAGAGCAGAAAGATAGAAAGAGCACGGATCCTGATGACATCATTGAAACTCTACACTACCCCTGGACTACGTCACATCATTCTTCTCTTTATATAACAAAAATAAACCTAATTTTCAGTTGGCTTTGCTATTATGGAATCCCTGATAAATGGAACTGTTTTTTTAAATATATTTTAAAAATTATTTAAATGGTTTTTTAAAATTTATTTTTGAGAGAGAGAGAGAGAGAGAGCGCACGCAAGAGACTGAGAGAGAGGGAGACGCAGAATCCGGAAGCAGGATCTAGGCTCTGAGTTGTCAGCACAGATCCCAACACAGGGCTTGAACTCACAAACTGCAAGATCATGATCTAAGCCGAAGTTGGATGCTCAACCAATTGCGCCACCCAGGCGCCACTGAATATAACTGATTCTAAAGTTCTTTACTGATTGATCTCCCGGTTTATTTTTATTAGTTTTATTAGGTCCTCTGCTTATTGAGTTTGGTGCCCCTCTCATGGTGTGGAATCTCTTCAAGTAATTATAATTCTTGTTTGGCTGCTCATCTCTTTAATTAAGAAGCCCTACTTGTCTATCTATAGAGATTACCTTGTTTTGTCAATAGTGATTGTTGGGGGAGAAAATGTTTCCAGGGAGAGACAGTCACATGTCCTTGGTATGGAGTCATTAATCTTTTCCATCAGTAGCCACCTGGGGTCCCATCCTGCTTTGCTGGCACAGCCCGAAACCTCTGCTATCACGAAAGGCCACAGCTGCCCACGGCTCGGCATAAGTGGGTAGGGAAGAGTAGACAGCCCTGCTTGCGTGCTCCAGGGAGCCATCTAAATTAATCACCAGTGGCTTCCCAGTGCCCAACCCAGAACCCCCCACTTTTCTTTAGTAAGATAATCTTTTCCTTGAACTGCTTCTGCCCTAGTAGATGCTGTCTCCTGTGTGTGGTGAGATTTGTAGTTTTCTCTTGTATTGTTTGAGTATCCAATAGAGTATGCTTTCTATTTCTCAGAAACGTCTCAACATTTTTTTCTGCTGACGGTACTTTCTTATGTTGGGGGGCTACTCTGGATTTATTCTGTTTTAAATGGGGGTTCTCAAACATTAGTCTGCATCAAAATCACTGGGAAGGTCCTGCTAAAACAGATTGCTGGGTCTCACCCTCTAGTGTTCTGGTAGATTCGGGGAGAGGCAGGAGAAATTTGTACTTCTAATAAGCTCCCAGGTGATACTGATGCTGTTGGGTCAGGGAACCATATTTTGAGAACCACTGTTTAAAAACACATCTTTCGGGACGCCTGGGTGGCTCAGTGCGTTAAGCGTCCGACCTCAGCTTAGGTCATGATCTGGCCGTTTGTGAGTTCAAGCCTCACGTCAGGCTCTGTGCTGACAGCTAGAAGCCTGGAGCCTGCTTCAGATTCTATGTCTCCCTCTCTCTCCTTGCTCCTCCCCCACTCATGCTCTCTCTCTCCCTCTCTCTCTCTCTCATAAGCATTAAAGAAAAAAATTAAAAAAACCCAATTTCATTTAATGAAACTTTGGAAAACAGGTGTGTACATGTGATTATTGTATTAATCCAATCTTAGAAGTTTGGTTCATTTCAAACAAATTTTATTTTCTAAAATTCAAAATTTCGGTAACTGGGTATTCAAAGCTGAGGAGCAGGCCAACCAAGATACTAGTTTAAGTTTTAAATAACTTCCTTAATACATCTTGTCCACTTAAAACTATTCTAAATCTATAGTTCCTGAGTAATCTTATACCCACTGTTGTCTTCCAGAACTCAATGTTTTCACATAGTTCAAATTTTAAGTGAAGAAAAAAAATACTGGTGTGTGTGTGTAGGTGGGGGGGAGGGGAGCAGCCTACTTTTATATCTTTGCATCTATAAATATGTAGTCTTTATGCACAAAGAAGAATTTGGACACTTAAATATTGTTTTGAAAATCAATGTTTTTAGAAGAGTAAAAAGTCCCGAAGTGTGACATGTCAGGCACATTGCACAGTGTAGCTTGAGACCGACTCAGATAATTTAACCATCTACTGAAGCCAGTCTAATCCCAGTTTTCCCAAAGTAGCCACCGGTACCTGAGAAATCCAAACAGAAGAGGGAGGCTAAATATATATTGCTTCTTTTTGTCTCAGCTCCTATTTCTCCGTTCTTCTTGGGAATTTATTTTCAGGCCCTGGCATATGATCACGTGCTGGTTTTCAAGATGAAATGTTCACATCCACCTTATGCTATGTTTTTACAGAATGAGGCTAAAAGCATGAACACATTTAGAAGAATTACTTGCATGCATGTACCTGGAGGACACAGAATGCAATATACATACCAACCTGCATGGTTTATTTTAACCTTGAGGCTTTTCTCCTTCTTTATAACAAGACAGCCTTCTTCCTCTGAGTCTCCTTAACTTAAATATTTGAATGTGCTCTGAGGTTATATTATTCCCACTACCTGTCATTGAGTGCTGAGCTCAAACACTGCCTATTTTAAGCTCTAACTACTTTAATTTAAATTTGCAAGTCATTATTACCCCCTCAAATTTGAAAGGCACATTTCTTTAAGTGCAAAAATCACACTCAAGTGAATCAGTTTAGGCATAAATATAAACAACCTTAGAGTAAAGGAAATCTAAATTAGCCAATCTTGTATTAGCTGTAATCTGAACATATCACACATATATTTTAGGCTGCAACATTCCTACTATAACCTAACAACTAAAAATACTACCTGTGTGCTTGAGGGTAAGTTATGACTGTCATGGGAACCATAATTTTGAAATTGAGATCTGTGGACATAAATCTCAGCTCTGTTTCTGCCTAAGCCTGAACGTCGACAGAAAAGAATATTTGGGAGGCTCCTTTGCATATTGTAATGATAGCATTTGGCCTGACTTGAGCTATTGAAATCATCATCCTTTTTTTTTTTTTTTTTTTTTTTTTAGATATAGCTGTGTATGAAGGTGCCCCCTAGGATAGGACACCAGCTAGATATTGCTGCCCTTCTTAGCGTTGTCTGATTGCACTGTAAATGCACTAGGAAAGGATGGATTGAATGGTCATTGATGCCTGAGAATTTTCTAGGTGAAAGAAATGAAGAAAGAAGAGTAATAACATCTTGGAAGTCTTTGTCTACTATTTGGAGAAAAATACTATGGCCGACCCTTGAACAACTCAGGTTTGAGCTGTGTGGGGCTACTTATACACGGATGTAGAGAGCAAGATGGAGTCACTCATGTCAAGCAGTGACATAAGCAGCAGGGCAGTATACCTAAGGCCAGATACCAGCAAAACCAGCACAGGTTGATGATGCCCAGAACTGATAACAAGTGGAACCAGAGCAGGTGTGCAAAGTCCCAAGCTTGATGAAACTCCTTTGAAGAAGGAGGATTTTTGCAGCAAACTGTCAGACTCTCCTGACACTGACCCTTTCAGGTTTAACCACATCAAGAAGGCGACTGCCACAGAAGGCTCTAACCAATTGATCTCTGAACATAACAGATTCTCCACTGCTTGAAAAGAATTAGCAGCACATGGCAAGAGCTGACCCTGACCCGACTGAGTTCTTATCTCAACTGCATGCTCATGGGCTGACTTTGAGTTTAGTTCTTTAACTTCTTACTCTTGTTGTGGCATGTTGGCCGTGTGACTTTGTATTGTGCTTCGCCTTGTGTGATGTGTATGAAGCCAAGTTCAATGCGCAGTGAAATGTCACTGAGTTTGGAATCCTGAAGCTGCTTGACAATTATGTTAACCTTGCTTTATGATTGAATGAAGTTGACATCATGGTAAGACACAACTCAGGTGTGTGCCTTCATAGCGTGAGGGTGAGGTTTTGCTTCTTCAAGAGACGCTGGGTGACCCCCGTGCTTCTCTCGGTCAGCTCACGAGAAAGTGACTCACACCGTCCGGAGCCACACTGTCATGTTGGAAATAGAAGCCCACAGAGAGGGGTTTGTAAGAGGGCCTGCCAATGCATGTTGACCAGGTGGAATCGTCATCCCGACACACTGTCCATCGGCGGTAAGGAGCTAAACTCAAAGCACAGCATTGGCTGGTCCTGGTGGCTGAGGATGGCTGAGAAGATGGTTTGGAAGGTTGTGAGTGAAAAAGAGGTTGGAGGGTGGGTGGAGGCTGGAAGAAAGGGTAATCTTGGGTCTGTCCATCCTAATACTGTTGAAGCAAGACATAGACATGTGGGGCCACCAGGCGCACTGCCTACACGTGGATTGTTTACGGTGCAATGCAGTAGATGTCTTTTTTCTTCCTTATGATTTTCTTAGTAACATTTTTCTCCCAGCTTAATTTATTGTAAGAATACAGTTTATAATACATATAACATCTATATGTTAATTGACTATATTATTAGTAAGTCTTCTGGTTGACAGTAGGCTACTAGTATTTAGTTTTTGAGGGAGTCAGAAGTTAGTTGCAGAGTTTGGACTCCACTGGGGTTGGCATGCCTAACCCCCACGTGGTTCAAGGGTCAACTGCCTTATCATGAGATGAGCTGTGGCATAACAGCTGTGGGCATAAACAGTGGTGGCTTTTTGTTCTATTTTGTGTGAAGAATTTTAGAACATGAAGCTATGGCACTGGAAAAGGGGCTTAATCTCTCAGAACACCAGTATCCTTCCCCTTAAGGAGAAGATAATAATACTCACCTTTCAGGAGGTTTGTGAAGATTGAATGAGATAATATGAGCAAGATGCTTAACACATGGCTTGTGCATGGCACACATAGGCACTTCATAAAGAATGGTTAGTATTATTGAAGAAATTGAATCCAAGCAAGAGAATAATGATTACCGAAGGAGATATAAGCCAAATCTGGGCTGATCCCATGTGTGTGTTTTAATAAACAATGCTTTAAAGAATAATTTCTAGCCAAAAGTCACATTAAAAGACATCTCACTGAGGAGAGAGAATGAATATTTATTTGAGCAATCACTTCATGTTAAGCACTTGTAGGTATATCAGCTCTAGGTATATTATCAGGCTAGTGCTGTAAAACAAAGTACCACAAAACTTCGTGATTTAAAACAATACATACTTCTTATCTCAAAGTT